>NC_133325.1:36271706-36871706 GCF_042186555.1 Aquarana catesbeiana
GAAAAAGAAATGAGGCTGTATATTGGAAAAGGAAAAGTAAAAGATGGAGAGGTGATTACTAGAAGGGGAATCGGTAAGGATAGCAGAGATGAGGAACGGCATGAAGAGGCAGAACAGCAGGAAAGCAGCACCATGGAGAAGTCTTTCAAGCCTCATTTATATGGAGAGTTGCCAGGCAAAGTCAGTGAGGCAATATTTTCTTCCTGTGCTTTGAGCCAGGACCCGGGGATCTAATAAAACATTCCTAGCTGCAGAGACATTAACATTCCAGTCTAGCTCTGTGTCTAGATGAATTGACTGGCAGCCAGGAACTGTGCGAGATTCTCATAATAAGGAATATAGAGGCGCTTAATCCCATCAATACTATCCGGGAGGTGGGGAGGTGAGACCATGGGCTATTCAATAAGGGTGAACGTTTTCCCTTCTGACCACTCAAGCCTTCAAACAATTTGCCTGCTAAAAAATTTATTTCAAAATGGATACTGGTAAAGACCTTACAATTGTGCATTTACCTGAATCCGGGCATGAAGCCCAAATACTGAGCTTCTGGGCTTTTCATCCTAGCATTGTGAATTCTGGATAAGTCTGCCCTGCTACAAAGATAAATATATTCATATATCACATAAAGAAGGAGGTGTAACTGAAAGTATTGGCAGCTGCCAAGGGATATTCAATCTCCTCCTAAATTACTATGTTTACAAAGCATATAAAATGATCCTCCAGCACTCACCTCTAACCTTGTTCATCTAATCAAATTGCATATAATAAGGTAGTTATGTTACAGATTTTTCCTTATTAGGATACCCAGAAGCCGTAAATGTATCCAAATGTCTAGATTGATACTGATGACAGTCTCCTCAGTCAGTAGATATAAACTGTAAATACACTTGGCTGTAAAAACTCCATCTGGTAGGTATCATAAAAGATGTAGTAAAACCCAAGTTGGCCATAAACCAAAAACAAATTGAACAGATTCCTCCATTCATGCTATACAACGCAGATAGACGATTCTGCAGTGGCTGCTTTTGTATTTGACTGTTGCTGTTCGTCGGACAATTTTCCACCCGTCTCCTAATCTAATCAAAGGGTGTTGGGCAGGAGGGTGCCAACAGGGCCACCAACAAACTGAATCTTGGTTGATTCCCGACCAACTGGCAGAAATCCACTCAGTGTATGGCCAGCTTTCAGCTAGGTAGAGTAATGTTCAAATCATTGTGTGGAAACTCTAAAAAATGGTTCCTCAAAGCATGCATGTCAGTGTGGAAACTCTAAAAAATGGTTCCTCAAAGCATGCATGTCAATGACTCGACAAATTTCACCCTTAAAAATCTTGTAGGCTTGCCATGCCAGTGGTCCAAATTTTAACATTTGACTTTGGGATGCACAGAAGTGATGCAACATTTATGCCTGTGTCCTTAGCACATATTGTGATATTTTAGTGGGCCAGATCACTTTGTAAAAAAAAAAAAAAGTTTATTATTCTCCAAAAAGGGCAAACAAAACATCTTCAGCATCAAACAAAATAGTCTACGAACTCTGGTACAACCAAAACCTTGGCTCACCGTCAGCATAAACCTGTCCCACAACAGGGTTAAAAGTCCCCACCTGCACTAAGGCTCCGGTCACACCTGAGCAGAACGACTTTTAGGGTTTTTTTGACCGTTTTTGGAAGTATATTACAAGCATTTTAGAAGCATATTACAAGAGTTTTCCAGCTTCAGGTATTTTTTGTTTAGCCAATAGAAAGCATTGCGGGGAGGAGAGGGGGAGGAAATTAGAGAAGAAGAGCTGCTGTTTGAGCAGAAAACACACAACAAAACACTCAAGTCACGCATTTTTACGGCGTTTCTATTGAAGTCTAAGGGGCAAAAACACTTGTAATCTGCCACAAAGAAGCTCATGTACTTTTTTAAGCTTTAGGCGTTTTGCTTCAGGCGCCAGAAAGCTCAGATGTGAACAGGGACCATTGAAATGAATGAGATTTGGCTTGTTGAGCGTTTTAGAGCTACAAGCTTCAAGCAGAAAATCGCTCGGGTGCGAATCGCTAAGTTACATAGTTAGTAAGGTTGAATAAAGACACCAGTCCATCCAGTTCAACCTGAGGGAGTGTGGGTGCATGTCCACAATTGTCCCTATCCCTGTACATTGCATCTCATCAAGATGCTCCTCCATTATATATATATTACACATTGGTCCCCACCCCCAAGGAGCCCACAATCCAAGGTCCCAAACTCACATTCATATACTAGGGCCAATTTTTTTGGACAGAAGCCAATTAACCTACCAGCATGTCTTTGAGTGTGGGAGGAAACCGGAGTACCCGGAGAAAACCCACGCAAGCACAGGGAGAACATGCAAACTCCAGGCAGGTATTGTCGTGGTTGGGATTCGAACCAGCGACCCTTTTTACTAGGCTAGGCGAGAGTGCTACCCACTACACCACTGTGCCACCCTAGTATGCAGGAGCTGTTAGAATAGAAGCATCTCAGCAGCCAAACCCCTCATGAACACATGCCAATTGCTTTAGAGCCCTTTCAAATATCTCTCATAGGTTGGGTAACCTATTCAGGTCCAAGGTACACATAGTCAGGGTTGGAAACTCTTTCCCACCAAAGATCTCTCGGAGCCTCCAAACTCTGGACCCCACATAAGGACTTAAAAATTCCTGGGGTTCTAGTTCCCTTACTCAACTAAAAAAAGCATGGTTACTTGTGTGTTACTACTGAAGACTTTTCTTCACCCCTTGTGTGCTGAAACGGTCCCCACCAGGAGAGGAAGTGAGAGCAAATCTCAGGTCATTCGTGAAAACCTAACATGATTTCAAACCCTTCCCCCACTGTATCGGTGGGGAAGGCATGCACACATACACCCAAAGGAGGAAGCAAAGAGCATCAAACACCTCCAGTACACGTATCAGGTATTTTGCAGACATTCTTTACAAAAACAAGGAAGCTAACATACAACTCAGGTTTCAGAAACAAACCTGCACCAATCAATCAGCAGCAGAGCCAGGAATTCTCTTGCAGCTGCAATAAACTATTTTTACGAGTCTTATTTACAGAGACACATCTACAGGAACACAATAATGAAAAAGGAAAAACACCAGTCCTGGCACTTGATCAAGTGCCCTGAGATGAGGACATTTCTGTTCTTGTGCCAGGGAATACTAATGACATCTCAGGCAAGAAAGTCAAGGTAACGTTCTCCTCCAGACAGTAACTGAAGCTTCTCTGTAACTGCTGCGTTATCCAAGAACAAAGACGGCAGCCATGTTGCCTGCTGGAGCCATATTTCAACAAATGTACTGTAATCACTAGCTAGAAACTAGTGACAGGTACTCGGTTTTATTTAGGAAGAACCTCGCTGCCGGATTCTTCTTGACGCCTGCGACAAATACACTTGGAATCCACGCCAAGCATAAACTATGAGATGGTTTATATCAAAGAGTTTCGGGGGCTTAATTTGCTTAGGAGTGCAGCGAAGAGAGCCCACAGTGCCGGATTTATAAGGGGGCAAAGGGGCAATTGCCCCAAAGCCCCCCTGCCAGAGGAGGCCCCAGTTCTTCCATTATATATTAAAAAAAAAATAATAATAATTATAAAATGAGTTTTTACTATTTAAAAAAAAATGAATAAAGTGTGTGTGGGTGTCAGTATATGGAACAGTTATGCCCTGTACACACGATAGGATTTTCCAATAACAAAATCCCTGTTTTTTTTCCGACGGATGTTGGCTCAAACTTGCATACACACGGTCAAACAAATCTTGTCGGAAATTACGAACGTCAAGAACGCGGTGACGTACAACACGTACGTTGAGCCGATCAAAATGAAGTTCAACAGCCAGTGCGGCTCTTCTGCTTGATTCCGAGCATGCGCTGCACTTTGTGCGTCGGAATTATGTACACACGATCGTAATTTAGGACAATGGATTTTGTTGTCGGAAAATTTGATAACCAGCTCTCAAATTTTGTGTGACGGAAATTCCGATGGAAAATGTCTGATGGAGCCTACATACGGTCAGAATTTCCGACAACAAGGTCCTACAGAACATTTTCGGTCGGAAAATCCTATCGTGTGTACGGGGCATTTGGCTCCATTCACACTTGTAATGCCGTGTACATACGGGCGGACTTTTTCGACCGAACTGGTCCGACGAATCCGTCGGACAATACGACCGTGTGTGGGCTTCATCGGACCTGCAGCTGACTTTTTCGGTCAAAAATCAGACGGACTTTAGATTTGGATCAGCAGTGGATATGTAAGCAGATCCCCTGCTATTCGGAATGAAATCTGCCCCATCTGAAAGGGTCGTTAAAGTGTAAGTTCACCCCGTACTTTGCACCATGGGTAATGAGGTATCAGCCGGTGCAGCAGTCCGGGGGATTTGAAATCTCCGCTACTCTCCCTCTTCTCCGTACATCGCTTCTAGGACGGAGCAGAGCAAATCACTGCGCAGGCGCTGATCAAATCAGATCAGAATCATTCTGATTAGTCCCAGAAGCACTGCATAGAAGAGGGCGAACAGAGGGGTATTCAAATTTTCTGACTTCTGAACCGGCTGCATGGAAACCGACAGATATCACCCATGGAAGTAAGTACAACAGGGTACGTGGGGGAGGGGGGCGGGGAAGCTGTACGGCACATATATCAAACACAAGGCTGTGGGCCGAATCCGGACCACCAGGCCTGGTCATGTGGCCCTCCCACCCAGTTTTGCAGGCACAGCGTGGCGGGACTCCATTCCCCCACCTCCAGGTCTACCCCCCCACCTCACTTGTAAACACAGAGGCCTTCTGTGTTTGCAAGGGCCCAGCTTTGCTCTCAGCATCTGTGAGGAAGCGAGATGTGAGGAAGCTATGGGGGGGTGCACACTGCATAGTGCTCCCCTGAACTCTGTACTCTGTATGCAACACACCCCTGAACCCTGCGCTCTATGTATAGCGCACGCCTGAACCCTGCTCTCTGTGCATAACGCACCCCCTGAATCCTGCGCTCTGTGCATAACGCACCCCCTGAATCCTGCGCTCTGTGCATAACGCACCCCCTGAACCCTGCGCTCTGTGCATAACGCACCCCCTGAACCCTGCGCTCTGTGCATAGCGCACACCTGAACCCTCGCACCCAGTTTTGCAGGCACAGTGTTGCGTAACTCCATTTCCCCACCTCTGGCTCTCACCCCCCCCACACCCTCCCCTCTCTCACTTGTAAACACAGAGGCCTATCTATCTCCCCCTTCTGTCCATGTCCCCAATTAATCTAGGGATTTTGCAGCTATGGTGGCAACTCATTTCCTCCCTATCACATCTGAGCAGCCCATGTGACTATAAAGTCACACATGTGGGCGTATACAGTGGTAAATGACACTTCCACTCCCTCCCTCCCTGCTCCATGCCCACTAACCAGCTAAACACAATGGGGGTGGGATATTATAGGTAGATTGATGGAGGTCTCATCTCCCTGTTATTGTAAGACACAGGCTGGAGGGGGCGTGACACAGCCTGCGATTGGCAGAAATCCGCCCACATCTTATTATTTCCATAAAATAATAAAGATTTCATTTCAAATATATATTTGTATGCCAATTTAAAACAGTTTATTGATATTAATTATTTTTACTATGTATTCCAAAGGCTGTTTTTTTTCTAAACATGTGACCAGCTGCAGAGGACTAAAAACTCCTCCTGCTTATGTTTCCCTGCAGACAGGCTGGGGAAGAGCTGGGTCATGTGACAGCTGTATGTCAATTAGGGAAAAGGTACTTAGATTTTTTTTTTTATTAAAATAAGTATACATCATCCACATACAGAAATAGAAGGGACAATGTAAATTACCGTATATACTCAAGTATAAGCCGACCCGAATATAAGCCGAGGCACCTAATTTTACAACAAAAAACTGGGAAAACTTATTGACTCGAGTATAAGCCTAGGGTGAGAAAAATGCACAGCTACTGTAAGTGGAAAAGAGGGTCAACAATGCCCATTTGCATGCCTCACTGTGCCCATTTGCAGCCATAGGTCCCCCGAACTTCAAACTCGGTGGTTAAGGGTTCCTAGATGCCCCCCTAGCTTCAGCCAAAATTTGGGGTCTCTGGACCCAAGGGGCCCTAAATGACATTGCTGCAGATGGACACAGTTGACCGACTTTGGGGCCCTGTATCTTGGGGCCACTTGGTGCTAGGAACCCCAAATTTGGTGTGCAAACCCAGTGGAACTAGCACTACAACATATCCAAGCTGGGGTTTCTAGCACCAAGTGGCCCAGAGATACAGGGCCCCAAAGTCGGTTCGGAAAATGTCAAGCACTTTTCTGCAGCAGAGAATGACATTTTCCGAACCGACTTTGGGGCCCCGTGTATCGGGGTCACTTGGTGCTAGGAACCCCAGCTTGGATATGTTGTAGTGCTAGTTCCACTGGGTTTGCACACCAAATTTGGGGTTCTTAGCACCAAGTGGCCCCAAAGTCGGTTCGGAAAATGTCATTCTCTGCTGCAGAAAAGTGCTTGACTCGAGTATAAGCCGAGGGGGGCATTTTCAGCACACAAAAAATGTGCTGAAAAACTCGGCTTATACTTGAGTATATACGGTAAACAGTGTGTGTTTACTATCACTTTAAGCAGTCAGCGGATCAGGTATCCATGTGAAGCCCCATAAATGGTGGACGATTTCTCTGCCAGATACATATTTTAACTTTTCCCACACCTGCTAAAATGCACTTTTTTTTTTTTTGGTGTGTGAATATCTAAAAACCTACAAAGCATTATACGTTTTTCTGAAAGCAAAGGTTTTTTTTTAAAGAATTATCCTATTTTTCCCAGTAAAAAATGCAATAAACTAAGTTTTAGTGCACATAACACACAATGTATTTTAAAAATGTGGGGGTAAAATATAAAAAGACAAGAAGGTGGGGAGTGAACAGATAGCACATATATAAAGCCTCAAATCTGCATGCCTTGGCGTAAGCAGGACAAACTACCCATAATTGTCCACAGGGAATGCTGAACAACCTTTACAGCTCATCAACTTGGCGTTAACCTTGAATTGTGTGTCAGGAAACTAAAACAGCAACAGCATGTTTATTCCCGTGCAGCTAATGCTTGTGCACATGCACCAGCACACAGACACGTTCAGGCTAACATCCAGGCAGCGCGCGTCGGCGTGCACATCCACCTGCATTGGCGCCAAGTTGCCTATTTAGAGGAGACCCTGGTGTGTGCTAATTGCAGGATGTTTTCTTAGCTGTCCCGTGACTTTTGTTCCTGTTTCCGCTGCTGACCCCGGCTATTTCCTGACCTTGTTCTGTGGATTTTGGATACTGACCTCGGCTTGCCTCTGACTATTCTCTGCCTGCTTCCCTGGTACTGACCTTGAACTGCTACTGAACCTTGCTATGCCTGTTTCCCAGGTACTGACTTCAGCCTGCTTTCTGACCACCCTGCTGCCTCCTCGTGTATGACCCTGGTTCACTTTGACTACATCTCTGACCGAGGCAATCACCTGCTACTAGAGCTGCACAATTCTGGGAAAAATGAGAATCACAAATTTTTTGCTTACAATAAAGATTACGATTCTCTCACGATTCTCGCAGCCCAACATAAAAAAATTGGGCTAACTTAACTGTTTAGTTTTTTTTTAATTCATCAAAGTGTATTTTTTTTTTTTTGAAAAAATTGCATTTGAAAGACCGCTGCGCAAATACAGTGTGACATAAAATATTTCAACAACCACCATTTTATTCTCTAGGGTCTCTGCTAAAAATATATATATATAATGTACCATAATAATAAGTGTTCCTGTGCCTCCGTATTGTAAAAAATTTGCCAGACTGTACCTATATGAGCTCGGCTCCCGGCGCTCAGCTGACTTGTTAGCTCTCTTCTCTCTAGGCTCACAGTTCCAGTGGGCGGGGCCGAGCCCTCCCACTGTTGTCAGTCGGGGAGGAGGGAGAGGGAGAGGGAGAGGGAGAGGGAGAGGGCGAGAGCGCGAGAGCGCGAGAGCGAGAGAGCGAGAGAGCGAGAGAGCGAGAGAGCGAGAGAGCGAGAGAGCGAGAGAGCGAGAGAGCGAGAGAGCGAGAGAGCGAGAGCGAGAGAGCGAGAGAGCGAGAGAGCGAGAGAGCGAGAGAGAGAGAGAGCGAGAGAGAGAGAGAGAGAGAGAGAGAGAGAGCTGACAGTCATATAAGCGTCGGGAGCCACACTCATATAGGTACAATCTGGCAGATTTTTTGCATTACACACGCACACTTATTATAGTACAGAGAGGATGGGAGGATTTAGCTGCAGATATGAGAGCAGCAGGAGCGGGGGTGCGGATGAGGACAGAGGAGACACAGGAGAGCAGGGCAGCGTATGACAGACAACGGTGTCAGGGCTCAACAGCCCTGATATATCAGAGTCAGCGTACAGGGGGAAGGGTATAGCCAGGCAGGATCAGCCAGGAATTTCAGGCGTCACCGGGGGCCAAATGACACAGCACAAGCACTGTGCTGTGCTGTATAACATGCTTTAGGGAACAGGATCTGTTTTTTTGGGGGGTTAAAATGCTTTAAACTTCCCCCATTTACAGACCGAACTTCATTCCTTTGATCTAAAGAACAACACTTACAATGTTTATAGTTAGTTCAGCGGCTGAGGAATGTTGTAAAACTTGGCAGACTGCCTTTTTTTTGTTTGGGCTATAAAATTGCACACTCCCATAAAACGTTGACAAACTACAGTACCCAAAATTGTCCATAGCTATGTCTATGGACACACAGAGCTGGCTCAGGAGCGAGCCCGCACCAGTGCCCCCATAGCAAGCAGCTGGCTATGGTGGGCACTTGGAGGGGGGGCCAGGAGCGCAAATAGGGGACCCCAGAAAAAAAATAGGATCAGGGCTGCTCTGTGCAAAATTTTTGTACAGAGAAGGCAAGTATACCATGTTTGTTAGATTTTAATAAAATGTGATCCTTTACGAAAGCTAGCCAGAAAAGTATATCTAAAGCCAATTATTTTTTTTAAAGGGTTTGTTAACTCACCCAAACAAATGTACATAATCCTGCTGCTTCTCTAATGACAGGTGCTCCAGTCTCTGTGTTTTCTAAAATAAAAAGCCTCCTTTACCTGATTTCACAGCGCTTCTCCGCGATCACGTCATCGGCTGTGTCTCCTCTAGGGCTGAAACAACTAATCGATTAATTGACAACTAATCGATTATGAAATTAATCGATTACTATTTTCATAATCGATTAATTGGCCAGTAACATAATGGGGTTAAGAAAAAACTAAAATGAGCCCTTTATAGTACAAAATGAGCAAATAATCGCTACTGTAAATATTACTTTCACAGTTCTACAGTAAAAAAAAAAAAAAAAAAACGAACCCCTTGCAGTAGTGATTATTTGCTTTTTTTGTACTATAAAGGGCTAATTATAGTTTAACACCATTATGTTACTAAACGTCTTAGACCTGGATCACATCTATGTGTTTTTTGGTGCTTTTTGCAGAAACGCACTACAGTTCATTTACATGTTTCCTATGGGACACGTTCACATCGATGCTTTTTTTCAGCCGCTGCGTATTTGGAAAGGGTCAAGGACTTTTTTTTTTTTAACGCAAAGCGGTGCTTTTTTGGTTCAAAACAATAATCGGCCAACTAATCGATTATGAAAATAATCGTTAGTTGCAGCCCTAGTCTCCTCTCTGCCCGGCTGTCAGATGCAGCGCCTGTCATTAGGGACCCAGCAGGATTATATGCATTTTACAAAAGTTATGAGCGCAGCACAAGCGGAGAGGGCTGGCACCGACACAGGGGCAGGCAGGCTGGGAGGGGAGAGGGGAGGAGGACACAGGAGCACAGAGAAGGCAGGAGAGCTACGGCTGACGGAGGCACGTAAACTGACCACGGTGTCAGGGCTCAGCAGCCATGATACACCGTGGTCAGTTTACATAGGGAAGGGCAGAAACTGGCAGGATCAGACAGGCATTTGAGGGGTTACAGGGGGGTCAAATCACAAAGCACAAGCATGGTGATGTATAAAGCAGGATTCTTTTTCTTTTTTTTTTGTTGGGTTAACAAACGCTTTAAGTTTTGAATAGTTTCTAATTTGGCTAGATACTTTTAAAGGAGAAGTATGGTCAAAGCTTTTTTTGTCCATACTTTCCCTATGGATCACAGGAGTGCAGTTAGTTCTGCACTCCTGTGATCAGTTTTCAGCCGTCAGTGGGCTGAAGCCCGCTGTCGGCTGACGTCGCAGAGCCGGTCCAGGCTCTGGAAAGATCCCCACCATATGGCCAGGATCCACCCACAAGTTTGGATCGGCACCTGGTTCAGCCTCTCAACGATCCGCCAAGAGCCTGTGCCAGCCCTTCCCGCCCCCTTCATAGCCCAGAGCTCCAGTGAGCGCTGGGGGGGAGCAGAGAGCCGGTGACTGACAGCCCCAGCTCTCTGCTCAGAGCGGAGGAGGAGAACTGAGTGATTAGCAGCGTTTGATCGCTCAGTTCTCACTACAGAGCCAGCGGGGGACAGATGCACCACCTAGGTGAGTATAAATGTTTGTTTTTTTTCCAAGGCCATACTTCTCGTTTAAAGGTTTTTGTAAGCTGAGGCTGCAGCCTTCCCTATTACAACGTTGAGACTGATCAGGTGATGACAGTGAAGGCAGATCTTCCCACTCAACAATCAATTCGAGACAGTGCTGACCAGGCTTACACAAATCCCTACTGAACACAACTAGCTACGAATCTGCAGTAGAGCTTGATAGAAAAACCATTTCAATGCACATAGTTTGCTTGGCAGCGATTTCTCCACTTGCTGGACTTTCAAGTCAGGCTGAGAAAACACTGCGATCTCCGCAGCCTTTGGAATGGAATGATGTGACGGTACAAATCATTAGTATTCTTGCTTTACAGAATGCAGGTAAACGGCTTGGAGGAGACCTATTTGTCCCCATGGCGCAGAATGCTCTGTTCTTAACGTATAAAGAAGAAATGCCATTTAAGTGAGCAATCAGCACATTGCACTGCTGACCTCGAACACCGAACACAATGTTCTCTGCATAAAAAACAGCCACCGACTTGGCAGTTGGCTTCCACAAATTAACCTCAGTGAGGACGAGGATAAAAGCAGTAAGACAAGTTCCGCCAGATCATTTTTAAGCAGCTATTCCCAACCAGGGTTAGCTAGGGCTTCCTTGAGCTGCAGCTAACCGACCTTCCATCTGATGGTGCCTGCAGGGTGGGTGTGGCTTGGCAATGGCAGCATGAAGATAATACCTCGTGTGAACTCTGCCAAGGTGCCCTCATCTCTTGCACCTATTACAGCAGTACAGCAGACCCGTTCCAGATCTGGGGCTGCAAAGCTCAGAGACCTACTACAATACAGTCCGTCCCTTCTCCAGACCTGATCCCCTGGCCCTGCTGGAGAAATGATCAAACTGGCACCTGCAGCCTTTCTCCCGGTATCCTGCCTGGACTGCTTGATTCTTGATGGACCTGCAGCTGCCGTTCCTGCTGAAATATTTTAAGCCGGCCATAGGCAGTTTGAATCTTGACTGGGTTCAGCAGGAACCAGATGAGATTCGAACCATGTATGGGCAGGCTAAATGTACCAAAATTGATCAATGAAGCCCCCCCTCGCCAGGAGAACACAATAGCGTGTGGTTGCAGGAAAGAAATTTGCTCAGTCTATGGCCGGCCTTGCCCACCTAGATCAGCCTGTCCAAGGTAACGCCTAGAGTCATAGTTTTTGCAGAGAACTGCAGGAGCTACAAGCAGAAGTATCGCAAATGGTACCAGAATAGAGACCCTAGAGCAGCCTTTTTCAATCTTTCGAACACAGGGGACCCCTTGAAAATACTTTCAAGTCTCAGGAAACCTCTATTAAAAATTACTATATCTACAACTCATGATACATTAGTGTGATGGTCAGTGGGAAAAATGATCCTTACACTTGTGGCCATTGGGAAAAATTTCCCCCCTACAGATAGCCAAAAAAAAAAAAATGGTGTCAGTGGGAATTTATCCGAGAAGCAGAATTTGCTCCTTGCTCAAGGAACCCTTAGTAACCTCTGGAACCCTGGTAGAGAAGACCACCTGCATGGTGGCAGCTAATGCCACCATGCAACAAACCCTGAACAATATAACCACTGCCCAGACATCCATCAAGTGGCGGTTTGTCTTACACCAACTAGCTGATGGCGTCTTCATAGTTCCAGGTCACAACCCACTTGGCAGAGCCAGCAAGTGCGTCATTCTGGCATTTTCCCAATGATCCTTCATACACTAATCTTACCAGGGGGGGTTATTTCAAGGGTTCCTCTGGGGTAAAAAGGTTGAGAAATGCAGTGTTAAAGGGCTCCGACAGATGACCATGCAGAGCAAAGTAATGGTGTCTCTGCCCAGGCCTCCCAAACCTACAGATGCTCATCTTATGCCTGGTACACAGGATGAGAAAATTGGACAGAAAAAAAAAAAAAAAAAAAACGCATTCAGTGATCGTTCGATAATCTAATCGTTAGTGCATAGCTTTTGAGAGTCAATCACAATTCATGCGATTATAACCCAAAGGGCAAGCACGAAAAATGTTCTCATACGATAACAGAACAAACGATTTTCATGTAATCAGTATAGTATTCTACCATGAAAAAAAAAATTGAACGAACGAGACAGCGCATGATCGGAAACAAGAGGACATCCCGGAAAGAAAAATGGCAACAAAAACAATCTTCTTATACAACAAAAATGTTCTTGTCTTCTTTTTAACCACTTGGTATCGGGCACTTTCACCTCCTTTCTATCCAGGCTAATTTTCAGCTTTCAGCGCTGTCACACTTTAAATGACAATTGCGCGATCATACAACCCTGCACCCATATGAAATTGTTATAATTTTTTTTTTTTTTCACACAAAATGTCGCTTACACATGATCGGAATTTTAGCCAGCAAAAGACCAATGACAGTTTTTTGTCGGGAAATGTGACCGTGTGTATGCTCCATAGGACTTTTACTGCCCGAATTCCAGCCAGCAAAAGATTGACAGCATGTTCTCAATTTTTCGGTCAGGAAAAGTTCCTAACCGAAAATGCAAGCGTCTGTGGCAATTCCCACGCATGCTTGGAAACAATTCGACGTATGCTCGGAAGCACTCAACTTCCTCGGGTTCGTCGTAGTGTTCTACGTCACCGCGTTCTTGACAGTCGTAATTTCAACAAACTTTTGCATGACCGTGCGTATGCAAGGCAAAACTTGAGCGGAATCCCGTTGGAAAAGCCGTCATATCTTTTTCCGACGAGAAGTCCGATTGTGAGTACGTGGCAAAATAGAGCTTTCTTTTTGTGGTATTTAATCAGCACTAAGTTTAAAAGCACCCATTGTAACGAATGGGAGGCAGTTTTTTAGGCGCTTTACAGGTGCTATTTCTAGCGCTAAAACGCCTGAAAACTGCCTCAGTGTAAAAGAGGTCTAAAGTACTCAATTTGGGCCGTTGACCATGAATGAATCTACCTGCAGAAACCGATGTACGAATACGCTGAGACACTCTGAACGGGTATAGCCGAAGGCGTGGGAAGCAGAGGGGTCACACTTACATTACTTCCAATGACGCGCAGGTACACAGCTACGCACACGGGGAAGTTGTACTGGATCGTACAAGAATTTCCTTACACTTAGTAGCACATTTTTTTTTGATATGCGAACAGCATAGAAAAAAAAAATCCAGAACAATCATTCGTCTGATTTTCTCATCCTGTGTACCAGGCATCAGCTGCGCATCCTTGCAGCTCCTTGTTCACAATGGAATGTATCTGCAAATCAGATGTGTTCCAATAGAAGATTATTTTCCTGCAATTCCCACTGCAATGCCCAGAAAACGCACACTTTTCTGTGGGCAATGCGGAGTGCGAATGCAACGCACATATGTGAACCAGCCTCATTCAAATGAACAGATTTTTTAAATTTCCTGCGGATTGGACGTGGAAAATTCGCATAGGTGTGAACCCAGCCTTAAAGCGGAGTTCCAGCCAAAATTTCTCCCTCCTTTTGTGGGCTTTGCCATCGTGATTGTGGGCATGTGAAGTTCAATCGATATCTCTTCCTGGATAAGCGTTGGAGAGGTTGCCTCACTCTGATAGACAACTGGATGACTACTAGCTCTCTCAAACTCAACGGATCAAAAACAAAGCTTCTTCTCCTATACGGAAACCAAAATTCCAAAACTAAGACCCCTTGGACACCTCCCACCATCTTTGGACAGACCATCTCGCCAAGCACCAAAGCCAAGAGTCTCGGAGTCATTTTTGACTCAGAAATGACAATGGATGCACAAATAGGATCAGTAGTCAGCGGATCTCACCATCTTCTCCGCCTGCTACGTAGACTCATCCCATTCGTGCCAGAAGAGGACAAAGCAGCAGTAGTTGGAACAATCATCAATTCCAAACTCGACTACGCAAACTCCCTCTACATAGGACTACCCCAATATCAGCTTGCGTGCTTACAACTCATCCAAAACACGGCGGCATGACTGTTAACAGGAAAAAAACCCTGGGAATCCATCTCCCCTTCCCTGAGGAGCCTACATTGGCTAACTGTAAAGAATCGGATCACTTTCAAGACCCTCTGCCTCACCCACAAAATGTATACATGGAAACGCTCCTCAATACCTATGCGATAAAATAAAACGCTACACACCTAATCGCAGTCTTCGATCCTCTAACCATAACCTCCTCCTTATTCCAAAAACACGCTACAAAACAAAGGGAGAACGAAGATTCGCAGTCCAAGGACCACGGCTTTTGAACGCTCTACCTACACACATTCGCATGGAAGAAAACCATCAGGCCTTCAGAAAGAAACTCAAGACCTACCTCTTCTAAGAAGCTTGACTACTCAGGACGGATCCAGCGCCTTGAGGCGATTCAGTTCGCAACTGCAGCGCTATACAAATCATTCTTTCATTCAGAGGTGCATGCTGGGTAACCAGCATGCACCTGTCGCTCTCGCGCATGCGCGATTCACCGGCGCCGTAGCGCTGATTGTTTCTAAAGTTGCCATAACAACGGGCGGCGACGGAGGAAGGTCCCGCCCCGTTGTTATGGCAACATAGATAAACACATCTGGGTGCTGTAATCCGCCTTAAATCGCGTCATTTCCTGTCAGGAATAACGCGATTTCTGATCACAGTACTGCCCACAGACTCCTGGGAAATGATGGGTAACCAGCATGCACCTCTCGATCTCATGCATGCGCGATTCACCGGGCGGCCGCAGCGCCGATTGTTTCTAAAGTTGCCATAACAACGGTTGGCGACGGAGGAAGGTCCCGTTCCGTTGTTAAGGCAACATAGATAAACACATCTCGGCGCTGCGATCTGCCTTAAATTGCGTCATTTCCTGTCAGGAAATAACGAGATTTTTGATCACAGACTCTTGGGAAATGACACATAATTTCCCAGAGCACAGGCGAGGGAGAAAGTGACGAGAAGCTCCGCGGACCAGGAAGTGGCAGATTAGGAGGACTACATAGCAACAGGGCGATTCTGGTAAGTATATATAAAAAAAAAAAAAAAAAAATTCCTCCAAATGTTTTTTTATAGGTTTAGAGGAGTCTGATTCTGAAAAAAAAATATTTCAGGGTGGAACTCCGCTTTAAGGAGAGTATAGGGGGAGGGGCATTTGCAGAGACACTATCACTTTAACGCCTGCCCCTCTGTCCCTCTCCAAATGCATATTTTTATTTCTTCCCCAGAAGATCAATATATTTTTTTTTATTATTACAGATTTTTATATAGCACTAATAATTTACGCAGCACTACATATATATTATTATTTATATATAGTAGATTCACATCAGTCCCTGCTCTCAAGGAGCTTACAATCTAAGGTCCCAAGTTCACATTCTTACATACCAGGGCCAAGTTAGACAGAAGCCAATGAACCTAAGAGCATCTCTTTGGAGCACTACTACTTCCTTACCACCCAGCAGACTGCCCACCCGCTGTGTATATGAAGAAAGGGGCTCTTGGGAGATGTAGTTCTGGGGGTGTTCCTACGTCAATAGGAACTGAGCTCCAAGCAGCTGCCCCTGCAAGAACTTTACAAGGCTGGCGATGATTTTACAGGGAGTAATAAAAGCTGTTCCTGTTGAGGAGCGAGGTAAATAAACTATATTGAGACTGCCTCCCTGTTCTAAAGGGGGGTGATGGGAGATTTAGGGGGTGGGGGTAATGCCTGGACATACACTATGAATGGAGGACTGGACTGGCCAGAGAATCATTATAAACAAGATGAGACTGGAGAATTTGCTCCAGAGTACAAAGGAAAAGGGATACAAGCAGCATAAAGAGACCCTTCCACCCATAAACATAATACAGTCCCAGCGACATACCTGCGTAGGTCATGTTTTTTGGATTTCCGTAGGGAGTCCCTGGCTGTACAGGGCTGTAAACGGGATTCATTGTGGAAGACCAAAATCTCTGCAAAGACATCAAGAAGATACACCCATCAATCAAAAATAAGAAAACCTAGAATGGTCACACAGTGCAGAATATTTAAGATAATAGAACATTTTTTAAATGGCTTTAATTGGTATTTGTTTTGCTATTCAGCACTGCGCTACTTTAACTGACAATTGTGCGGTCATGCAACACTGTACCCAAATAAAATTGATATCATTTTTTTCACACAAGTAGAGCTAATGATTTAATTGTTTGCCACAATGCACAGCAACACAGTCACAGCTGTGTACAACCCTGAGTGGCTGCATGTCAGTGTTCAGGTCAGAGGGCAGACAAAGCTTGGCTCAACTGTGGGGTTGTACCGCCCCTCAACCGCATGTGAGAACGAGCCCTTGTGCTTTATTCACACGTGCAGCTAGTGGGCAGCAAAACCAGGTAGTTTCGCCGTGGTTTTACCACTACCTGGTTTTGCTGCCCACTAGCCGCACATGTGAATAAAGCACAAGGGCTCATTCTCACATGCGGTTGAGGGGTGGTACAACCCCACAGTTGAGCCAAGCTTTGTCTGCCCTCTAACCACCACCCTCCGTTAGCTGCAGAGGTACACAAACTGCCATGGCAGAAATGATACCCCCTGTGAATGTTGACACTCGGCGAGCGCCCTGAATCTGCGTACAATGCACATAGCTGTGGTGGACTAGTAAAAGGTTCAAGGGGTTAAAGCAGAACATGGATCGTTCTTCAAAGAGCAAAGCAAGTGTGAATGAACCCTAATCATAGTCTCCTTCCTTCTGGGTCAACAGCCATGCAGACCAATTTGATGCAGTGTGCGGAGTACGGTCTGAGCACTGACAGGCTGACCCCCCCACCCCTTCAACCTCTGCAGCAATGCTGGCAGCACTCATACGTCTATTTCCCAAAGACAACCTCTGGATATGACGCTGAGCATGTGCACTCAACTTCTTTGGTCGACCATGGCGAGGCCTGTTCTGAGTGGACTGTCCTGTTAAACCTCTGTATGGTCTTGTCCACCGTGCTGCAGCTCAGTTTCAGGGTCTTGGCAATCTTCTTGTAGCCTAGGCCAGTGATGGTGAACCTTGGCACCCCAGATTGGAACTACATTTCCCATGATGCTCAACTCCACTGCAGAGTGCATGAGCGTCATGGGAAATGTACTTCCAAAACATCTGGGGTGCCAAGGTTCGCCATCACTGGTCTAGGCCATCTTTATGTAGAGCAACAATTCTTTTTTTTTTAGATCCTCAGAGACTTCTTTGCCATGAGGTGCCATGTTGAACTTCCAGTGACCAGTATGAGAGATCCATCTTGGCACTGATTTTGAAAGATTTCAGCAAGTTTACTGGCATACCTGGTCTCTAGAGTTGCACCAAAATTTCAGCGGCTGAAGCATAGCAGCCGAAAATGGTGTTTTTGGCATTTTGCCGATAGAGAAAAGGGTGCCGATAACAGCTCCGAAAATGCAAGCGATTTTGCCACAATTTTACTGTGTTTATGAGGTTTTGCATAGGTCCCGTGGCTCAAAAAAAATGGTGGAATTTTGCTGCGTTTTTAATGCATTTCAACGGGGAGGTGTTTTTTTATTTTTTTTTAAAGCGGTAGCAATGTCATAATGTGCAAGCATGCATCGAATACTAGCACATTATGGGAGACTTGCCTCAAAATGAAGCCCTCCGGCGCCACGCTGTCAACGCTGCGAGGGCTTCCATCTTCCCACCGGCCGTCCTTCCAGGTTCGCGGCCTCCGGCTACGTGAGTAGCTGGGAGCACGATAATGTCACTCCTACACATGCACGCGAAAGCCGCCATTTATGGCATGGGCACTGAAGGCACTGAATGCCAGACCTTCAATTACATCACCGGCTGCACAGGCAATATCTCTTAAACAGTGCAAGTTTAGGAGATATTCACAGTACCTACAGCCTGATAGAGTTACCTGTAGGTACAAGTGGTAGAACAGAGTTTACTATCACCTTAACTGACCAAAAATGCAGCAAGCAGGATTGTCAACACCACAGCGAAAGAGCAACAGACCAGTGTGAAGACACACATAGAATAGAAGCGCTTCTCACCCGCCCAACGTCATATGACGTCACGGACGTTGAGCGGTGATATCTGAATGATTCCCTTCACCATAGGAACAATCATAGCAGCTGTTCAGCCGCTTGATCGTTCTTATAGGCGGCGGGAGGGGACGGCCCCCCCCCTCCCGCCGCCCTCCGGTGCTTCTCCCAGCTCGCCCCTGTGATCGGCAGTGCCGGCTGCTGACTATAGAGATTTCCGGCAGGCCAGATGGTCCCCGAAAGTCTCTATGATCGTTCGGAGGCCGGGCACTATGTTATGACATCACGCCCGGCCTCTGCATTTCAAAAAATGCCGCCGGCTCGGCTGGGAAGACAGGATCGTTTTTTTTTGTTTTTTTTTTTTTTTTTTTTTTTTTATTATTTCAGGCTTCCCAGCCTAGAGGAGAGATGTGGGGACTTATTGACCCCATATCTCACTGTAAATATGACTTGTCACACACTATTCCTATTATAAGGGATGTTTACATTCCTTGTGATAGGAATAAAAGTGATCACAAAAAAATATATAAAAAAGCATCAAACTAGAAAAATAAAACAATTAAAAAAAAAAAAAAAAATGTAAAGTGCCCCTGTCCCCGCAGAAGCAAACGCATACGTAAGTCACGCCCACATATGTAAATGGTGTTCAAACCGCACATTTGAGGCATGGCCATGAACGTTCGAGCGAGAGCTATAATTCTAGCGCTAGAGCTCCTCTGTAACTCAAAACATGTAACCTGTAAAAAAAAAAAAGCGTCGCCTATGGGGATTTTTAAGTACCGAAGTTTAGCGCCATTCCACGAGCGTGTGCAAATTTTGAAGAGTGACATGTTCGGTATCTATTTACTCTGCGTAACTTCATCTTTCACATTATGCAAAAAAAATAAATTGGGTTAACTTTACTTTTTTTTTTTTTTAATGCATGAAACAGTTTTTTTCCCCCAAAAAAACGTGTTTGAAAAATTGCTGCACAAATACCGTGCAAGATAAAAAGTTGCAATGATCGCCATTTTATTCTCTACAGCAGTGATGGTGAACCTTGGCACCCCAGATGTTTTGGAACTACATTTCCCATGATGATAATGCACTCTGCAGTGTATTTAAGCATCATGGGAAATGTAGTTCCAAAACATCTGGGGTGACAAAGTTCACCATCACTGGTCTAGGGTCTCTGCTAAATAAATATATATAAGACCCCATCTGGAATATGCAGTTCAGTTTTGGGCTCCAATTCTCAAAAAGGATATCGGGGAACTGGAGAAAGTGCAGAGAAGGGCAACCAAACTGATAAGAGGCATGGAGGAGCTCAGCTATGAGGAAAGATTAGAGCAGTGGTTCTCAACTCCCGTCCTCAGGACCCACTAACAGACCCGATTTGCAAGATAACTGAAATACATCCCAGGTGATATCATTTGCTGCTCAGTGATTGCAGTATTCTAGTCAGCATCTCCCCAAGGTAATACTTAAAGCAGGATTCCAGCCAGCTAATTTTTTTTTTAAAGTCAGCAGCTATAAACACTGTAGCTGCTGACTTTAAATAAGTAGACTTAGGCCTCTTTCACACGAACGATCTGTTCAGATCCGCCTGTCAGTTTTTTTAGGCGGACCTGAACGGACCCTCCATAGACCTCTATGGAGCGTCGGATGTCAGCGGTGACATGTCCGCTGACATCCGACCCGCTCCAAAAAAAGTATAATGGAGGAAAACCCTACTTTTCCATCCGTTTTCGGATCGGACCGGGGGACGACAGACTCTACGGTCCTTCGTCATCCGATCCCCCATAGGGGAGAGCGGCGCTCTGACAGGTCCATCGCTGCACATTGTGCAGCAACGGACCCGTCATCTTCCTGCTCAGCGGGGATCGGCGGAGCTATCCCCGCTGAGCAAGCGGATGTTCACGGGGCGGATCATCATGGATCCGCCCCGTGTGAAAGAGCCCTTACCTGTCCTGGGTGCCCGCGATGTCAGCCGCCCGAGGCTGACCTGTCCCTCGGCTCCCGGGTCCCGGCACCGCCATCCTAACTAAGGGAAACAGGCAGTGGAGGTTTGCGGCTTCACTGCCAGTTTCCTACTGCGCACGCGCGAGCGACGTGGCGCTTTGTGAATGGGACACGATGTGTTGTGGGACACACACAGTCCCCATAACACACCGCGCTCCATTCCCCAGAAGACAACGCGGGGAGGAGAAGACTGAACATCACCGCAGTGTAGGAAGAGGCAGATTAGGAAGACAGCCATTTCACGTAAGTAAAAAAAAAAAAAAAAATTTTTTCCCTCCATTTAGGTTTTTTTTGTGCAATTTTTTTTTTTCAGGGTGAATCTCCACTTTAAAATCTGGCCTGTTAGTGGGCCCTGAGGACAGGAGTTGAGAACCACTGGATTACCACTGATCACCATGTATAAATATATAAGGGATCCATATAGTGAACTTGCTGTTGAGTTATTCACTTTAAGGTCATAACAGAGGACAAGGGGGCACTCTACGTCTAGAGGAAAAAATATTTCATCTCCAAATACGGAAAGGGTTCTTCACAGTAAGATCTGTGAAAATGTGGAATAAACTCTCTCCAGAGGTGGTTCTGACCAGCTCAGTAGATTGCTTTAAGAAAGGCCTGGATACTTTCCTAAGAGCCCTTTCACACCGGGCCGCCCATGGCGTCGGTGGTAAAACGCCGCTATTTTTAGCAGCGTTTTACCGTCGGATTAGCAGCACATTTCGGCCGCTAGCAGGGCGCTTTTAGAAAGGGTTAAAACCGCCCGCAATATCGGCGTTTTGCCAGCGGTATCCCAGCGCTGCCCCATTGATTTCAATGGGGAGCAGCGGTGGAGGAGCGGTAAACACACCGCTCCAAAGAAGCTGCTAGCAGGAAAGTCCTGCCAGCGCAGCGCTCCGGTGTGAAAGCCCTCGGCTTTCACACTGGAGACAATGCTGCAGCTGTTTGAGGGCGGATTGCAGGCGCTATTTTTAACGTTATAGCGCCTGCAAAACGCCCTCGGTGTGAAAGTACTGGGTACTGACATTTATAGGTAAAGTTGATCCCGGGAAAATCCGATTGGGGGGGGATCAGGAAGGAATTTTTTCCCTGCTATAGCAAATTGGATCCTGCTTTGCTGGGGGGGGGGGTTTCACCTTCCTCTGGATCAACTGTGGGTGAAGGTTTGTGTATATGGGATTGTATGATCTTATTTATTTTTTATGGTTGAACTAGATGAACTTGTGTCTTTTTTAACCTGACTAAACTATGTAACTATATATAATGTTTGGGGGTTCTGTGTAATTTTCTAGCAAAAAAAAATGATGATTTTTACATGTAGGAGAGAAATGTCAGAATTGGCCTGGTAGGCAAGTGGTTAAAGGGATGCATTTTTCTTGAGCTTTTCTTGTGCCAAAGGTAGCGATAATGGGCGAAGATAAATTCATATTCATTTAACCGCCGCCTGTATATTTAAGTCGGCAGAATGGTGCGGCTGCGCAAATGGGCGTACCTGTACGTCACTTTGAATGTGCAGCTGTGCCATCATGTGTGCGCCGGCGGCACGCGCGTGCACCTGCTGTGAGCTCCGTGAGTAGGATCGCGGGTCCCGCAGACTCGATGTCCGCCAGGATACCCGTGAACGCCTCACAGAGAGGAAGAACAGGAAAATACTAATGTAAACAAGCATTTCCCCGTTCTGCCTGTAATCGGGAGCGGTGATCAGTGATGTGTCACACGTAGCCCCCAGTTAGAATCACTCCCTAGGACACACTTAACCCCTACACTGCCACCTAGTGGTTAACCCCTTCACTGCCAGTCACATTTACACAGTAATCAGTGCATTTTTAATCGCACTGATCACTGCATAAAAGTGAATGGTCCCAAAAATGTGTCAAAATTGTCTGATGTGTCCGCCATAATGTCGCAGTCACGATAAAAATGCTGATCGCCGCCATTACTAGTAAAAAAAAAAAAAAAAAAATTTTTAAAAATGCCATAAAACTATCACCTATTTTGTAGACGCTATAACTTTTGCACAAACCAATCAATATACACTTATTGCGATTTTTTTTACCAAAAATATGTCGAAGAATATATATCGGCCTAAACTGAGGAAAAAAATGTTTTTTTATATTTTTGGGGGGGATATTTATTATAGCAAAAAGTAAAAAATAATGAGCTTTTTTCAAAATTGTTGCTCTTTTTTTTTTTGTTTATAGTGCAACTAGGGGCGTAACCACTAGGGGCGCACGCGCCCGCTGCTCACCCCCCCCAAACAAATGCGAGTGCCTGGCAGTCACGATTACAGCAGGGCTCCCGCGATCGCAGCTGACACACAGAGAGACCCGGGATCTGGGTGTGTAAACACACAGTTTCCGGTTACCTGAGGGGAGAAGTGACAGATCGTCTGTTCATAGAGAGTATGAACAGCGACCTATCTTTTCCCCTACACGGTCCCCTCCCTCCAGTTAGAACACACACTAGGGAACACAATTAATTAACCCCTTGATCGCCCCCTAGTGTTAACCCCTTCCCTGCCAGTGACATTTATACAGTAATCAATGCATTTTTATAGCACTGATCGCTGTATAAATGCCAATGGTCCCAAAAATGTGTCCATAATGTCGAAGTCCTGATAAAAATCGCCGCCATTACTAGTAAAAAAAATATTAATAATAAAAATGCCATAAAACTATCCTGACGCTATAACTTTTGCGCAAACCAATCAATATACGCTTATTGCGATTTTTTTTTTTTTTTACCAAAAATATGTAGATGAATACATATTGGCCTAAACTGAGGGAAAAAAATGTTTTTTTTATATATTTTTGGGGGATATTTATTATAGCAAAAAGTAAAAAATAATGTGTTTTTTTCAAAATTGTCGCTCAAAATCATTGCTCTTATTTTGTTTATAGTGCAAAAAATAAAAACCGCAGAGGTGATCAAATACCACCAAAAGAAAGCTCTATTTGTGGGGGGGGGCCGTCAATTTTGTTTGGCAGCAACGTCACGCGACCGCGCAATTGTCAGTTAAAGCGACGCAGCGCCGAATCGCAAAAAAGTGCTCTGATCTTTGGCCAGCCAAATGGTCCGGGGCTGAAGTGGTTAAATTCATAATATTAATTTTAAAGCCAAATAGAATAGAATTATATATAAAAATATATATATTTTTAACAACTGTGATTTTTGGTTTTGGCCCAGTGTATCCTGAATCGTAGGTTTCGGCGCACCTCTATTCGTCTCAATAGTTACAGAACCAAGTCTGTAATTGGGTTGCAACCTGTACAGCTTAACCCCCGGAGGGCGCCGTTGTCGTTTTCCCTTCAGCAAAAGTGTCTTTTGTGTTTGCAAAAAAAAAAAAAAATAGGTCTGCGTTATGATAATTACACCCTATTCTCCATACTATTCAAATGTGAGTGCACTCCTTCACATCTGAGATTTGCGGTTAATCTGAAATTTGGCCGCCAGGAGCCTTGAAGGATTTCTGTAGCAGTGGGCCCTGCGGCCTGCTGATAAGACGCTATCTGTAATGACATCAAAGAGAAGTCTTAATACAATCTGTAGTAGGTGACAAGAGGAGATAACCGCATAGTCACTTCATCAAACCGCAGGAGCCGGCTGCGTTCTCACGCTTATCTCCCGAAGGATCGCCCGTCTCATGGAGGTCATCCGAGGACACTGGTATATAGATGATACTTCTCCCCCTCCTGGGCTTGTCACCCATTAAAAATCAGAATCTATTATCAAAACCCCTACGAAAAAAAATAATAATGTGAGACGGAGTTGGGATTTGTGGCCCGGGTTTGCCAGAATGTGGCCTGGGGAAAGTGGAAGTGACGGGTCCCCAGACGCCTCGGCGTGGAGGATTTTATCTACACAGATTTTCTGCAGCTGACGTCTTTTGTCTTGTTTTCTGGGGTGGCTCCTGACAGCTCTCTGCAGCTACAAATCACCGCAGCAAATGGGAACGCCGATGGATTTCTAACCAATTCACAGCCTAAAATAAGACCGAGCAGCACAATCACCGAAACTAAAAAAAAAAGAAGAAAAAAAAAAATAGTTGTTTTAAGCAAAAAAATTAAAAAATAAATAAATAAGGGTCAGAGCCTCTTCCTTGCCCCCGATGGCTGTGCAGAGCGAGGGGGTAGAAAAGGAAAGGTGGGTATGGGGGGGGGAGAATTGACCAGGCCTTTTCTGGCACTGTTTAAATACGTATTTTTTGCTAGAATGCTAGAAACAAAACAAACATTAATATTTTTTGTTTTGTTTTTTAACCTCTTGCTTACTGGGCACTTAAACCCCCCCCTCCTGCCCAGACCAATTTTCAGCGCTGTCACACTTTGAATGACAATTGCGCGGTCATGCTACAGTGTACCCAAATTAAATTTTTATCATTTTTTTCACACAAATGGAGCTTTCTTTTGGTGGTATTTAATCACCACTTGGGCTTTTATTTTTTGCTAAACAAACAAAAAAAAGACAAATTTAAAAAACAAAAAAAAAAAAAAATGTTTTTATAGTTCGTTATAAAATTTTGCAAGCGAGTAATTTTTCTCCTTCATTGATATTCACTGATGAGGTGGCACTGATAAGGCGACACTGATAGGCACAGATAAGATGGCACTGATAAGACGGCACTGATGGGTGGTACTGATAGATGTCACTGATGGGCACTGGTAGGTGGTATTGATCGGCAGCACTGGTGACATTTATAGGTGGCACTGATAGGTGACACTGTGGGCACTAGGTGGCACAGAAGCCTCCGCAGAGGCTCTCCAGATCGGAACTGATGTCCCACTCACAGTCGCCGGTGATCGCCTTTTTTTTTTTCTGCTCACGCTAACAGCGTGAGCAGAATAAATAGCAGATTACCGGCTCTGTTTACATCACATGATCAGCTGTCATTGGCTGCCAGCTGATCACCTGGTAAGGGGTCAGGATCGACCCCTTAGTACGATCTGTGATCAGCTGAGTCTCATAGACTCACTGATCACAGAGTGCGCCGTGCGCGCCCTGCAGGGGACTGATTGGGAATCTGATAATGGGGACTTTGATTGGGACTCTGATGATAGTGGGGACTTTGATTGGGACTACCGTCGACCGGCGGGTGCCGGCGAACATCCGTTGCCCAGCACCCGCAGATTGGCTTCTGCTGTGAATAATCACAGCAGAAGCAGCCTGCTGGCAGCTCGCACGGGTCCTCTGCAGGCGGAAGTGCAGAATCATATATATATATATATATATATATATATATATATATATATATATATATATATATATATATATATATATATATACATATATATATATATATATATATATATATATATATATATATACATATATATATATATATATATATATATATATATATATATATATATATATATATATATATACACACACACACATATATACACACACACACACACACACACACACACGTGATTCTGTACAGGAGAGCCGCCTTTTAGCAGTAAAACTGCTATGCGGTGGACGGCAAGTGGTTATAGGTGCAGAAAAAATTTTTAAAAATTGTTAAAGCTCAACTTTTAATCGGCTATATTTTGCCCTTGATGGTTCCCCCTCCCCCTCATCAACATGCAGCAATTCATTCGCCAAATATGACGAAACACAGGCAGATCATGAATGGTGGGAGGGGCTAGCGGGGTGCTGTACATGGCTTCCTGAAAACATCACAGCTTCAGTCCTCAGCCCTGATGTGGGCTGGCTCTGGGGAGGAGTTATGCAAATATCAAAATGGGTTGATAGGTGGATGTCAGTCTGGAGGAGGAGGAGGTGTGTCTACATGCAGATCCGCCCTAGGCAACGCCCACATGTGATACTGAGCCTCAATCAGTGGATGACATCACACAAGATCTGATTGATCCTTTTTCTGGCCAGGTCAGCCTAAGAAAATTGATCCAAAGTGGCTGGAGTACCTAATGCTGCATTATCTAGGACAGTGATGGAGAACCTTGGCACCCCAGATGTTTTGGAACTACATTTCCCATGATGCTCAACTACACTGCAGAGTGCATGAGCATCATGGGAAACGTAGTTCCAAAACATCTTGGGTGCCAAGGTTCTCCATCACTGATCTAGGTCAACCCCAAAAAAAAAGTTGAATTCGCCTTTAAGTGTTTCCTTCAGAGTGACTAACCCAAGAATCCGATTCTCTTCGCCTCGCTTTCTTTCCTTAATCCCTGTAAGCAAATACAAGGATGTAATACGGCACGGTGCTCGGCTCAGATCTGGGGGGGTCTAACCTCCGCTGCCCCCCAGTAATTCAGGACATGGCCGACTTGTGCATTTGACGTTCCTACAATGCGACAGAATTATTTGTACGCGGTCAGAACGTATCGCTCGTCATTAAACATTTCACGAAGCAGACGCGGCGAAGGAGAAGATCAGTCGTCTGCTTTCCACAATCACATATCTTATTGTAAATCTCTTCTCAGAGACGGGAATAAAACAAAGAAATCTTCCTCCGCAGGCCTGTGTACTACGGGAGGGACACAATCCCCCTTCCTTCATCGTACAAACCACCGCTATCGTTCACACGTTCTCGGAAACCAATACCTGCCGGGCATATACGCCTCCTACTAATTTTCTAAGAAGAGATGAATGAAGGAGGCTCATTATAGATGTGGTGGGCACATCCTGGATTGAACACATTTATAGAACGCCGGTGACTGTAGACACGGAAACAGAGCTGACTCAGGTGGACCAACAATAGGAAGGATTGCTTGCTGGCAGTTTCACGATGCTGAAAATACCTGGAGGAAAGTGTGCCAGGCTACCCACGGGCATCACATTGCGAGCTTAACCACTTAAGGACCGGGCCCGTTTTTCAGACTGTGTTTACAAGTTAAAATCCTTTTTTTTTTAATCGCTAGAAAATCACTTAAAACCCCGAAACTTTTTTTTTTTTTTTCGAAAACCCTAGAGAATAAAATGGCGGTCATTGTAATACATTATGTCACACCGTATTTGCGCAGTGTCTTACAAGTGCACTTTTTTTTTGGAAAAAAGTACACTTTGACTTAAAAAAATAAGACAAAAGTAAAGTTAGCCCAATTCTTATTTATATTGTGAAAGATAATGTTACGCCGGGCCTCCGAGAGTCACAGAGACTGCCGGGGACCATCTGTCCCTCAGTTTTCTCTATGGCTCCCTTCCAGCGCCGGTGGATTCCTTCTCCAGCTCGCAGATAGCCGTTATGATTGTTCTAATGGTTCAGGGAATCGCCGGCTGAAAAAAATTAGATCTGGATGATGCCTACAGCTGCACCCATCATTCAGATATCTCCACCAAAAGCTCAGGAGGTCATATGATGGCCAGCGGTAAGGAAGTGGTTAAATCAAGCCTTTTTACTAGTGATTTAAATCAAATCCACCCTGACTTCAATACAACTGCCTATAATACAGTTGACTGCAGACTGCACCATACAGGTTTCCCGAATCCTGCTGCCAGTACGGCACCAATATGAGGCAAGGAACGGCGCCATTGTGAGGCCAGTACTGCACTGTTATGAGGCCAGTATTGCACCAATAGACTGCACATACAGGTTTCCAGTATCCTCCTGCCAATACGGCGCCATTGTGAGGCCACCACGGCGCCGTTGTGAGGCCACCACGGCGCCGTTGTGAGGCCACCACGGCGCCGTTGTGAGGCCACCACGGCGCCGTTGTGAGGCCACCACGGCGCCGTTGTGAGGCCACCACTGCACCAGTAGACTGCACATACAGGTTTCCAGTATCCTGCGGCCAGTACGGCACCGTTAGGAGGCCAGTACGGCACCGTTAGGAGGCCAGTACGGCACCTATAGACTGCACATACAGGTTTCCAGTATCCTGCTGCCAATTTTGCACCATTGTGAGGCCAGTACGGCGCCATTGTGAGGCCAGTACGGCGCCATTGTGAGGCCAGTACGGCGCCATTGTGAGGCCAGTACTGCACCAGTAGACTGCACATACAGGTTTCCAGTATCCTTCGGCCAGTACGGCACCATTAGGAGGCCAGTACGGCACCATTAGGAGGCCAGTACGGCACCATTAGGAGGCCAGTACGGCACCATTAGGAGGCCAGTACGGCACCATTATGAGCGCATGCACAGTGGAGCACACACAGAGTCAGTATGAAGCAGCGGGTTCATGTCAGCCCAGGTAGGAATAATCCATTTTCATACACACAGTAATTAAACCATATCCCCTCCCCTCTCCCTTTCCCTTTCCTCGGCACAGCGAGTCTCTGAAGTGGCGTTATGAAGAAGGGATATAATCTGACTTTCTCCAGCTAATCACACATTTTGCTGCCCGGCTCGCTGATTGAATTCCTCTGCACATTATTATTAGTGGGCGCGCCAATCTGAGGCGGCGAGGGATGTCATCCCCTCATCCAGAGAAGACGTGCTCCACATATTTATTACAGAGACAGACGTGATGACACCTTATCAGACACTTCTGAAGGTTTTCACTCTTCCTCGGTTCTCACATACACACAAAATCAGCAGCAGAACTCATCCACTAATATCAGCCTCAAAGCCGAGATCCGGCCTTGCTTCTCTCCTGTACTGTAATGGCTTCCTTTGATTTCACCGCACCCTGTGAGCTTCTCACCATGTGCATTAGAAGCTTCAGCAATCAAAGAGAGCCCTCCTCATTTCCTGTGCAGAAGACTTTCAGAATCATCTCCTTAGCTTGTCCGTCCCTGGTCCACCCCTTTCAGTTCTTTCGCTCATGGAGGCTCAGTATGTGGTTCCTACCTCGGTCTGCATGCAAATACACTCACCGGCCACTTTATTAGGTAAACCTGTTCAATTGCTTGGTAACACAAATTGCTAACCAGCCAATCACATGACTGCAACTCAATGCATTTAGGCATCTAGGACGTGGTGAAGATGACTTGCTGAATTTCAAACCGAGCATCAGAATGGGGAAGAAAGGGGTCTTAAGTGACATTGAATGTGTCATGGTTGTTGGTGCCAGACGGGCTGGTCTGAGTATTTCAAAAACTGCTGATCTACTGGGATTTCACACACAACCATCTCTCTGGTTTACAGAGAATGGTCCGAAAAAGAGAAAATATCCAGTGAGTGGCAGTTGTGTGGAGGAAAATGCCTTGTTGATGTCAGAGGAGAATGGGCAGATGGTTCCAGATGATAGAAAGGCAACAGTAACTCAAATACCCTCTCATAACATCCAAGGTATTTCCACTTGAAAGCTCCTCTCAAAAACGTGAGTCTGTTGGGGGTTTTTTCTGCCTGTAAACTCCTGAAAAAGCCTTGCAAGTGTGCATGGACACGTTGGCTAATGTGGAGGGGAGTTTCCAGGCAGAAAAAAAATGAGATCAAAAAGCCTGTAAGGGCTCATGAACACTGAAGCTCAAAGAAGTGGCTCCTAAAGGCTTTTGACCTCTTCTGGGCTCTCATTTTTTTCTGCCTGGAAACTCTGCTCCATGTTAGCCAACGTGGACGTCCATGCACACTATGGCTTTTTCAGGAGTTCACAGGCATATAGTCTTACAGGCAGAACATTTTTGAGAGAAGCTTTAGATCGGAAAAGACGTCTAAGCACCCAAAAAAAACGTGCACAAAAAAAAAGGAAAAATAAGCTGAAGGGAGGGTTTGTGAAAAAAAAACACTTATGCTCACAGAAGCTCAAAAAAGCCAAAAAAATTTTGCAATAAAAACACAAAGAGCACAAAAAAATCACAAGCTTCTTCAAGCTTTTAGGCAGAAAAATAAAAGTTCAAATGCCTGTAAAAGCACAAAAGAGCATGAAAAAGCTCAAAGAAGCTCAAAAACACACACAAAAAAATAGGAAAAAAATGAGCTGAGAGAAGGGTTTGTGGAAAAAAAAGGCTTTTTGCTCAAAAAAAGGTCAAAGAAGCTCAATAAAAATGTGCAAAACAGCCCAAAAAAAAGTACAAGCTTCTTCATGCTGAAATAAAAGCTCAAATGCATGTAAAAGCAGCTTTTTTTTTTTTTAGATGCAGTATGCATGAGCCCTAAAACACATTACGCTATGTGACACCAGAGTCATGGGTGCCCCCTACTTAATTTGTACAAGAAAAAGAATGTATATATCTAGTTTAAAAGGATATTTAAAATTTTTAAAAATATAACTACATTTATTTGCAATATTTTAATGCCGAACATTTTGCATTTGTAGTCTATCGTATAATATTACAGATCTTATTTTTTGGGAACAGACAGGAATTGTTTTTTTTTTTTTATAGCAGATTTTTATACATTTTAATTAGGAAAAAAAAAGCCAATGTAGAATTTACAAAATAGCATAGTCCCAGGTATTTACTTATAACGGATAAAACCATCAGACTACAAGGACACCGCAAATGTGCAACAGTTATGGAACACAGCACAGTGGTAATGCTCCAGGCTAAGGTTCACCTTGCAGTTTTGAAGACCTTTTTCTCCTTTCAATGTTACATCATGATATATGTAAGCCGTTTGCCTAAATTTAGTCTACTGTAAACCTCAGGCTAGGTAATAGAAGTTCAAATATTGACATATTCTCGACAAGCAGTTAAAAAAAAAAAAAAAAATGAAAAGAAGCCCTCGCTAACCTCAGTGGCTGTAGTCACCGTGGAACAATTCATCCTCAAATTTACAGTAGAAGCAGGGAAGTCCTTCAAGTTAGGTCTCAAGACTGTGCTCTATCCTCTCATCCCGTGTACCTGCTCTGTGTTTACATTAGAAATTCAAAGGCTATTAGGCTGACAAGTGTCTGTTGGCAGGAAGGAGCTTAGGTGGCAAGAGAAAGTAAGTAATGGCTCATGCAGAAGGGTGTATTGGGGCATATTCTGGATATCGAGGTCTGTACAAATGAATTACAGATTTCAACTGTACGCTTAGGGGTCGTTTACACTTGCTTTAAACCCCATGTCGCTTTCTTGGTGCTTCAAAGCGTCTTCAAAGCCTCCATAGAAGTCTATGACAGCGCTCGCTTACCCAGTTCAGCTCTTTGGGAGGTACGAGTGAACCTTTAATCACAATCTAATAGCTGTAGTAGCAACCATCAGCTTGTGTGGGTTTTGATCAGCCTGCTCCCGGTTTAAAAGTGATGCGGCACAGAGCCGTGCCCCACCCCCCCTCCTCCCTTCGTGGTTCCCAGGCTCTCCCACTTTTACCAGAACACTGGCAGCTAGGGGAGAGAGACTGCAGTGAGATCAAAGCAAATCCATGCCTCGATCTTACATGCAAACAATGTAACTGGAAGTGATGTCACTTTCGGGTTCAGATGCACCATTTCCTGAACAGTACAGCCAGGAGACACATCTAACCAAGACGATCTATGCTTGGTTAGATGGTGCAAAGGACAGGAGAGACATTGGAGTCTATTAGACCCCTAATGTCTCCATAAAGAGTACCTGCCCAATGCTATCACATAGGGGTTTCTTAATCCTATGTGATAGCAATCTAGTAAAAGTAAATTAAAAAAAAAAAAAAAAAAAAAAGCTAAAAATAAATAAAATCATAATAAAATATATTAAAATTTTTATGGGCGGCACAGTGGTGTAGTGGGTAGCACTCTCGCCTAGCAGTAAGAAGGGTCACTGGTTCGAATCCCAACCACGACACTACCTTCCCGGGAGTTTGCATGTTCTCCCTGTGCCTGCGTGGGTTTCCTCCGGGTACTCCGGTTTCCTCCCACACTCCAAAGACATGCTGGTAGGTTAATTAGATCCTGTCTAAATTGTCCCTAGTATGTATGAATGTGAGTTAGGGACCTTAGATTGTAAGCTCCTTGAGGGTAGGGACTGATGTGAATGTACAATGTATATGTAAAGCGCTGCGTAAATTGACGGCGCTATATAAGTACCTGAAATAAATAAATATTAAAATTTTTAAAAAGCCCAAAATTTGAGGACTGGTGAACTCAAGTAAATTCCTATTTGCTTAAAGAAAAACAAATATTTAAGCTTCGGGGAAGTCCACTTAGGTTTGACAAATTTTGGGAACCCTGGTTACAGGCTCCAGGTCTGGCCCCAATGGCCTTAGTATCACTAATGCCACGTACACACGAGCGGACTTTTCGACGGACTAGGTCCGACAGTCTTTCCGTCAGAGTTTGCAGCGTACGTCCGCTGGACTTTCAAACGAACGGACTTGCCTACACACGATCACACTAAAGTCCGACGGATTCGTACGTGATGACGTACGACTGGACTAAAATAAAGAAGTTGATAGCCAGTACCCAATAGCTGCCCTGGCGTCGGTTTTAGTCCGTCAGACTAGCATACAGACGAGCGGACTTTTCGACCGGACTCGAGTCCGTCGGAAAGATTTGAAACATGTTTTATTTCTAGGTCCGTCGGACTTTTGGAGGGAAAAAAAAGTCAGCTGGAGCCCACACACGATCGAATTGACCGACGGAGTCCGGTCCGCCGGACCAAGTCTGCTGGAAAGTCCACTCGTGTGTACGCGGCATAAGGCTCCTACAATGTTAACTACAGGTACAGGGGAGGTTTGGTGAATTGTTGGTTCAAGAAGGTATGTGTTAGGTGGTCAGGCATACTAGAAGTAATATGGAGTAGGTTGGCAACTGGGTTATGTTTTGTTCTTCCCTCCCCCCTTGTTGTATTTTTTTTTTGTTTGTTTTTCCCCCCATGTACTTCTTACATTATTATAGCTTTATCAGGGTAAAAGCACTTTTTATGCAATGTCATTAAACTGTGCGTGTAAATGTACGATTTATGATATATTTTTTAGTTGGTACTTTTTTATTTCTTTTCTTTTTTTGTTTTTGGCTTGTTTGTATTGTTGTATGAAAAATGATAAAACTTTCAATCAAACGTTATTTGGAAAAAAAAAAAAAAAAAAAGCAGCACTTTTCATGCAATCTCTTATAGGCTATACATATCTATGTGTCTGCTTTAAGGTTTATTTCTACCGATAGCTTTTGCTGTGTATAATAATAGACAAATGACAGTAACAGGAAACTGTGTGTGTAAATGTACAGTTTATGATACATTTTGAAGTTGGTACTTTTTTATTTCTTTTCTTTGTTGTTTTTGATTTGTTTGTATTGTTGTATGAAAAATGATAAAACTTTCAATAAAACGTTATTTGGGAAAGAAAAATTGCCGAAAACCCCCGCTGCCCCGCACACATGCACAAAGGCAAGCCCAGGGTGTACGCACATACGTCGCACCACACGTATGACAATTAACACGAATAAAAAAAATTGCTCTGGAGCCAAACTGGTTACAGCACCTGCAGCTTTTAAGAGGCTTTTATTCAGCATTTGCTTTGCTTTGGTGGTACTGCAGGTATAAAATATCCTAGAAAAACCAAACAAAAAAAAAAACTACCAACATCCAGGCACTACCAGCTTGTAATTGAGGGTCTGTAGCTGAAGAAAGGAGTAATTAAGGTCAATAACCCAGCTGCTCAGACTATTCCTCTGGGAGTTATAGGGGTTGATTTACTAAAACTGCAAAATCTGGTGCAGCTGTGCATTGGTAGCCAGTTTCTAAGGCTGGCCATACATTATACAATGTTCTTGTACAACTTTCCTTTACATTTACCAAAACCATTATAATATGAGGTCAAACCTAAACACTTTCAATTTGTATACAATCAGGCAGGCCCTTGCACTACAGGTAAATCTAAAGCAAATTGCATAAGAAAACCATATGGTGTATGGCCAGCTTAACTTTAGCTTGTTCAATGAAGCTTTGACAATAAAACCTGGAAGCGGATTGGTTCCTATGTAGAGCTGCACCAGACTTTCCACTCTCCAGTTTTAGTAAATCTACCCCACAGAGTGACAATCCAAAGAAACACACAAACCAGAGCACTGTGTGGAAAATGACCACAAAACGGTGCTAAAATGTCTCGATATAACAGTTCTTTGTGGTAAAAATACAAATAAATCACATATTCAAATTATCCAAAATAAAACGTTTATCCCAATTCAAAAACGGCATCATAAGCCTTGTAGGATAAAAGAATTAAAACGGTAAGCCTGTATGGTGGGTATAAAAGCATAAGATGTTGCATACCAGCCCGTTGAGGTGGAGGAAGCCCTGGAGAACAGTTGGTGTATGATGCAAATGGTGATACGCTCAGGGTAACTTCAGGGGGGTTCCAGGAGGGGTCGGGTTCTCACCGATGTATAGATGGATAAAGGGAGCAGTAGCTGGCCACTGACCTGCGAACCGGAAGTGATGTCACAGCAGACAGGAAGTGACCAGACAGGAACTGCTGGAGAGCTGGGAGGAAGCCACAATCACTGGACCAAAACGAGGCTTGGACAGCAAGCGACCAGGTTACCACGGCAACATATTTTGCGGTCATGCCGCTTTATCAAATGCCTCGTTTTGGTCCTGTGATTGTGGCTTCCTCCCAGCTTTCCTGGAGTTCCTGTTTGGTCACTTTCTGTCGGGTATGACATCACTTCCGGTTTGCAGGTCGGTGGCCGACCACTGCTCCCTTTACCGATCTATTGTCATATTGAGACATTTTAGCACCATTTTGTGGTCATTTTCCATATAGCGCTCTGGTTTGTGTGTTTGATGAGATATCCCAGGATGCACTGGGAAAACAACAAGCGAACAAGAAAGACGTCATAAGTAGTCACTTCCAATTCATGTGCATATATTCTGGGAGTGTCTGGTGTAGACGTCACCATCTGGTGTGGAGCAGCATGAAGGTGAGCGGGGTCTGGGCTGGAGCAGAGTAATGAGCAGATAGCGCGTGTGGTGTGCAACATGGGAATGCTATAGACCAGTGATGGTGAACCTTGGCACCCCAGATGTTTTGGAACTACATTTCCCATGATGCTCAACTACACTGCAGAGTGCATGAGCATCATGGGAAATGTAGTTCCAAAACATCTGGGGTGCCAAGGTTCGCCATCACTGCTATAGGAAAAGGTGAGTGGGGACCGGAGAGAGAGGACTGAGCGGCAGAAAATTGGCAGAGCTGTGGGACCAGAGCAGGAGAAACTGTCAGATGTTACACATGGTGAGCAGCTAGGGTTGTCACCTCATTCTTTTAAACCCAAACATATATGAATTACACAGGTTCTGAGGCTACTTTAATGCAGATAGGGCATTAAGTGAGTTTAATTACCACCTTAAGCATCCACAGAACCGATATAATTAATATGTGTTCGGGTTTAAAGGGATGAGGTGGCAACCATAAGCGTCGGAGCAATATAGCAGGAAGTGAGCGGGGACCGGAGAGAGAGGAGGATCAGCAGAGCTGGGGGTTACTACTGAGTGGGTAGTATGAGGGTACTAATAAGGAGGGGATCTGCTGAACAGGGGTACTAGTAAGCTGGGAATCTGCTGAATGGGGGAACTACAGAGCCGTGGTTCTACTGGGCCCCTTTTATAAAAAAAAAATGAAAATCAACACACACAGGGCATTTGCCAAGCTTCATTAAAGCTTTACAAAAGCATCACCGAAGCATCAAAAACACATCAGAAAGCACATTGAAGCAGTAGGTGGTTAAGGCTTCATTTACACCTGAGCGTATCAATTTACTGGTGTTTTTCGGACGTTTAAGCTTTTTTTTCAGCTTTTTACAAGCTTTTTTAAAGCATTTTAGAAGCGTATTACAAGCGTTTTACAGCTTCAGGTGTTTTAGCCAATAGAAAGCACTAGGGGGAGGGGAAGAAATTAGAGGTGGAGAGCTGCTATTTGAGCGATAAACGCTCATAAATGGCTTGTAAAAACGCTCAAGTCAGGCGTTGAAGTCTATGGGGCTAAAAATGCTTGAAACCTAGCAAAAAGAAGCTCTTGTACTTTTTTGAGTTTCAGGCGTTTTGCTTCAGGTGTTTTGCTTCAGGCGTTTCGCTTCCAGCATTTTGCTTCAGGCAACAGAACGCTCAGATGTGAAAAGGGGTCATTGAAATGAATGGGATTTGGCTTGTTGAGCTTCAAGGAAAAAAAAAATCGCTCAGGTGTGAACGGGCCTCAATGTGTGTTAAAGTCAAAGCAAGTGTAAAGAAGCCCTTACGGATGTGCAGTCTGCGTCCAGGGGCATACGTCCATATGCATATTTATTCTTGAAGCTGAGTGTACCTACATATAGCAGTATTCTAAAATTCATTTGTGCTGGCAGCTATGCATAAAACCTATGGCTCCCAGGTGCCAGAATACAGCCTTAATTTACGTTATACGGCCTAAGAAGACCAAGTGCATGAGCCCCAAAACTAAGACCCTTGTGCTGCAAACTTTAGGGATGTATTACTCCACAGTGGCTACAGGCCTTTAGACTAATGCCCCGTACACATGGTCGGATTTTCCGACGGAAAATGTGTGATAGGACCTTGTTGTCAGAAATTCCGACCGTGTGTAGGCTCCATCACACATTTTCCATCGGATTTTCCGACACACAAAGTTTGAGAGCAGGATATAAAATTTTCCGACAACAAAATCCGTTGTCGGAATTTCCGATGGTGTGTACACAAATCCGACGGACAAAGTGCCACGCATGCTCAGAATAAATAAAGAGATGAAAGCTATTGGCCACTGCCCCGTTTATAGTCCCGACGCACGTGTTTTACGTCACCGCGTTCAGAACGATCAGATTTTCCGACAACTTTGTGTGACCGTGTGTATGCAAGACAAGTTTGAGCCAACATCCGTCGGAAAAAATCCTAGGATTTTGTTGTCGAAATGTCCGATCAATGTCCGACCGTGTGTACGGGGCATAAGTCACAGAGGGCTTACTGTATTTCAAACTTTATTTACTACTTGTTAAGACTATGTAAATATGAGTATCCATAGCCTGGCCACAGCTCTACTTTAAGATTGAGGTAAATAGGAGTATATATGGCTTTGCCATTTTTTACAGATCTGCAAAATTTGGAATCGTGATCTACTGATTGCTCTTACCACCAAACAACAGATAAGCATTGAAGTGTTCCTCTGTAGCTCTGCTTCAAAATGGCCACCAGGGTTTAAAGAAAAGCTCAGCGGTCTCAGAGATTATTTCATGTTATTTTCACTATAACTATCCCTAAGCCATACATAGCGAGATCAGTAGCCAGAGAGATGTCCAACAAATCTCCTGGACTTGGCGATAGCCCCCTGGCTTTGAATGGCAACCTGCCTTTCCAGCCCCGTATACAAATGCAGAAAGAAAAAAAATTGAAACAACGTCGCAGATGATTAAATACGGTTCTCCACAAATACAGTATCTCACAAAAGTGAGTACACCCCTCACATATTTGTAAATATTTTATTCTATCTTTTCATGTGACAACACTGAAGAAATGACACTTGTCTACAATGTAAAGTAGTGAGTGTACAGCTTTTGTATAAGGCCCCTTTCACACTGGGGCGGTGGGGGCGTCGGCGGTACAACAGCGCTATTTTTAGCGCTGCTGTACCGTCGTTCTTGCAGCGGTATTCGGCCGCTAGCGGTGCGGTTTTAACCCCCGCTGGTGGCCGAAAAAGGGTTAAAATCCCTCGTACAGCGCGGCTATAGCCGCGGTATTACCGCGGTATAGCCGCGCTGTCCCATTGATTTCAATGGGCAGGAGCGGTGAATACACCGCTCCCTCACCGCTCCAAAAAAGCCGTTTGCAGGACTTTTTTCACCGCCCTGCCTGCGCACCGCTTCAGTGTGAAAGCCCTCGGGCTTTCACACTGAACAAACAGCGGAGGCTGTTTAGGGGCGGTTTTCAGGCGGTATTTTTAGCGCAATACCGCCTGAAAACCGCTCCAGTGTGAAAGGGGCCTAACAGTGTAAATTTGCTGTCCCCTCAAAATAACTCAACACACAGCCATTAATGTCTAAACTGCTGGCAACAAAAGTGAGTACACCCCTAAGTGAAAATGTCCAAATTGGGCCCAAAGTGTCAATATTTTGTGTGGCCTCCATTATTTCCCACCACTGCCTTAACCCTTTTGAGCATGGAGTTTTCCAGAGCTTCACAGGTTACCACTGGAGTCCTCTTCCACTCCTCCATGACAACATCACGGAGCTGGTGGATGTTAGAGACCTTGCGCTCCTCCACCTTCCATTTGAGGATGTCCCACAGATGATCGATAGGGTTTAGGTCTGGAGACATGCTTGGCCAGTCCGTCACCTTTACCCTCAGCTTCTTTAGCAAGGCAGTGGTCGTCTTGGAGATGTGTTTGGGGTCGTTATGTTGGAATACTGCCCTGCGGCCCAGTCTCCGAAGGGAGGGGATCATGGTCTGCTTCAGTATGTCACAGTACATGTTGGCATTCATGATTCAATGAATTGTAGCTCCCCAGTGCCGGCAGCACTCATGCAGCCCCAGACCATGACACTCCCACCACCATGCTTGACTGTAGGTCAAGACACACTTGTCTTTGTATTCCTTACCTGGTTGCCACCACACACGCTTGACACCATCTGAAAAAAATAAGTTTATCTTGGTCTCATCAGACCACAGGACATGGTTCCAGTAATCCATGTCCTTAGTCTGCTTGTCTTCAGCAAACTGTTTGCGGCTTTCTTGCGCATCATCTTTAAAAGAGGCATCCTTCTCGGATGACAGCCATGCAGACAAATTTGATGCAGTGTGCGGCGTATGGTCTGAGCACTGACAGGCTGACCCCCCACCCCTTCAACCTTTGCAGCAATGCTGGCAGCACTCATACGTCTATTTCCCAAAGACAACCTATGGATATGACGCTGAGCATGTGCACTCAACTTCTTTGGTGGACCATGGTGAGGCCTGTTCTGAGTAGAACCTGTCCTGTTAAACTGCTGTATGGTCTTGGTCACTGTTCTGCAGCTCAGTTTCAGGGTCTTGGCAATCTTCTTATAGTCTAGGCCATCTTTATGTAGAGCAACAATTCTTTTTTTCAGATCCTCAGAGAGTTCTTTGCCATGAGGTGCCATGTTGAACCTCCAGTGACCAGTATAAGAGAGTGAGAGCGATAACACCAAATTTAACACACCTGCTCCCCATTCAGACCTGAGACCTTGTAACTCTAACGAGTCACATGACACTGGGGAGGGAAAATGCTAATTGGACCCAATTTGGACATTTTCACTTAGGGGTGTACTCACTTTTGTTGCCAGCGGTTTAGACATTAATGGCTGTGTGTTGAGTTATTTTGAGGGGACAGCAAATTTACACTGTTATACAAGCTGTACACTCACTACTTATAGCAAAGTGTCATTTCTTCAGTGTTGTCACATGAAAAGATAGAATAAAATATTTACAAACATGTGAGGGGTGTACTCACTTCTGTGAGATACTGTACATGCTGACATAGCAAAACTATTCAACCTGGTCCTGAATGTCAGCTTCTTCAGTCGAGAGTGGAGCCAAGGCCTCATTATCACCCATCAGCAAGAGGGGCACAGGTAGTATTCAGCCAACTCCAACTGCTTTTCTGTCCACAGCATGCCAAAGCCCCTTCCCAACACAGAATCGTTTTCTACATAGAAACCAAGTAGGGTTAATGCCAAATCATTACCCACAGATCACATCTACCCTCGGGCACAGCTTTATCAGGACTCATATTCAAAATGTAAAACCTGGAAAAATGTTTGCCCACTTTATGTGCTTTAAGAAGGCTTTCACCAAATCCTGGCAACCAGACCTGTTGATAAGACTATTATAGAGTAGAACATGAAGGAAAATGTACGTCCTCATCAAAGTCCGATATACTAAGTGTGCATGCAGTGTGAAAGTTGACCAAAGGGAAAAGGATATTCCCGGCAAGGTTAAAGAGTAGGAGACAGAGCTCCAGCCAACTCTTCCCCGATAAACTAGATTCAATTCTAGAGTTCTCTCCAGGATCACCATTTCATGCGACCACAAAAAATTGATGTTGTGCAAACTTCAATCCACTTGCAGGGAATGTGAGGCGTATAATCCAATACACCCCTTTTTTTTTCCTTCATAGGGGAAGGGACTGGATTCGGTAGGGAAGGACCTGATCCATCCCCCTTCCCTGATACACTTCTGCAACAAGAGATCCCTTATAATAATGATCCATTGTTTGCTGTGATCAACCATCGATAGATCAATAGAAATCAGCCAAAGTGTCCCGGGAGCCACACATCATCAAAACAGACCCGCTGTATAGTAGTGAATGTCTCAGCCTGGACCCCCCCCCCGGAGCTTACTTATGGGATCCCTGAGACTGCCATTCACTACTACAAAGCGGGTGTGCCTTGATGTGTGGCTCCCGGGACACTTTGGCTGGTTTCTACTAGTGTTTGGAGCATAGATGAGGTCCACTCCTGGCCAGCACTCACAGCGGTGGGCACAGGATCAGTATTTCCACACAGCCTGAGTGGCTCACATACATATCTTTGGTTTGCATCAATAGATTAGGACTGCAGTGATCTGTTGCTGCAAAGGGGAAAAGTGTAGATCTGGGTCTACCCAAGATGGTCACTAGAGCTCAAAGGAAGTCCCAGTGACTCCAGATATGATGTCACAAAATTTTCCTTCCCTATAACCATACAAGGTTACATGGAACTACAAACTGTTCTTTTAAAGCATTCTGGATCTGAAGCTGGGGGTCCCAGAAGGAAGAGTCATTGATGGTCCCTTGTCATCTGTAGTAACTGATAGATCAATATTAAAAAAAAACCTGTTATCAACTTAAACAAAAAAATTACTTGTGCTCTCCTGTGACCCAGAATCACAAAGCTATCACACAGCCACTCCAGGCTCTGAAAGGATCCTGACAATAATGTTGGGATCCACCCAAATGCCTGATCTGCAGCTGACTCAGCCACTCAGTGAGCCCGCTGAGAGGCTGAGCCATTTGCTCCAGCGTCCTGCACAGCCTGATGTTTCAGTGAGTGCTGGAGGAGCAGAGCGTACCGAGAACTAAGCAATCAGCGGTCATGTGACTGATCAGTTCTCGAGCTAGGAGAAAGGGGGGGGCATCATAGCAAATCAAGAATTTAAAATGCTAAAGAAGGAAGGGAGGATGAACAAGGAAACAAGAACAGAAGGATATAGAAGGGAGGGAGGATAAAGAAGGGTAGGATGATGAAGAAAGGGAGGGTGAAAAAGAGAGGGAGGGGGGGGGTGAATAATGTAATGGAGGATAAAGAAGGAAGAGAGGCTGAAAATGAGAGGGAGGCGAAAAAATAGAGGAAGGCTAAAGAAGGGAAAGGTAGGGAGGGGGGGGGGATGAAGAAAAAAGACGTAGGATAAGAGAGAGAGGGGTGGATGAAGAAAGAAGAGAGTGGTGGATGAGGATGAAGGAAGGGAAGAGAAGGGAAAGGAAGGGAAGGGACAGGAAGAGAAGAGATGAGAAGGTAAGGGATGGGACGGGAAGGGAAGAGACAGGAAGGGAATAGAAGAGATGAGAAGGGAAGAGAAGAAAAGGGAAGAGAACACAGAAGACCCTGGCCATCATAGTAGTAGCTGGGGCTACCACACTCACTGATTTCCAGCTTCCACAGAGGCCAATTAGATATCCCATATCTATACTTGCATTGTGCCAAGCTGAACCAATGTAATATGTATGCAACATATATCATACCTGCTTCAGCTTTAAAGACAGAGTCCACTCTGTCTCGGATAACATGTAATAACATCATGTCCACTTTATAACACTTGCAATCACTTTTTTTTTTGCACAGATGTGGGGCAGCATAAAATCATGATTTATGATATTTAATAGAAGCACCTCTTGCCTGAGTTGTGTGTGGACTGTGCTCACTGACTTGGGAAAATAGCTGCTTGCAGCAAGATATTAATTTGTACACAAATCATACCTCAAATGTAAGATGTACCAGCTTTTAAATCGCTGGATATTTCATTGGAAATTTGCACTGACCGCAAAGCATGTTATTGTGGAAATTTCTCAGAACACTGAAATAAGATCAGGAAAGTGTCATTGTGCACAGTGATAGCCCAGAGATAGGAGAGAGCACTAAAATGGAGCCGTGGATCACATGGGACAATAGCAATGAAAACAGACACGACACTCACACCAAAACGCATTCCAAGGTTGCCTAATCCATGGAAAAATGTGGGAAGAATGCCGGAGTTTGCATTATCGATGGCCATCTGCTGTCTGAGACATTTTGTAACATTTTTTTTTTAGATTGGAAAGGAATGAGATCCGATCCATGTAAATAAACCTCAGTGGGGGGCCATTTATCAATTGTGTCTTAAGCAATACTAAAGAGGAGCGGTGAGATGCATTGTGCAACAGATTTATTATAAGGTTACGGCCGGTGTCATTAACTTCTCCAGGGATGAGCTCAGGCAACCCGCCTTAGCTATCCCGATAGAAAGCTGTCCACCAATCACAAGTAGCCGTGGCATTCCCTGCAGCCGCATGGGGCCGCTATATGACTGGCAGTGTCAGTTTTCTGGTGGGATAGCTCAGACAGGTGTGGACTAAGATTCGGATACACCGAGGCTCATTCCAACTTTATAGTCACACTGCAACAAAATGAAACCTGACCCTGACCCACTCATCATCAGCAAGAAATCTGTTACAGTTGGCTGCCCAGGAAAACAGACGCACAGTAGAAAAAATACTAAACCTGTCCCAGAGACTTTGCTAAGTGAGCGGCAGACAGATTAGTGTCCATGGTAGGGTTGTCCCGATACCGATTCTAACATCTCACCTTGATCTACCTATACACATAGCGCTACACTATATATATATCTGTTGAATTCTTTACTTCTTTGTCTTAGAGGTGTGTTAGCTGCTTACTGTATTATATATAATTAATATTTTTTTTTTTTTTTTTTTTTTTTAGCATCTCTGTAGCAGCGCTGTACTTATCCCTTATCTTGTCCCGATACCGATACTAGTATCTGTACCGATACCGAGCATTTGCCCGAGTACTTGTACTCGGGCAAATGCTCCGATGCTTCACCCGATACCTGGACAGTCAGGGTGATCGGTGCGGAGGGGGAGTAACAAGCACCGATCACCCTGTATAGATTTCAATAAAGCCTGACAGCCGTTTCTCCGCTTCTCTCCCCTCCCCCCCCCCCCCCTTTCAGCTGCTTTAGTGAAATCTACACAGTGGTAATCAATGCTTGTAACTGCCACCAAAGCAACACCGATCACCGCTGACTGTCCCTGTATCCTCCTCCAGTCCCCCTCTGTTCTGCTGCTGTCCCCCTCCGTTCTGCTGTCCCCCTCCATTCTGTCCCCCTCTGTTCTGCTGCTGTCCCCCTCCGTGCTGCTGTCCCCCGCCGTTCTCCTCTGTGTCTCCCTTCGTTCTGGCCCCCTCCGTTCTGCTGTCCCCCTCCATTCTGTCCCCCTCTGTTCTGCTGTCCCCCTCCGTTCTCCTCTGTGTCCCCCTCCATTCTGTTCCCCTCCATTCTCCTTTGTGTCCCCCTCCGTTCCCCTCCGTGTCCCCCTCCATTCTGTTCCCCTCCGTGTCCCCCTCTGTTCTGTCCCCCTCCATGTCCCCCTCCGTTCTCCTCTGTGTCCCCCTCCGTTCTGTCCCCCTCCATTCTGCTATCCCCCTCCGTTCTCCTCCGTGTCCCCCTCCGTTCTGCTGTCCCCCTCCGTTCTCCTACGTGACCCCCTCCGTTCTCCTACGTGTCCCCCTCCGTTCTCCTACGTCCCCCTCCGTTCTGTCCCCCTCCGTTCTCCTACGTGTCCCCCCTCCGTTCTCCTACGTGTCCCCCTCCGTGTCCTCCTCTATTCCCCTTCGTGTCCCCCTCCGTTCTATCCCCCTCCGTTCTCCTCCGTGTCCCCCTCCGTTCTGTCCCCCTCCATTCTCCTCCTCTGCCCTCTCGATCTTTCAGGATTTTCATTTTCCGAATGAACGGTCAGTGATCACTGACTCTGTCCATTCACATAATTGAAACATCGTAACATGTGTTTACAATGCTTCAGTTTATGATTGGAGAGGAGCCTCTGTCTCCTCTCCATTCATTTTCAGTGCAGCTGAGGCTGCTGAGACGGGGACTGGGAAACATGTGTCCTCAGTCCTTTTCCCTGTCTCAAAGGGAAGATGTCAGGGGTCTGTTAAGACCCCTGATATCTTACCAAAGCCCCCCAACAGGGCTAATAATGATAATAAAAAAAATTGCATTAAAAAATAAAAAGAAATTTATTGTAAAAAAATAATAAAAAATAAAATAAAAAACACACTGACACTGTCCACCCCCCCCCCCCCCAAAAAAAAGAAAGCATTGTAAAAAAAAAAAAAATAACAAAATAAATTGTAAAAAATCATTTAAAAAATGGAATTGTAAAAACAAAAAACTACTGACACACATGCCACTGTCACATGACATTAAAAAAAGTATTAGTACTTGTACTCGGTCTTAAAAAAGTGGGATTGGGACAACCCTAGTCCATGGGTGTCTAATTTCCTTGATAAAGAGCCCGCAATGTGTGAAAAAGTTTCCCAAATCTGATAGATCTCAATTGTGTACCAATTGAAAAGTGATTGGCTACATTGGCTACTGAAAATCACAATAGTGAATAATAATTCCCCCCCCCCCCCCCATTTTGAATAGAACATACACCCCAACTTAATTATAAAATACACGTTTATTAATTTTTTTTGGCTAGATCGCAGCTGACAAGCTCATCTGGGCCTCTTTCAGCACGTTCCATGCGCACTATTCAGCGAGGGTTTTCCTTGTTCCCAACATTGAATTGCAGGTATGAGTCCTGTATATGGGTGAGCCTTTGTTGATGGGCCCAGCGGTCGACAGTATACCCTATTGTGCTTTTACGTCATTATATTACTTTACTATTCTGTATTATACTTCAAGCCAATGTAATGCTTGTACTTTGTTTTATTATATGCAGTGTTACATCTATTTTGCTTTTAAAACGTCCCCTGATGAGCCAAAAGTGGCGAAACATGTCGGGACAATCACTCCAACCCTACTATCAAGTGAATATACTTCATCATCTGTTTTAAATTTCTAGATGTATCCTTGAACATGTGTGCATAACCTATATTGGAATTTTTATTATGTTTTGTATGTAACAATAAAATCTTTAATTTTTACATACTTACTGTCAAGCATTGTATGACCTTCCCTTTTTTGTTGGCACCCCTAAAGTCCCGCCAAATAAATCCCCCCTTTTCTGACACAATAGTGAATAACTTATTACTGAAGATAAAAGACAATAATCTTAAAATTCTCATCATCTTCTACATACTAGCTGAAATTTAAACCCATGCTCTTGGTGGCATGCCAGCTCAGAGAAAAAGAGAAAGCAGCAAAAATAAGAAAGAGAGGGAGCGGGGGATAGAGAGAGCGAGAAATAGGGCAAGCGTGAAATAGGGGGAGCGAGGCATAGAGGGAGCAAGAGGTGAAAGAAGTGAGCGATAGAGGCAGCAAGGGATAGAGGAAGGAGAAATGGAGGCAGCGAGGGATTGACGAAGCGGGAAATGGATAGAGCGATGGATAGAGCGATGGATAGACGAAGCGGGAAATGGAGAGAGCGAGGGATAGAGGAAGCAAGGAATGGAGAGAGCGAGGGATAGAAGGAGAGAGAAATAGAGGAAACGAGATAGGGGAGATAGAGGGAGCAAGAAATAGAGGGAGTGAGAGATAGGAGAGGGAAAGAAAGCGTGAGAAGCAGAGGAAATGAGAGATGAGGGAAAAAGAGATAGAGGGAGCAGGGGATAGAGAGAGCGAGAAATAGGGGCAGTAAAGGATAGAGGGAGCAAGAGATAGAGGAAGTGAGAAATGTAGGGCACGAGGGATAGAGGAAGTGAGAAATGGAGGGGGCGAGGGATAGAGGAAGTGAGAAATGGAGGGGGCGAGGGATAGAGGAAGTGAGAAATGGAGGGTGCGAGGGATAGAGGAAGTGAGAAATGGAGGGGGCGATGGATAGAGGAAGTGAGAAATGGAGGGGGCGAGGGATAGAGGAAGTGAGAAATGGAGGGGGCGAGGGATAGAGGAAGTGAGAAATGGAGGGCGCGAGGGATAGAGGAAGTGAGAAATGGAGGGGGCGAGGGATAGAGGAAGTGAGAAATGGAGGGGGCGAGGGATAGAGGAAGTGAGAAATGGAGGGTGCGAGGGATAGAGGAAGTGAGAAATGGAAGGGGCGAGGGATAGAGGAAGTGAGAAATGGAGGGTGCGAGGGATAGAGGAAGTGAGAAATGGAAGGGGCGAGGGATAGAGGAAGTGAGAAATGAAGGAGGCGAGGCATAGGAGGAGAGAGAAAAAGAGAGAGTGAGAAATAGAGGAAATGAGAGATAGGGAGAAAGAGAGCTGGGGGGAGTGAGGGAGTGATAAATAGAGGGAGCAGGTGATAGAGAGATCGAGGAATAGGGGCAATGAGGGATAGAAGGAGCAAGAAATGGAGGGAACCAGGGATAAGAGAGAGAAACAGAGGGAGTCAGAAATAGAGGAAATAAGATAGGGGGAGCAAGAGATAGAGAAAGCAAAAGAGAGAGGAAGCGAAAGATAGAGGGAGCGAGGGAGTGGGAGATAGGGTGTGAGAGAGAAAGGGGGTGAAAGATGGGGCCCCTTTCATGCTGGCGGACGGATCGGGCCCACCTGTCTATGGAGCGGCAGATGTAAACAAACATGTTATCTGTTTACACCCGCCGACATCCAATCCGAACCACTTAAAACAGACAGATGGGGATCCGGGACACATTCCTAATGGAGTCCACCCCATGTGAAAGGGGCTATAGAGGGAGCAGGAAATTGGGGGGGGGGGTTATACAGGGAGAGAAAGATAGAAGGAGCGAGGGTTGGGGGGGGGATTAGAAAACATGAGGAAAGGGGGACTGAGATGGGCTCCCTTTGGAGTGCCAGGTCAGAGAGAGAGTGAGAGAGAGACAAAGAGAGATATATAGAGTGGGAGACAGAGAAAGAGATGAGAGATAGGAGGGATGGAAGAAGGGAGTGGGAATGAGATAGAATGATGAAAAGGAAGGGAGAGAGAATTCTAGAAAGAAAGGATCGTACAGAACGATACAGAAACCTCCAATACAGTCTTGGAATATAAGCTCACATACCAAACATCTACGCCGTTCACATTTACCTATTATTTTATTTTTTTGGTGAAGTTTAATCATTTTTGTCTTTTTTCCGTGTACCGAGGATCCTGTTAAGGTGCTGACGGGGTAATACGAGGTAGAATTCATACAACTTTATTCATTATCTGTGATGAGTGAACAGTGCCCTCATACTGCGTCTCATAGGACACATACAACGCACAGATATATTTTTAGCTCTTTGTGATTGAAATAAACACACTCCCACAGCGAGTAGGAGATATTCCTGACGTGGAAGATTGATATCGAGGATGCTCCATTGGGACATATGGCTGGGGGGGAGGGGGGGAGGGTAGAGCAGTCAGTGGGGGTCCAGGCTTCGGAGCACCAGGCAGCAGCTGCTTGGCAGCCCAGCGTAGAGCTAGCACCAGCACTCAGCAGGATCACAGCGCTGCACCAAACCCCATATGTTCCAGAGCCCTGGGGAACACAAAGACAGCTGGTTGGGAATTGCAGCTCTGTATCACAGCCTCACAGTCGGTGGCCGAGCTTCATTTAAAATGCAACACTGGAGACATTACAAAGGATAAAAGCTCAAATTCTCATGCATAGATTCCTTTGTGAGATTTCCTAATACATGTTTATGCAAAACATGCTGGCTATAGACAGCATAGGTATTTTTGCAGATGAAACGCACCAGAAAGTGCCAGCAGTCTAAACGAAGCAATTAACTGGTCAAATCGCAGACACAGAGAATGCAGCGCATCAATTCTCTATATGGTATCACTGAACACACAGCCAAGTCATTTACTAGAGACTGGTGACATCACTGAGAATGCAACCTATCCATTCACTAGAGACCGATGACATCACTGAGAATACAACCTATCCATTCACTACAGACCAATGACATCACTGAGAATACAACCTATCCATTCACTACAGACCGATGACATCACTGAGAATACAACCTATCCATTCACTACAGACCGATGACATCACTGAGAATACAACCTATCCATTCACTACAGACCGATGACATCACTGAGAATACAACCTATCCATTCACTACAGACCGATGACATCACTGAGAATACAACCTATCCATTCACTACAGATCGATGACATCACTGAGAATACAACCTATCCATTCACTAGAGACCGATGACATCACTGAGAATACAACCTATCCATTCACTAGAGACCGATGACATCACTCAGAATGCAACCTATCCATTCACTAGAGGCAGATGACATCACTCAGAATACAACCTATCTATTCACTAGAGGCCGATGACATCACTGAGAATACAACCTATCCATCCACCATTCACTAGAGACCCATGACATCACTGAGAATGCAGCCTATTTATTCACCAGAGACCGATGACATCACTGAGAATGCAGCCTATTTATTCACTAGAGACCCATGAAATCACTGAGAATGCAACCTATCCCTACCCTAGAGACCGGTGACATAATTGAGAATGCAATCTATCCATTTACAAGAGCCTGATGATTATTTAAATGAGAATACAACCTATCCATTTACAAGAGGCCGATGATATCACTGAGAATGCAGCCTCTCTATTCACAAGAGGCGGTGACATCACTGAGAATACAACCTATCCATTCACTAGAGACCAATGACATCACTGGGAATGCAACCTATCCATTTACTAAAGACCGATGACATCACTGAGAATATAAGCTATCCATTCACTAGAGATCGATGACATCACTGAGAATATAACCTATCCATTTACTAGAGACCGATGACATCACTGAGAATACAACCTATCCATTCACTAGAGACCAATGACATCACTGAGAATGCAACCTATCCATTTACTAGAGACCGATGACATCACTGAGAATACAACCTATCCATTCACTAGAGACCAATGACATCACTGGGAATGCAACCTATCCATTTACTAAAGACCGATGACATCACTGAGAATATAAGCTATCCATTCACTAGAGAACGATGACATCACTGAGAATATAACCTATCCATTTACTAGAGACCGATGACATCACTGAGAATACAACCTATCCATTCACTAGAGACCGATGACATCACTGAGAATACAACCTATCCATTCACTAGAGACCAATGACATCACTGAGAATGTAACCTATCCATTTACTAGAGACCGATGACATCACTGAGACTACAACCTATCCATTCACTAGAGACCGATGACATCACTGAGAATGCAGCCTATCCATTCACTTGAGACCAATTACATCACTGAGAATGCAGCCAATCCCTTCACTAGAGACCGATGACATCACTGAGAATGCAGCCTATCCATTTACAAGAGGCCGATGATATCAATGAGAATGCAACCTCTCTATTCACAAGAGGCAGTGACATCAATGAAAATACAACCTATCCATTCACTAGAGGCCAGCGAAATCACTGAGAATACAACATATCCATTCAATAGAAGCTGGTGACATCAATGAGAATGCAACCTATCCATTCACAAGAGACTGATGACATCACTGAGAATGCAGCCTCTCTATTCACAAAAGACCAGTGACATCAATGAAAATTCAACCTATGCATTCACTAGAGCAGTGATGGCAAACCTTGGCACCCCAGATGTTTTGGAACTACATTTTCCATGATGCTCAACTACACCGCAGAGTGCATGAGCATCATGGGAAATGTAGTTTGAAAACATCTGGAGAGCCAAGGTTCACCATCACTGCACTAGAGGCTGGTGACATCACTGAAAATGTAACCTATCCATTCACATGAGGCTGATGACATCACTAAGATTTTTTAACAGAGACATATCCATTCACTAGACTAGAGCCAAGATTTTATTGACACTGTAAGCTACCAATATAATGGAGACAAATGAGAACACAGAGAATTTAGTTTGTGAGACCCACCATGTAAAAAAAAAAAAAAACATTATATAAAGCATTCTATAGGATGTGCTGTCATTGGTGGGGATAGGCAAATGTCTGATGAAGCATTTGCTACTTTTCTGAAAACCTAAGAGCACCAAATATGTCAACAAACTAGAATATTGTGCATTTGTATGAGAAAGTCTCTAAATTCATTTGTCTTAAAGGGTTAGTTCACCTTTTCAAAAAAAAAAAAATGAAAAGGTGAACTAGCACCCTACAACCCCTGCCTCTCCGATCCCTGCTGTACCTTTATGGGTGATGAGCTGTGCCAAGGCAGCCGATGTCGTGGTCCGGAGACTCCAAATACCTGCTCTTTTTCACCTTCATTCTGTAGAGATTCTGCGATCAGAGTGAATCTGATTGGTCAGCGCCGGCACATGACCCCTTTGATCAATTGGAATCGCTCTGATCTGTCCTGGATACGCTATATAAAGATCCCAGGACTGCTGCAACCGGCTGTGTGGGCGCTGACAGCTCGTCACTCACAGAGGTAGGTACAGCGATGGACGGGAAGGGTGTATGGTGTTAGTTCATCTTTCATTTTTTCTAAAAAGGTGAACTTATACTTTAAAGTGATCGCAAACTTTTTTTTTTATAATGAACTTATCTGCTCTGTGCAATGGTTTTACACAGAGCAGCTCCAATCCTCTTCTTCCTCCTCTGGGATCCCCCACCGGCACTCCAGGCTCCTTCCTTGTTCCGAGTGCCTCCATAGCAAGCCGCTAGCTATAGGGGCACTCATGTGGGCTCAATCCCAAGCCACACTACTTGAAAATGACTCCTGCCGTTGCCTGCATGGCCAGAAGAGAGAGTCGCCGCTGTTGGTCACAGCTCTGAATCGAGATTGGTCTCAGGTAAGTATTTAGGGGGCAGGGGGGACCCTAATCAGGGAAGGTTTTACTTTAAAGTGATACTAAAGTCTCCTTTTTTTCTTTTTTAAATAACAAACATGTTATATTTAACCTCCTCTGTGCAGTTGGTTTTGCACAAAGCAGCCCAGATCCTCCTCTTCTCGCGTCCCTTCTTCTTCTGGCCCCTCCCTCCTGTCATGTGCCCCCACAGCAAGCAGCTTGCTATGGGGGCACCCAAGCCAAGCCGCGGCTCTGTGTGTCCACTCAGACACAGAGCCGTGGTTCAGCCCAGCCCCTTCTCTCTCATCATTGGCTAACTGACTTTAATTGACAGCAGCAGTAGCCAATGGGGCCACTGCTGCGTCTTAGCAAATCAGGAGGGAGAGTCCCGGATGGCTGAGGCACTCGTGCACATCGCTGGATCGATGCTCAGGTTAGTATTAGGGGGGCTGCTGCACACTGAAGGTTTTTTAACCTACCTTTACAACCACTTTAAAGAGGGGGTCCGCCAACCGCTGCAAAAATAAAAGCCAGCAGCTGCACATACTGCAGTTGCTGACTTTTAATAATCGGACACTTACCTGTCCTGGAGTCCAGCAATGTCAGCACCGCAGCTGTTTCCATTAGCTGTCGGGTGCATGCCACCTCCATTGCGAGTAAGGAAACCCGGCAGTGTAGCCTTTCGGTATTCACGCTGGGAACCCTACTGCGCATGCTTCTCTCTCCTACTGGCCCGGCGACAGGGGGAGGAGGATGAAGCCCCACCCGTGACTTCAATATCCGCGGCTGAGGCTCCCAGAAGTGGGGAAAGCATACCTGTGAAAGCCAGGTATGCTGTCCCCCCTCTCCCCCGAAAGGGGGGGAGGAGTACAATGAGCGGAAGTTCCACTTTTGGGTTTAGGAATTCAAAAACGTAAACATCTCCCTCCTACAAAGCCTGTAATACTCCATATTGAAGCATGATCACATCACAGAACAGGTAGTACAACGTTTCGGAGACACGGAGTCACGGAGGACCCCTTCGTCAGGCATGTGAGAAGCCTGGACCGGCTCTGTGACAGCAGCCAACAGTGGGCTTCAGCCCGCTGTCTGCTGAAAATGGATCACAGGAGGGCAGAACGAACTGCAATCCTGTGATCCACAGGAGAAGTACAGCCTTTACCTCTCCCGCGCCTGTCAAGTCCTTTCAAAGGGCACAACACAAAAAAAAAAACCCCTCAAAACATTTTACTTGCAGTATTTCATGAAACGTACAATTTCTAAACTTAATTCCTTTTATCCATGAAAGGTACGATGAGAAAGACGAGATTAAATAGGAGCTGTCTTTAAGAAGAAAGGTAAGTGACACTTGGTGTTTATAATCACACCCACACAGGCCATTAAGAAGGCCGCCAATTCCTTCCAGGCAACAACAAATTAGTACCAGAGAAGTTATATACAGAAACAGATAAAAGCCAGTCATCCTCTTTATCTACCGTGCACATTATACATGGACGGGCGGACTTCTCATCCTTCTCTTACCGAGCGCAAGGTGAGCTAATGACATTTTAATTAATGTTTACAGATGGTAATTGCTCTGATCTGCATTACAGTATCTTTCCTGAGGCATAAAAAGTGTTTAAAGAAAATTTCCATCGAGCGCTTCCTGTACTATCTTCATTAGAAATTGCTTAATCTCTGACGCATTTATGCTGTCAAATATTTGTAATCTAAAAGCAGGCATTCTGAGTAGACCACGCAATCCACGGTAACCAAATTGAAGTGTCTTGTGTCCTTATCAAGGTTTTTAGGCTGGACTCCAGTCTGTAGAAAAGTACCTCCAAGTCTCTGTGTCAGGACCCGGGTCTGAACCTACAACCTCTGCTGTGTCTGGCAATGTCTCTTCTTGCTGAGCCACCTGAGATGCTGGACAAATCTCTGTCTAATCTTTTCTGACAACCTTAACTTGTGTCATGTTTTTCTTGAACCTTGAACCCTTTGCTCCTCCCATGAACTTCCTATTAAAGCCATGCCTTTTACGCTTCCCATTTATTGTTCTCTCCCCTGCCAATATCTCACTATTGTCACTCCTGCTGCCGTTTTGCTGTGTCTGGCAATGTCTCTTCTTGCTGAGCCACCTGAGATGCTGGACAAATCTCTGTCTAATCTTTTCTGACAACCTTAACTTGTGTCATGTTTTTCTTGAACCTTGAACCCTTTGCTCCTCCCATGAACTTCCTATTAAAGCCATGCCTTTTACGCTTCCCATTTATTGTTCTCTCCCCTGCCAATATCTCACTATTGTCACTCCTGCTGCCGTTTGTATCTTCACTACCACTCGTTACTGACCTTTGGCTTGTTCCTCGATTACACTTCTGCTTGATCCCAACCTGCATCTACTTGTTGCTGACCTTTGGTTTGTTTACTGACTACGCTTCTTTTTTAATCCCTACCTGCTAGATCTGCTACTGGACCCCAGTTTGCTCACCTCCTGGCGGGGCGATCCTGAGGTTCACTACCTGGTACCAACACACACCAAGGGTGACCTGCTTGTATACCTATCCAGCTGGTCAGTGGGATTCTCTCTACTACTATAGTTTCTGGTCCCTGAGCCTGACACTCTGCTATTGTAATCAGAGCCCACATTGCCAATGCTCTGGTTAACTATTTGCCACCCCAAGCACCTCCCTATTGGCCAGGTTTTTTGCCCCTGCACTCATCCCCCTACAAACTCCCCGAAAGCCTCCTTGAATATTAAAAAAAACAAAACCCACAGTTTTCAAGCATTCTTCATACCAGCCCTTCCTCTTTTTCCAGGGTGGTGGCACCTCCTGATGGACGGACCTGCCCTTGTGTAATAAAGTGTGAGCACCACTCAGTTCAGGAGTACCTAGGCTGCATGGTGATGTGCCCCTCAAGGGATTTCTTCACAACAGCTTAGGCTCACTGGAACTGGATTGGATGACACTGGGGGCTTGATTTATTAAAACTAGAGTGTACAAAATCTGGTGCAGCTCTGCATATCGACCATTCAGCTTCCAGTTTTTTTTTTTTTTTTGTCAAAGCTTAATTGAACAAGCTGAAGTTAGAAGCTGATTGGCTACCATGCACAGCTGCACCAGATTTTGCACTCTCCAGTTATAGTAAGGCTGGCCATACATTATAGAATTTTCTTATACAATTTTCTTTTAGATTTACCAAAACCATATAATAGGAGGTCAAACCTAAACACTTTCAATTTGTATGCAATCAGGCAGGCCCTTGTACTACATAGTTGAAGGTAAATGTAAAGGAAATTGAACAAGAAAATTGTATAATGTATGGCCAGCTTAAATCAACCCCTGGGTGTCTTTCAAGGCAGGTGACCAGCAGTGGCAGCAAGAAGGAGCAAATCTTTTGTAGGAGACAGCACCAGACTGAAGGTAAGTATTGCAGCAAAGTGTTTTTTTTTTTTTTTAATTTTAAATCAGGCGGGGTATTGGGGACAGGCTCTGGCTGTGTTTCCATGTTTGTGTAGCCAGTAGGCCACACGGCTGCTCCAAGCTGCAGGCAGTTCGAATTGTGCCTGCTTTTTTTGATGCCCGTAGGCATCCCTGGGTATCAGGAAGGAGAGCGGAGCTGGAGAGTTGAATGAAGCAGAGGAGCACCTGAATCAAGTTCCCTGTGCCGTTGTCATCTTGGACATGCCCTCACTAACTTACCTCTTTAGTCTGCACTGTGTCTCAGTGTGGAGGTGGCAATCTCGGCAGAGGCAGGATTTTACTTCCCCATGTCAGAGCTGCACACCTGAAGACTAATGATCTGACAACTGGTGGGTGAATATTCAAAAAAGCAGTATGGGAGGTGGAGGACTCACCAAATGGATGAAGCAGAAGCAGGAAGATCCTTGCACTGTACAGCTTCCTCTCCAGCAGGGAGAGCAGCACACTGCACAGTAGTGACATCATGAAATCTCTTAAGGCTAGAAGTCTGAGGCAGCAAAGCCTTAGGTGACCTCACACTGCAGATATACACCCTATATAGCTGCATGTCAAAGAAGGGCACTGCAATTTTTTTGCAGGAATGTGTCAAAAGATACATTTTTTTTTTAGGGTAATGCATAGAAAAAAAAGTCTTCCTAGATTTTCTTTATAACATTCAAATGTTCACTTTTTGAAATAAGTCGAATTTAAGTCTACACTTTTCCATTTGACTTTCTGATTAGAACTTTAATCCTCTTTCAAAACTGTCCTAATTACCCATTAGGTAAAGACACGGGCGAGTTCTAGGCTTTTAGGCTGGCAGCTCTCCAAAAGAGTTTCCCTTCTTTGTTAGCGAAGACAAAAAGGTGGATTGATGAACAATTCTAGCCATGGGGAAAATACATTATGGAGAGGCCAGAGCTAAGTCAAGCGCTGCACCATATCAATGAAAGGGAGATGTCAGCGAATAGTCTTTAAAGACAAAGTTGACCATTGTGGGGGGGCTTAGAAAACATCTAACAGCTTGCTCTGGAAGCGTAGTTTTGTAGGCCAAAAGCTTTATGAGAAACTTCTTTTTTTAAAGCAACTCTGTCAGGGTGAACGAAAATCCCAAAGTCCAGATCCCTGCAAATAAAATGGCTTTTATACTCTACCTATTCTGCAGCCCATGTCTCCTACCATCGCTCCATCTCAGCACTTCATCCTTCAACTGACTTTTGCATTCAACATTTCTGGGAATACCAATGTTCCCCACCACACTGTGGTTCCTTCCTCTAACCCCTAAGGAACTACAGGACTTAGGGTGATGTAGGAGTCAGAGGAAGAGACCACAGCAGGAGACAGGGCACAGAGGCATCAAATGTTTCCAGAAGTACTGAATGCTGAGGAGAATGATGGAGGCTGGAGAGCTGAGTGGAGGAAAAGTAGAGGACAGAGGTAATGGGAGTGGTGAGTATAATAGCTTTTCTAATGCAAAGCTCCTTCCTAAAGGGTTTCATTATAACCTGATAAAGTCGCTTCAACACAATCTTACATTAATTCATAAATCATGTTATGTTCCGATGTGCATAGAAGTCCTCAATCCTTTTCTAGGGTAAGCCATTACCCCACAATATCTCAATCCTTCTAGAAATGTTTTTTCATGACATGAAGTGCCAACAGATAATATATTTTTTTGAGATTTCTGGGTATGCACAAACTAAAACCATAGCTTCTATGCAGTGAGCCCTGGGAATCATCATGATCATAGTTTGAAGCTTACAGGGGGCTGAGGATCCTTCGCTGTCCCCATTTGACAGAGCTGGGTGTCTAGGGGCCCAATTACCAAGCACTAATGCTATCACATGGAAGAAAGTAAAGGTGCATGCTTCTCCATACCCAGAAGAACCAGCTCATTTACTTTGCTCTCTATTGATGAACACAGAAGCAGAGGAGCAAAACAAAGACAACTATAAGCAGCAGGAAGGAAGGGGCACCAATAGGTGCTGCTTTGCCCTTCACCTAGAAAATGGACAGCTTTCAGTAAGGCCTAATTCACAATGGCTAGGTAGCACAAATGCATCATCCCCGCTGCTGGCAGCCTGTTAAATCCTATGAGAGTCTGATAGCTGCTGCTGCTGCTGCGGCTGGACAAGGCTGGACAGGGCTGGGAAGTGTACCTAGCGGTATGTATGTGTTTAAGACAGTATGCGCTAAAGGACGAATGCCTGAAAGGCTGGCAGACTGGGTTCCAGGCATTTGTCCCTGGGCACATAATGCTCTAAACAAAAGTGCACCCGGTGAGTGCCCCCTCCAGCCCCGTCCAGCTGCCAGACTCTCAAAGTTTGACAGGCTGCTAGCCACTGGGCTGGATGGTGTATTTCCTGGCTTCTACCCGGCAAACTGTGCGTGGAACAGCGGAACTGGACCAGTAAGGACACACCAGCCAGCCACAGCAAGGCCAGGGTGCCAACCACCCACCCACAGCAGGGAGCCTGACCAGCCACAGCAGGGTGCCAGCCAGCCACCCACCCACAGCAGGGTGCCAGCCACCCACCCACAGCAGGGTGCACTGTCCGTGCCCGCCACCCACCCACAGTAGGATGCCAGCCAGCCACCCACCTACCGCAGGATGACAGCCAGACACCCACCCACAGCAGAGTGCCAACCAGCCACCCACAGCAGGGTGCACCGTACCAGCCAGCCACCATTCTACAGCAAGGTGCCAGCCAGCCAGCCACCCACAGCAGGGTGCGCCGTCAGTGCCAGCCACCCACCCACAGCAGGGTAGATGGACTAGATGGACTTGTGTCTTTTTTCAACCTCACTTACTATGTAACATCGCCTATGATGTAGAGATGCACAGAAATATCTGGCAAAAATGGTGCTATATGCATTTTGTCGATAAGAAAAAAAAGTTGCCAAAAACGCACCGATTTTGCTGTGATTTTACTGTGCTTATGGTGTGTTTTTCATAGATCCTGTCACTCAAAAACTGCATCAAAAACTTAACACGGGTGCGCTATTAATACGTTCTTGCTGTGTTTTCAATGCATGCATTCAACAGAGAGGTGCATTTTTAGTGTGTTTTTTTTTTTTTAACTGACCAAAAATGCAGCAAGCAGGATTTTTAACACAAAGACAGAAATGCAACGGACCGAAGGATACATAGAATTTAAAGTGATACATTTTTCTTGAGCTTTTCTTGCGCTAAAGGTGCCAATAATGGCTGACAAATTCATATTCATTTAAAATTCATGATATTAATTAAAAAGTCAACTATAATACAATTATATATAAAAATATATATTTTTTTTAAACTGTCATTTTCGGGTTTGGTTTTCAGACAAGTGCATCCTATATTTTCGGTACCAAAATTTCCATTTGGGGCACCTCTATTATGATGTGATCATTAAATAAAAATGTGGACCCATTCTGGGGATCCTTGGTGTGCTGGTGACATACTTCTTATGCCCTGTACACACGATCGGATTTTCCGACAACAAAACCGTGGATTTTTTTCCAAAGGATGTTGGCTCAAACTTGCCTTGCATACACACAGTCACACAAATGTCGGAAATTCCGAACGTCAAGAGCGCGGTGACGTACCAGCTGAGCAAAATGAAGTTCAATAGCCAGTGTGGCTCTTCTGCTTGATTCCGAGCATGCGTGGAACTTTTGTGCGTCAGACTTATGTACACACGCTCGGAATTTCCGACAAGTTTTATTGACGGAAAATTTAAGAACCTGCTCTCAAACATTTTTTGGCAGAAATTCAGACAACAAATGTTCTATGGAGCCTACACATGGTCTGACTTTCCGACAACAAGCTAACATCCAACATTTGTTGTTGGAAAATCCTATCGTGTGTACAGGGCATCACTCTCGCACATGCATATGGACGTATTTTAAAAAAAAAACGTAAAATTCTATACGTTTAAAAAAAAAAAACGCAAGTGCAAGTACACCCCTGTGCTGGTGGTTGCGCATGTACAGCATTTTCTGTAAGGTATTCCTATTGGCAAAATATGCTGCTGTAGCTCCCAGGCAGCACAGCAACAGATGTATTATACTCTCTACGCCAATACCTTGTAAGTTATGGCCATGTACAAGAGGCTTTATGTAAGAAAAAAAAAAAACATATTGTTTAAAATTGAAAAGCTTGCAAAATGTGTCTCAGACATGTCATATTTGTTTTATTAAGGAAGAATGCATGGAAAGCATTATTTTCCTTAGAGGGTCCTTGAAAGAAATGTAATGCTTCCTAAAATGAAGTGTATTTCCCTTTAAATATGTCTGTGGCAGTGTTAAGTGTACTTAGGAAAGGCGCTGAGAAGCTTCCTAATAGAAAAATGACGATTTTCCAAGACACAATTCACTGCTGTTTCCAGGCAACCCTACACAATGCGAACGTCGATGAGCTTGGACAAGAGAAGCGGCCACTTAGACATCTCGATTGTATAATGGCATATTATCTGTTAGTTGAGAACAGACACTCGGCGAGCCTTAACAGCACAACGGAGGTCAGGTAGTCCATTCAAGGTCACCAATACCCAACAACCACCAGTGTAGGACAAGGACAAAACTAGCTGCACAGCATCCTCAAAAAAGCTCAACTCTAGGCAATATAAAAAAAAAAAAAACCCTTGAATTGCCCCCCTCCATAATGCAAAGGTTAAATGCTTATTAAGTTTGGAGGTTGTGGAAGAGGCTGTAGTATAGGGCTTCTCAACCAGAGTTCCATGGATCCCTGGGGTTCCTCCAGAGGTTCCATTGAGCAATGAGCAATTTCTGCCTCTCAGATAAATTCCCACTGACGCCATTGATCTTTTCGACTATCTGTAAGGGGGCAATTCTTCCCAATGCCCACAAGTGTAAGAAGCCTTCTTCCAGACCAGAAAGATATTTTAAGGGTTCCTCTGTGTTAAAAAGGATGAGTAAGGCTGCTGTAGTGCTTACCATCTTTTTGCTACAGTAGGCTCCCTTGATCTGCTCCACCAGTCCCCTGAAGCTTCCTCTCTATGCTGCTCTTGGCCACGATCACATGTTCTCCCCATTCACACACAATGCAGGACTAAGAGCCCTGCTTCGTACATGATGATGCCAGGGGACTGCCCAAAGCCCTGAAGCCTCGGGGAGAAGAGAGCAGCAGGGAGACAGGTAAGTAATATAATCTTTCATTCTAAGCTCTAGACTTGGCTCTGGTTCACCCCGGTGCAATTTGTCATGCAGTTCAAAATCTCATGACAACTCGCACTTCATTGCTGGCAATGGAAACAATTAAATCATTGGGACTCATGAATGAATGAGTGACTTGTATAGCGCTACCTATGCGAACTGAATCGCCTCAGGGCGCTTTTTTTGCCGCCGGTGTCCATCTGCGGTATAGCACGGTCCTTTACCCCATGGTCTCAAGTCGCAGCGACTTTGAAAAAGGTTCCTGCACTACTTTTTTGGGATTTTTAACACCTTTTTCTGTCACTTTATTTTAACAGCTTTGGTTTTTCTTTCCTTCCTTCAGCCTACTAATTAAGGGGAGTGGTTAATTGGTCACAGGTGCTTGAGGCCTATATAACCTTCTGCAGAACTCATTGTGAGCCTGCTCATCTTTGAGCTTGCTGGAACTTAGACCAAGTGGAACTGGACTAAGTGGTGAGTTAAAAAACCAGAGTAGAAAACAAGAGGTTGTAACAGGGGTCAAGTACCTGTGTAGGGTGAGTGTGTACCTGTTTATTGTAAGCATATAAGTGCTGCGAGTACACGAGGCTGTATTGAGTATTAGTGTCAGATAGTACCTGTGTATTGTGAGTACCTGAGTGTTGTCTATGTAGTGTGTGTGCATCGTTAGTACTTGTGTATTGTGTGTGTGCACGCTGGTCTGCGAGTGCCTGTGTATTGTCTTGTTGAGTATTAGTGTCAGGAAGCTAGTTGTTAGGTAATTTGGACAGGGTATAATCCCCAATCCTCATTAAATTAGTAGGTACGATGCCCGGCGGGTGTGGAGACTCTTTGTACATCTTGCGGCATTTATACGTTTCTTGATCATGTGATCGAGGGCGAATACTGCTGTGCAAAATGTAAGCACATTGTTTCCTTGGAAGCCCAGGTTCTGAATCTGGGGAAGCAACTGTCAGCACTGAGAAGTCCCTCCATACTAAAGGAGAGCCAGGAACGTACACGGCAGGTGCCGGCAGGGGCCAGCACAGAGGCGGGTGGAGACAAAGAGGTGCAGGCACTTGGAAAGAGTAGATGGGTGACAGTCAGGAAAAGTAGAGGGGGAAGTGCCAGGGAGGCCCATCCATGGCTGGAGCATCCCAATAAGTACGCTCCATTGAGTGACATTGGTGAAACCAGTCAGAAACCAGCACTGCTGGAGCTGAGAGACTCTCCTAGCTGCCATGGGAAGAACTCCAGTGAGAGTGGGGGGAAGCGAAGGGAAAGGAAAGACAGATTCTGGTAGTAGGGGACTCAATTCTTGGAAGGACAGAGAGGGCAATCTGTAACAACGTCCTGAAGCGCAGAATTATATGTCGTCTACCGGGCGCTCAGGTTCGGCACATCACGGATCTTGTGGACAGATTACTGGGAGGGGCTGTGGAAGACCCGGCTGTCATGGTGCTTGTTGGCACCAATAACAAAGTCAGAGGCAGATAGAGTGTCCTAAAGAACGATTTTAGAGACTTAGGAGCTAAATTGAGGAAGAGGACCTCCAAGGTAGTATTCTCAGGAATACTACTGGTACATCGAGCCACATCAGAAAGGCAGAGGGAGATTACTGAAGTAACCAAGTGGCTGAAGAGCTGGTGTAGTAAGGAGGGGTTTGGGTTCCTGGAGGACTGGGTCGATTTCTCAGTCGATCACAAGTACTATAGAAGGGACGGACTGCACCTAAATGAGGAGGGTACAGATCAGCTGGGAGTAAAGATGGCCAAAAAGTTAGAGGGGTTTTTAAACTAGGCGACAGGGGGAGGGCCCAGAGGTAGAGATAGTCAGTACGGAACATATTCCAGAGGGTGGTATTGGAGGCATTAGTGGTAGGTTGACTAAAGCACATAAACCCAAGGTATGTATAGTAACAAGTCCTAGTTGCAGTCTCTGAATACCCAATAAGACGATAATATGTGACCAGTCTAAACTACGTAGCATGTTGACCAATGCCAGGAGCCTGACAGACAAGATGGGTGAACTAGAGATACTGTTGTACGAGGAGGATTTGGATTTTGTGGGAGTTTCAGAGACTTGGTTCAACAGCTCTCATGATTGACTGGCAACCATTCAAGGGTATACCCTTTTGCAGGGATAGAGAGGGTTAAAAAGGGGGAGGGGTATGCCTATATATCAAAAATAATGTACAAGTGAATGTGAGAGATGACATCACTAAAGGAGCTAGGGAGAAGGTGTCATCTTTATGGGTAGAGCTCCAAAGGGATGAAGTTAAGGGGAAAATAATACTGGGAGTATGCTATAGGCCCCCTAACCTGAGGGAGAAGGGGGAGACGGATCTCCTATCACAAGTTGGATTAGCAGCAAGGATGGGAAGGGTTATCATAATGGGGGATTTTAATTTTCCAGACATAGACTGGGCGGAGGGAACCACGCATTCATCTAAGGCTCGCAAGTTCCTAAATGTCCTGCAGGACAATTTCATGGTTCAGATGGTAGACGCATCAACTAGAAATAAAGCGTTACTGGATCTACTGATTACCAACAATACAGACCCAATCACGGATGTTAAAATACGGGGCAATTTAGGAAACAGCGATCACAGGTCAATTGGCTTCAGTGTACTGTAAATCACACAAACAGGAAACATAAGGGGAATACAAATACACTGAATTTCAAAAGAGCCAACTTCCCTAAACTACGAACCTTGTCAGAAGGCATAAATTGGGATAAAATCTTAGGAACAAAGAACACGGAGGAGAGATGGGTTTGCTTTAAGAGCATATTAAATAAGGGCATTAGCCAATGCATCCCATTGGGTAATACATTTAAAAGAGCGAACAAAAGTCCTGGATGGCTTAACTCCAATGAAAAAATGCATATAAAAGCAAAGGAGAAGGCCTTCAAAAAATACTAGGTTGAGGGATCATCATCAGCATTCAGACTTTATAAAGAATGCAAAAAGAAATGTAAGGGTGCAATTAGGGCGGCTAAGATAGAACACAAAAGACACGTAGCGGAGGAGAGCAAGAAAAATCCCAAGAAATTCCAAGAAGTATGTAAACAGTAAAAAAGGGAGACAGACCATATTGGCCCCATAAAGAATGAGGAAGGACATCTGGTTACAAAGGATGGGGAGATGGCAAAGGTGTTGAATTTATTCTTCTCCTCAGTCTTCACAAAGGAATCGGGGGGGCTTCAGTAACCTAAACTGCAGTGTTTATCCTTATGACACATCACAGGAAGCACCGTTATGGCTAACAGAGGACAGAATTAGAATTAGACTTGGGAAACTTAACATTAATAAATCACCGGGACCAGATGGCTTGCATCCGAAGGTACTTAGGGAACTCAGTCAAGTAATTGCCAGACCATTGTTCCTAATTTTTACTGACAGTATACTGACTGGAATGGTGCCAGCTGATTTGAGAAAAGCCAATGTGGCACCAATATTTAAAAAGGGCCAATAATACATCCCTGGGAATTACAGACCAGTTAGCCTAACATCAATAGTATGCAAGCTCTTGGAGGGGATGATGAGGGACTATATACAAGATTTTAGTAATGAGAACGGTATCATTAGCAGTAATCAGCATGGATTCATGAAGAATCGTTCTTGCCAAACCAATCTATTAAACTTCTATGAGGAGGTGAGTTGCCATCTAGATAAAGGAAAGCCCGTAGACGTGGTCTATCTGGATTTTGCAAAAACATCTGACACAGTTCCCCATAAACGTTTACTGTACAAGGTAAGGTCAGTTGGTATGGACCATAGGGTGAGTACATGGATTGAAAACTGGCTACAAGGGCGAGTTCAGAGGGTGGTGATAAATAGGGATTACTCGGAATGGTCAGGGGTGGGTAGTGGGGTTCCCCAGGGTTTTGTGCTGGGACCAATCCTATTTAATTTGTTCATAAAGGACCTGGAGGATGGGATTTGCTGTATTTGCTGACGATACTAAACTAAGCAGGGCAATAACTTCTCCGCAGGATGTGGAAATCTTGCAAAAAGATCTCAACAAATGAATGGGGTGGGCAACTAGATGGAAAATGAGGTTTAGGGCCAGTTCACACCACATGCGGTCCAGTGCGTTTTTTTTTCTGCATCAAAAATGCATGGAAAGTAGGTTATATGGTTTTTAATGGCATAGTTCACACCAGTGCAGTCAGTTTCAGTGCGTTCCAGTTCCAGAAAAAAAGTAGAACATGCTGCATTTTTTCTGCACCGGACTGTACAGTAACGCTGTAAAACGCATCGACAACGCATCGAAAAAATGCACTGGAATGCACCGTAACGCACATAAATGAACCGAAAACGTACTGCAACACACTTGTCCTTATTTAAGGTTAAGAAAAAAGAGGGGGGAAAAAGGCAATTGACTGCATCAAAAACGCACAAAAAAACGCATCAAAAACGCACTGGAACACATCAAAAACTCGCATGCAGAAAAGGACCTGGAACACATCCGGACTGCGTTTCTATGGTATGAATTGGCCCTGAATGTAGAAAAATATAAAATAATGCATTTGGGTGGCAAAAATATGAATGCAATTCATACACTGGGGGGAGAACCTCTGGGGGAATCTAGGATGGAAAAGGAAATGCAATGCCAAGCTGCTGCTAACAAGGCAAACAGAATATTGGCATGCATTAAACAGGGGATCAACTCCAGAGATAAAGCGATAATTCTCCCGCTCTACAAGACTCTGGTCCGGCCGCACCTGGAGTATGCTGTCCAGTTCTGGGCACCAGTCCTCAGGAAGGATGTACTGGAAATGGAGCGAGTACAAAGAAGGGCAACAAAGCTAATGAAGGGCCTGGAGGATATTAGTTATGAGGAAAGGTTGTGAGCACTGAACTTATTCTCTCTGGAGAAGAGACACTTGAGAGGGGATATGATTTCAATATACAAATACCATACTGGTGACCCCACAATAGGGAGAAAACTTTTTTTGCGGAAGGGAGTTTAACAAGACACATGGCCACTCATTAAAATTAGAAGAAAAGAGGTTTAACCTTAAACTACATAGAGCGTTCTTTACTGTAAGAGCGGCAAGGATATGGAATTCCCTTCCACAGGCGGTGGTCTCAGTGAAGGGGCATCGATAGTTTCAAAAAACTATTAGATAAGCACCTGAACGACCACAACATACAGGGATATACAATGTAATACTGACATATAATCACACACATAGGATGGACTTGATGGACTTGTGTCTTTTTTCAACCTCACCTACTATGTAACTGCGTATGTTCAAATTGTATTAATGCCTTATCCACTAATAAAACTTTTCTGTTATAAAAAAAAAAATGTGACTAGAGTTGTTCTAGAGCCACCCTGACCATTTTTACGGGTCTCTAAAGATGCTTCGCCGATGCCTGCAGTGGTTCCTAGGCTCACTCTTTCCTTCAGGAGGTCCAGGATCGCAGTAAACAGCTATACCATTGAGAGCAGGAGGAGATCCAGAAATATTTGTTCCCCGATGAACCCAGAAGCAACGTGATTATCTCTTCCGGGTTCACAGCTATCATTCCCTGGCTACTGTAGCCTGGGTAGCAGCTAATCGAGCACAGTTTATTAGTCCATTAGCAAAGCCTTCTTAGGATGTAAAGTATTCTCATCTCATCATGTTCCATTGAGTCCCAAGCCCCACTCCACAGAAGTCATGGTTTCCGTACATTGCACTGATCATGGCTAAAAATCCCGAAAGGGTTGTATGCAGTTTGGAATTAATGATAACATTATTTATAATATTGGGCTATATTTGCACTATACTCCAGTGGTTCTGGATGTGCATCTGATCGATGAGGCGCAAAGGAATGATCTGCATGGCAAATTGTCCTGAAATGAGGAATAGTCCTCCTATTTTTGGGATACGTGATGGAATGAGACATACCTTCTGTTCTAAAAAGGCTTTACAAATGTTAGAATTGGTCATATTTCACAGCTGTTTGTATCTCTAATGGACACTGGACTTAAACTGATTAAAAATAGGATTTTTGTACTTAACTGTAAAATCCATTTTACAGGTAAGTACATCACGGGACACAAAGCAGGTTATAAATCATGACGACCTGGGTTATGTGCCACCTACTGGTGAATGGACACTGGAGGAAACAAACAGAAAGGAAGTCCTCGCCTACATAACCCCTCCCATAAAGGAAGCACTTCAGTTTTGTAGCATGCAATGAAACCCCAAAAGAGGGGAGGGACCTCTGTGTCCCATGATGTACTCCATGAAATGGATTTTACAGGCAAGTACAAAAATCATATTTTCTTTTTTGTACATTATGAGACACAGAGCAGGTTATAAATCATGACTAAATTAATACATTCTCCATTGCCCCAATGATGACGTCCCTTCGGACGGAATGCATCCGGCAGAGTAACAGCAGTGATGTCACGCCCGCGGGGGTGTTGGATGCAATCTATGCAATATGCTGGGGCGTTTTTGTGAATTGATGTCGATTGCACCTCTTCATCAATAAAGAGCCAGCCTGATTGCAGTTTTTTAAAGTGGCTGTAAACCCTCACACACCACTTTTCCCAACAGTTAAGCCTATAATAAGGCTTGTAGTCAGAGTCTTCGAGTGAGAAAGTGATACTCCTAAGCACCAAGGCCTGAGGTGTGCCTTGGCCTGACTGGTCAGTATGCCTGAAAAGAGGGCATACCCTGAATGTAAGAAAAAGTAATATGAGTATGTATGAAGATTGGGGGAAACGGGTGGGTGGGAACCCAGAAACACAGACGAGCCCCGGCCTGACAGAGGAGGAGGCTTAAATAGCCCTCTCAGATTCCTCCCACAAATACAGGCTAGCCTCCAGCTAGCCTTTCCACTTACCTGTAGGTACTGGAAATATCTCCTAAACTTGCACGGTTTAGGAGATATTTACCATATACGCTTGTGCCGGCGTCATCAGTGCATGCGCATCGAAGAAAGCAGCCTAATGCCCCCTACACACGGTCGGATTTTCCGATGGAAAATGTCCGATCGGAGCGTGTTGTCGGATATTCCGACCGTGTATGGGCTCCATCGGACATTTTCCATCGGATTTTCTGACACACAAAGTTGGAGAGCAAGAGATAAAATTTTCCGACAACAAAATCCATTGTCGGAAATTCCGATCGTGTGTACACAAATCCGACGGACAAAGTGCCACGCATGCTCAGAATAAATAAAGAGATGAAAGCTATTGGCTATTGCCCCGTTTATAGTCCCGACGTACGTGTTTTACGTCACCGCGTTTAAAACGATCGGATTTTCGGACAACTTTGTGTGACCGTGTGTATGCAAGACAAGTTTGAGCCAACATCCGTCGGAAAAAATCCATGGATTTTGTTGTCGGAATCTCCGAACAAAGTCCGACCGTGTGTACGGGGCATTACAGTGGTCCAAGAATGACTAAAAAAATGTAGAAATTTCCATACCTGGAATTCAGCTTTAAACCATCAGCATACAGGGAGTCTTCCCTGATGAAATCTTCTAGTCTGGTTATTACAGCTGCACTTTTATCGACTCCAGAGGCCGGAAGAGATTACAAATTGCCAGTGTTATCTGACCGCTGACACGGAAGCATCATGCGGATATTATCAGCACAGAAAGCTAGCGGTAAGTGGAGATAGCGGGAGACTGGCAGGGAAATCTGCACTCCGATGCAACCATGCGGCAAACGCTCAACTCTCCTGACCTGACAAACAACAGCGCCATTACTGATAAGCGATAAAACCAGAGCTCGGCCGCCTGGGGATGGCAGTGGAAAGGCAGGTGTGTGAATTGTGATTTTCCAAAACGGCAACCTCTCAACTCACTGCAAAAAAGATGACAAACACTACGGACACAGAGATGTCATAAGATGTCCTAGTGAACTGATCAGGAGATTCCCAATGGCGTCACACTTGGGTGCACTTCACTTTCATTCTCCTGATTATAGACTAACGTCCTACAAGAATACAATCTTCAAAGCAAACATTCATTACATTGAAGATGAAGTTTAATCTGCAAATATTATGGCTTCCTTGGTTCCTCCCTCCCCCTCATCAACATGCTACTAAAAAATTAGAGGTGCACCGAATGCAAATTTTGGTGTCGAATATGCAAAATACACTTGGCCGAAAACGACAATTAAAAAATATTTATATTTTTATATAGAACTGTATTATGTTCGACTTTTTAATTAATATCATGAATTTAAAAGAATATGAATTTATTGTCGGCCATTATTGGCACCTTTAGCGCAAGAAAAGCTCAAGAAAAATGTATCCCTTTAAATCGGGGGTCTCAAACTGGCGGCCCTCCAGCTGTTGCAGAACTACAAGTCCCATGAGGCATTGCAAGACTGACAGTTAAAAGCATGACTGGCTCAGGCAGAGGCATAATGGGACTTGTAGTTCAGCAACAGTTGGAGGGCTGCCAGTTTTGAGACCCCTGCTTTGAATTCTATGTACAGTATCTAAGTGAGTAACGGCCCCAAACACACCTCCAAGACGACCACCGCCTTGCTAAAGAAGCTGAGGGTAAAGGTGATGGACTGGCCAAGCATGTCTCCAGACCTAAACCCTATTGAGCAGCTGTGAGGCATCCTCAAACAGAAAGTGTTTGAGGATGCCCCACAGGGGATGTTAGATGTGGATGTAGACAGGATGTCTCTAACAACCACCAGCTCCATGATGTTGTCATGGAGGAGTGGAAGAGGACTCCAGTGGAAACCTGTGAAGCTCTGGTGAACTCCATGCTCATGAGGGTTAAGGCAGTGCTGGAAAATAATGGCGGCCACACAAAATATTGACACTTTGGGCCCAATTTGGACATTTTCACTTAGGGGTGTACTCACTTTTGTTGCCAGCGGTTTAGACATTAATGGCTGTGTGTTGAGTTATTTTGAGGGGACAGCAAATTTACACTGTTATACAAGCTGTACACTCACTACTTTACATTGTAGCAAAGTGTCATTTCTTCAGTGTTGTCACATGAAAAGATAGAATAAAATATTCACAAAAATGTGAGGGGTGTACTCACTTTTGTGAGATACTGTGTGTCTTCACACTGGTCCATTGTGCTTCTTTTGTGGTGTTAAAAATCCTGCTTGCTGCATTTTTGGTCAGTTAAAAAAAAACAAAATGCACCAAACACGCAGCTCCCTGTTGAAATGCATTAAAAACGCAGCAAGAACGCATCAATAATGCACCTGTGTTACGTTTTTGATGTGGTTTTTGAGTCACATGACCTATGAAAAACACACTATAAGCATAGTAAAATTGCGGTAAAATCCTGGCAAAGTTGCGTCAAAGCCGCGTGCATTTTCAGTGCCATTACCGACACCTTTTTCTCTTATCGGCAACATGGCGATAACACCATTTTCATCTCTAACTGAAATTATTAAAGTGGCTGTAAAGATAGAAGGTTTTTTATCTTCATGCATTCTCCTTTATTACATTTTGCATAATAAACAACACAAGTTGTGGCAGACGCAATAAAGGAGTGGCTCAAGAAGAAGCACATTAAGGTCATGGAGTGGCCTAGCCAGTCTCCAGACCTTAATCCTATAGAAAATGCATGGAGGGAGCTGAAACTTCGAGTTGCCAAGCGACAGCCAAGAAACCTTAAGGATTTAGAGAAGATCTGTAAAGAAGAGTGGACCAAAATCCCTCCTGAGATGTGTGCAAACCTAGTCACCAACTACAAGAAATGTCTGACCTCTGTGATTGCCAACAAGGGTTTCTCCACCAAGTACTAAGTCATGTTTTGCTTGGGGATCAAATACTTACTTTACTCACTGAACTGCAACTCAGTTTATAACATTTGTACCATGGGTTTTTTTCTGGATTTTTGGTTGATGTTCTGTCTCTATCATTTAAAATACACCTGTGATAAAAATTATAGACCCTTCATTTTTTTGTGGGCAAACATACAAAATCTGCAGGGGATAAAATAATTATTTCCCCCTCTGTATATGTAAAATATTAACTGTGCAATATAATAAAAACAATCACAATGCAGATGACGGAGGTCGCCACAACAGCTTGGACGTCCAGCAGACCTACTGGTCCGGAACCAAGGCAAGTACTGGGCTGTCCCGCTAAAAATCAGCTTTTTTGGAAATCAGACAACACTAGACAGGGGGAGCCATGCGAGGGAAGCTCACATGAAAGCTGAATAAAGATTGGCATTTTCTATATGTCCTTGGCATCCTAAAGAAGAATTCTGACCAACCAATGTTGTCTTCTACCAATCAGTGTTACCAGTGGCGGCTGGTACTCAAAATTTTTGGGGGGGCGCAAACAAACTGAAAAGTTCTGAAAAAAAAAACCCCATCAATTGCAGCCTCACGGTACCAAACGCAGCCACTGTGCCATCAAACGCTGCCACTGTGCCCACCAAACGCTGCCACTGTGCCCACCAAATGCTGTCACTGTGCCTATCAAACACTGCCACTGTGCCCACCAAACGCTGCCACTGTGCCCACCAAATGCTGTCACTGTGCCCATCAAACGCTGCCACTGTGCCCACCAAACGCTGCCACTGTGCCCACCAAACGCTGCCGCTGTGCCCATCAAACGCTGCCACTGTGCCCCAAATGCTGCCACTGTGCCCATCAAACGCTGCCACTGTGCCTCAAATGCTGCCACTGTGCCCCAAATGTTGCCACCGTGCTCCAAGTGCTGCCACCGTTCCCCAAATGTTGCCACTGTGCCCCAAGTGCTGCCACTGTTCCCCAAATGTTGCCACTGTGCCCCAAGTGCTGCCACCGTGCCCCAAATGTTGCCACCGTGCCCCAAGTGCTTCACTGTGCCCTGAATTCCTTCACTTTGCTAACATACAGCTGAGTGAGAAGTGAACGCACAGCGTTGCGCCCGCTTCTCACATTTTTGGGCGCCTATTGCCACTGTGCCCATTAAATGCTGCCACTGTGCCCCAAATGCTGCCACTGTGCCCCAAGTGCTGCCACCGTGCCCCATATGTTGCCACCGTGCCCCAAGTGCTGCCACTGTCCCCCAAATTCCTTTGCTTTGCTAACATGCAGCTGAGTGAGAAGCGAACGCACAGCGTTGCGCCCACCTCTCACATTTTTGGGCGCCTATTAGAGCCTATGGCTCTAATCAGGGGCTTCCAAAAAACACCCCCGCCGGTTTAATTCAGATGCCCGGCGCCCGAAAATGGGCGGGCACCTGAACAGGGGGTGTCAGCAGCGACCATAGATAGATTAAGGAGGAGTGGTGCAGGAGAGGGGGGGGGGCGACGCTTCTGCGCCCTTTATGGAGGCACCGCCACTGAGTGTTACCATTTATTACATAATTATATCCATTGGGGATGACAGGTTCTCTTTAAGTCCATCCATTGTAATAGAATTGGAAATATTATCATTACAGCACCCTGACCCGCACTAGGCAAGGAAAACCAGATCTATGAACTGAAGAGGACATACCTCTGATTACAGGCCGAGCTTCCTGGCAGATGTGGATGCAGAAGAGAAGACAGGAACCAGAGTGGAGACAAAGTCTTTAGGAAAAGGTTTCAGATTGCGGTCATTGCACCAGCAGGAGACTCAGAAACACAACGATCCTGTAGGAGAAAATCGAACATCAAGGTAAAGCGATGAGAAGGAAAGCATTACTAAGACATATACGCGCCAACCCAACATTCTCCAACTTCAGCCATAAATAGTGAGATAAAAATGAACAGCCTATTGAAATACTAAATATAGTCATATTTTGCTTAAAATCAAGAGATTTCACTTGCATTGTTTTTTTTCTGCCACTAGATGTCCTTAGCCTGATGGCCAGCATCATTCAACCCACTTCCTCCAAGCCCAGGTCATTCCAGACCAGCCTTTCTCAACCTTTTTACTCCAGGGGAACCTTAATATAATTTTCAGGTATCGGGGGAACCCCTAATAAAACCCATTCATTGAGGGTCAGTGGGAACGATGCCCCTTACTTTGGTGGTCAGTGAGAAGAATGAACCTTTTTTACAGTAGTAGTAAGAATGGGCCCCTTACAGAGAGCTATAAAGATCATTGGTGTCATACCACTGGCTCCTCCAAGTGACATCGGCTCAGAACTATGTAGGCACCATCGGGGGAACCCCTAGCCACCTCTGGAGGAACCCTGGTTGAGAATGGCTGTTCTAGACAGTGAAAGGAGAAGCACACCCATACACACACTCACTGTCATTCTGCTCTCTCCTCCTATCAGCATGCTTTATGTCAGCAAGTAAACTGACCAGTAACATGCAAAATCTGGAATATTGCTGCACTCCTTGGTATCTTTATTGAAGCACTAAAAATCACATCACAGGTATGACTGGAACAAGAAAGGTAACATGTTTTAGGCTAAAGTCAGCGCTTACTCAAATCAAAAAGTAAACTGATCAGCATTTTGTGCAGCTTCTTTCTCTCACCCTCCAGCCCTGCTGTACAGGGACTGCAATAGGCTGATACCAGGCCAGGTTCAGGTACTTACAATGCATGCATGGAAATAATATATTTAGAGATGATTACAGAGCTGCATTAAAAGAGAAGTATGGCTTTTTTTTTTTTAATCACTTCCATACCGGGCCGATTCTGGCACTTCTCTCCTACATGTAAAAAATCAGCATTTTTTTTTTTTTTCGCTAGAAAATTACTCAGAACCTCTAAACATTATACATGTTTTTTTTTTTTTTTTTTTAGCAGAGACCCTTGGGATTAAAATGTTGGTTGTGGCAATTTTTTATGTCACGCGTTATTTGCAGTAAAGTTGGCCTAATTTCTTTGTATATAGTGAAAGATGTTACACCGAGTAAATAGATACCCAACGTGTCACGCTTTAAAATTGTGCACAATCGTGAAATGGCACCAAACTTTGGTACTTAAAAATCTCCATAGGCGGCGCTTTAAAAATGTTTACAGGTTACCTGTTTAGAGTTACAGAGGAGATCCAGGGATAGAATTATTGCTCTCGCTCTAACGTTCAGGGCGATACCTCACATGTGTGGTTTGAATGCCATTTACATATGCAGGTGCGACGTATGTATGTGTTCACTTCTAAATGCGAGCACAGAGGGACGGGGCACTTTACTTTTTTTTTTTATTGGTTATTCTATTTTTTTTTTTTTTTGGACGTTTTCCCTTTAATTTTTTTTTTATCACTTTTATTCCTATTACAAGGAATGTAAACATCCCTTGTAATGGGAATAGGGCGCGACAGGTCCTCTTTACAGCAAAATCTGGGGTCTACAAGTCTCCACAGCTCTCCTCTAGGCCAGAAAGCCTGAAGTAAATAAAAAAAATGAAAAAAAAAAACGATCTTGGCTTCCCAGCTGAGGCAACGGCAGTGTTTACATCTGCCGAGGCCAGACGTGACGTCATACCTCACATGTGTGGTTTGACCGCCGTTTACATATGCGGGTGTGACGTATGTATGTGTTCGCTTCTGCATGCGAGTACACTGGGACGGGGCACTTTACTTTTTTTTTTTATTGGTTATTCTATTTTTTTTTTTTTTTGACCTTTTCCCTTTAATTTTTTTTTTATCACTTTTATTCCTATTACAAGGAATGTAAACATCCCTTGTAATAGGAATAGGGCATGACAGGCCCCTTTTACAGCAAAATTTGGGGTCTATAAGTCCACACATCTCTCCTCTGGGCTGGAAAGCCTGAAAAAAAAAAAAAACGATCTTGGCTTCCCAGTTGAGGCAACGGCAGTGTTTACATCTGCCGAGGCCGGACGTGACGTCATAAGGTCGCGCCCGGCCTCCGAAGGTCATAGAGACTGCTGGGGACCATCTGGTCTGCGGTATTCTCTATGGTGAATGGCCACCCTCGGCTGATTCATTCTCCGGCTCGCTGATTGCACGGGTGAGCCGGTAGGGGGGCGGCATGAGGGGGGTGCCATTATGATTGTTTTTACATGACAGGGAGTCGCCGACAGAATAATGCCTGCAGCTGCACCCATCATTCAGATTTAACCACTTAAACTCCAGGATGTCATATGACGTCCACCTAAGAAGAAATGGTTAAGAATCATACTTACCTAGGTGGATAAGTATAGACGCTAGGTGGCTTTTACATTAGAGGGAATTGCCAGCTGAAAACAAAGATATCTGGATGATGTCTGTAGCTGCAGACATCATCCAGATATCGCCACTTCAACCTAAGGACATCATATGAAGTCCTACAAGCGATTAAATATTGCATTGCCAAAATGCGCAAATCAAGCGTTTCCATGCATTTCTATGGAAGAAAAAAACGCTCCAAGAACACACCAACCTACCTGATTAGAGCCATACAAAAAAAAAGCTCCAGAACTGGAGATGTGAACCATCGCCATAGAGAATTATTGTTTTTTTTTCTCCTCTAACGCTTTGGAGCTTCGAGCTTCAAGCTGTGGTGTGAATGGTGGCCTATCAGAAACTCATGCTACAGATCGCATGTCCCAGATGACACCGTCAGAGGCTTGTGTACCGAGTACCCATTGTTTCAGAAAGGTGGGTCTTTCCTTTTTCCATCAAGCCGTTACCGGGCAGCACAGACAGTTCTTATCTCAGATCCTATGACCCATGGGGCTCGCTGTTCCTCATCACATAGAGCTGCCCCACCAGTCATCCCTCTATTCCAAAAATTAAAAAAAGCCCACAAAAGGGTGAAGGATGAACATTTTCTCCACACTTCTCCCCTAACCTGCCCTTGACCCAAAATATAACGCGGTCTCAATGTGCTTCGGCAAGTTATAAATACATAAAGGAGCACAGAGGAGGGTCTTCCCCATGGAGTAACGAGAAGAAAGAGGATTACATAAGGCAGCTTTTACAGCATGTGTGCCCTCTACAATGCTTAAAGAGGTATTAACCACTTGTCTACATGGGCACTGTCACCCCCTTCCTGCCCAGGCCAATTTTCAGCTTTTAGCGCTGTCACACTTTGAATGACAATCGCGCGGTCATACAACACTGTACCCATGTGAAATTTGTATCATTTTTTTTTACACAAATAGAGCTTTCTTTTGGTGGTATTTAATCACCACTTGGTTTTTCATTTTTTGCTAAATAAACGAATAAAGACCGAAAATTTTGAAAAAAACGAACATTTTTTCATAGTGTGTTATAAAATTTTGCAAACAGGTAATTTTTCTCCTTCACTGATGGCCACTGATGAGGTGGCACTGGTGAGCATTAATAGGCACCGATACGGTGGCATTAATAGGAACTGATAGGCACTGATGAGGCAGCCCTGGTAGACACTGATGAGGTAGCATTGATAGGTGGCACTGATGGGTACTGATGAGGCAGCACTGATAAGCATTAATGGGCACCGATAAGGCGGCATTAATGGGCACTGATAGGCTGCACAGATGGGCATGGATGAGGTGGAACTGGTGAGGCAGCATTGATGGGCACTGACGAGGTGGCACTGATGAGGCGGCATTGATTGGCACTGATGAGGAGGCACTGGTGAGGCGGCATTGATGGGCATTGATAGGTGGCACTGATGAGGCGGCATTGATGGGCACTGATAGGTGGCACAGATGGGGACTGGTAGGCGGCACTGGTGGGCACTGATGAGGAGGCACTGGTAGGCACTGATGAGGAGGCATTGATGGGCCCTGAGGGGTGGCACTGGTGGGCACTGATGAGGCGGCATTGATGGGCACTGATAGGTGGCACAGATGGGGACTGGTAGGCGGCACTGGTGGGCACTGATGAGGAGGCATTGATGGGCACTGATAGGTGGCACTGGTGTGGACTGGTAGGTGGCACTGGTGTGCACTGTTGGGACTGCACTGATAATCTGTGCCCTGATTATCAGTGTACATGTCCCTTTTAGAGAAGCCAGTTATCGTCTCTCTTCTACGATCCTCACGCTGTCAGCATGAGGAAATGAGTGCTGATAACCGACTGCTGTTTACATCCATGATCAGCTGTGATTGGACAAAGCTGATCACATGGTAATGAGCCGCTGATTGGCTCTTTACCTCAATCTGTGATGAGCAGTGTCCTTCCGCGATCACAGGAGGACGTCATATGACGGCATCCCAGAACTAGCTGGCCACGCTGTAGTCATTATTCAGCACGGTCGGCAAGTAGTTAAACCTAAAAGCTACCATTCAGTATACTGCAGCTTACCAATTCTTAGATGCGACGGCTGCATTTTCTTCTTTAGTCTACCTTTTTAATAACTTTCATCTTCAGTTATCATGTTGAGACAAATCATTTACCACTCACACGGGTGCTTACACTAGTCAGCTTTTTTTCTTTTTTTTTTTATCCCAAAAGGAAAAAAAAAAACAATTTGCTGTAACTGCAGTGTGAGTTGGAGTTTGTCTTCAATTTGTTAGTGTATTTAAACCTGTTAGTCCATCTAACGTTCCCTTCCCCCCAGACTGACAATACTGCTGTCTGCTGTGCCCCCTGTACTCCTTCATCCAGAGTGGGGGCACTCTAATACAGGAGGTGTGTTACTGACCAGATCACCAGGTGAAAACAGAGAGGGGGGGGGGGAGCCAACAAATGCAGCCACCGCATCTAATGATCGGTAAGCTGTAATATATTCCATTTTTGTTTTTGGGTTTAATACCGCTTTAAAGAGAACCCGTCAGTGATTCTAAACCTTTAAAAATAACTGTGCTTTGGGTGAGACGCTACAAGGGGCTATACAGGCAGATAACCCAGCTCTGAGCACCCCTCTGATACTAGTTTCACTGGCCCTATTACTATGTGATTGGGTATAAACCCCACCCCTGCAGCTAAGCCCCACCCACCATCCCCTGTACAATGACCACACTTTAATGGCTAGTAAGGACACGGTCATTGGACAGGTGGTGATGGTAATTGGGGCTTAGCGCTTGTGGGTTTACTAAGTAGTAGGGGTCCTCAAGCAGAACTTTTAGGGAAGCATTCTCTTGCCTCCTCACCCCTCCCTTCCTTACACATTGGGCAAAAAAATAAAAAATGAAAACATTACATTTTTTTTTTAATTCCAAAATCTCAGCCTAGCGGGATGACACAGCGGGGGGGCCCCGATGCCTGTGAAGGAATTCTGCAACTTTGCAAAAAGCACAGGCACACTATGAGTTAAAATAGATGTAAACTCCATTCATGAAATCTGACCTGGGCACTTCTATCTGTAGTGTTTACTTATCTCTCTCCAAAGCCCTAAGTTCTGTGTCTTTCTGCTGCTCTGTTCTTCTGTTATCAGCATGAGTTAAGGGTGATTAGAGGGAGATTAGCAGAGAGCTTGTCTATTCACAGCACAGCTCTGCATGTTTCTTCATTCCTCTGCCTATGTGGAATGGGGGTGTGCGTCTTTCCTCCAATCAGCTCTCACACAGTGTATACCCAGTAGGGGTCGACCAATATCGTTTTTTCAGGGCTGATAACTATTTTTCGGCTGCCTTTAAGGCCGATAGCTGATATTGTAGTGGAAGCGACTTGTAGTGGAGATGTGAACCATCGCCATAGAGAATTACTGATTTTTTTTTTTCTCCTCCAACGTTTTGGAGCTTCGAGCTTCAAGCTGAGGTGTGAATGGTGGCCTATCAGAAACTCATGCTACAGATCACATGTCCCAGATGACACCATCAGAGGCTTGTGTACCGAGTACCCATTGTTTTAGAAAGGTGGGTCTTTCCTTTTTTCTATCAAGCCGTTACCGGGCAGCACAGACAGTTCTTATCTCAGATCCTATGACCCATGGGGCTCGCTGTTCCTCATCACATAGAGCTGCCCCACTAGTCATCCCTCTATTCCAAAAATTAAAAAAAAGCCCACAAAAGGGTGAAGGATGAACATTTTCTCCACACTTCTCCCCTAACCTGCCCTTGACCCAAAAGATAACGCGGTCTCAATGTGCTTCGGCAAGCTATAAATACATAAAGGAGCACAGAGGAGGGTCTTCCCCATGGAGTAACCAGAAGATACAAGATTACATAAGGCAGGGGTCAACCAATATCGTTTTTTCAGGGCTGATACCTATTTTTCGGCTGCCGTTAAGGCCGATAGCTGATATCAGGTGCCAATATTCTGTAGATTTAAACACTGTTCTTCTACATTTTTTTTTTTTTTAGCACTTTTATTGCTGTCACAAGGAATGTAAACATCCCTTGTGACAGTGATAGACAGTGACAGGTACTCTTTATAAGACCCCAAACCCCTCCACTGCACCTAAAAGTATTCAAAACGCCAACATCAGCGTTTTTTAATACTTTCTATTTTTAAAAGTGGTGCCTTTAGGATGAGAGTAATCTGGAAGTAATATTATGACATCACTCCTGGGTTACTAGATCCGAGACCTAATCAGCTTTTATCAGGTCTCTGGCCAGCCGGCGGACATGCCGGCAGGTCGCTCGGGCCTATCAGTGGGATGGGAGACCCGGGCTGAGCGGCGAAAGGTGACAGGGGCCTCCCCTCCCGCTACTTGTGATAACGGCCAATCAGCTGCTTAGCCGCATCAGTTGATATTACAAGAGAGCCAACCGTCCGCTCTAAAGAACGGTCATGGGGTGATGCAGTACAACCACCTGAAACAATATTGGTAGGTTTGTTACCGACACCGATTCTTCAAAAAAGTGAATAACCCGATAATCGGTGGACCCCTAATACCCGAACTCCCCTCCCACTGCTGAAACAGGAAGAAAAATTTCTAACACAATGTGCACTTTCTAAAGAATATAGAAAGGGAAAGACAGCAGATATGCATGTAAAACTTATATAGGGAGATTTGTTTCATCTCTGTGTATCATCTGAGGCTGTTCACTTCACTGAGTATATGTGAGGGTTTGCATCCACTTCAAGTCCAAGTAGGTGCATGTCACCTCCGGGACTTATCTCTATGTCGGCTGTGAGAGGAGAGAAAACACACAGAGCTGCTATGCCTGCCCCTCCCTTCTGCTGCCCATTCACAGAAGCCTTTGTATTTTAGGAATAAGTTCACATAATACAAAGGCTTCTGTGAATGGGCAGAAGGAGGGGAGGAGCCGGCACAGCAGTTCCAATTATGCTTCTAAAATCTAAGCCTAGGAAAGGATAATGTAGCGCGGCCCGATGTATGTGAAGTAATTCAGCAACTTAGCAAAAAGCGCAGGCACACTATGAGTTAAGTCCAATTAGTGCTGCCCACTCACCAGAAGCCTTTGTATTTTATGAATAAGCTCACATGATACAAAGGCTTCTGTGAATGGGCAGAAGGAGGGGAGGAGGCGGCATATCAGTTCCAATTATGCTTCTAAAATCTCAGCCTAGGAATGAATGACGTAGTGTGGCCCGATGTATGTGAAGAAATTCAGCTACTTAGCAAAAAGCAGAGGCACACTATGAGTTAAGTCTAATTAGGTGAATGTAACTTCTGGGACTTACCTTTACGGCTATGAGAGGAGAGAAAACACACAGAGCTGCTATGCCTGCCCCTTCCCGTCTGCTGCCCATTCACAGAAGCCTTTGTATTTTAGGAATAAGTTCACATGATACAAAGGCTTCTATGAATGGGTAGAAGAAGGGAAGCGGAGGGAACGGCACAGCAGTTCTAATTAAACAAAACAAATATGCCCCCCCCCCATGCATATATAATTACTGTATATACTTGAGTATAAGCCGAGTTTTTCAGCGCTTTTTTTGTGCTGAAAATGCCCCCCTTGGCTTATACTCGAGTCAAGCACTTTTCTGCAGCACTACTTGTACTGCAGCACTACTAGCACTACAACATATCCAAAGCTGGGGTTTCTAGCACCAAGTGGCCCAGAGATACGGGGCCCCAAAGTCGGTTTGGAAAATGGCAAGCACTTTTCTGCAGCAGAGAATGACATTTTCCGAACCGACTTTGGGGCCCCCGTATCTCAGGGCCACTTGGTGCTAGGAACCCCAAATTTGGTGTGCAAACCCAGTGGAACCAGCACTACAACATATCCAAGCTGGGGTTCCTAGCACCAAGTGGCCCCCGAGGTACGGGGGCCCCAAAGGCGGTTCGGAAAATGTCATTCTCTGCTGCAGAAAAGTGCTTGACATTTTCCAAACCGAATTTGGGGCCCCGTATCTGGGGGCCACTTGGTGCTAGGAAACCCAGCTTTGGATATATTGTAGTGCTAGTTACACTGGGTTTGCACACTAAATTTGGGGTTCCTAGCACCAAGTGGCCCAGAGATACGGGGCCCCAAAATCAGTCAACTGTGTCCATCTGCAGCAATGTCATTTCGGGACCCTTTGGGTCCAGAGACCCCAAATTTTGGCTGCAGCTAGGGGGCATCTAGGAACCCTTAACTACCAAGTTTGAAGTTCAAGGGACCTATGGCTGCAAATGGTTATAAGTTTTCCCAGTTTCTTATGGTAAAATTAGGTGCCCCGGCTTATATTCGGGTCGGCTTATACTCGAGTATATACGGTACACGCTATACAAAGAAATGAAGAACATACACACTGATCAAAGGATTCTCATCAAGATCCCCTCTACATGGATATCCAAGAAGTCATAGAAAAGACTGTACACCCACTTTCATTTCTGCTCCTCGATACAATGCAGTGCAATGCTTTGTCTGCAGAACCCCCGATGTCTGCACATACTTCAGATGCCGTGCGCAGATTACAGCAAAGGAATTCTGGGACCTTGTTCGGGGTAATTGTTTAAAGATGTTTCTCTTATGGCGTAACCACATTACAGAGGACAGGCCCATGTCTTGCTGACAGAGGAGCAGGCCTCATCCCCCCATTCAGGAGATGCAGCAGGCACAGCGTGCTGCCAATTTATCCATCTGCTAATGGCTTTCAGAAGGAGCTGCTTCGCCTACACCAGACGTACAGGAGGATTGCAGTGCTTCCCGACAGCTCTGCACAAAGTCGGCAACCTCTGTTGTGTCCTGACAATCAGACATCTTGCCTTCCAGACAAGTCTAAGCCAGTGAAAACTACAGTCCTCATTTGCGCTTCGTTCACACGGTTGCAAGAGCCATTTGCCCGTAAGAGGATGCACGGGTGTTCTGTATATCTGTCAGAGATGTGCTAGCCATGGCATTACTGGTGCTCAAGGGCAGATGCTAATATACATGTGCAGGCGTGATCCTGCAAGTGCTCATCTTGGCATGCGCACGAATATTCGCAAACGCGCACATAAACGTTGGCGCCCAAATGCCATATATATAAATGCAGCAGGTTCACTAGTGCTTTGCTGTCTGCTTTGCTGTTCCTGTGATCCTTAATCGGATTCCTGTGTTTGACCCGGCTTCCTCTACGCTTGCTATCCATTATCCTGACCCCGGCTTGCCTTGTTGACTTTGCATAATCTGCTGTCTGATCTGCAGCTTGTACCCTGTATAGCTGTTCCTGTGATCCTTATCGGATTCCTGTGTTTGACCCGGCTTCCTCTACGCTTGCTATCCATTATCCTGACCCCGGCTTGCCTTGTTCACTTAATCTCTCCACTGATTGATGTCCTGTTGCCAAACCTTGCCTGCATCCTGGCCATTCTTTGCCTGTCATCTATGCCTGCATCTGATCGTCTGTTACCAACCCGGCTTGTCTGACCACGCATCACGTGTCTCTTCCGCTCTGCATGCACCTGCCTGGTCCCTGATGCCACCAGCCTGGAATCTGCTGGCCTGCCATTGAACCTACAGGTCCGCCCTGGTGACACATCCACCACACGGAAGACGATCCAGGTAAGTGACAGCTGAGCCTGACATACAGAGGGAAGGCCTCTCTCATACAACCCCTGCTCAGGGACCACCGATGTTGTAACAGTGGCCGCGAGAGCGTGGCGGTGTATGGGTACCTGGATCGTCTTCTGTGTGGTGGATGTGTCACCAGGGGGGACCAGTAGGTTTAATGGCAGGAATTGGCAAGCCAGCAGATTCCAGTTAAATGGCTCCTGTCTAAAGTGGCCCTAGTATGTGACTTAGGGACCTTAGATTGTAAGCTCCTTGAGGGCAGGGACTGATGTGAATGCACAGTATGTAAAGTGCTGTAAAAATGGAACAACAAAAATGAAAGACACAAATGAAACTCTTGCCGACAACATACCTTAGTTACATGGCGGCAGAGCGGCTCTCCTGTGCCGGATCACGTACCTAGTATGTGATCCAGGACTTCCAGCTTGGGGGCGCACTGGCTGTACTCTGATTAGACACAGCACAAGTCGATCAGCGGGTGCCAGCCAATGGATGACCAGTGTTGACCACTGGCACCCACTGATCGGGGGAGGAAGACAGAGCTCTGTGAGTGTAAATAATAAACAAGTCAGTGGGGAAAAAAAAACAGCACATCCCTTAGTAAAAGAAGCACACATAGTACACACAAACACTGGCTAGGCACACATTACCCCCTTGATCGCCGCCGATGTTAACCCCTTCCTAGCCAGTGTCATTAGTACAATGGCCGTGCATATTTTTAGCACTATCAGGGCTGGGCTTAGCCCTTCCTTCTCTGAGCTGGCCGCTCAGCTGTCGGCTAATTGCCAGCTCCTATCTCTCCACAGTTACTCAGCTGTTGATGATATCCTGCTCATCAGTCCTGCCTACTTAAGCCGTCCAGCCCAGATGATCTCTGCCTTCGCCTTGGTCAACATCACAGAGACCCTCTCCTGCATTCCTGTTAAAAGAATTGCTTGGTTGACATCCCTTCTGGCTCCAGATCCTGCTTGTTGTTCTACTACGCTCATGTCCGGCTCCCTGACATTTGGCTTGTCTGACTATCCATTCCGGTTCCTGAACTCTGGCTATGTTTTGACTACGTTTTATTATTAAACAAGTGTGATTTAACTAGAGGTCGACCGATATATCGGCCGGCCGATATATCGGCCGATATTTGGTGTTTTTTACTTAATCGGCATCGGCCGATTGTGCTGATAAAAAAGCCGATATAGCTTCAGCGCGACTTGCAAAAGACTTCTGTAATAGAAGTCAGTGTCTGTGTGAAGCGACTTCTCCCCCTCTCTGGGCAGCCTGCCAAATCTGATAAAAAGAACCTGAAGGATACAATGTTTACACTTCTGAATGAACTAAATTCCGTGTGTAGAAGTTCTCAGTTTAACCATTTAAAGACTAAATCTTTTCTGACATTTGTTGCTTACAAGTAAAAATCCAGTATTTTCTGCTAGAAAATCACTTGGAACCCCCAAACATTATATATATATTTTTTTTTAGCAGAGACCCTAGGGAATAAAATAGCGGTTGTTGCAATATTTTATGTCACACGGTATTTGCGCAGCAGTCTTTCAAATGTAATTAAAAAAAAAAAAATACACTAATAAATTAAAAAAAAAAAACTAAGCAGTAAAGTTAGCCCATTTTTTTTCATCCAGAAGTTTTGATTACCTGTTTTTGTGTATTTAATATTTAAGAGAGGTTTTTTTTTATATTTTTTTTATCTAAATTCTACATACAAGTGAACTGATTGGAGGTTTGTTTTGTTTAATAAATGTTTAAATGTAAAAAAATTTCCGTATCACTGAAGGTTGCTTTCACACTGGAGCGGGCATGCATTGACGGTAAAAGACTGCTAGTTTTAGCGGCTCTTTACCATCATTTTAGCGGCGCTATTCGGCTGCTAGCAGGTCGCTTATAACCCAGCTAGCGGCCGAGGAAGGGGTTAAACGCACCCCTGAAGCGCTGCTGCCGAAACGCTTTGCAGGCGATTCGACAGCGGTGCGCATTCATTTCAATGGGCAGGAGTGGTGGTATACACCGCTCCAAAGATGCTGCTTGCAGGACTTTTTTTAATATCCTGCCAGCGCATCGCCTCAGTGTGAAAGCACTCGGGCTTTCACACTGAGACTGCAGGGGAGCCGTTTGACAGGCACTTTACAGGTGCTATTTTTAGCCCAAAAGCGCCTGAAAAACGCCCCATTGTGAAAGGGGTCTAACTGTTAGATTTTATGAGATGAAGGTAAAAAAAAAAAAAAAAATCGGCCTAATATATCGGCCCAAAAAAAATCGGCATCACATATCGGCCATCGGCCACCGCGATTTGTAAATATCGGCATCGGCATCGGCCAGAGAAAAACCCATATCGGTCGACCTCTAGATTTAACTGTACTTCTGTCTCTGTCTGCTTTCATGGTTTCTGACACCTGATCACTGTATTGGTGTCCCTGGTCCCCACAAAGTGTCAGTTAGTCTGCCGCAATATCACAATCCCGCTATAAGTCGTTGATCGCCGCTATTACTAGTATAAAAAATAAACAAAAATTCCAGTATATATCCCATAGTTTGTAGGCGCTATAACTTTAAACCAACAAACATACGCTTATTGGGATTTTTTTTTAACAAAAACATGTAGCAGAATACTTATTGGTCTAAATTGATGAAGAAATTTGATTTTTTTTTTTACATCTTTTTTTTTGTGGATGTGTTTTATAGCAGAAAGTAAAAAATCTTGGGCTTTTTTTTTTCATTTTATAGTGCAAAAAAAATCCCCAGAGGTGATCAATTAACACTAAAAGAAATCTCTATTTGTAGGGGGAAAAGGACATCAATTTTATTTGGGTACAGTGTCGCACGACCGCGCAATTATCAGTTAAAGTAACAAAGTGCCGTATCATACAAAATGGCCTGGTCATGAAGGGGGGTAAATCTTCCAGAGGTCAAGTTGTTAAAAATCAGTGATTTACTAAGGAATACAGAGATGCATTAAAGTGACTGTAAATGCTATAAAGTAAAGTATTTGCGGCTGACAGGCGTCCCGGAGGCACTATTGCCGCCTCTTGATGCTTGTTTATTTAATTATTTTTAAATTGCCAAAAAGGCGATTTTACATTGCGCGAGCCAAGCATTTAGGTAGTGGTTGCGGCCCCACTGAACTCATGCCACGGCCATGATGGAAAGCATCGCAGCTGCGACCTGTGTACAGCCCTGTCCAGCTGTGATGTTAAGGTTCGGGTATGGCAGCTGGCAAAACCGTGACTCAGCCACTGTGTTTACCACCCCCCCAGTAACCTTTGCCATAGAGTCTTTAGAGTTCATTTATACTAACGGCAAGAACTGCCGCTCCTCTGAAAAGCAAACCATGCTCAGATATTATCAGTGGTGTCTGATGGGCAGTGAGAAGGCAATATGTCCCCTCCTCAACCACCTGTTTCAATGCTGCACTACCACGTGCATTGTGCGCAGTTGTGCAGGGTCACATTCAGCGGGCCGAAGCAGAGCATCATAGCAGCGGCATTTGTACACCCCCAGCCACGGCCTTTGCCGCTGAGGGGGTGGGGAGCAATAAACACGGGTCAACCACATGCTTTTACCACCTCCCAACGGCTAGTGTAAATGTACCCTTAGGCCCAATTTTCATTTGTGTGACGTGTCATGTGACTTTAGACCCCAAGGTCGCATGACAAGTCGCACCCCATGTTTCCCAATGAGTACCATTCATATCTGTGCGACTAAAAGTGATACTAAAATCTTGTTTTTTTTTTAAAATAACAAACATGTTATACTTACCTGCTCTGTGCAGTTGGTTTTGCACAGGGCAGCCCCGATCCTCCTCTTCTGGGGTCCCTCACCGGCTCTCCTGGCTCCTCCCTCCTGCTTGCTATGGGGACACACCGAGCTGAGCCTCAGCCCCGTGTCCATTCAGACACGGAGCTGTGGCTCGGCCCCGCCCCCTCTCTCTCCTCCTTGGCTCACTGACTTTGATTGACAGCAGCGGGAGCCAATGGTGCCCACTGTGTGTGTCTTAGCCAATCAGGAGGGAGAGTCCTGGACAGCCGAGTCTCTTGTGCAACATCGCTGGATCGAGACGGGGCTCGGGTAAGTATTAGGGGGGCTGCTACACATAGAAGGCTTTTTATCTTAATGCATAGAATGTGCTAAGATAAAAAAAAAAAACCTTCTGCCTTTACAATCACTTTAATGTTGCAACGACTTTACAGTAGTTCATGCACTACTTTGGTCCGACTTTTATGTAACTTGAGGGCCATAGACTTTAATGAAACCCTCAAAAGTAACATGAAAGTCACACTTGCGTGCGACATTGCAGCGCACAATCCCCATGACTAAGCTCCGGGGGGGTGGAGTGAAAAGCGTTGGGGGGGCGTGGCCTGGTTACCACTCTACTCACCACTCCAGGACACCTAGATGTGCGACTTTTAGGGGCCACCCCATTGTTCTCTGAAGCGCAGAATCACATTGGTCAAAGCCAAAGTCGCAACAAAATCGCACTCATCCAAAGTCGCATCAAACTCACATTGAAAAGTCGCAATGGAAATCACACAATTTTGAAGTCGCACAAGCGTGAATGGACTTTTTAGGCCAGTTTCACACTGCTGTGCTTCACCCGCAGCGCAGGTTGTACCCGTGTTTTTTTGTGCGGTTAACCCACGGCACACAAAAAGTCCTCTCAGAAAACACACCAAAAACGCATGATCTAACAGAAGGTCTATTGGAAATCGCGGGTACACCTGCGCAGGCCAAACCGCGGTGTGAAACTGGCCTTATTTTTTTTCGCCCCCAGCCAGACCGTAAATGCGTCTTTCTACAATGGTTTTGGGTTTAGCTCCCCTTTACATCCTTTCCGGAGACGTGTTTCTCCCATAAAGCAATGCATTAAATTAACCATGAATGGAGAACAGCCATTTAATGTAGTGCAACAATTAAAAGAAAACAATCGCTTGATTGAGAAATAAAAAGCCACCGATGGAGCAGCCAATGAATAAATAATACATGGCAAAATAAAATCAAAATGTGTTAAAATGCCGGAGCTATTCACCGCTACAAGTCTATAAAACAAGCCGCTCGACGCGAAATAATGGCAATTATACTCAAGGAAAAGGAAGACGAGAGCGTTTTAGTGCTGATTGCCGAACAAGAAGACGGAGCAAGCGGTAGTCAGGAGACAATGTGCGGACAACGACACAACGCACACCAGACAGAAGGTCAAACACCAGCTGTGGGACACAATGGGGCCGGGTCATAGGATTCTTCAGTCTATGAATGAGGCTCTATAGTCTATTGCACGTCTTTGTACCGTTGTCTATATACATATGTGTGAGCGTCCATGTGATCATACATGTCAAGGCCGCAACTCCTTCACATATATGCCTGGAGCACTATTATTGTATTCGGTTGGCCGTGTTTAACTGCTTGCCACACACGTAAAGTGTATGTGCGACAGCAAAGAGGGCGGGCTTTAACACCCAGGCATAGGCGTCAATGGATGGTGGAGGTGTTTCAACCAATCAGTCCGTCCGGCTGCCCGGGTGTAGAGACCCACTCCAACTTTGCTGTCACTCGTACATGCTCCCGCTGTCAGCGCTGTATGAACCATATATAGCATCAGCGACAGGCTTCCTCTGATTACCTTACATGCAGGGCCATCTTAATGCACAGGCACCCAGGTGCATGGGGGGACCCCTGCAGTCCCCCCCCCCCGGACAGAGGAATCAAATTTAGACAGACCATTTGATCAATGTGGCAGGTGGGGGAAATTACCGGAATCGGTCTTCTGTGTGGTTCTCCCTGCAGCGGCTGAAAGCCGGCATCCCTTCCTCCCTCCCATCGGCTTTCAGCTGCTGCAGGGAGAACCACACAGAAAACAAATTCCAGAAGTGTTTCCCACCTGCCATACTGATCACGGCAAAGTTCACACAATTGCAGTGTGTTCCAGTACAGTCAACAAAAGTAGAACATGCTGCATTTTTTTTCTGCAAGGAACTGCACTAAATTGCGACAAAATGCATCAAAAACACACCGGAATGCATCGAAACGCATCAAAATGCACTGGAACACAGCTTTGGGGAAAAAGACAAAAAGGGGAAAAAAACGCACTGGAGCACATCAAAAGATAAATCAAAAGTGCACATGTAGAAATGCATCTGGAACACATCCGGACTGCGTTTCTGTGGTGTGAACCGGCCCTGAATGGAAGTTTTAGTGTCTAATCACAGGCAAAATAAAAAGAACCAATGAGAGTGGCTCTGTACTTTGTGATCCAATCACACAAAATGAAAACACGGCCCTCCAGAGTAAGTCATTCCAGTTCAGGAGAGGAGCCTGCAGGACTGTGGAAGACTGAAGGCTGGAGGCCAGTTTTAACCAAGACCGCAATATGTATCTATACGTTTCAGCTTCAAAGTGGTTTAGCGGGATTATGGCTGAAGATATCAGCCGTAACTTATTGTTTTTTTTTTTTCACAGCCGGCGGTGGCTTTCTGATGAAAGCGCTCCAAGCAGTTCATGAGCTGCTGGAACGCTTTCAGAAGTGGCGGGAGGGGTCGTCCCCACCCTACCACCGCTTGCCAGTGTTTCTTGGACGTACCAGTTCCACGAAAGTTGCCTGAGAAACGATCTGACGATGCCACCGGCAAGTCACACAGGCGATCAAAGAGTAGATCCTCTTTGATCGCCTCTATGACCTTGGAGGACCCGAGCGACGCCATGACGTCACTTCCAGTCCAGGGTGAAAGTAAACATTTGTTTATTTTTTTATTTTATTTATCGTTTGCTTTTAAAAGGTAAAGAAGAGATTTGGGGTCTTCTTAACACCTGATCTTTCCATAAATAGGATATGTCACCCTTATTTATATTACAAGGGATGTTTACAAGAAAAAAAGTCATAAAAAAATGTAAAAATTAAAAATTAAAGGGACGGCGTAAAAATAAAAATATGTAAGAAAAATTTAAAGCACCCCATCCCTCTGTGCTCACGCGCAGAAGCGAATGCATACGCATATGTAAACTGTATTCGCACCACACATGTGAGGTATAGCTGTGAATGTTAGAGCGAGAGCAATAATTCTAGTGCTAGACCTCCTCTGTAACTCTAAACAGGTAACGTACAAATTTTTAAAGCATCGCCTATGGAGATTTTTAAGTACCGCAGTATGTCGCCATTCCACGAACGCGTGCAATTTTAAAGAGTGACATGTTAGGTATCTATTTACGCGGCATAACATCATCTTTCACATTTTGCACACAAAAAATGGGGTGTATATTTTGCATGTTTTTTGTTTTTTTTTTTCAATTCATTAAAGTGTATTTTAAAAAAAATAAAAATTGAATTTGCAAAACCACTGCGCAAATACAGTGCAACATAAAAAATTGCAACGATCACTATTTTATTCCCTAGGGTCTCTGCTAAAAAAAAATGTACACTGTTTGGGGGTTATAAGTACTTTTCTAGCAAAAAAAAAACAAAAAACTGATTTAAATAATATCCCAGATCCTGTGTCCGCCGGTCGTGTGACCAAATGCTTAGACAGGCAATCTGATTATCCTGGTCACCGGGGAGGACAGGCCATCTGGGCTCAAATCAAGATCATGTGACCAGATGCCTAGGCCAGTGATGGCAAACCTTGCCACCCCAGATGTATTAGAACTACATTTCCCATGATGCTCAACTACGCTGCAGAGTGCATGAGCATCATGGGAAATGTAGTTCCAAAACATCTGGGGTGCCAAGGTTCACCATCACTGGCCTAGGCACTGGGTCACATGATGAAGTACCTAGAAACCTACATCAGCAGATTCCTAAAGAGCTTGCGCTACAATCTTTTTTTTGAAAAGTCAGCGGCTAACGCGATACATTAGCGGTTTCCGAAGCATCAGTAAGTACTTCAGGAAGCCTGTAAGCTTTTATGGCTTGGGGCTAGTTGGGTAGTAGGGGAAGGGTGACAGGTTCCCTTTAATCAGACAGTTGTTCTACAAGGTGCACAAAACCATGAAGACGATTCGGAAAGGACGCTTTGCTACCTTATTTATTCCCTTTCCCCCCCCCCCCGACGCGGTTTGCATATTCATCGGCCAGAATAGCTGAACGCCGCCGGGAACAGGGCGAAATGATTTTGTACATGTGCAGCAATCTGCAAACACACCGCTTGTCAATCTCATCATCGGCAACACGAGGCAGCTGCGGAATACCAAATGGGTTTCCTCGCCCTCGCGCGATGGCTGCCTTAATTATCTCCAGCACTACAGGTATCCGGATAACAAGGGCGCCGCCGCCGCACAAACATCTGCGCGGAGGTCAGGGGGGGAAGAAAATAAAAATATATATATATAAATCTCACCGCACTGGGCTCTGCATTCAGCCTGGGTCTGGTGCGAGATGACGAGCGTCTTTCCTGCACAATGGGCCGCAGTGAAGTTGCCCATTTTCTATGCGGCTTTGTTAAGCGTCACAGCAGGTCCGTGGTGAGAGGAGGAAAGGAGGTGATAAAAGAAGAACAAAAGAGCTTTGGGCTCACAGAGGTACAATCACTGCACGCTCCCCCTGGTAATCCTCTGTCCTTCTGACACAATGCCCAGACGGGAATAAAGAGAACATCCTGGCCATTGGAGAACATAGGTCTGTAATAGCCTGCTCATAGGGAGGAGGCTACATTCCATGCCCTGGGGGGGGGGGGATCAGCTCCCTAAGCCTGCTTGAATGGAGCCTAGTGATGAGTATTCTGATCCGAAGACGAGTCCTAAACTGCATCAACGCCGCCTAAACATGCTACACAATGAGGGCTCATTTAAACCACAGCAACACGCCGCTTTACCTGCATTGGTCCTGAATGGGCCACCAAAGCAATTCAAACCAGAGAACCATAGACCACTAAGGAGACCACTCACCTGCTCCTTCTGGGTCACTGCTATGCAGACCATAACATCTACAGTATCTCCCTCACCATGGGGAGACCTCCTGCAGGGAGTGACACCATAGAAGCAGGAGTGTACGCTCTTAGGCCCCATTCAAACACGAGCATTTTGTAGTTCAAAGCTCAAAGCTCTGAAACAGCGTCCAAAATCCAATGGTTTACAATTTTATTTCTTCACACGTGTGCCTAGTGTCGGGATCATCAAACTACGACCTGTGGTGGCCGCTGTAAGATTTTGTGAAGGCCCTCTGTGACTCTGATGTACTAGGAAGGAGGGGGGGGAGGTCTGTGGTGGGGATCCTGATGTATGGGGAGTGGGCAGTGGTGGGCTCTGGTGGGGATCCTGATGTATGGGGGGGGGGGGGACTCTGGTAAGGACCCTGATGTACTGGTTGGGAAGACTCTGGTGGGGACCCTGATGTACTGGTGGGGAAGACTCTGGTGGGGACCCTGATGTAAGGGGGAGGGACTCTGGTGGGGGCCCTGATGTAATGGGGGGGACTCTGGTTGGAAGCCTGATGTACAGGGGGGGACCCTGATGTACTGGAGCACTCTGGTGGGGGCCCAGATGTATGGGGGTGATTCTAGTGGGGAGCCTGATGTAAGGGCATGGGGGACTTTGATGGGGGAAAACTGGTGGGGACAGTGATGTAAGAGGGGGTGCTCTGGTGGGAACCCTGATGTACAAGGGAAGGACTCTAGTGGGGACTGTGATGTAAGAGGGGGGACTCTGAAGGGGGCCCTGATGTGAGGGGGGTGACCTTGGTGTACGGGAGTACCCTGGTGGGGGCCTAGATGTATGGGGGGAACTCTGATGTATGGGGAGGTGCTCTGGTGGGGACTCTGATGTAAAGGGGGGGGGCTCCGGTGGGGACCCGTATGTATGGGAGTACTCTGGTGGGGCCCCAGATGTACCGTGGGAGGACACTGCTGGGGGCCAAGATGTACGGGTGGGGGGGCTTTGGTGGGGAGCCTAAAGTAATGGGGAAGAGGACTTCCACTATACTGGCCAACTTCCTCCCCTACAAGGCCATCAAGTCAGGTAGAGAGTCCCCTAACCCCTACAAAAGCCCCCTCCCCCCACAGAGACACCCAGTCCCATCCAGAACCTTCCAACTTCTGAATACATATTTTGTATTCTCATACATTTATTGTGAGTATATTTTTTTCTTTAACTTTTGGAGCATGGAAGGTTTTGGAAGAATTTACCGGGCCTTGGTCTCAATAAGGTTAAGAACCCCTACTAGCGAGTGTCACATGAATGATAGCTCTGAGGTTGATGACATCACACCCAAGATGGCGGCACCCAGCAGCAGTCTCAGGGCTTTAGGACTTCTACGCAAGTAAGGATTTTACAGGTAAATGACATGAATAAAATGCACATTTTCAAACAAATAGTATTATATGTTAGGTATGTTATATGTTAAGTATATAAAAAGCCAGAACGTTCTCTTTCATTTTGTATAGAGTAGGGAATGTTTAAAACCGGCAATTCTTTTTAGTCCTCCATCACATACATTTCACTTTACTTTCTGTCCCATAAACATAACAGGAAATGAGAGGAAATATCTGCATAGTTGTTACTGTTTCCTCCCTATGTCTGTTCTGGTGACAACCTAACATACAGAATTGTGCCTCCCTTTCAGTCCTGGTGGTAGGAGGGGGTAATTCACCCCAGCGGGGTCTGTGACACCTTGAGCACTGTTCTCTCTAGCATTCTCTTGAGAGTCCAGGCCGGCTCGATGATGCATAGTGGGCATGTCTATGACACCCAGGCCGGGCAGCCATCAGAAATTGTGGAGCCCCTTACACAGCTTTAGGCCCGGCCCCCCTGGGCCTGACCGGCAACATTCCTCAGGACTCGCCCACTGTCCCACCTAATCCGCAACTGGCCATCCCACATGCTCCTCCTGCTCCATCCCATGTTCTCTATCCCATGTCCTCTTTGTCCTCCTGCAATCCCATCTCCTCCACCCCATGTCCTCCTCCTCCAGTCAAATGTCCTCCATCCCATGTCCTCCTGCTCCTCTTCCAGTCCCATCTCCTCCATCCCATTCCTCCTCCAGTCCCATCTCCTCCATCCCATTTCCTCCTCCAGTCCCATCTCCTCCAACCACAAAAGAGGGGACGTGGGACAGGAAGGGAGCAGGGGGACAGGGACAGGAGAGGGGCAGCAGAACTGGATGGGGAAGTGTCATGGGAGGAGGTCAGCGGGGCAGGAGGTGGGCAGCCGAATAAAAGGGGGGCAGCAGTACTGGATTGGGAAGTGTCATGGGCAGCCGCTGTCTCCTCTCCATTCATCTTCAGCTGAGGCTGCTGAGACATGTACTGGGGAATCTGTGTCCCCAGTCCCTTTCCCTATCTCAAATTGAAGATGTCAGGGGTTTAGACCCCTGATATCTCAATAAAGCCCCCCCCCACTAACAGGGTTGAAAAAAAAAAAAAAAAAGGAAAAATTGCACTAAACAAATATTTGAAAGTAAAATTGTAAAAATAATAAAAAATAAAATAAAAAAAAGAAAGCAAAAAGCACCCTGTAAAATATATATATATATATGTACACACATATTATATTAGTAAAAAATAATCAAATTAAATAAAAATTTAAAACTACTGACACAGTCCACGCCTCATCACTGCAACCTATCAGTGCTGCATAATAGTGCCACATATTAGTGCCACTGGCACATGACATTAAAAAAAAGAAAAAAGTATCGGTAATCGGTATCAGCAATAACTTGAAAAAAAGTATCGGTGCTTGTACTAGGCCCTTTCTTCTCTACATCTGTTCAAAGTGCTGAATTTTCAAGCGTGTCTGAGAGTTTTAAAAAAAGGGGGTGGAGAGCTGAAGTAACAGTCTGCAGAGTTCAGCTCTGAGAGCTCTGAGAGATGATTGGTGGGAAGGGACAGCTGAGGCTGTCAATCCCATGTCACCATTTTTCTCTTGGTGTCAGGAAAACTCATCAGAAGTGACTCAAGCTGACAGCAGAGGAAGGAAGCAGCAGACAGAAATGACACTTAGTGCTCTGGATTGAGATAAGTACACACTTATAGAGGGATATGCTTTGTTCTTATTTTATGTCTGAGCTTTACAACCACTTTAATCTGTTTTAATTGTGCCTTCCCTGGTTCCTCCCTCGCCAATGTGCTAATGACATTTTTGAATAAATCTCATTCCATGTCTTAATCTAGATCCTTGATGGGTGGATGTCAGTCTGGAGCAGTTGGCATTCTTAGGCAAGCCATTTGTTTGCTACCATAGGTAATACCTAACCACTTCAGCCCCGGAAGAATTTACCCCCTTCCTGACCAGAGCACTTTTTGCGATTCGGCACTGCGTCACTTTAACTGACAACTGCGCAGTCGTGCGACGTTGCACCGAAACAAAATGGACGTCCTTTTGTTCCCACAAATAGAGCTTTCTTTTGGCGGTATTTGATCACCTCTGCGGTTTTTATTTTTTGCGCTATAAACAAAAAAAAAAACAACAATTTTGAAAAAAAGCAATATTTTTTACTTTTTAAATATCCCCCAAAAAATATATAAAAAAAACTAATATTTTTCCTCAGTTTAGGCCGATATGTATTCTTCTACATATTTTTGGTAAAAAAAAAAAAAAAATCACAATAAGCATATATTGATTGGTTTGCGCAAAAGCTATAGCGTCTACAAAATAGGGGATAGATTAATGGCATTTTTTATTATTCATTTTTTTTTTATTAGCAATGGCAGTGATCTGCGATTTTTATCATGACTGTGACATTATGGCGGACACATCGGACATTTTTTACACTATTTTGGGACCATTGTCAGCGATCGGTGCTATAAAAATGCACTGATTACTGTGTAAATTACACTGGCAGGGAAGGGGTTAACACTAGGGGGGCGATCAACGGGTTAAGTGTGTCCTAGGGAGTGTTTCTAACTGTGGGGGGGATGGGCTACCTAGGACATGGCAGCGATCACTGCTCTCGATGACAGGGAGCAGTAGATCTCTGTCATGTTGCTAGGCAGAACAGGGAAATGCCTTGTAGGCATCTCCCCGTTCTGCCGCTCCGTAACATGATCGCGAGACACCGGCGGACATCGAGTCCACGGGTCCCGCGGGCACGGTCACGGAGCATGCGGTGGGCGCGTGCGCCCTCAATGCCGCGTCTTAAAGGGGGCGTACCTGTACGCCCATTTGCGCAGCCGTGCCGTTGTGCCAACATATATCGTCGTGCGCTGGTCAGCAAACGGCTAAATATGGCGCGGAGTCTTCATGATTGAAAGAACTGAAATCCAATCAATAAAAGGATCGAGCCAGAGACAGCTGGGAAAGGTTGGATGATACTGGATGTCCTCCAGCCAGGAAATGAGGCTGCCTCTATCTGACTTATTGCAGCTTCTAATACACCTTTTGAGAAGCTCACAGTGTGCAGCGAAATCTAAGACATTTCAGTGCAGGAGAGGAGTCAGTATAACTGTGCAAGACTTGAGATAAGGCCGGAGTTCAGCTTTAAATCTCTTGTACCATCCTGCCGAAAATCTCAGAGTAAAAGGAGACCTTCAGATAAATATTTACACAGAAGAAGCTGAGGAGCTCCAAACGGGAGAATCAGGCGCTCATTGAGATCATTCCACAGTGTGAGACGGGTCTGGTCTGCGATATGAACCAGGCCGCTCATCACACACACGCTACATTCCATGGCCAAGGTCTCGTTACCTTCCTCCAAGGAAAAACAGGAAGGAATTATGGAGGTTAAAGAGGAAATTCAGTCCCCAAATATATTTGCCCCCCCCCGCCCCTTCTCTTCCAGGCCACCATCTCTGAGTATCTTGCACATGTGCCATAGGTCTCTGCCAGGAACCAGCACAGACCTGGGGCACATCTATGCAAGCATGCATCTGGGACCTGTACGGCGCATCCGGAAAGTATTCACAGCGCTTCACTTTTTCCACATTTTGTTATGTTACAGCCTTATTCCAAAATGGATTCAATTAATTAATTTCCTAAAAATTCTACAAACAATCCCCCATAATGACAACATGAAAGAAGTTTGTTTGAAATCTTTGCAAATTTATTAAAAATAAAAAACGGGAAAAAAAATCCCATATACGTAAGTATTCACAGCCTTTGCTCAATACTATGTTGAAGCTCCTTTGGCACCAATTACAGCCTCAAGTCTTTTTGAGTATGATTCTACAAGCTTGGCACACCTATTTTTGGGCAGTTTCTCCCATTCTTCTTTGCAGGACATCTCAAGCTCCATCAGATTTGATTGGGAGCGTCGGTGCACAGCCATTTTCAGATCTCACCAGAGATGTTCAATCGGGTTCATGTCTGGGCTCTGTCTGGGCAACTTAACCACTTCAGCCCCGGACCATTTGGCTGGCTAAAGACCAGAGCACTTTTTGCGATTCGGCACTGCGTCGCTTTAACTGACAATTGCGCGGTCGTGCGACGTGGCTCTCAAACAAAATTGATGTCCTTTTTTTCCCACAAATAGAGCTTTCTTTTAGTGGTATTTGATCACCTCTGCGATTTTTATTTTTTGCGCTATAAACAAAAATAGAGCGACAATTTTGAAAGAAACGCATTATTTTTTACTTTTTGCTATAATAAATATCCCCCAAAAATATATAAAAAATTTTTTTTTTCCCTCAGTTTAGGCCGATACGTATTCTTCTACATATTTTTGGTAAAAAAAAATCGCAATAAGCAATTATTGATTGGTTTGTGCAAAAGTTATAGCGTTTACAAAATAGGGGATAGTTTTATGGCATTTTTATTAATAATTTTTTTTACTAGTTTTGGCGGCGATCTGCGATTTTTATTATGACTGCGACATTATGGCGGACATGTCGGACATTTTTGACACATTTTTGGGACCATTGTCATTTATACAGCAATCAGTGCTATAAAAATGCACTGATTCCTGTGTAAATGGCACTGGCAGTAAAGGAGTTAACCACTAGGGGGCGGGGAGGGGTTAAGTCAGTACTAGGGAGTGTTTTCTAACTGTAGGGGGGTTGGGCTGTGTCTGTCAGTATACTGATCTCTGCTCCGATGACAGGGAGCAGAGATCGAGTGACACTGTCACTAGTCAGAACCGGGAGATGCAGTTTACATCAGCATCTCCCCGTTCCTGCTCTCCGTGAGACGATCGCGGGTACCCCCGCGGCGATCGAGTCCGCGGGACCCACTCACGGAGCTCCCGGCCGGCGGTGTGCACGCAATGACACGGCGGGAAATTCAAACGGACGTATATATACTCCCATTTGCCCAGCCGTGACATTCTGCCGACGTACATAGTCGTGCGCCGGTCGGGAAGTGGTTAAGTTTTCCCGTAGCCACTTCTTTGTTATCTTGGCTGTGTATTTAGGGTCGTTGTCCTGTTGGAAGATGAACTTTCACCCCAGTCTGAGGTCCAGAGCGCTCTGGAGCAGGTTTTCATCAAGGATGTCTCTGTACATTGCTGCATTCCTCTTTCCCTCGATCCTGACTAGACTCCCAGTTCCTGCCACTGAAAAACATGATGCTGCCACCACCGTGATTCACTGTAGGGATGGTATTGGCCAGGTGATGAGCAGTGCCTGGTTTCCTCAATACATGACGCTTGCCATTCAGGTCAAGAAATTTAATCTTTGTTTCATCAGACCAGAGAATTTTGTTTCTCATGGTCTGAGAATCCTTCAGGTGCCTTTTTACAAAACTCCAGACTGGCTGTCATGTGCCTTTTCCTGAAGAGTGGCTTCCGTCTGGTCACTCTATCATACAGGCCTGATTGGTGGAGTGCTGCAGAGATGGTTGTTCTTCTGGAAGGGTCTCCTCTCTCCACAAAGAAACGCTGGAGATCTGCCAGAGTGACCATCGGGTTCTTGGTCACCTCCCTGACTAAGGCCCTTCTCCCCCGATCGCTCAGTTTGGCCGGGCTGGGAAGAGTCCTGGTGGTTCGAAACTTCTTCCATTTACAGATGATGGAGGCCACTGTGCTCATTGGAACCCTATATGCTGCAGAAATGTTTCTGTATCCTTCCCCAGATCTGTGCCTCTATGCAATCCTGTCTTGGAGGTCTACAGACAATTCCTTGGACTTCATGGCTTGGTTTGTGCTCCGACATGCACTGTTACCTGTGGGACCTTGTATGGACAGGTATGCTATTCCAAATCATGTCCAATCAACTGAATTTACCACAGATGGGCTCCAATCAAGGATGAGCAGTGGAAACAGGATGCACCTGAGCTCAATTTTGAGTGCCATGACAAAGGCTGTGGTGCTTACGTACATGGGATTTTTTTCGTTTTTTATTTTTGAGAAATTTCCAAAGATTTCACACAAACTTCTTTCACGTTGTCATTATGGGGTATCGTTTGGAGAATTTTGAGGAAAATAATGAATTTAATCCATTTTGGAATAGGGCTGTAACATAACAAAATGTGGACAAAGTGAAGCGCTGTGAATACTGTTCCGGATTCACTGTATACCCGCCGTGCCTGTGTGCATGCGTGGGAAACCCCTTGCACGTGTGCAGATGTGAAGCGGGGTCCTGAATAACTGGGGCACATCTGCCTATGCACAGAATCCTGCAGTGCACATTCCCATGTCTGTCGGTAGAACTACCTCCTGGGATGTACAAGGTGGACATCCCAAAAGGCATAGTAGGCGAGGTGTTGGAGCTTCTCATTCTTACCTAAGTAAGGAATAAGGCGTTCATCAAGGTAAGTTAAGGTAAGAAGAAAAAGGGTTGTATAACTGGATGAAGGTCCATGGTGCATTCTGGCAGGGCCCACCATCCTGGGGAGAAATATTTGGCCATCTACACCTAGCCAGTCAGTTACATTGGGTTGTGTTTAGGTAGTCCCTTCATTTGAATGGTCTGCCAACTCACCACAATGAACTGAAAGCTGGTGATGTGCCATTCGCTGTAACACTTAAGGTTCCCACCTCCTCCCTTTAAACCCGGACACATTATCAATTACACAGGTTATGGGGCTAATTTAACCACTTAGGGACCGAGCCTCTTTTTGCGATTTGTTGTTTACAAGTTGAAAACAGTTTAGAAAATTACTCAGAACCCACAAACATTATACATTTTTTTTTCTAACACCCTAGAGAATAAAATGGCGGTCGTTGCAATACTTTTGGTCACACCGTATTTGCACAGCGGTCTTACAAGCGCACTTTTTTGGGAAAAAATAACCTTTTTGAATTAAAAAATAAGCCATCGGTAAAGTTAGCCCAATTTTCTTTATATTGTGAAAGATAATGTTACGCCGAGTAAATTGATACCCAACATGTCACGCTTCAAAATTGTGCCCGCTCGTGGAATGGCGACAAACTTTTACCCTTAAAAATCTCCATAGGCAACGTTTAAAAAAATTCTACAGGTTGCATGTTTTGAGTTACAGAGGAGGTCTAGGGCTAGAATTATTGCTCTCACTCTACCGATCGCGGCGATACCTCACATGTGTGGTTTGAACACCATTTTCATATGCGGGCGCTGCTCACGTATGCGTTCGCTTCTGCACACGAGCTCGGTGGGACGGGGTGCACTTAAAATATTTTTTTTTTTCTTATTTATGTTACCTTTTATTTTTACGCCGTTCTTTTAAAAAAAAAAAAAAAATTGTGTCACTTTTATTCCTATTACAAGGAATGTAAACATCCCTTGTAATAGAAAAAAAGCAAGACCTCAGATCTCATATTTACACTAAAATGCCAAAAAAAAAAAAATGTTGTCATTTAAAAAAAAAATTTTTAAATGGCCCTTTAAGAGCTATGGGCGTAAGTGATGCTTTGACGTCACTTCCGCCCTGCAATGGTATATAGAAGGGTGGGGGCCATCTTCCCCTCACTCGTCTCCATACCCAGGAAGAAGAAGCATCCAATTGCTTCCGCCGCTACCGACGGCTCTGGTAAGCGGCGGAGGGCACTGGAGCGTGGCGGTTGGGGGGGGGCCTCTCCCGCCGCCGATAAGACTGATCTTGCGGTGAATCCGCCGCAGAGACCACCATTATCGGAAACCGGACCACCGGCCGAAGAAGAGGATACCGGGGCTATGGTAGCTAGCTGCTGCCATAACAACGATATTCCTCTTCAAAGTAAGGATGTATATCGGCGTGCGGCGGTCCAGAAGTGGTTAATGCAGATAAGGCACCAAGTGAGTTTAATTACCACCTTAGTCAGCCACAGAACCTGTGTAATTATTATTTGTTTGATTTTAAAGGGATGAGGTGGCAACCCTAGTAACGCAGCTCCCTGCAACATAAGCCGGTGCATTGCCGTGTGCTGCAACACATGTGCATTCCCTTAGTACATTTGGCAGTCACTGACAATGAATGACAACGCAACATATTACGGCGGGATTAAACCCAAAAGCTGTATTTATTATATTGCAGATTACCAATTCTTAGATGTGATGGCTGCATTCGTTTTCTCTTTTAGGTTTACTGTCTTCTATTTGTATCTGGTGATCCAGCCAGCAAGTCTGTTGTTTTTCACAAGCTCAAGCTCTCCAGCAGAATGTATCAGCTTACAAGGATGAGACAAAACATTTAACACTGACGGGGGGTGCTTACAATGACCAGCATTTATTTATTCATGTAAAACCTTTATCCCAAAAGAAAAAAAAAAACGTTTGCTGTAACTGCTTATGAAGTATTAGCTGGAGATTTGGCTTCAATTTCTTAGTGTATTTTGAGTGATCTAAAGTCTTAAGTGGCGGTTAACACAGGGGCAACCCGACTTACAGCGCGACTTTGCAAGGCGATTTGGAGGCGACTTCAGCGCGACTTTGAACAACTTACAACGCAACTTAAAGTCACATCCAGGACAGGCGTTTTTGGCTGTGGCCAATCACAGAATAATCCGCTCTGTGGGAGGGAGGGGGTTGCCTGGGTAAAGGTGGGAAGTACCTCGGTAAATTCTTTTCTTTTTCCTGTAAAGTCGCTTCAATATTGATGGAGATCCGACTGGAGGCGACTTCCATTGAAATCTATGGGTACAAGTTGCCTAGAAGTAGCACAGGAACCTTTTCTGAAGTCGGTGCGACTTCAGTAGTGTACATTAAGACGGCTCTTATTCACTTCTATGGCATTTCTTATGTCCAGTGACTGGGGGTGGCTTGAGGACTTACAAGTCGGATCCCAAGTCGCTGTAGTGTGAGCGGGTACTAAAGGGTTTGTAAAGGTAAAATAAAAAAAATTAAAAAAAAAACAAACATGACTTTTTGAAAGGCCCCAGAGGCTGCAACACCTAAGCAAGAGGCACCACTAACCAAACACTGCCATGAAGACCAAGGAACTCTCCAAACAAGTAAGGGACAATGTTGTTGAGAAGTACAAGTCAGGGTTAGGTTATAAAAAAAATATCCAAATCTTTGATGATCCCTAGGAGCACCATCAAATCTATCATAAACAAATGGAAAGAACATGGCACAACAGCAAACCTGCCAAGAGACGGCCGCACACCAAAACTCACGGACTGGGCAAGGGGGGCATTAATCAGAGAGGAGCACAGAGACCTAAGGTAACCCTGGAGGAGCTGCAGAGTTCCACAGCAGAGACTGGAGTATCTGTACATAGGACGACAATAAGCCGTACGCTCCATAGAGTTGGGCTTTATGGCAGAGTGGCCAGAAGAAAGCCATTACTTTCATTCAAAAAACAAAATGGCACATTTTGAGTTTGTGAAAAGACATGTGGGAGACTCCCAAAATGTATGGAGGAAGGTGCTCTGGTCTGATGAGACTAAAATTGAACTTTTTGGCCATCAAAGAAAACGCAATGTCTGGCAGAAACCCAACACAGCACATCATCCAAAGAACACCATCCCCACCGTGAAACATAGTGGTGGCAGCATCATGCTGTGGGGATGTTTTTCAGCAGTCAGGACTGGGAAACTGGTCAGAGTTGAGGGAAAGATGAATGGTGCTAAATACAGGGATATTCTTGAGCAAAACCTGTACTACTCTGTGTGTGATTTGAGACTAGGATGGAGGTCCACCTTCCAGCAGGACAATGACCCCAAACACACTGCTAAAGCAACACTTGAGTGGTTTAAGAGGAAACATGTAAATGTGTTGGAATGGCCTAGTCAAAGCCCAGACCTCAATCCAATAGAAAATCTGTGGTCAGACTTAAAGATTGCTGTTCACAAGCGCAAACCATCCAACTTGAAGGAGCTGGAGCAGTTTTGCAAGGAGGAATGGGCAAAAATCCCAGTGGTAAGATGTGGCAAGTTCATAGAGACTTATCCAAAGCGACTTGGAGCCGTGATAGCCGCAAAAGGTGGCTCTACAAAGTATTGACTTTAGGGGGGTGAATAGTTCTGCACATTGACTTTTACTGTTATTTTGTCCTATTTGTTGTTTTCTTCACAATAAAAAAAAAAAAAAAAATCTTCAAAGTTGTGGGCATGTTCTGTAAATTAAATGATGCAAATCCTCAAACAATCCATGGTAATTCCAGGTTGTGAGGCAACAAAACACGAAAAATGCCAAGGGGGGTGAATACTTTAGCAAGGCACTGCAAAACTTCCTGTTTTCCAGTCCCCTGCTGGCGCTCCTTGCCCCCCCTCTCTGTCCAGTGCCCCTATGGGAAGCCGCTTCCCATAGGGGCACTCATGCATGCTTGCAACCGAGCCCTGCTGCGTCTATTGACACAGACAGAGGGACTCGGCACAGCCCCCCGCGCCCCCCCCGCTCTGTCGTCACTGGCTTTGATTGACAGCACTGGAAGCCAATGGCTCCCTGTGCCCCAGCAAAGCCAGCGAGACCCAGAAGTGAGGGGAGGAACGATCTGCTGACGTGCACGGCACTGGATCTAAAGGGGACTCAGGTAAGTAAAGGGGGGCTGGGGGATGCTGACATCTAAACCAGGGGTCTTCAAACTATGGCCCTCCAGTTGTTCAGGAACTACAATCCCCATCATGCCTAGTCATGTCTGTGAATGTCAGAATGATACAATGCCTCATGGGATGTGTAGTTCCTCAACATCTGGAGGGCCGTAGGTTGAAGATCCCTGATCTAAAGATTTTTTACCTTAATGTAAGGAATGCATTAAGGTAAAAAATGTTTAGACTTTACAACCCCTTTAAGGTTTTTCACCTTAATCCATTCTGGAGCGAGCCCCATGGGTGCCCAGGAAGAGCGGCTTTCCGTGGGGGGACCCGATGAAGAGGAGGGGACTGGAGCGCTGGTGGGGGACCCCAGAAGAGAAGGATGGAGGCTGCTCTGTGCAAAACCATTACAGAGCAGGTAATTATAGGCATGTGTGTTACTTTTATTAAAAAAAAAAAATGAACGTTTACAACCTCTTCAAATTTGCTAGTCCATCTAACACTCCCCTCCCCCAGACTGACAATGCTGCTGTCTGCTGTACTCCTTCATCCAGAATGGGGGCGCTCTTACACAGGAGGTGCGTTACTGGCTGGATCACCAGGTGAAAACAGAGGAGAAATAAGCCAAAGAGAAGAAAACGAATGCAGCCACAACATCTAATGACTGGTAATCTGCAATATATTAAATTTTCGGGTTTTGGGTTTAATACCACTTCAAGCCTAGGTTAAGGTGGGGGGGGGGGCATCACAAAACCTCCTCACCGTCTGTCAATCTGAACTCGGATCGCTTTTCAGAGGAGCGGCGTAATTTGTCGTGCACCTAAGCATAGCCTATCTGATGTATTGCCATTCAAAGCCACTTGTTACCGCGCATGTAACTGGGCCCTCAAAGAAATACAAATGCTGCCGGTACCGGTATCCTGAAAATGCTGCTTGCAGGACTTTTTTTCCCGTCCTGCAAGCGCACCGCCCCAGTGTGAAAAATGTCACACTGGAATGAATAAGAGGCGCTTAGCAGAGGCTATATCCAGCGCTACAGCGCCTAAAAACCGCCCCAGTGTGAAAGGGGTCTAAACCTTGTGGACAGCCTTCCCAGAAGAGTTGAAGCTGTTATAGCTGCAAAGGGTGGGCCAACTCAATATTGAACCCTACGGACTAAGACTGGGATGCCATTAAAGTTCATGTGTGTGTAAAGGCAGGCGTCCCAATACTTTTGGTAATAGAGGATATGTCCTGCTGATTTACGAGACAGACAATAGGGGGGGGGACACAGACAGAAATAAACACCTGACAGGGGATCCAGCCCTCATGACTAACACCAATCATTTTTTATTTGTACTTTGCAGGTTTTCCCTCACTTTGTGTATAGTAAAACCACTGTGAGCTTGTCAGAAAGCGGGGGGGGGGGGGGGGGGGGGTCTCTCAGATAGCAGTAAAAACCCAACAGGGGTTCTAATTCTTCCCCCACACTATCCAAAATGGAAAAAAATAATTAAACTGACAATTTAAATTCAAAGCTGAACTCCGGGCACAAAACCTTACATTTAATATATTCCACAATATGTATAAATCAGCTTTGTGTGCATCAAATGCCTTTGCAAACCCAGATATCACCTTGTAAAAGTAGCAGTGACATCATCACTGTGCTGCACGTAACCTGATCAGAGCTGTGGGAGGGACTCAGCAGGCTCCACCCACTACAGGCTGCCCGCAGAACACTACAGAAGGGGGGCGGAGACAAGACCAGTCACCCTGCACATAGAGAGAGAGCAGCAGTGAGCGGTCCTTATTACAGGAAGTCTCACACTGGATTACATCACAGATCTGGAAAAAGACATTCAAGAAGAATACACAAGAGAAGACACTTTTGCAATGGGACTCCCCTAGAATCTTCCCGATAGGATGGTGGTGTCACACCCAACGATGCGGAAGACAGGGGGTCAGATAAGTACAAATCAAACTTTTTACGGGTTCACTAAACGGAAGTGTAAATACGGCGAATGTTCCAATGGGCCAGCACAAAAGACGCAAATGTCTGGCTTACCAGTTACTCTTCACCCCTTGTGTCCCAGAGGAACACATGCAGCCCATTGGTACTTGGCGTGTGGTCCTTGAACCCCAGCAGTCTTTAATGGGGTTAGCAGTGTTTATTTGTAAAGAGGGCAATAGCTGTCTACTATTCTCATTTACCATGTCCCCATTCATTCACTTTCTTCTGCAGCATGTCCTTAGTCTCCAAACAAACCTGCAGCACGTCCCTAATCTCTGATCATCATTTCATCTAGTACAGGGGTCTCCAAACTTTTCAGTATGAGGGCCACATCCCCATTATACGCCCCCTTACATCAGGGTCCCCATTAGATTGATTTTTTTACATCAGGGTCCCCTTTACTTCAGAATCCCTATCACAATCCCCATTAGAGATCCCCCTTACATCAGGTTAACCATTAGACTCCCCACTTATGTCAAGGTCCCCACTGGAGCCCCCCCCCCTTACATCTGACTCACCTCTTAAATCAGGGTCCCCATCACAGTCCTCATCCGAGTGCCCCTGTGCATCTGACTCACTCCTTACATCAAAGTCCCCACTGGAGCCCCCCCCACACTTACATCTGACTCACCTCTTAAATCAGGGTCCCCATCACAGTCCCCTAACATCAGGGTCCCCCTGAGTTTCCCCTTACATCTGACTCACTCCTTACATCAAGGTCCCCATTAGAGTTCCCCCTTACATCAGGTTAACCATTAGACTCCCCACTTATGTCAAGGTTCCCACTGGAGCCCCCCCTTACATGCGACTCATTTCTTAAATCAGGGTCCCCATCACAGTCTCCCTACATTAGGGTCCCCATCCGAGTTTCCCCTTACAGCCGACTCACCTCTTACATCAGGGTCCCCATCACAGTCCTCCTACATTAAGGTCCCCATCCGAGTTTCCCCTTACATCCGACTCACCTCTTACATCAGGGTCCCCATCACAGTCCCCCTACATTAGGGTCCTCGTCCGAGTTTCCCCTTATATCTGACTTACCTCTTACATCAGGGTCCCCCTCTGAGTTTCCCCTTACATCTGACTCACTCCTTACATCAAGGTCCCCATTAGAGTTCCCCCGTACATCAGGTTAACCATTAGAATCCCCACTTATGTCAAGGTTCCCACTGGAGCCCCCCCCCCTTACATGTGACTCATTTCTTAAATCAGGGTCCCCATCACAGTCTCCCTACATTAGGGTCCCCATCTGAGTTTCCCCTTACAGCCGACTCACCTCTTACATCAGGGTCCCCATCACAGTCCCCCTACATTAGGGCCCCAATCCAAATTTCCCCTTACATCCAACTAACTAACCTCTTACATCAGGGTCCCCATCACAGTCCCCCCACATTAGGGCCCCCATCCAAATTTCCCCTTACATCCAACTAACTAATCTCTTACATCAGGGTCCCCATCACAGTCCCCCTACATTAGGGCCCCCATCGCCCTTACATCTGACTCACTCCTTACATCAGAGTCCCCCCTTACAGAGTCTGGGTGGGGATTGAAGCAGAGACCATAGGCAGCATCTGCTGACCTGAATCCTCAGTCTACTGCACATTGAAGATGCTCTACTGACCCTAGCTGGGGGCTGAAAAAAAATCCTGTAGAGGGCCAGATGTGGCCCGTGGGCCGTGGTTTGGAAACCCCTGTTCTAGTTTGTCTGCAGCCCCTGAAAATTCTTGCTAGCGTTACAAATACCTGACCGTATGTGAAGCCCTTTGGTGATATCAGGGGCCACAGTTGAGACCCCTATTTCTCCTACATTAAAAAACCACTAACCTAGACCATGTGCTCCTTAGACGGTGGAAGCAACTGATCTTCTATAGGCTACAGATGCAAGCGTTTCCATGCGTTTTCAGTGCATACCCGGATGTAGGGCAGCCTATTAATTTCAATGGGTTGCCTTATGCACAAGAAACACGAAAAAGAAGTCCATGACTCTGCCTGTCAGGAAAGTGCGCAGTTTTGCACGTGTCTCCAACATGCAAAGGTCTGAACCAAGCCGTAAATGTTACAATAACTGGATCTTTCTGATGCAACAGGTAGTGAAAGGTAAGTGATATGGCCCAATGGATGTGCATTCCGCACAACATGTAGATGACATTTATCGATCACCAGCACACCTTCTCTTTCTTCCAGTGCACCCCCATACAAGAGGAAATACCACATTTTGAAGCCATGCATCATCTGGACCCTGCGCAAGCAAGAAATAATTCCATTATATGGTGACTTTTCAACAAAGCCTTTCTATGGAAGAAAAAGGAAGTTAGCTGGTGACATCTATCATTTACAACACACTGCTATTCATTCGATGCATACATACAGTAGACTGTAACGCACCTGCACTACAGCGCACTCAACGTTTTTTGCCGTCTGCTGCACTGTCAAAAAATAGTACAGGTGCAACGACAGTCCATTCTGTCAACGCACCTCAATGGACGAAAACCTGTACCAGTAGCATTTTTCGGCAATGCAGCAAACAGCAACAAAATCTACTATAAATTATATATATAGATATATATAGATATCTATCTATATAGATATATAGATAGATATCTATATATATCTATATATATCTATATATATCTATATAGATATATATTCTGCAGGGGAGGCCATTTGAACAAATAGCAGCGCTTTGCCTTAATCCAACTCGCCTCAACACACAAGACGCATTCACAAGTGTGAAGGGGGGCCCTGTGGGTCTGCATTTTGTACACCACTGCAGATGACGATGGTGCTACAGAAATGTATAAATGAAGCAATACTCACATCCTGCAGTCTAGCTTACATTGTCTGGAAAGACGAGGCCCTCTCGCTGCTCAGTAATCCTCCGTCCTGCCGGGAAGAAAGGTTTATACGTGCCTGCAAGATAAACCCGTGCTTGTAGGAAGCACACATGCACCACTGATTCACACACCCCGGGGGCAGCTATTTAGCAGCATGGGTGTACGATGCAGAGTCAGGGATCCGTCTTTACTCTTACCCATCTGCTCTGGAAAAGCCACATCCCACAATGCAATGCATTCCTCATTAATAATGCAAATACCTAGCATCGATACACTTGCCCTCTAACTAAAACCACTTCCTGATTCCGTAGGATCAAAACCAACCTCCGTTCAGCAACGCCAACAAGAAAAATCCGCACAATTCTGGAATTCTGCTGGCAATTCACATTTTTTTATCTCTTGTAAAGAGTAGAATAACACAGATCCCTATTTCTAATACGTATCAAGGCTTGGAAATTGTCACTAAATCATCTATCATGTGAACAAAGTCAGACACAGAGATATGCCTGATCAACCAATTACATACAGTCAGACCAGGCAACAATCTATAGACCCCACCATCATCTGGCTAGCCTTTTGTCAATCTGCAGACCCTACAAATTTCTGGCCAGGCTTTTGTCAATCTGTAGACCCGCTCCATCCCCTGGCCAGGCTTTTGTCAGTCTGTAGACCCAACCATCCTCTGGCCATGGCTTTGTCAATCTGTAAACCCCTTCACCCTCTGGCTAGCCTTTTGTTAATTTGTAGACCCCTTCATCCTCTGGCCAGTCTTTCATCAATCTGTAGACCCCCTCCATCCTCTGGCCAGGGTTTTGTCAATCTGTAGATCCCCTCCATTTTCGGGCCAGGATTTTGTCAATCTGTAGAATTCACCATCCTCTGGCCAGGGTTTTGTTAATCTGTAGACGCCCCTCTATCCTGTGGCCTGGCTTTTGTCACTCTGTAAAACCCACCATCCTCTGGCCAGGGTTTTGTCTATCTGTAGACCCCTCCATCCTCTAGCCAGGGTTTTGTCAATCTCTAGACCCCCTCCATCCTCTGGCCATGCTCTTGTCAGTATGTAGACCCCCTCCAACCTCCGGCCATGCTTGTCACTCTGTAGACTCAACCATCCTCTGGTTCTTTCTCTGGCCAGGCTTTTGTCAGTCTGCAAAACTCACCATACCCTGGCCAGGGTTTTGTCAATTTGTAGGCCCCTTTATCCTCTGGCCAGTTTTTTGACAATCTGCAGACCCTATCATCCTCTGGCCAGGCTTTCATCAACCTGTAGACCCCCCCCCCCCCCATCCTCTGGCCATGCTCTTCTCAGTCTGTAGACCCCCTCCAACCTCTGGCCATGCTCTTGTCAATCTGTAGACTCATCCATCCTCGGCCAGGCTTTTGTCAGTCTGTAGAACCCACCATACCCTGGCCAGGGTTTTGTCAATTTGTAGACCCCTTCATCCTCTGGCCAGTTTTTTTACAATCTGCTGACTCCCCCATCCTCTGGCCAGGCTTTTGTCAATCTTAGACCCCCTCCATCCTCTGGCCAGGCTTTTGTCAATATGTAGACCCCCTCCATCCTCTGGCCATGGATTTGTCAATCTGTATGTAGACCCCTTTTCATCCTCTGGCCAGGCTTTTGTCAGTCTGTAGAACCCACCATCCTCTAGCCAAGGTTTTGTCAATCTGTAAACCCCTTCATCCTCTGGCTAGCCTTTTGTCAATTTGTAGACCCCCTCATCCTCTGGCCAGTCTTTTGTCAATCTGTAGATCTCCTCCATTTTCTGGCCAGGATTTTGTCAATCTGTAGAATTCACCATCCTCTGGCCAGGGTTTTGATAATCTGTAGACGCCCCTCTATCCTTTGGCCAGGCTTTTGTCACTCTGTAAAACCCACCATCCTCTGGCCAGGGTTTTGTCTATCTGTAGACCCCTCCATCCTCTAGCCAGGGTTTTGTCAATCTCTAGACCCCCTCCATCCTCTTGGCCATGCTCTTGTCAGTATGTAGACCCCCTCCAACCTCTGGCCATGCTCTTGTCACTCTGTAGACTCAACCATCCTCTGGTTCTTCCCCTGGCCAGGCTTTTGTCAGTCTGTAGAACCCACCATACCCTGGCCAGGGTTTTGTCAATTTGTAGACCCCTTCATCCTCTGGCCAGTTTTTGGAAAATCTGCGGACTCCATCATCCTCTGGCCAGGCTTTCATCAACCTGTAGACCCCCCCCCATCCTCCGGCCATGCTCTTCTCAGTCTGTAGAACCCACGATACCCTGGCCAGGCTTTTGTCAATCTGTAGACCCCCTCCATCTTCTGGCCAGGCTTTTGTCAATCTGTAGACCCCCTCCATCCTCTGGCCAGGGTTTTGTCAAGCTGTAGACCCCCTCCATCCTCTGGCCAGGCTTTTGTCAATCTGTAGACCCCCTCCATCCTTTGGCAATGCTCTTGTCAATCTGTAGACTCAATCATCCTCTGGCCAGGCTTTTGTCAGTCTGTATAACCCACCATACCCCGGCCAGGGTTTTGTCAATTTGTAGACCTCTTCCATCCTCTGGCCAGGCTTTTTCAATCTGTTGACCCCTTCATCCTCTGGCCAGGTTTTTGACAATCTGCAGACCCCATCATCCTCTGGCCAGGCTTTTGTTAATCTGTAGACTCCTCCATCCTCTGGCCAGGCTTTTGTCAATATGTAGACACCTCCATCCTCTGGCCAGGCATTTGTCAATCTATAGACCCCCTCCATCCATTGGTCAGGCTTTTGTTTACCTGTAGACCCCACCATCCTCTGGCCAGGATTTTTTCAATTTGTAGACCCCCCCTTATCCTCTAGCCAGGCTTTTGTCAATCTGTAGACCCCCACCATCCATTGGTCAGGCTTTTGTTTACCTGTAGACCCCACCATCCTCTGGCCAGGATTTTTTCAATTTGTAGACCCCCCCTTATCCTCTAGCCAGGCTTTTGTCAATCTGTAGACCCCCACCATCCTCTGGCCAGGCTTTTGTCAAGCTGTAGACTCAACCATTCTTTGGTCAGGCTTTTGGTCGGGCTTTGGTCAGGCCTCCGTCCACTGGCCAGGCTTTTGACAAACTGCAGACCCCCTCTATCCTCTGGCCAGCTTTTTGTCAACCTTTAGACCACCTCTATCCTTTGGCCAGGCTTTTGTCAAGCTGTAGACTCAACCATCTTTTGGTCAAGCTTTTGTTTACCTGTAGCCCCCACTATCATGTGGCCAGGCTTTTGTCAATCTGTAGACCACCATCCATTGTCTGCCCAAGCTTTTGTCAATCTGTAGACCCACTCCATCCTCTGGCCAGGCTTTTGTCAATCTGGAGACCCCCTCCATCCTCTGGCCAGGCTTTTGTCAAACTGCAGACCCCCTCCATCCTCTGGCCAGGCTTTTGTCAATCTTTAGACCACCTCCAACCTTTGGCCAGGTTTTTGTCAAACTGTAGACTCAACCATCCTTTGGTCAGGCTTTCGTTTACCTGTAGACCCCACCATCCTCTGGCCAGGATTTTGTCAAGCTATAGACCCCCTCCATCCCCTAGCCTGGCTTTTGTCAATCTGTAGACTCAACGATCCTCTGGCCAGGTTTTTGTCAACCTGTAGACCCCACCATCCTCTGGCCAGACATTTTTCAATCTGTAGACTCAACCATCCTCTGGCCAGGCTTTTGTTTACCTGTAAATCTCACCATCCTCTGGCCAGGCTTTTATAAATCTGTAGACTCAACCATCCTCTGGCCAAGGTTTTGTCAATCTGTAGACCCCCCTCCAACCTCTGGCCAGGCTTTTAAAAATCTTTAGACTCAACCATCCTCTGGCCAGCCTTTTATCAATCTGTAGACCCCCTTCATCCTCTGGCCAGGCTTTTGTCAATATGTAGACCCCACTATCCTCTGGTTAGTCTTTCGTCAACCTGTAGACCCCACCATCCTCTGTCCAGGCTTTTGTCAATCTGTAGACCCCACTATCCTCCTGCCAGGCATTTGCCATCTGTAGACACAACCATCCTCTGGTTTGAATTTGGTTTATCTGTAGACGCCACAATCCTCTGGCTAGCCTTTTGTCAATCTGCAGACCCTACAAATCTCTGGCCAAGTTTGTGTCAACCTGTAAACCCCACTTTCCTCTGGCCAGGCTTTTGTCAATCTGTAGACCCTACCAGTCTCTGGCCAGACTTTTGTCAACCTGTTTACCCTACCAGTCTCTGGCCAGACTTTTGTCTATATGTAAACCTAACGACCCTCTGGCCAGGCTTTCGTCAACCTGTAGACCCCCTTCATCCTTGGGCCAGTCTTTTGTCAATCTGTAGACCCCACCATCCACTTTCCAGGCTTTTGTCAATCTGTAGACCCCCCTCCATCCTCTGGCCAGGCTTTTGTCAGTCTGTACACCCCTCGATCCTCTGGCTAGGCTTTTCCCAATCTGTACACCCCTCCATCCTCTGGCCATGGTTTTGTCATTCTGTAGACCCCACCATACTTTGGGCAGGCTTTTGTCAATCTGTAGACCCTACCTGTCTCTGGCTATTCATCAATCTGTGGACTCCACCATCTTCTGGCCAGGCTTTCGTCAATTTGTAAACCTCACCATCCTCTGGCCAGGCTATCATCAATTTGTAGACCCTATCAGTCTCTGGTCAGGCTTTTGTCCTCCAAAAAAAACACATTTTTAGCAGAGTAAGGGTCTGACAACATTCTTATTGCTGCTTGCAGCAATAAGAATGTTGCTTTGGATTAAATACTTCCCAAGCCACGGACTCAGAAATCTGACTTCTCTGTGACTTATTTGCTAAAGGTGAGTATTTGAGGACTTTAATTCTACGTTATGATGGTAATACATTTAACAACCTAATCACTCATTATATGACTATTTCAATAAAATAATCGGGTCTTTCAGTAATCAAATAAATAATAAGCCAAGCCGGATGTCAAAATATGCACAAAAAATGTCTGCTTCTGAAATATTTTCAACAAGTTTGATCAGCATTTGTCGAAGGAACCTACTGGAAAGTTTTCATTCGATCAACTTTTGTCGAAAGTAGAGAGGCCAGCAGGACAACCCACTTAGTTGCACAGGAACAGGCCAAAATTTGCACAGTGTAGGCCAGTCTAAGGACTCGTGTAGACTTGTGGTGGAGGAAAGGGGGAGGGGTGAAAAACACATGGTTGAACCGCAATTTTAGCACTTCCCAGCCGTTCCCTCTTAAGCTGCAAATGCAGCAGATAGGGTTGTTCACATTCCGCAGTTGCGATGCTTTGCTTCATTCAAATGGCAAAAGCTATTACTCCTGTTGTGTTTGGCAGGCCACACTGACTCCAAACACGACCCATTCGAGTGGAGAAGCAATGTAACACCCTGCAACTGTGAAAAGCTGCTGAACTGTTTTTCTTACCCAGGTAATCTTTTTACATGGGTATTTCTCAAATTCTTGTAAAGCTGACCATGCACGTTACAATCTGGCTGTACAATTAATATGTTGCTGTCCACGCTGCACATATACATTGCAGGGTGGCCGACATTTCTGTACTGAGAGCAGCACTCTCCCAACACAGACTGAGCTGTCAAAGACAGCAGGACCGGCTCCCGATCATGTGATCACTGTGACAGCCAATCACAGTGGTCACATGATTGCTAATCCTTCCTTCTCCTCACCTAGCGGTTCAGAACTTCTGAGCAGATGCCAGGGTTGGTGGGAAGGGGTTAAAAAATATCTAAACCCAAAACCAAAAATGTTTATATACTGCCGATTACTAGTGCTCGGTGAGATGGTTGCATTCTAATTCTTTCTTTCCGAGCTTGTTTTGCTTTATTTTCACCTGGTAATTCAGGTCCCTGGGTGGTATCAATGGAGGGACCCCAGGCTGCTCTCTTGATATGGACTACAAACATATCCATCTATCTTCAGCTCCACTACCTGGGGGGGGGGGGCATTAGTAGTTTACAAAACATAGCTAAAATGGAAGAAATTCTTCTGTGTAGCCCACAGGAAATTACAAGGACACAGCATTTCTGGCAGGATCAATGGGTATTTTCTGTATATGCTGAAAATATTCCAAGCATGAAAAAAAACAAAACGAATGCAGCCATAACATCTAAGGATTGTAAGCTGCATTAAATTACATTTTGTTCATAATTTTATAGGATGGGCCCATACACCACATTTGGGAAAATAATAAAGAGATTGTATGATTAAATTGTAAAGTGTAGGTCCAGCTTGACAAGCAATGCATCCCAATACCTATAATTAGGATGTTTTCCATTATAGAAATGGAACTGGACACCATGAAGGGACTCTTTTTGTTGCCTCAAGACTGTTGCTCTTCCATTCTGTGCTGCAATGGTGACCGGTCACTGTTACTGTTGTAATATGTAGGAGGTGACCTAAGTGCCCCAGGGGTAGTTCTATATATCATTGTTTAGTGAAACCCATACAAGGTATACCTATTGTGAGGCTTTGTTAGCACCCAGACTGCCACTCAAAACAGTCCCATGGCCCCGTCCACCCGCAGATGATTATAGGACATGTAGTTTAATGCAGCGCTAAACAAATCCCACGGCAACTGGAAATTGCGCCCTGGCGCCTGAGCCACACTGCAGCAGTGGTCTGGATTTGGTCTCCCCATGTGCCCCCCCCATGGGTGTTGTGGACTACGAGGTCAGGCTGGCCAGTAATTGAGGCTGCCGCTTTGTGGCCTGCTGGAGCGGGATACAGCGCTCGTTTCTGGGAGACGGCGCCCTCCTCTGGTGGGGGAGTATGATGAGGGCGGCTGCCATTCTGACTGAGGGCTTCCCTTGCTTGCTCTCACTGCCCGCCCACCTCCAACATCTCCTTCCTAGTTTGACAGCTGGGTGCTGGGGTTCCGATTGGCTTGATCTGGCGCCCTTTTCTTACCGCCAGTGAGTGAACGGGGAGTGTGACAGGGGACATGCACACAGATAATCAGGGCACTGATTATCAGTGCCGCCTATTAGTGCCCCCTATCAGTGCCTCCTCATCAGTGCCGCCAATCAGTGCCCCCTATCAGTGCCTGCTCACCAGTGCCCCCTATCAGTGCCTCCTAATCAGTGCTGCCTATCAGTTCCTCTCTGTGCCTGCTCATCAGTGCCCCCTATCAGTGCCTGCTCATCAGTGCCGCCTATCAGTACCCCCTATCAGTGCCTCATCAGTGCTGCCTATCAGTTCCTCTCTGTGTCTGCTCATCAGTGCCCCCTATCAGTGCCTCCTCATCAGTGCTGCCTATCAGTTCCTCTCTGTGCCCCCTATCAGTGCCTCCTCATCAGTGCCCCCTATCAGTGCCTGCTCATCAGTGCCGCCTATCAGTACCCCCTATCAGTGCCTCATCAGTGCTGCCTATCAGTTCCTCTCTGTGCCTGCTCATCAGTGCCCCCTATCAGTGCCTCCTCATCAGTGCTGCCTATCAGTTCCTCTCTGTGCCCCCTATCAGTGCCTCCTCATCAGTGCCCCCTATCAGTGCCTGCTCATCAGTGCCGCCTATCAGTACCCCCTATCAGTGCCTCATCAGTGCTGCCTATCAGTTCCTCTCTGTGCCTGCTCACCAGTGCCCCCTATCAGTGCCCCCCCATCAGTGCTGCCTATCAGTGCCACCTAATCAGTGCCGCCTATCAGTGCCTCCTCATCAGTGCTGCCTATCAGTTCCTCTCTATGCCTGCTCATCAGTGCCACCTATCAGTGCCCCCTCATCGGTGCCTCCTATCATTGCCCCCTCATTAGTGTCAGACAAAAACAATATTGGCGCACAAAGTCTGTAGAAGGAGTGAATATGAATTGAACTAGACAAGGCAACTGCCGCTATTTGCAGCCGCCTGTCATTCGAGCCACAAGAATCCCCTGGAATTGGGTGTATGCCCTTTGTGAAGGGTTATATTTAGGAGAGAATTTAAAGCCCAAATGAACTTTCAGGTTAAGTTGGCTAAATACATTCCACATGCCATCAAAGCAAAAAAGTGTACAAAGTCTTTTTTCTTTATAAAGCAGCCACAGCCTGACTAAAAAAGCCTGTCCTCTTCCAGCAGCTGCAGAGAAGGACCCTTGCTCCCTGTGTGGAAGCAACTCAAACCCCGCTGATTGAGACCTATAACTGCAATTAGCTGCTGATTGGAGGGCTCCGAATCACACATATCCTTAGATGTAAGCGCTGTGCAAACTGTTGACGCAAAATATAAATTCTGTATAATAAAAATAATATTCATGTACCCTGAAGCAGCCTTGTCCTCAATGGACCTGTGTGGACGGGCTGCGTCCTAAGGTGCACAAACTTTAGGGACGTACCATCTGCATCTTCACTATATTGCCAAAAGTATTGGGACACTTGCCTTTACACACACATGAACTTTAATGGCATCCCAGTCTTAGTCCATAGGGTTCACTATTGAGTTGGCCCACCCTTTGCAGTTATAACAGCGTCAACTCTTCTGGGAAGGCCGTCCACAAGGTTTAGGAGTGCGTCTATGGGAATGTTTGACCATTCTTCCAGAAGTGCATTAGTGAGGTCCTGAGATAGATATATACCGTATATACTCTAGAATAAGTCGAGGCCCTAATTTACCACAAAAAAATGGGAAAAACGTATTGACCCGAGTATAAGACGAGGGTGAGAAATGCACAGCTACTGTAAGTGGAAAAGAGGGTCAACAATGCCCATTTGCAGTCATTGGTCCCCTGAACTTCAAACTCGGTAATTAAGGGTTACTAGATGCCCCCTAGCTGGAGCCAAAATTTGGGGTCTCTGAACCCAAAGGGTCCCGAAATGACACTGCTGCAGGTGGGCACAGTTGACCGACTTTGGGGCCCCGTATCTCGGGGCCACTTAGTGCTAGGAACCCCAAATTTGGTGTGCAAACCCAGTGGAACTAGCACCATAAAATATCCAAAGCTATGGTTTCTAGCACCAAGTAGCCCCGAGATACAGGGCCCCAAAAATCGGTTTAGAAAATGTCAAGCACTTTTCTGCAGCAGAGAATGACATTTTCCAAACCGGCTTTGGGGCCCCGTATCTCGGGGTCACTTAGTGCTAGGAACCCCAGCTTTGGATATGTTATGGTACCAGTTCCACTGGATTTGTACACCACATTTGGGGTTCCTAGCACCAAGTGGCCCTGAGGTACAGGGCCCCAAAGTCCCAGAAAATGTCAAGCACTTTTCTGCAGCAGAGAATGACATTTTCCGAACCGATTTTGGGTCCCTGTATCTCGGGGCCACTTAGTGCTAGGAACTCCAGCTTTGGATATGTTGTGGTACAAGTTCCACTGGGTTTGCCCACCAAACTTGGGGCACCAAGTGGCCCTGAGATACGGGGCCCCAAAGTCGGTTCGGAAAATGAAATTTTATTGCTGCAGAAAAGTGCTTGAGGTCGAGGGGGGCACTATAAGGGGCATTATAAGCACAAAAAAATGTGATGAAAAACTCGACTTATACTCGAGTATATACGGTAGTATGTGATCGGTGCCCTAAAATACATAATATACAGTGCCTTGCAAAAGTATTCACCCCCCTTGGCTTTTTACCTATTTTGTTACATTACAGCCTTTAGTTCAATGTTTTTTTTAATCTGAATTATATGTGATGGATCAGAACACAATAGTCTAAGTTGGTGAAGTAAAATTAGAAAAATATATACATAAAACTATTTATCAGAAATAAAAAACTGATAATTGGCATGTGCGTATGTATTCACCCCCTTTATTATGAAGCCCATAAAAAGTTCTGGTGCAACCAATTACCTTCAGAAGTCACATAATTAGTGAATTGATGTCCACCTGTGTACAATCTAAGTGTCACATGATCTGTCATTACATATACACACCTTTCTGAAAGGCCCCAGAGGCTGCAACACCTAAGGGGGGGGGGGATATTTACTATAGCAAAAAGTAAAAAATATAGTTGTTTTTTTTTCTCTCAAACTTGTTACTCTTTTTTTGTTTACAGTGCAAAAAATAAAAACCGCAGAGGCGATCAAATACCACCAAAAAAAAAAAAGCTCTATTTGTGGGAAAAAAAGGACATCAAATTTGTTTGGGTACAACGTCGCACGACCGCGCAATTGTCAGTTAAAACGACGCAGTGCCGTACTGGAAAAAATGGCCTGGTCATTAAGGGGGAAAATTCTTCCGGTCCTTAAGTGGTTAAAAAAATTTATTTTTTTTATTTTTTTTCCCCTCTTTGATCACTTTTATTACTTTCAGAAGGAATGTAAAAACATAATTGTGACAGCAATAGGCACGTGACAGGTCCTCTGTTTATGGAGAGATCCGAGGTCTATAAGACCCCGAATCCCACTTCTGTCCTTTTTTAAAAACATTTGATCACACCAAGTTCGGTAAGACGAAATGCTTCGTTTTTTTTTTGTTTTTTTTTTTAAATGGCGCCGTTTCCATCCGGGTAACCCAGAAGTGATATGACGTCATCGCTTCCAGGTTACTATATCATAGAGCCCAACAACGCTGATCCGGTCTTCATTGGGCTCTATGATCAGCTGGCGATTGGGACTCCCGGTGGGACGGACTGCAGCTGCAGGCATCATCCCAGTATAACCACTTTAAAGGGGAGTTCCGGCCGGGAAAAAAAAAATTTAAAAGTCAGCAGCTACAAACACTGTAGCTGCTGACTTTTAATAAGCACACTTACCTGTCCTGGGTGCCCGCGATGTCGGCCGCCTGAGGCCGACCCGTCTCTCGGCTCTCGGGTCCCGGCACCGCCATGCTAACTAAGGGAAACAGGCAGTGCAGCCTTGTGGCTTCACTGCCCGTTTCCTACTGCGCATGCGCGAGTCGCGCAGCGCTTTGTGAATGGGACGCCATGTGTTGTGGGACACACAGTGTTCCCATAACACACCGCGCCCCATTCCCCAGAAGACAATGCGGCAGAGGAGATGACTGAACATCACCGTGCAGTAGGAAGAGGCAGATTAGGAAGACTCCCTAGCAACAGCCATTTCAGGTGAGTTAACATTTTTTTTTTTTTTCCTGCAATTTTTTAGGAATTTTTTGATGCAATTTTTTTTTTTTTTCTGGTGGACCTCCACTTTAAGTCTAACGATATACGGGGACGTCCCTGGTCATCAAGTGGTTAACTACTTCACGCCCGCCAGCCGTCAAGTGACAGCTAGGCGGCACGACTCTCACTCTGGGTGGACGTGATATGACGGCCCTCCAGAATGACCGCTTTCGTGCGCCCGTGGGGGAGCGCATCGCGGCGATCGGTGGTATGGCGTGTCAGTCTGACACCCCGCTACACCGATCTGACGGAGGCTCTTTACCACATGATCAGCCGTGTCCAATCACGGCTGATCACGATGTAAACAGGAAGAGCCGTTGATCGGCTTTTCCTCACTGGCGTCTGACAGATGCGAGTAGAGGAGAGCCGATTGGCTGCTCTCCTGACAGGAAGGGGTCTGTGCTGATTGTTTATCAGCGCAGCCCCCCCCTTGGATGCCCATGCAGAACCTCAAGGGATGGCCACCACACTGGACCACGAGGTATGCCACCCTAGACTACCAGGGAAATGCCAATCAGTGCCCATCCCCAATGCCTGCCAGTGCCATCAGTGATGCCTATCAATGCCATCTATCAGTGCCATGTATCAGTTCCCATCAGTGCCGCCTATCAGTGCCCAGCAGTACCCATCAGTGTTGCCTATCAGTGCCCACCAGTGCCACCCATGAGTGCCCATCAGTGCTGCATATCAGTGCCACCCATCAGTGCCATCTCATTGGTGCCGCCTTATCAGTGCCCGTCAGTGCTGCCTTATCAGTGCCCATCAGTACAAAATTTTATAACAGAAACAAAACAAAAAACTTTTTTTTTCAAAATTTTAGGTCTTTTTTTATTTGTTTAGCAAAAAATAAAACCCGCAGAGGTGATCAAATACCACCAAAAGAAAGCTCTATTTGTGGGAACAAAATAATACAAATTATGTTTGGGTGCAGTGTAGCGTGACCGCGCAATTGTCATTTAAACAGCGACAGTGCTGAAAGCTGAAAATTGGTCTGGGCAGGAAGGGGGTGTAAGTGCCCGGTATTGAGGTAGTTAAACTAGGGGTGACCAAAACAGTGGTGGTGCCATGTTCCCTAGTGCCAGGTGCTGTGGAGGTGCCATGGGGAACCTCTCAGTAGCACGTAGTGACGGAGCAGGGGGTTCACCGGGTCGGCTATTGAGCTGCCCAAGTAGGAAAGAGCGTCCCTTTAAAAAAAAGAAGGGCGATGTGCCGGGTGGCACACAGGCTGTAGGTGGGTAAAAGGCAGAGACAACCCACAAGAGCTGCCATGTCTGATGATACGGAAATGTGTGCCAATGTTGACGTGTTTGTTAACAATGGAGGATATCTCCTGTGACAACCAAAAAGTTGTCACAGGAGATACTGCTTTGGTGGAACAGAGGGGGACCATGCCGTGAGGTTGTGGGGGCAGTCTACCCATCCTATGTGTAACCCAGTTGGTGAGGGGTTAATTCAGCCTGCCAAAGCTGGGTGTGTTTGTAGCGCCACCGGAGCTGGCTGGTAAAAGTGTGGTATTACAGCCTGCTGGGGAGCGATGGATAACGATCAATGTACTGTTTTTGCTGTTGGGTCCCAGGTGCCCCCTAGAGCAGGTGAAGTGGTGCTGCGGAGCGCCTATGATGGAGCCGCCACAGTCTGGGGTGATCAGTGCGAGGAAGTCCTTCCACTACGGGAACAAATGTCCACAGGAGAAAATGGGGGGGACACAACACCCGCTAGGCCCAATGGAGGGATCGAAGAGCAGCCGGGGGCCGAGGGTGCAACGGCCCCCACGGAATTTAGTGCCCTCCAGTCAGACGGACCGGATATGGGGCATCCATGTCTATACTGATATGGGTGGTCCCCTCTATACTGACACACTGATATGGGGGGTCCCCTCTGTACTGACACACTGATATGGGGGTCTCCTCTATACTGACACACTGATATGGGGGGTCCCCTCTGTACTGACACACTGATATGGGGGTCTCCTCTATACCGACAGACTGATATGGGGGTCCCCTCTATACTGACACACTGATATGGGGGTCTCCTCTATACTGACACACTGATATGGGGGTCTCCTCTATACTGACAGACTGATATGGGGGTCTCCTCTATACTGACACACTGATATGGGGGTCTCCTCTATACTGACAGACTGATATGGGGGTCTCCTCTATACTGACACACTGATATGGGGGTCTCCTCTATACTGACAGACTGATATGGGGGTCTCCTCTATACTGACACACTGATATGGGGGTCCCCTCTATACTGACACACTGATATGGGGGTCCCCTCTATACTGACACACTGATATGGGGGGGTCCCCTCTATACTGACACATTGATATGGGGGGTCTCCTCTATACTGACACGCTGATATGGGGGGTCCCCTCTATACTGACACACTGATATGGGGGGTCCCCTCTATACTGACACACTGATATGGGGGGTCCCCTCTATACTGACACACTGATATGGGGGGGTCCCCTCTATACTGACACATTGATATGGGGGGTCTCCTCTATACTGACACGCTGATATGGGGGGTCCCCTCTATACTGACACACTGATATGGGGGGTCCCCTCTATACTGACACACTGATATGGGGGGTCCCCTCTATACTGACACACTGATATGGGGGTCCCCTCTATACTGACACACTGATATGGGGGTCCCCTCTATACTGACACACTGATATGGGGGTCCCCTCTATACTGACACACTGATATGGGGGTCCCCTCTATACTGACACACTGATATGGGGGTCCCCTCTATACTGACACACTGATATGGCGGGGGGTCCCCTCTATCCTGACACACTGATATGGGGGGTCCCCTCTATACTGACACATTGATATGGGGGTCCCCTCTATACTGACACACTGATATGGGGGGTCCCCTCTATACTGACACACTGATATGGGGGTCCCCTCTATACTGACACACTGATATGGGGGTCCCCTCTATACTGACACACTGATATGGGGGTCCCCTCTATACTGACACACTGATATGGGGGTTCCCCTCTATCCTGACACACTGATATGGGGGGTCCCCTCTATCCTGACACACTGATATGGGGGGTCCCCTCTATACTGACACACTGATATGGCGGGGGGTCCCCTCTATACTGACACACTGATATGGGGGGTCCCCTCTATACTGACACACTGATATGGGGGTCCCTTCTATACTGACACACTGATATGGGGGTCCCCTCTATACTGACACATTGATATGGGGGTCCCCTCTATCCTGACACACTGATATGGGGGGTCCCCTCTATCCTGACACACTGATATGGGGGGTCCCCTCTATACTGACACACTGATATGGCGGGGGGTCCCCTCTATACTGACACACTGATATGGGGGTCCCCTCTATCCTGACACACTGATATGGGGGTCCCCTCTATACTGACACACTGATATGGCGGGGGGTCCCCTCTATACTGACACACTGATATGGGGGTCCCCTCTATACTGACACACTGATATGGGGGTCCCCTCTATACTGACACACTGATATGGGGGGTCCCCTCTATACTGACACACTGATATGGGGGTCCCCTCTATACTGACACATTGATATGGGGGGTCTCCTCTATACTGACACACTGATATGGGGGTTCCCCTCTATACTGACACACTGATATGGGGGTCCCCTCTATCCTGACACACTGATATGGGGGTCCCCTCTATACTGACACACTGATATGGGGGTTCCCCTCTATACTGACACATTGATATGGCGGGGGGTCCCCTCTATACTGACACACTATGGGGGTCACCTCTATACTGACACACTATGGGGGTCCACTCTATACTGACACACTGATATGGGGGGGTCCCCTCTATACTGACACACTGATATGGGGGTCCCCTCTATACTGACACACTGATATGGGGGGGTCCCCTCTATACTGACACACTGATATGGGGGTCCCCTCTATACTGACACACTGATATGGCGGGGGGTCCCCTCTATACTGACACACTGATATGGGGGTCCCCTCTATCCTGACACACTGATATGGGGGGTCCCCTCTATACTGACACACTGATAAGGGGGTCCCCTCTATCCTGACACACTGATATGGGGGGTCCCCTCTATACTGACACACTGATATGGGGGGTCCCCTCTATACTGACACACTGATAAGGGGGTCCCCTCTATACTGACACACTGATATGGGGGGTCCCCTCTATACTGACACACTATGGGGGTCCACTCTATACTGACACACTGATATGGGGGTCCCCTCTATACTGACACACTGATATGGGGGGTCCCCTCTATACTGACACACTGATATGGGGGTCCCCTCTGTACTGACACACTGATATGGGGGCTCCCCTCTATACTGACACACTGATATGGGGGTCCCCTCTATACTGACACACTGATATGGGGGTCCCCTCTATACTGACACACTGATATGGGGGTCTCCTCTATACTGACACACTGATATGGGGGTTCCCCTCTATACTGACACACTGATATGGGGGTCCCCTCTATCCTGACACACTGATATGGGGGTCCCCTCTATACTGACACACTGATATGGGGGTTCCCCTCTATACTGACACATTGATATGGCGGGGGGTCCCCTCTATACTGACACACTATGGGGGTCACCTCTATACTGACACACTATGGGGGTCCACTCTATACTGACACACTGATATGGGGGGGTCCCCTCTATACTGACACACTGATATGGGGGTCCCCTCTATACTGACACACTGATATGGGGGGGTCCCCTCTATACTGACACACTGATATGGGGGTCCCCTCTATACTGACACACTGATATGGGGGGGTCCCCTCTATACTGACACACTGATATGGGGGTCCCCTCTATCCTGACACACTGATATGGGGGGTCCCCTCTATACTGACACACTGATAAGGGGGTCCCCTCTATCCTGACACACTGATATGGGGGGTCCCCTCTATACTGACACACTGATATGGGGGGTCCCCTCTATACTGACACACTGATAAGGGGGTCCCCTCTATACTGACACACTGATATGGGGGGTCCCCTCTATACTGACACACTATGGGGGTCCACTCTATACTGACACACTGATATGGGGGTCCCCTCTATACTGACACACTGATATGGGGGGTCCCCTCTATACTGACACACTGATATGGGGGTCCCCTCTGTACTGACACACTGATATGGGGGCTCCCCTCTATACTGACACACTGATATGGGGGTCCCCTCTATACTGACACACTGATATGGGGGTCCCCTCTATACTGACACACTGATATGGGGGTCCCCTCTATCCTGACACACTGATATGGGGGGTCCCCCTCTATACTGACACACTGATATGGGGGGTCCCCCTCTATACTGACACACTGATATGGGGGTCCCCTCTATACTGACACACTGATATGGGGGTCCCCCTCTATACTGACACACTGATATGGGGGTCCCCTCTATCCTGACACACTGATATGGGGGGTCCCCTCTATACTGACACACTGATATGGGGGTCCCCTCTATACTGACACACTGATATGGGGGTCCCCCTCTATACTGACACACTGATATGGGGGTCCCCTCTATCCTGACACACTGATATGGGGGTCCCCCTCTATACTGACACACTGATATGGGGGTCCCCTCTATACTGACACACTGATATGGGGGTCCCCTCTATACTGACACATTGATATGGGGGGTCTCCTCTATACTGACACACTGATATGGGGGGGTCCCCTCTATACTGACACATTGATATGGGGGGTCTCCTCTATACTGACACGCTGATATGGGGGGTCCCCTCTATACTGACACACTGATATGGGGGGTCCCCTCTATACTGACACACTGATATGGGGGGTCCCCTCTATACTGACACACTGATATGGGGGGGTCCCCTCTATACTGACACATTGATATGGGGGGTCTCCTCTATACTGACACGCTGATATGGGGGGTCCCCTCTATACTGACACACTGATATGGGGGGTCCCCTCTATACTGACACACTGATATGGGGGTCCCCTCTATACTGACACACTGATATGGGGGTCCCCTCTATACTGACACACTGATATGGGGGTCCCCTCTATACTGACACACTGATATGGGGGTCCCCTCTATACTGACACACTGATATGGCGGGGGGTCCCCTCTATCCTGACACACTGATATGGGGGGTCCCCTCTATACTGACACATTGATATGGGGGTCCCCTCTATACTGACACACTGATATGGGGGGTCCCCTCTATACTGACACACTGATATGGCGGGGGGTCCCCTCTATACTGACATATTGATATGGGGGTCCCCTCTATACTGACACACTGATATGGGGGTCCCCTCTATACTGACACACTGATATGGGGGTTCCCCTCTATCCTGACACACTGATATGGGGGGTCCCCTCTATCCTGACACACTGATATGGGGGGTCCCCTCTATACTGACACACTGATATGGCGGGGGGTCCCCTCTATACTGACACACTGATATGGGGGGTCCCCTCTATACTGACACACTGATATGGGGGTCCCTTCTATACTGACACACTGATATGGGGGTCCCCTCTATACTGACACATTGATATGGGGGTCCCCTCTATCCTGACACACTGATATGGGGGGTCCCCTCTATCCTGACACACTGATATGGGGGGTCCCCTCTATACTGACACACTGATATGGCGGGGGGTCCCCTCTATACTGACACACTGATATGGGGGTCCCCTCTATACTGACACACTGATATGGGGGTCCCCTCTATCCTGACACACTGATATGGGGGTCCCCTCTATACTGACACACTGATATGGCGGGGGGTCCCCTCTATACTGACACACTGATATGGGGGTCCCCTCTATACTGACACACTGATATGGGGGTCCCCTCTATACTGACACACTGATATGGGGGGTCCCCTCTATACTGACACACTGATATGGGGGTCCCCTCTATACTGACACATTGATATGGGGGGTCTCCTCTATACTGACACACTGATATGGGGGTTCCCCTCTATACTGACACACTGATATGGGGGTCCCCTCTATCCTGACACACTGATATGGGGGTCCCCTCTATACTGACACACTGATATGGGGGTTCCCCTCTATACTGACACATTGATATGGCGGGGGGTCCCCTCTATACTGACACACTATGGGGGTCACCTCTATACTGACACACTATGGGGGTCCCCTCTATACTGACACACTGATATGGGGGTCCCCTCTATACTGACACACTGATATGGGGGTCCCCTCTATACTGACACACTGATATGGGGGTCCCCTCTATACTGACACACTGATATGGGGGGGTCCCCTCTATACTGACACACTGATATGGGGGTCCCCTCTATACTGACACACTGATATGGCGGGGGGTCCCCTCTATACTGACACACTGATATGGGGGTCCCCTCTATCCTGACACACTGATATGGGGGGTCCCCTCTATACTGACACACTGATAAGGGGGTCCCCTCTATCCTGACACACTGATATGGGGGGTCCCCTCTATACTGACACACTGATATGGGGGGTCCCCTCTATACTGACACACTGATAAGGGGGTCCCCTCTATACTGACACACTGATATGGGGGGTCCCCTCTATACTGACACACTATGGGGGTCCACTCTATACTGACACACTGATATGGGGGTCCCCTCTATACTGACACACTGATATGGGGGGTCCCCTCTATACTGACACACTGATATGGGGGTCCCCTCTGTACTGACACACTGATATGGGGGCTCCCCTCTATACTGACACACTGATATGGGGGTCCCCTCTATACTGATACACTGATATGGGGGTCCCCTCTATACTGACACACTGATATGGGGGTCTCCTCTATACTGACACACTGATATGGGGGTTCCCCTCTATACTGACACACTGATATGGGGGTTCCCCTCTATACTGACACACTGATATGGGGGTCCCCTCTATCCTGACACACTGATATGGGGGTCCCCTCTATACTGACACACTGATATGGGGGTTCCCCTCTATACTGACACATTGATATGGCGGGGGGTCCCCTCTATACTGACACACTATGGGGGTCACCTCTATACTGACACACTATGGGGGTCCACTCTATACTGACACACTGATATGGGGGGGTCCCCTCTATACTGACACACTGATATGGGGGTCCCCTCTATACTGACACACTGATATGGGGGGGTCCCCTCTATACTGACACACTGATATGGGGGTCCCCTCTATACTGACACACTGATATGGCGGGGGGTCCCCTCTATACTGACACACTGATATGGGGGTCCCCTCTATCCTGACACACTGATATGGGGGGTCCCCTCTATACTGACACACTGATAAGGGGGTCCCCTCTATCCTGACACACTGATATGGGGGGTCCCCTCTATACTGACACACTGATATGGGGGGTCCCCTCTATACTGACACACTGATAAGGGGGTCCCCTCTATACTGACACACTGATATGGGGGGTCCCCTCTATACTGACACACTATGGGGGTCCACTCTATACTGACACACTGATATGGGGGTCCCCTCTATACTGACACACTGATATGGGGGGTCCCCTCTATACTGACACACTGATATGGGGGTCCCCTCTGTACTGACACACTGATATGGGGGCTCCCCTCTATACTGACACACTGATATGGGGGTCCCCTCTATACTGACACACTGATATGGGGGTCCCCTCTATACTGACAAACTGATATGGGGTTCCCCTCTATCCTGACACACTGATATGGGGGGTCCCCCTCTATACTGACACACTGATATGGGGGGTCCCCCTCTATACTGACACACTGATATGGGGGTCCCCTCTATACTGACACACTGATATGGGGGTCCCCCTCTATACTGACACACTGATATGGGGGTCCCCTCTATCCTGACACACTGATATGGGGGGTCCCCTCTATACTGACACACTGATATGGGGGTCCCCTCTATACTGACACACTGATATGGGGGTCCCCCTCTATACTGACACACTGATATGGGGGTCCCCTCTATCCTGACACACTGATATGGGGGTCCCCCTCTATACTGACACACTGATATGGGGGTCCCCTCTATACTGACACACTGATATGGGGGTCCCCTCTATACTGACACATTGATATGGGGGGTCTGCTCTATACTGACACACTGATATGGGGGTTCCCCTCTATACTGACACACTGATATGGGGGTCCCCTCTATCCTGACACACTGATATGGGGGTCCCCTCTATACTGACACACTGATATGGGGGTTCCCCTCTATACTGACACATTGATATGGCGGGGGGTCCCCTCTATACTGACACACTATGGGGGTCACCTCTATACTGACACACTATGGGGGTCCACTCTATACTGACACACTGATATGGGGGGGTCCCCTCTATACTGACACACTGATATGGGGGTCCCCTCTATACTGACACACTGATATGGGGGGGTCCCCTCTATACTGACACACTGATATGGGGGTCCCCTCTATACTGACACACTGATATGGCGGGGGGTCCCCTCTATACTGACACACTGATATGGGGGTCCCCTCTATCCTGACACACTGATATGGGGGGTCCCCTCTATACTGACACACTGATAAGGGGGTCCCCTCTATCCTGACACACTGATATGGGGGGTCCCCTCTATACTGACACACTGATATGGGGGGTCCCCTCTATACTGACACACTGATAAGGGGGTCCCCTCTATACTGACACACTGATATGGGGGGTCCCCTCTATACTGACACACTATGGGGGTCCACTCTATACTGACACACTGATATGGGGGTCCCCTCTATACTGACACACTGATATGGGGGGTCCCCTCTATACTGACACACTGATATGGGGGTCCCCTCTGTACTGACACACTGATATGGGGGCTCCCCTCTATACTGACACACTGATATGGGGGTCCCCTCTATACTGACACACTGATATGGGGGTCCCCTCTATACTGACACACTGATATGGGGGTCTCCTCTATACTGACACACTGATATGGGGGTCCCCTCTATACTGACACACTGATATGGGGGTCCCCTCTATCCTGACACACTGATATGGGGGGTCCCCCTCTATACTGACACACTGATATGGGGGTCCCCTCTATCCTGACACACTGATATGGGGGTCCCCCTCTATACTGACACACTGATATGGGGGGTCCCCCTCTATACTGACACACTGATATGGGGGTCCCCTCTATACTGACACACTGATATGGGGGTCCCCCTCTATACTGACACACTGATATGGGGGTCCCCTCTATCCTGACACACTGATATGGGGGGTCCCCTCTATACTGACACACTGATATGGGGGTCCCCTCTATACTGACACACTGATATGGGGGTCCCCCTCTATACTGACACACTGATATGGGGGTCCCCTCTATCCTGACACACTGATATGGGGGTCCCCCTCTATACTGACACACTGATATGGGGGTCCCCTCTATCCTGACACACTGATATGGGGGTCCCCCTCTATACTGACACACTGATATGGGGGTCCCCTCTATCCTGACACACTGATATGGGGGGTCCCCTCTATACTGACACACTGATATGGGGGTCCCCTCTATACTGACACACTGATATGGGGGTCCCCCTCTATACTGACACACTGATATGGGGGTCCCCTCTATCCTGACACACTGATATGGGGGTCCCCCTCTATACTGACACACTGATATGGGGGTCCCCTCTATCCTGACACACTGATATGGGGGGTCCCCTCTATACTGACACACTGATATGGGGGTCCCCCTCTATACTGACACACTGATATGGGGGTCCCCTCTATCCTGACACACTGATATGGGGGGTCCCCTCTATACTGACACACTGATATGGGGGTCCCCTCTATACTGACACACTGATATGGGGGTCCCCTCTATACTGACACACTGATATGGGGGTCCCCTCTATACTGACACACTGATATGGGGGTCCCCCTCTATACTGACACACTGATATGGGGGTCCCCTCTATCCTGACACACTGATATGGGGGGTCCCCTCTATACTGACACACTGATATGGGGGTCCCCTCTATACTGACACACTGATATGGGGGTCCCCCTCTATACTGACACACTGATATGGGGGTCCCCTCTATCCTGACACACTGATATGGGGGTCCCCCTCTATACTGACACACTGATATGGGGGTCCCCTCTATACTGACACACTGATATGGGGGTCCCCTCTATACTGACACATTGATATGGGGGGTCTCCTCTATACTGACACACTGATATGGGGGTTCCCCTCTATACTGACACACTGATATGGGGGTCCCCTCTATCCTGACACACTGATATGGGGGTCCCCTCTATACTGACACACTGATATGGGGGTTCCCCTCTATACTGACACATTGATATGGCGGGGGGTCCCCTCTATACTGACACACTATGGGGGTCACCTCTATACTGACACACTATGGGGGTCCACTCTATACTGACACACTGATATGGGGGGGTCCCCTCTATACTGACACACTGATATGGGGGGGTCCCCTCTATACTGACACACTGATATGGGGGTCCCCTCTATACTGACACACTGATATGGGGGGGTCCCCTCTATACTGACACACTGATATGGGGGGGTCCCCTCTATACTGACACACTGATATGGGGGTCCCCTCTATACTGACACACTGATATGGGGGTCCCCTCTATACTGACACACTGATATGGGGGGGTCCCCTCTATACTGACACACTGATATGGGGGTCCCCTCTATACTGACACACTGATATGGGGGGGTCCCCTCTATACTGACACACTGATATGGGGGTCCCCTCTATACTGACACACTGATATGGCGGGGGGTCCCCTCTATACTGACACACTGATATGGGGGTCCCCTCTATCCTGACACACTGATATGGGGGGTCCCCTCTATACTGACACACTGATAAGGGGGTCCCCTCTATCCTGACACACTGATATGGGGGGTCCCCTCTATACTGACACACTGATATGGGGGGTCCCCTCTATACTGACACACTGATAAGGGGGTCCCCTCTATACTGACACACTGATATGGGGGGTCCCCTCTATACTGACACACTATGGGGGTCCACTCTATACTGACACACTGATATGGGGGTCCCCTCTATACTGACACACTGATATGGGGGGTCCCCTCTATACTGACACACTGATATGGGGGTCCCCTCTGTACTGACACACTGATATGGGGGCTCCCCTCTATACTGACACACTGATATGGGGGTCCCCTCTATACTGACACACTGATATGGGGGTCCCCTCTATACTGACACACTGATATGGGGGTCTCCTCTATACTGACACACTGATATGGGGGTCCCCTCTATACTGACACACTGATATGGGGGTCCCCTCTATCCTGACACACTGATATGGGGGGTCCCCCTCTATACTGACACACTGATATGGGGGGTCCCCCTCTATACTGACACACTGATATGGGGGTCCCCTCTATACTGACACACTGATATGGGGGTCCCCTCTATCCTGACACACTGATATGGGGGTCCCCTCTATACTGACACACTGATATGGGGGTCCCCCTCTATACTGACACACTGATATGGGGGTCCCCTCTATCCTGACACACTGATATGGGGGTCCCCCTCTATACTGACACACTGATATGGGGGTCCCCTCTATCCTGACCCACTGATATGGGGGGTCCCCTCTATACTGACACACTGATATGGGGGTCCCCCTCTATACTGACACACTGATATGGGGGTCCCCTCTATCCTGACACACTGATATGGGGGGTCCCCTCTATACTGACACACTGATATGGGGGTCCCCTCTATACTGACACACTGATATGGGGGTCCCCTCTATACTGACACACTGATATGGGGGTCCCCTCTATACTGACACACTGATATGGGGGTCCCCTCTATCCTGACACACTGATATGGGGGTCCCCTCTATACTGACACACTGATATGGGGGTCCCCTCTATACTGACACACTATGGGGGTCCCCTCTATACTGACACACTGATATGGGGGTCCCCTCTATCCTGACACACTGATATGGGGGGTCCCCTCTATACTGACACACTGATATGGGGGTCCCCTCTATACTGACACACTGATATGGGGGTCCCCTCTATACTGACACACTATGGGGGTCCCCTCTATACTGACACACTGATATGGGGGTCCCCTCTATACTGACACACTGATATGGGGGTCCCCTCTATACTGACACACTATGGGGGTCCCCTCTATACTGACACACTGATATGGGGGTCCCCTCTATATTGACACACTATGGGGGTCCCCTCTATACTGACACACTGATATGGGGGTCCCCTCTATACTGACACACTGATATGGGGGTCCCCTCTATACTGACACACTGATATGGGGGTCCCCTCTATACTGACACACTATGGGGGTCCCCTCTATACTGACACACTGATATGGGGGTCCCCTCTATACTGACACACTGATATGGGGGTCCCCTCTATACTGACACACTGATATGGGGGTCCCCTCTATACTGACACACTGATATGGGGGTCCCCTCTATACTGACACACTGATATGGGGGTCCCCCTCTATACTGAGATGTAAACAATGAGGATGATGATGGTTGTAGTGATGAAGGGGGGGAGGGGTGATGACGATGATGGTCGGTGATGATGATCTCCGGTCACACCGGTATATATAAATATACACACACAGCCCCTCCCCCACACACCGTTACACTCCCCCTCTCCCGGTACTGACCGCTCTCCTCGCCGTCCTCTGTCGGTGTGACGATGAGGGAGGGGGAGGGGCGGAGGAGGTGGGAAGAGGCGGGGCGAGTCACCGTGACATCACCTCCGGGGGAGACCGGGCCTGACACCGGGAATAGCACGGGACACGGGGGGAGGGGATACCTTTACGGGGGACCCCCATATGATTCCCCACCCCCCCACTATACACCTATATCACCCACATAACACTGCACCCCTATGCCGAGACCCTTACCTTACATCATGGGGCCCCCCCAAAAAATAGGCCCCTACCTCCCTGTGTACAGGGGGACCCCAATATCAACAGAGAGATCCCTGCACCCCCCATACAGGGGACCCCAATATCACCAGAGAGATCCCTGCACCCCCCATACAGGGGACCCCAATATCACCAGAGAGATCCCTGCACCCCCATACAGGGGACCCCAATATCACCAGAGAGATCCCTGCACCCCCATACAGGGGACCCCAATATCACCAGAGAGATCCCTGCACCCCCATACAGGGGACCCCAATATCAACAGAGAGATCCCTGCACCCCCCATACAGGGGACCCCAATATCACCAGAGAGATCCCTGCACCCCCCATACAGGGGACCCCAATATCACCAGAGAGATCCCTGCACCCCCATACAGGGGACCCCAATATCACCAGAGAGATCCCTGCACCCCCATACAGGGGACCCCAATATCACCAGAGAGATCCCTGCACCCCCCATACAGGGGACCCCAATATCACCAGAGAGATCCCTGCACCCCCCATACAGGGGACCCCAATGTCACCAGAGAGATCCCTGCACCCCCCATACAGGGACCCCAATATCACCAGAGAGATCCCTGCACCCCCCATACAGGGGACCCCACCACACTGAATCCTACAGAACTGGAGAGGCCTCTACACCCTCCTATACAGGGGGGCCCCAACATAGGGGCCCTCATTACCAGAGATATCCCCACACCTCATTATACAGGGAGAATCCTACCACAGAGACCCCGATAATACCTAAAATATCCCTATACCCCACTATTACCCTCCCCACCACAAGGACCTCATAACACTGGCATTCCTTTAACCCCCTTATACAGAAGAGACCCCAACACACTGACACCCCTCCATCCACCACACTGACCCCCTATATACAGAAGAGACCCCAATATACTGACCCCCCTTCCATCCACCACACTGACCCCCTATATACAGACGAGACCCCAACACACTGACCCCCTATATACAGAAGAGACCCCAACATACTGACCCCCCCTTCCATCCATCACACTGACCCCCCTTATACAGAAGAGACCCCAACATACTGACCCCCCCTTCCATCCATCACACTGACCCCCCTTATACAGAAGAGACCCCAACATACTGCCCCCCCCCCTCCATCCACCACACTGACCCCTCCTCCATCCACCACACTGCCCCCCTATATACAGAAGAGACCCCAACATACTGACCCCCTATATACAGAAGAGACCCCAACATACTGACCCCTCTTTCATCCACCACACTGACACTCTATATACAGAAGAGACCCCAACATACTGACCCCTATATACTGACCCCCTATATACAGAAGAAACTCCAACACACTGACCCCCTATATACAAAAGAGACCCCAACACACTGACCCCCTATATACAGAAGAAACCCCAACACACTGACCCCCTATATACAGAAGAAACCCCAACACACTGACCCCCCCTTCCATCCACCATACTGACCCCCTATATACAGAAGAGACCCCAACATACTGTCCTCCCCTTCCATCCACCACATTGACCCCCTATATACAGAAGAGACCCCAACACACTGACCCCCTATAAACAGAAGAGACCCCAATACACTGACCCCCCCCCTCCATCCACCACACTGATCCCCTATATACAAAAGAGACCCCAACACACTGACCCCCCCCCCCCCCTTCCATCCACCACACTGACCCCCTATATACAGAAGAGACCCCAACACACTGACCCCCTATATACAGAAGAGACCCAAACACACTGACCCCCTATATACAGAAGAGACCCCAACACACTGACCCCCTATATACAGAAGAGACCCCAACACACTGACCCCCTATATACAGAAGAGACCCAAACACACTGACACCCTTTTACAGAAGAGACCCCAACACATTGACCCCTCCATCCACCACACTGATCAATATATACAGAGGAGACCCCAACACAGTGACACCCTTGTACAGGAGAGACCATACCTCACATACAAGGGAACCCCCACCAAACCACCACCCCCATCTACAAAGGGGACCCCCCACCACACTGACCTCCATCTACAGAGGAGACCCCCTACCAGACTGACCTCCATCTACAGAAGAGACCCCCCACCCCACTGACCTCCCATATACACAGGAAACCCCCCCACCACACTGACCTCCATCTACACAGGAGATCTCCCACACAACACTGACCTCCCCATCTACAGAGGAGACCCCTCACCACACTGACCGCCATCTACAGAGGAGGCACCCCACCACACTGACCTCCCATATACACAGGAGACCCCCCCATACTGACCTTCATCTACAGAGGAGACACCCCACCACACTGACCTCCCATATACACAGGAGACCCCCCCATACTGACCTTCATCTACAGAGGAGACCCCCCACCACACTGACCTCCATCTACACAGGAGACCCCCCCATACTGACCTTCATCTACAGAGGAGACCCCCCACCACACTGACCTCCATCTACACAGGAGACCCCCCCATACTGACCTTCATCTACAGAGGAGACCCCCCACCACACTGACCTCCATCTACACAGGAGACCCCCCACCACATTGACCTCCATCTACACAGGAGACCCCCCACCACATTGACCTCCATCTACACAGGAGACCCCCCACCACATTGACCTCCATCTACACAGGAGACCCCCCCACCACATTGACCTCCATCTACACAGGAGACCCCCCACCACATTGACCTCCATCTACACAGGAGACCCCCCACCACACGGACCTTCCATATACAGAGGAGACCCCCCACCACACTGACCTCCATCTACACAGGAGACCCCCCACCACACGGACCTCCCATATACAAAGGAGACCCCCCCCACCATACTGACCTCCCATATACAGAAGATACCCCGCCACACTGACCGCCATCTACAGAGGAGACACCCCACCACACTGACTTCCCATATACACAGGAGACCCCCCCCCCCATACTGACCTCCATCTACACAGGAGACCCCCCACCACATGGACCTCCCATATACACAGGAGACCCCCCGCCACACTGACCTCCATCTACATAGGAGACCCCCCACCACACGGACCTCGCATTTACAGAGGGGACCCCGCCACATAGACCTCCATATACTGTACAGAGGAGATCCCACCACATAGACCCTCATAGGCAGAAATGACCCCACCACACCTGACTTTGTATACAGAGGCAACCGTATCACAAAGGACCTTGTATCTAGAGAATACCGCACTACACTATCCCCAATATACACACTGACCTCCATATACAGCGGAGACCCCTACCGCACTGACCTCCATATACAGCGGAGACCCCTACCGCACTGACCTCCATATACAGCAGAGATCCCTACCGCACTGACCTCCATATACAGCAGAGATCCCTACCGCACTGACCTCCATATACAGCAGAGATCCCTACCGCACTGACCTCCATATACAGCAGAGATCCCTACCGCACTGACCTCCATATACAGCAGAGACCCCGTCACACCAGTCCCCACAAATAAGAGACCCCTACCACACTGACCTCCATATACAGCGGAGACCCCTACCGCACTGACCTCCATATACAGCAGAGATCCCTACCGCACTGACCTCCATATACAGCAGAGACCCCGTCACACCAGTCCCCACAAATAAGAGACCCCTACCACACTGACCTCCATATACAGCGGAGACCCCTACCGCACTGACCTCCATATACAGCAGAGATCCCTACCGCACTGACCTCCATATACAGCAGAGATCCCTACCGCACTGACCTCCATATACAGCAGAGACCCCGTCACACCAGTCCCCACAAATAAGAGACCCCTACCACACTGACCTCCATATACAGCGGAGACCCCTACCGCACTGACCTCCATATACAGCGGAGACCCCTACCGCACTGACCTCCATATACAGCGGAGACCCCTACCGCACTGACCTCCATATACAGCGGAGACCCCTACCGCACTGACCTCCATATACAGCGGAGACCCCTACCGCACTGACCTCCATATACAGCGGAGACCCCTACCGCACTGACCTCCATATACAGCGGAGACCCCTACCGCACTGACCTCCATATACAGCGGAGACCCCTACCGCACTGACCTCCATATACAGCGGAGACCCCTACCGCACTGACCTCCATATACAGCGGAGACCCCTACCGCACTGACCTCCATATACAGCGGAGACCCCTACCGCACTGACCTCCATATACAGCGGAGACCCCTACCGCACTGACCTCCATATACAGCGGAGACCCCTACCGCACTGACCTCCATATACAGCGGAGACCCCTACCGCACTGACCTCCATATACAGCGGAGACCCCTACCGCACTGACCTCCATATACAGCGGAGACCCCTACCGCACTGACCTCCATATACAGCGGAGACCCCTACCGCACTGACCTCCATATACAGCGGAGACCCCTACCGCACTGACCTCCATATACAGCGGAGACCCCTACCGCACTGACCTCCATATACAGCGGAGACCCCTACCGCACTGACCTCCATATACAGCGGAGACCCCTACCGCACTGACCTCCATATACAGCGGAGACCCCTACCGCACTGACCTCCATATACAGCGGAGACCCCTACCGCACTGACCTCCATATACAGCAGAGATCCCTACCGCACTGACCTCCATATACAGCGGAGACCCCTACCGCACTGACCTCCATATACAGCGGAGATCCCTACTGCACTGACCTCCATATACAGCAGAGACCCCGTCACACCAGTCCCCACAATAAGAGACCCCTACCACACTGACGCCCATATACAAAGTAGACATCTCTGAGGGACCCAAACTACTTGCGATGATACCCAGGAACCCCTACACCTCCACAAAAGAGCCAAACTACTGACATGGAACCCTCGATTGAACCACCTGCTGTCCGGGGCAGTTGTTGCCATTTTTATTTCGCACAATATTTGCGAATTAATTTGTCCGTTGCAAATTTTCAGGAAGCAGATAAACTTATAACAAAATAATACCCAATCTTGTGGTAAAATATAAATGATGGGGTTGCGTTGAATAAATAGATACCTAACAACGTGTGAAGATTTAAAATTGCGCACATCTGTGACATGGTGGCCAACTATGGTACCTAAAAATTCTCCATAGGCAATGCTTTAAAAGCCTTTACAGGTTACCAGTTTAGAGTTACCCATGAATTAGGGCCCCAGAATTATTGATTTAATTTGCGTGGGGGGGCTCTTAAAGCGGGATTCCGGCCAGGAAAATTTTTTTTTAAAAGTCAGCAGCTACAAACACTGTAGCTGCTGACTTTGAATAAGTACACTTACTTGTCCTGGGTGCCGACCCGTCCCTCGGCTCTCCGGTCCCGGCACCGCCATCTAAACTAAGGGAAACAGGCAGTGGAGCCTTGCGGCTTCACTGCCAGTTTCTTACTGCGCATGCGCGAGCAGCGCGGCGCTCTGTGAATGGTCCCGTGGTTTTCTGGGAACACACACAGTTCCCAGAAGGCAACGGGGCCTGCTCACCGAGGAGCAGGACACGCCATGGAATAGGAAGAGGCAGATTAGGAAGACTGCCTAGCAACAAGAGTTCAGGTAAGTTAAAAAAAAAAAAATGTTCAAATGTTTTTTTTTTATTTTTTTAGGATTTGTCATGCTATTTTTTAGTTTAGGGTGGCCCTCCCCCTTACATTTTTTTCTTTTTTCATTTCATTTAACCTTCATTTGACCCCTGATGCCTTCCAAAGTAGCTAACCGAACACAGACTGTGCTTGGTTAGCTGCTTCCCTGGCTGTAACAGCCAGGAAATAATAGCTCTGAGACCGAAGTGACAAAATCATTATTGCCTCCAGGTTCATTCATCACTCACAGAGGAGATCTGGGAACGGATGTTCCTCCATCTCCTCTATAGTGAACCGTCCTGACAGTTTACTGCAGTCCTGGGTTCCCTAGAAGAATGGGAGACCTGGGAACCACAGCTGTGGGGAGAAGGGGTAAATTGAATCTGTGGCTTGGCTATGCACTATTTATATATTCTGAGTAGTAAAAGCACTTTGGGCTTCTTTACACTTTTTGGGGCTGCTTTGAAATATAGGCGGAGCCACAGTTTTATCACCCCCTTTTAAGGTGCAAAAATGTATACATAGGATACTCCACCACACTGACCCCCTCATATATAGGGGGAAACCCCACCACACTGACCTCCGTATATATTGGGGAACCCCACCACGCTGACCTCCGTGTATACAGGGAGGGAACTCCACTGACCTCCGCGTACAGGGGGAGAACCCCACCACACTGACCTCCGTGTAAACAGGGGAGAACCCCAATGACCTCCCCGTACAGGGGGAGAACCCCACCACACTGACCTCCGTGTAAACAGGGGAGAACCCCAATGACCTCCCCGTACAGGGGGAGAACCCCACCACACTGACCTCCGTGTAAACAGGGGAGAACCCCAATGACCTCCCCGTACAGGGGGAGAACCCCACCACACTGACCTCCGTGTAAACAGGGGAGAACCCCTCTGACCTCCGCATACAGGGGGAGATTCCCACTGACCTCCACAGACAGGGGGGGGGGGTACCCCACCACACTGACTGCATACAAAGGGGGAAACCCACCACTCTGACTCCCTTATACAGAGAAGACCCTAGCTTGGACCAATGTAAGTATGTGTGTGCCATACCTGTGGAATCCCTCTAAAAGCTGGAAATCACTGTGGGAGGCTACTACAGAGATCTGCACCAGCTTCTAGGTACCCTTCTGAGCAGTTGCCCTGCTGCTTACTGAACACAGGAAGTCGGTCGCTTGACAAGGGCACCATTCAGAGAATACTTTGCATTTTCTCAATGCAAAGTGTTTTCTGATTGGATATGGTGGGGATCTAATGCTTTGCATTGCTTGAATGGTGCCCATGCTGACCAAGTGACCTCCTGTGTTCACAGGGCAGCCACTAGGCATGGGACTTGGAAGTCAGTGGAGATCACTGGAGTAGCGGTGCCTACTACAATGATTTCCAGCTTTTAGAGCAGTGATGGCAAACCTTGGCACCCCAGATGGTTTAGAACTACAGTTCCCATGATGCTCCACTGCACTGAAGATTGCATGAGCATCATGGGAAATGTATTTCCAAAACATCTGGGGTCCCAAAGTTCGCCATCGCTGTTCTAGAGGGATCCCACAGGTATGGCACATACATAGTTACATTGGTCCATGCTGGACCAATGTAACTATGTAAAAATTACCATACCTAAACTCCAGCTTTAAAGTGTAGCCAAAGGGAAATTTTTGTTTTCATTTTGGATTGAGTAATGCCGCGTACACACGAGCGGACTTTTCGGCAGACCGGACTCAGTCGGACAATTCGACCGTGTGGCTCCAGCGCACTTTTTTCCCCAAAAGTCAGATGGACCTAGAAATAAAACATGTTTCAAATCTTTCCGACAGACTCGAGTCCGGTCGAAAAGTCCGTTGGTTTGTATGCTAGTCCAACGGACAAAAACCGACGCTAGGGCAGCTATTGGCTACTGGCTATGAACTTCCTTGTTTTAGTCCGGCCATACATCATCACGTACGAATCCGTCGGACTTTGGTTGATCGTGTGTAGGCAAGTCCGTTCATTCGGAAAGTCCATCGAAAAGTCCGCCAGACCTAGTCCGTCGAAAAGTCCACCCGTGTGTACGCAGCATTAGGGAGGGTTATATCAACATTCAGTTTTTTTGCCATCTGTGTCACAGAGGAGATTTCCCTTCACTTACTGTCCCATAGACAGAACAAGAAGTGAGAGAAAATCCCTCCAAAGTGAGGGAATCTCCGGGTGTCACCAGAACTAGTGTCTCCAAAACAAGTTGACATCGTTACTCCATCTCCAGGAGCCCAATTTCTTCCATATGAGGGCTAAAACAAGGGCATTAGGGTAATCTCACTGTTGTATTGAAGATGGCACACCATTAACCTCTTTACCACCAACAATGTGACCACCACATGCTTCCAGGGAAAACCATACACCATGAACCCCACAAGCCTTGTGATGAGACCTGATTTGCCAACAAGGAATTCATAACAAGCATACAGAAAAGCACCAATCCCAATATCTATCACACTTCTGGAAAGAGGCCCAAATTATTGACATTGAGACACTGCAAGAGTTTTCAGAGGTCCACCTCCGAGAGCTCTGCCACCAGCACTGAGACCACCACATAATTTCAAGTTAGACATAATAACAAGAACTCTATGTACCACCATAAATAGACGCCCTTCACTTACAAAATGGTTATCAGATGCTCTAAGAGGACCATTTCATACATGATTTTCTATCATATAGAGACCTTCATCTAGAAATGATATTTGTGTCTGAAGGGTACCCAGAAATATTTATTTTTTGTCTTGAATTCCTCAACAAACGCCCACTGGTCTTTTTGCTAAAAGGGAGCTGTAACTGGGGGGTCTGTGGTGCAAGGATCTCCCTGCTTTTGCTTCATCTGTTCTGTGGATTTGGGCTTTCTTTACTTCTGCTGCTGCTGCTTCTTGAATAATCCCCCACCAGTCATCGAATCCCCAGCCATCCTGGAGGAAGCTCTGACATGAGGAAACAAAGCCCCATATCTACCAAGATGGCCACCTCCACAAAGAAGAACAGTATAGAACATGACATGGTGAGTCAGTGAGGAAAAAGAAACAAAAAAAAAAGGATGAACTACAGGGTGGTGCTATACTGATGACTAGTCATTTGTCCACTAATTGCCTTGTTGCTTCCACAATTTAGGAAGGCCCTCGTCCACTTAGAGACCTTATAACAAATTGGGAAAATCTCAGGTCAACATATACATTCCCAAAAGACACAGCAGCTCTAGGGTTACTCCTAAACACTGAGACTCTGATGCCCTGTACACACGACCGGTTTTGCCGTCGGAATATACTCTGAAGGTTTTTCCGACAGAATTCCGCTCAAACTGTCTTGCATACACACGGTCACACCAAATTCCGACCGTCCAGAACGTGGTGACGTGCAACACGTACGACGGGACTAGAAAACGGAAGTTCAGTACCAAAGGCTTCCCTCTCGTACTTGCTTCAGAGCATGCGTCGTTTTTGGTGCGTCGGCAGCATACAGACGAGCGGTTTATCTGATAGTAATTTGTTCCGTCAGAAAAATATAGAACATGTTCTCTATCTAAGTCCGTCTGAATTTTCGACAGAAAAAGTCCAATGGGGCATACACACGGTCGGAATATACGATGAAAAGCTCCCATCAGACTTTTTCTGTCGGAAATTCCGCTCGTGTGTACACGGCATCACATGTTGGTTTGCTTCTCACCACAAAGACTGAGGAGAGAACCAAACCCGACAACATTAAAGAACAACCCAGAACAACATCAAGCATTTGGTGGTCTAAGCACCTTCAGAGGGATGACAAACACCAAGATCTCCATAAGGACCAGCACCTACTTCAAGCTGAAATTCCAAACCATCAATGTTAATCTTCCAGTATCAGTTTCTGTCCATTCAAACAGTAGGAGGCACACCCAGTATGTCCTCACACGTTGCCTTGGCCCCTGCCTAGATGCAGTCTGTTTCATTTTCTGGACAACCTATCGCGTACCTGGTAGCAGAGCCTGATATGATGAGGAATGCCTCTCTTACACCTTTGACTCTGGGCCCCTGGTAGTATTAACAGGAGGCTCAGGAGTACAGAGTGGCATAAGTGCCCATAAAGTCTTGCTAGCAGCAGGGCAGATGTCCACGCCAGGCAGGAGAAGTCGTCTGAAGGCTGGTAGGCAGCAGGCTGATGCTGGTGACGGAGCAGCTGAGGGTGGTAGGTACCAGTGACAGCAGACAGAGTCAGGCAGGCTGGGTCATACACAGACCAGATAGATCAAGTACAGGGCACAAGCATGGTCAGGAAACAAGCCGGGTCTGGAGCCGATCAGTGAAACAGGAGTACATGAAGCAGACAGCGGAGGTCAGGGGACAAGCTGAGGTCAGTGTAGACGAAGCTCAGCCTACGTTTAAACTGGTGCAACTTGTCATGCAATTTGACAGGTCAAATCGCATGACAAGTCGAACCTTATTGTCGGCAATGGAACTGTTCAAATCGTTGCAACGTCTACTTTGCGGTGCTGCACAGATTTGAAAAAGTAGTTCCTGCACTACGTTTGCCGATTTTTAGGTGCGATTTGCATAGACATCTGTGCATGAAGTCGCACAGATGTCAGACAAGTCACACTGACATGCGGCTTTGAAATTGTGCGATTTCAAGTGCAGTCGCACGATTTCAAAGCCACATTCAGTGTGAACCAGGGCTCAGAGAGTAGTCAAGACATGCTGGGTCAGCAACTGGAATCAGGAAATAGAATTACAGGATACACAGGAGGCTGAAGACAAAGCAGCACTGATCCTGAGCAGTGGTCCACCTTAAATAGCCCGTTTGGCGTCAACATCTTTTACAAGTGCATGGGAGTGCCGGTACGCACGGGCATGCGCCCAATCCCTGCGAGCATGAGAGGGAACATGTATTAGCCTGTGCACAGAAATCCTCCAGAGGAGATATCTGATCCTCTATTGGCATGCCCTTCCTTACACAACCCCAACTGTCCTCAATTGGTCTGCTCAGTTGGGCTACCTGTTCGAGACAAGTCTAGCACCCTTTTCCTGCCCAAATTCTGTATCATTACAAAGATGCTGCATCAAACATTCCCATACATATCATACCTATAATACCTGCTCAATACACCAGCATAGACCAAGTACCGCATCAGCAAGATATCTGAGATAACCAGCCATCCTGGGGTAGAAGTTGCCCATGACCAAGTCCTACAAACACCTGTTCGCAAATCACCGACACGCACACATCCAGTATGTCCTGCCTCTCCCATATGTAGTGCTTCTGGTGAGAGTTGCACTTGATTTCCTGAGACATCATACAACAAACAGAAACCCCATAAAGTGCCACCACCCTCAGAGGAAATGCCTTCAGGTCTTCACCAGAGCCCACAAGGCCCTCCATTCCCCTAATAGGAACAGTCCAGGAAGTCACCAGAGTTTACAGGGAGAAACCCGTACAGGTTGTATGAGAACACCAATTGAGAGGATTTATTGCACAAACAACTGCGAGTGTGATCCTTTTATAAATGTTTTTTTTTTTTGATCAATTAGGTTTATTTTATGGAAAGCACTGAGAGTTGTTGTTTGTGCTTACACTAAAACTGGCCATAGATGAGTAGAATTTCGAACAAAAGTTCTTTGGAAAATAATGTTCTCTTTTTGTCTTTCTAATCATTAGTGGGGACAAATCTGTGTTCTTTTTTTTACCGCAGGATGGAAAATTTCTCGAATGAACGAATTTCTAACAGTGTATGTGGTTTTCGTTAAGTAAATAGTTAGGAAGAATTACCGCGCCAATCACAAAAACTTAAAGAGCAGCCAACACTACAATTAGACAAAAATTGTGCAGAGTAAATGGGTGTAAGAAGTGTAGCGTTAATAATAGAACATATATATAAGTGAAATTCAAAACACTTAAAAAATGTTAATCAACAATTCACGCCTGTGTGAAGGAAATAATAAACTTAAATATTCTCCCATATAAGGGGAAATGCAACACTAAAATGTGCAAATATCTGTATTGTGCAACACTAGAATATAATGTGTAAATTTCTGTATTATATTATAATGTATAATGGAATATCACAGTCTCTTATGATAAGAGACTCAAACCATGAAGCAGAGAAATATACAAGTGAAAAGTAATACTAATATAAGAAAATTCACTAATCAAGAATGTGCCCACAATCTTCCAATCAAGTTCATAATTCATATGATAAAAAAAAAATTGTATATAGTCCAAAAAAAATTTTGTAAAAATGGCTGGAACAACACAAAGGTGCAAACCAGGTGCAAAATATATGATGCAGTGCTATTCTTCTCAATGATGATCCCAAACAAAGGATGAAATACTCTTACCGACTTCGGTGGACTCACAGGCCGTTGGCGGTGAGTCAAACGAGCTTGAACTGTCATATGATGGATGACAGTATGAGTATGGTTTGTGATAGTGACGAACCTCCTCCTTGCATGGGGGACCAGGTGCCTGTCCAAGTGGCTGATACGATTTGTAAGAAAGAAAAAACAGGGAGCCTCCACATGGTGTAAATCCAAAAAATCAGTTTGGCTTTATTGATCAAACAAGCTCATCCGACAGACAGTATAAAAATATAAAAATTAGAATCGATTCCAACGAAGATGATTTAAAACAAAGCGTGGTAAAGGTGGCTGGGTACAGCAAAGAAACGCGTCGCGTTTCGTCTAAAGATACCCCAGCTGAAGTCTCCTTAGACGAAAGGCGCCGGGTTTCTTTGCTGTCATTTCGTTCAGTAAAGTCTATTCATTCCAAAAATCTAATGAAAACTTTTGAACGGCATTCAAATGTTCTTGGGAAAAATCTTAGGAAAATGTGTATGAAAATTCTCAGCCATCTTGACTAAAGGAAACTGACAGTGAAGCCTTGCGGCTTCACAGCCGGTCTACTACTGCGCTGTGTTTTGCGAATGGACTGCAGTTTTCTGGGACCTGTGGAGTGTCCCAAAAGGCTGCAGGGGATGGAGGGGGGGAACTTTCGGCTCTGTCAAAACCAGGTACCCCCCTGAAAAGGTGCCAAATGTAGAAGAAGGGGGAGGAGGCAGACAAGCGGAGCTTCCCCTTTTGGGTAAAGCTCTGCTTTAAGTGATTTTATCTGGAGGAGCAGAGGTTAGAACAACGGATGGTACGTTCTAAACCCAATTAGGGAAAAAGGTTTGCTGTGATCTTTGTATTATTGGGGTGATTTTAGTCATGTTGGAGATACTTTTTACCAATGAGTTACACCAGTCCAAACTGTATTTTAAGACGGAGCAGCCCACTTTTATTAAATAAAATGGAAAGTTCATATAGACATCCATTGCCCACGCAGGGGTTTCTAACATCAACAGTCAACTGAAAACACCAATCCACCTGGTTTCCTTGTCAGCTGCTCTTCTACCATTCCCTTTGACTGTACTGTCCAGCAATCCTGGTTTACTTGGCTCTCTTATGCCGCATACACACGAGCGGACTGCTGCACAGCCAACTCCTTGCCTTTTGGCTAGGGGTTCTCCTGAAACCCCGATAGGAGCCTACCTGACTCCTGGAATGAGACCTGTTTGCTGGCTGGGGTGCCTCTGATCCCTGGTTGAGACCTTCTGTCCCTTGACTCCTGTCTGGGGCTCCTCTGACCCCTTGATGAGCTCTTCTTTTCCTCAACTCCTGTCTGGGGCTCCTCTGACCTCTGGTTGAGACCTTCTGTCCCCCAACTCCTGGCTGGGGCTCCTCTGACCTCCGGTTGAGACCTTCTGTCCCCCAACTCCTGGCTGGGGCTCCTCTGACCTTTGGTTGAGACCTTCTGTCCCCCAACTCCTGCCTGAGGCTCCTCTGACCTCTGGTTGAGACCTTCTCTCCCCGGACTCCTGGCTGGGGCTCCTCTGACATCTAGTTGAGACCTTCTGTCCTCTGACTCCTGGCTGGGTCTCCTCTGACTCCTGGCTAGGGCTCCTCTGACACCTGGTTGAGACCTTCTGTCCCCCAACTCCTGTCTGGGGCTTCCCTGACCCCTGGTTGAGACCTTCTGTCCCCCGACTACTGGCTGGAGCTTCTCTGACCCCTTGTTGAGACCTTGAGTCCCCCAACTCCTGGCTGGGGCTCCGTTGACCCACCTTCTGTCTCCAAACTGGGAGCCTTGAGCCATCCTCAGGAACCTTTCACAGTAGATGACTCCAAAGTTGCCCGACAAAGTCTGGAACCGCCAGGTGCCTGGACTGAAACCTGTCTCAGCCTTTCAGCGAGCCGCTGAGACAGCCGCTCCCCGCCCCTCCACAGCTCAGCACTCCAGTGAGCATGAAGGAGCAGAGCAGAACTGAGCCACTGGTGATGTTTGATCGCTCGGTTCTCAGTGCAGAGGCGCGGGGGGACAGATGCAGCATCCACCTAGGTAAGTATGATGGGGTAGAAAACCCCAAACCCATACTTCTCTTATAATTCAAATCTTGTGTCATTCTCTCCTACATTTTCACAGTCGAGAGGTCTCGTACTATCACACCTTTTACTTTTATACTATATATACTAAAAAACCAGGAGAGAGCACAAGTTTGGTGGAGAGGTGTCCACAAGGTGAAGGTCGGCATAAAAAGTAGCCATTTGCAATTGATGCCACAGAGAGATATTTAATTTCCGGTATGAGGGATATTATATGTGCCACATGTGTGGCCTATTTTTTAGAATAAGCGGAAGATTGCTCACTTAGATGGACATTTGAGCACATCCCTTATGTATTTTATGTTTATACTGATACACAGGATGATGATGATCTATAGTTTAGTAGTGTTCTAATGACTATAGCATTGCACTTATTTATATATAATATTGTATTCATTAGTGTGGGACACAATAGCAAGAGTTGGCTACACATCAGACTAGACGGCAGCGCAGGAGTATTTCACCAATCATTTTGATTAACGGGGGGGGGGGACACAATCGTGCTTGAACAGAAAAGGGGCCTTGACCAGACTTTTTACCATGTAGGTGCGTGTGATTGTCAGGTGTTCAAAAGCTGGTGCCCATATAGGACTGAAAACGACCCGCAACAAACTGCACGGTTGGTCAAAAGTCATTTTTATTAAAGTGATCGTAAAGTCTCATTTTTTTTTCTCTATAAACATAATAAAATGTTATACTTACCTGCCCTGTGCAGTTGGTTTTGCACTGAGCAGCCGCAATCCTCCTCTTCTCTGGTCCCTCTTCGGCTCTCTTGGCCCCTCCCTCCTGTCGAGTGCCCCCACAGCAAGCAGCTTGCTATGGGGGCACCTGAGCCAAGCTGCAGCTCTGTATGTCCATTCAGACATGAAGCCACGGTTTGGCCCTGCCCCCCCTCTCTCTCCTGATTGGCTAACTGACTTTGATTGACAGCAGCGGAAACCAACTGTGCTCACTGCTTTGTCTCAGCCAATCAGGAGGGAGAGTCACAGAAGGCCGAGGCACTCGTAGACATCACTGGAGAGAAATGGGGCTCAGGTGAGTATTGGGGGGGGGGGGGTGCTGGGAAAGCTGCTACACACAGAAGGTTTTTTTTATCTTAAAGTGATTGTAAAGGATCGTTTTTGTTGTTTTTTTTTTTTTAAATAACAAACATGTTATACTTGCCTCCACTGTGCAGCTCGTTTTGCACAGAGTGGCCCCGATCATCCTCTTCTTGGGTCCCCCGGCGGTTCTCGCGGCTCCTCCCAGCATCAGATAACCCCCTGGGAGAAGCGTTCTCCCGAGGGGGTTACCTTGCGGGGGCGCTCCCGAGTCCAGCATTTGCGTCCACAGACACGAATGGCGGACTCAGCACTCTTCCTCTTCACTTTTTCTGTGGACTTGGCGGTCCTCACTGATGCAAAGGCGTAATGATGTCAGCGAGCTCTCTGCACCGATATAGTACGGATGAAGCATAGGTGTGCACCCCAAAGCTCAAACACACATGCCTTTCTCTGCAGCCTCAACTGCACTGGACAGTAAATGAATGGGATAGTGCTCTGTGCTGAGCTACTTCCTGTTCATTCACAAACTGAAGCATAATAACACAGTTTATTATGCTTCAGTTATGAATGAACACAGTGAGTGAGTGTGCTCACTGTGTTCATTTAGAAAAGGAAGCGGTCGGTAACTATATATATTTCCTAGCCTCTTCCCCCACTCTCCATTCTGGGAACGCAACACGGGGTGAAGCCCAGGCAATAGGGGGAATCGGCACCCCTCGCAGTGATTAGGGCATACCTCCCAACATTTCGAGATGGGAATGAGGGACACCTACCAGCAAATGTATGTAGGCATAGGACATGCCCCCTGCCACACCCCCTTAAAGGAAAATGAACCCAAAAAAGGTTAATTAAATCTACAAGTGTTTTTTTTTACCACTACTACTACTTTATGTTGGCTTTTAAAATGTACAAATGCAGCAATTTAGAAATTGAATGAAAGGTTTAGCACTGGGAAACACTTTTTGAAAGATAAAAAAGTGCATTTTATATACATCTATATGGATCAGACCAAAATAAGGGACAAATGAGGAGGAAAGAGGGACAGAGGGACATTGCTGCAAATCAGGGACAGTCCCTCGAAATCAGGGACAGTTGGGAGATATGGATTAGGGTGTGCCCCGGCACACCTGGCACACGCCCTGCGCACGCCTATGGGATGAAGGATGCCGTGCGCCATGACACCTTGCACTCATAGCATGCGCTCAGTCTCACATTGAGGGGTTGATTTACTAAAGGCAAATATACTGCACTTTGCAAAGTGCAATTTCTCTCTGCAAGTGCAGTTGCTCCAAAGCTTAGTAAATGCGGTAAAGCTTCACTGTACAAACAATATCCAATCAGATGCAAGGAAAAATTTAAAATTTAAAAACATTTTTGCTCGCACAGGATTGGATGATGGAAGTCAGCAGAGCTTCCCCTCTTTTACTAAGCTCTGGAGCAACTGCTCTTGCAGAGTGCACAGTCTTTTTTGCCTTTAATAAATCAACCCCTCCTTGTCATTCAACCCAAAAGAGTGAGGGCATCTTGTGGAAGAAAAGAGGAACTGCAGGGGGCACCTTTGGATTAAAGTATTGCAGCGTGAGCATCTTTAACCGCTTGCTGACCAGCCGCCATCATTAATATGCAGCAAGAATCGCCGTAGCTGTACGTCGTCTTGGGAACTCGCTTTTGTGGGCTCCCACTGGCCAGCGGGGGAGCCAGTTAGCGCGTCCGACGGACTCGATGTCCACCGGCCACCCACGATTGTTCCCCGCAGTGACAGAACGGGGATCTCCCTGTGTAAACAAGGCAGATCTCCGTTCTGACAGGGGAGATCACACAGATCCTGTCTCTCTGCTATGCAGGAAGACGGATCTGTGTGTTTCCCTAGTCACACAGTCCCCCATACAGTTAGAAAACACAAACAGGGAACACATTCAACCCTTCGATCGCCCCTGATGTTAAAGCGGAGTTCCGCCGAAAAAAACAAAAAAATTAAAAGTCAGCAGCTATAAAAAGTGTAGCTGCTGACTTTTAACCACTTCCGGACCGCCGCACGCCGTTATACGTCGGTACTTTGAAGAGGAGTATCATTGTTATGGCAGCACCTAGCTGCCATAACCCTGGTATCCTCGTCTTCAGTGAGCGGTCCGCTTCAAGATAAAAGTGGTCTCTGCGGCAGATTCGCTGCAAGATCACTTTTATCGGCGGCAGGAGGGGGGCCCTCTGCCGCTTACCAAAGCCACTGGCAGCGGCGGAGGCGATCGGACCCTTCTCCTGGCCTGACATGGAGACAAGTGAGGGGAAGATGGCCGCCATCCGTCTCCATATCACTGCAGGGCGGAAGCGACGTCAAAACGTCACTTCCACCCATAGCTCTTATATTGAATTTTTTTTTTTTGTATTTTAGTGTAAATATGAGATCTGAGGTCTTTTTGACCCCAGATCTCATATTTAAGAGGACCTGTCATGTTTTTTTTTCTATTACAAGGGATGTTTACATTCCCTGTAATAGGAATAAAAGTGACACAATTTTTTTTTTAACAGAACAGTGTAAAAATAAAAAATAAAAAGATAAAATAAATAAGAAAAGTGAGTATCGCCCGCATATGAAAACGGTGTTCAAACCACACATATGAGGTATCGCCGCGATCGGTAGAGCGAGAGCAATAATTCTAGCCCTAGACCTCCTTTGTAACTCAAAACATGCAACCTGTAGAATTTTTTAAACGTCGCCTATGGAGATTTTTAAGGGTAAAAGTTTGTCGACATTTCACGAGCGGGCGCAACTTTGAAGTGTGACATGTTGGGTATCAATTTACTCGGCGTAACATTATCTTTCACAATATTAAAAAAAATAATTGGGCTAACTTTACTGTTGTCTTATTTTTTTAATTAAAAAATGTGTATTTTTTCCGAAAAAAGTGCGCTTGTAAGACCGCTGCGCAAATACGGTGAGACAGAAAGTATTGCAACAACCACCATTTTATTCTCTAGGGGGTTAGAAAAAAAATGTATAATGTTTGGGGGGTTCTAAGTAATTTTCTATAAAAAAAAAAAAAAAAAAACAGTTTTTAACCTGTAAACAACAAATCTCAGAAAGAGATGGTCCAGCGATGCGGGCGTATGAACCCCTGCTCCTCTCCCCCTACTCTCCACGGCGCCAACATTCTTACTGTGGGCGCCCGGCTGTGGCTTCACAGCCGTGTTCGCACTGCACATGCGCGAGCCGAACTGCTCGCTGTGAATGGCCGGGCAATCTTCTGGGACCTGTGACGTGTCCCAGAAGATTGCGGGGGGGAGAGGTGATCTTTCTTCTGGCGCCGCGGAGCCCCGGGAGGAAGTAGGAGCTGGATCCCCTAAAAAGAGGGTATCCACTCCCCCCCCAAAAAAAAATTACATGCCAAATGTGGCATGTCAGGGGGTCACTGTAACTTAAAGCGGAAGCTGCATTTTTGGGTGGAACTCCGCTTTAACCCCTTCTCTGCCAGTGTCATTAGTACAATAACAGTGCATATTTTTAGCACTGATTACTATAGATTACTATAGTAATGTCACTGGTTCCCAAAAAAGTGTCCGATCTGTCCGTCGCAGTGTTGCAGTCCCGCTAAAAATCCCTGATCGCCGCCATTACTAGTAAAAAAATAAATAAACAAATAATAAAAATGCCATAAATCTATCCCCTATTTTGTGAACGTTATAACTTTTGCGCAAACCAATTAATATACGCTTATTGTTTTGTTTTGTTTTTTTACCAAAAGTATGTAGCAGAATACATATCGGCCTAAATTGATAAATACATTTGTTTTTTTTACATTTTTTTTGGAAATGTTTTGTAGCAGAAAGTAAAAAATGTTTATTTTATTTTTTCATAGTGCAAAAAATAAAAACCGCAGAGGTAATCAAATACCACCAAAAAAAAGCTCTATTTGTGGGGAAAAAAGGACGTCAATTTTATTTGGGTACAGCATCATACGACCGCGCAATTGTCAGTTAAAGTAACGCAGTGTCGTATAGCAAAAAATGGCCTGGTCATTAAGGGGGTAAATCCTTCCGGGGCTGAAGTGGTTAGAAAAATAAAAATTGCCTGCAGGACGTTTTTTGCAGCCGCCGGTCAACCATTCACATCATGAAGACTGAAGATACCAGTACAACAAAACTGGCAATGCGCCCGCAATCTCACTTGCACAGAACGACGTACGGGTGCGTCGGTTCGTGCAGGAGAGCCGACTTGCCGCTGTATAAGTACGGCGGCTGGTTGGCAAGTGGTTAATTGAACAAGCTTCAGTTAGAAACTGATTGGCTACCATGCCCAACTGCACCAGATTTTGCACTCTACTGTTTTAGTAAGTCAGTACCATTAAGGCCCCTTTCACATGGGCCGGATCCAGTTTGGCTCAACAGAGGATCCGTTAGTGGCACCCGGTTGGTCGGTCGGCGGCACCTACCCCATCGGTTGCAGGTGGCGGGCTCCTACGGGCGGCAGACAGCGGCTGAGTTGCGGGCTTCTTTGGGCGGGTTGCGGGCTCCTGCGGGCAGTGGCCGAGTTGCGGGCTTCTTTGGGTGGGTTGTGGGCTCCTACGGGCGGCAGGCAGCGGCCAAGTTGCGGGCTTCTTTGGGCGGGTTGCGCGCTCCTACGGGCGGCGGGTTGTGCGCTCCTGCGGGTTGCGGGCTCCTACGGGCGGCAGGTTGCGGGCTCCTACGGGCGGCAGGCAGCAGCCGAGTTGCGGGCTTCTTTGGGCGGGTTGCGGGCCCCTAATGGGGCGGCAGGCAGCGGCCGAGTTGCGGGCTTCTTTCGGTGGGTTGCGTGCTCCTACGGGCGGTGGGTTGGGGGCTCCTATGGGTGGCGGCCAGCAGCTCCTGTGTCCCCTCTGCATCACGGCGGCTTCCGCCCTCCTCCTAGGCGTTCAATAGGATTGACTGTCCTTTCAGCCAATCGGGTGACTGGTGTCAAAACCTACTTTCTGATTGATTGGCCACGAGGAGGAACAATGTTACAACAGCGAATATTGATTCGCTGTTGTAACACACCTGGGTGGGCTCGGAGCGCACTCTGTGACCCAAGCCCCTTCTATGTGGAAGCCTATTAGAGCCTCTAATCAGTGCTTCAAAAAAATAGCCCCCCCCCCGTATTGGAATCCATGCGCTGGTGTCCTGAAAGGGGATGGACGCATGGACATGGGAGGTGGCAAAGGACAGGGGAAGTGGTGCCCGTGCGCCCTTAATGGACGGGCCGCCCCTGGGATCCATCCACTGATCTCCTGCTGAGGTGAGCGAAACAGCCAGGTGACAGGTCTGTGCCTGCTCCGCTTATGCAGAGCGGACACCCAACACAGCCCGCTCTGCTCTGTGGGCAGCCAAATGTAAACAGGCAGGCTGTCAGTTTACACCCTTTTGCCCTCCGATTGAATCCCCTTCTGTTTTTTTTTTGTTGCCTGATCGGATTGGACCCAGTTTATATCTGGTGCTCCATAGAGGAGAATGGAGGGTCCGATCAGCTCCGGCTGAAAACCGGACAGCCAGACCCGACCGGACCTCTGGTATGAAAGAGACTTAAGTCATAAACATGAGGAACGGTGGCTGCCCGTCCATTGGGGGCGCCGCCCTCTCTATCCATGCCACTCCCTATATGAATAATGGATAGATTCATGCATAGCATGAATCTATCCACGGCCGCCATGGCCACCCCCTATTCATGTGTCTGGCCCCTTTTCTGTCGCCGGGTGCCTGAATTACAGTGGTGGGGGTGTTTTTTGAAGCACCTGATTAGATCCATAGGCTCTAATAGGCTTCAAGATAGGGTGGGCTTGGGTCGCAGAGAGTACGCTCTGAGCCCACCCAGGTGTGTTACAACAGGAAATAAATATTCCCTGTTGTAACATTGATTCTCCTCCCAGCTAATCAGGAAGTGGGTTTTGACATGGGTCACTCGATTGGCTGAAAGGACGGGCGATCCTATTGGACACCTAGGAGGAGGAGTGCGGAAGCCGCCGTAAAGCAAAGAGGACACAGAGTGGGCTCGTGGCACAGAGCATTGCACCATGAGCCCATCCAGGCGTTTCAACAACGAATGAAAATTCGCTGTTGAAACACTAATCCTTAATCCAGCCAATCAGGAAACGGAAGCCACCGCCGTGGAGAGCAGGGGAACGGGAGGCCGCCAACGAGCAAGGGAAGCCGCTGGTGAAACAACAGGGTAAGTGCTACCGACTGACGGGGAGGGGGGTGTCGGTGGCTTATTGTTTGCCGTCCCGCCCCCCCCAAAAGAAATTACCACTGGCCACCACTGGTGAGGATTACCTGCAGTCTATACAAGGATTGAATACTGGTAAAAAAAAAACTGTGGGTCAGCCCAGGGTATAACCCCTCTTACTACTAGCATGTCTCATAGTAGTTTTCTTGCAAAGCGGTAACAAAAGCTTGATCATAAACACAGAGGAGTGGGACTTGTGCCCCTCGGGCACCGATCACATCTGAGCGATTTTCTGCTTGAAGCTCTAAAATGCTTAACATTAACATCAGTATTTTTTCACCTCTTCTTGGTGTTATATCTTCTCACTTCCCTTCACTTACTCATTTCATCTTATTTTAATTCCCTTTTTTCCTTTTTTTTTTTCTCCTTTTTTTCTTTTTCTTTCTTACACTCACTTTTCATTATCTGCACCTGGTACATTACCCATGCACTTATATTATATTGTTTACCTACAACACTTTATTCATGCATTTTTACAGAGGTCCTGATTTGGGGTTCATATTCTGATTTATATTTAACTCATGGACACATACCCACTTCGGATGCTGTTTGGGTTTGGTTGTCTCCACCATCCACACCGCCACAGTTCCCGGAAATGATGTCCCTGGTTGGCTTTCAATTCTCAAAAACCACACCATCAACACACAGAGGTTTTTGTAAGTAAAACGTAGGAGGGGGGGTCCCCTACCTCTCTATATACAGTACATATTTTTTTTCCATATTATATTTTTTATTTTTTCATACTTTTTCTATTTTTTTGTTTCTGCTAGATTATTCAGATATGTATGACCTTCCCTCTTAGATTGTAAGCTCTAAGGAGCAGGGCCCTCTGATTCCTACTGTATCAAAGTGTATTGTATTTGTACTGTCTACCCTCAAGTTGTAAAGCACTACGTAAACTGTTGGCGCTATATAAATCCTGTATAATAATAAATAATAATCTCATTCATAGATGTGTACTACAGGCTTGCTCCTGAGGAGTGGCTAAAAGCCATGAAACGCGTCGAGATATCAACTAACTATTTAATATTAAGCATGGGCCATCCAGAGACTTTTTTTTTATAAGTTGTTTATTCAACATATATTTTTATGAATTTTTTCCATCTTACTCAATCTTTTTTATCTATACTGACAGGAATGAGTAAAGTCAACAGGTTGCCTAGGTATTAACTGCATAATGTGTACGTGTGTGTGTATATATATATATATATATATATATATATGAAATTCCGCTGGTTTGTGTATCATTATGTAGTGCTTAATTGTGAATTTGATATAAAGATTATTATTATTAAATTAAAAAGTGTTAAAAACGCTAGATTGTAAGACAGATTGGAGGCTCATGATCAAGTCCACTCATTACAACATTAAAATTAGAAGAAAAGAGGTTTAACCTTAAACTATGTAGAGGGTTCTTTACTGTAAGAGCGGCAAGGATGTGGAATTCCCTTCCACAGGCGGTGGTCTCAGCGGGGAGCATTGATAGCTTCAAGAAACTATTAGATAATCACCTGAATGACCGCAATATACAGGGATATGTAATGTAATACTGACACATAATCACACACATAGGTTGGACTTGATGGACTTGTGTCTTTTTTCAACCTCACCTACTATGTAACTATGTAACTATAAGTCTGGGAACTATGGCATCTCCAGGAGGACCCTCCCTGGACCTGTCACTGCAAAGATCCTTTTTTTTGTCCCCTCTTCTTTTCTTTTCTTTCTCCTTCACCATCCAATTTCTGTTTATAAATGACCCTACCATCTTAGTGATGATTTACTATACATCGCACTGATTTCTAGCTGAGGTTAATTTTATTGTTTCGGCTTAGACATGTTCTGCAGCACCATTGACTACGGCTGTAGTATTTTGCTTCCACCTTAGATGGATTCCCTCTCTAAACACTTCGCTTTTGCTCATGTAATTTATCGTACTAAGAGTTTGCCTTTGTTGATCATTTTTGAAAATCAATAAAAATTGCTATTTCAAAAAAAAAAAAAAGTGTTACCTTTTTTTACATAAAAATTTTTTTAAAAAAAAGTAATTTTTTTTTTTTTTCAAATAGCAATTTTTATTGATTTTCAAAAATCTATTTTTTTTTTTTTACATAAAGAGGGGGAGAGAATTTTTTTTTTTTGTTTTGGATGGAAATAAATGCAAGAGTAGTAGTATAGAATGTATTAAAAATAAGTAAACTAGGACGGACAGATCGGACACTTTTGACACTTTTTTGGGACCACTGACATTTATACAGCGAACAGAGCTAAAAATAGCCACTGATTACTGTATAAATATCACTGGCAGGGAAGGGGTTAACACAAGGGGGTGATCAAGGGGTTAAATGTTCCCTAGGGAGGTGTTTCTAACTGTGGGGGGGAGGGGACTGACTGGGAGTACAGAGAGATCGCTATTCCTGCTCACTAGGATCAGCAGATCTCTCTCTACTCCCCTATCAGAACGGGGATCTGTCTGTTTACAATGACAGATCCCCGTTCTGGCTCTCTGAGGAGTGTGATCGCGGGTGGCCGGCGGACATCGCAGCTGACGGCCACGCGCATCGCCCACAGGGTCGCGCCCCCTAAAGCCCTTAAAGTGGCCACCGTACAGCTACCGCGATTAGCGATAGAATAAAAAATAGATTAACATAGAATATAACCATCTTCTGAAGTTCGAATTTCAAATAGAATAAATTTGCATAGAACAGAATACAATTTTTTAAGAATATAACCTTCTTCCGAAATTCTAATTTCAAATAGAATAAACACTCACAAACTATTAAATCTTCTGCTCTTGTTGTTGTTTTAACTTTGGATAGTAAAACATTTTTTTTCTGCCAGTAAATCCCTTATACAGCCCACTTCCTGTTTCTTGTTTGGTCATTAGCCAAGGCTTATAACATCATGCACAGCTCTCTCTCTCTCTCACTCTCTCTCTCTCTCTCTCTCTCTCTCTCTCTCTCTCTCTCTCTCTCTCTCGTTAGCTAGGAAGGTAGTGGGGGATGAGTCATCATAAGAGGGCCAATGGGAGCTGCAGAGCTCGTGGTGTGCCTCTGTGTAAATCCAGGAAGTGAACAGGCAGCAGCTTCAGCTGCCCACAGTTAAAATGGCCGCAGCCAGACTCAGTGGAGAGAGATTTCTGCAGCATATTTGGCAAGTACAGAATCACAGTACAGTGGAACCTTGGATTACGAGTATAATCCGTTCCAGGAGAATGTTTGTAATCCAAAACACTCGCATATCAAAGCGAGTTTCCCCCTTCTGCATTGACTTCTACTGCATGCAATACCGCATGTGGCCAGAGGTGGGAGGGGGGGCGCCAGAGAGCCTCGGAAATACTCGGGGACAGCTCGGCTGAACTCGGAAACACTCGGGAATGGAGTATTTCCGAGTGGTTCCGAGTATTTCCGAACGGCTCTGAACCATTCCGAGTGTCACCGGCGCCCCCCGCACCTCTGCCCAAATGCGGTACTGCACACCACGTTAGCTTGAATTCCGCTGGTTTTGCGAGACAACACTCGCAAACCGAGTAAGGATTTAAAAAAGAAAAAAAAAGTTGCTCGTCTTGCAAAACGCTCGTTAACCGCGTTACTCGTTAACCAAGGTTCCACTGTATATATATATATAAAATAATATGTAAAGTGGTTGGAGGGAAGCTTCAGAATGGCAAAGATTTTTTTATTACAAATATGTGAGCAGACCGCAGTTCTTCTTTAATGTTTTATGTATTTTGTTTTATTATTATTAAACTAAAAGGTGCTTTCCTTAGAACTGCCTAGGGCCCTGCTATCATATTGCCACAGGAGATTATTGGAGATGACTTTGCCTTTTAGCGACCCTCGGGGGTCTCAGCTTTGGTTTTCCTCGCCATGATCACGACACTGGGGGGTGGGGGGGGGGGGGGCACACACGTGTAACCCTCCAGACAGTCCTCTTTGCTGAGATGTCACAATCCCCCGGTGAGGGAGCAGATAATAAAGTGTCTTCTCCATAACTGGATATGAGGCTGTGTGTGTCCCTGAAGCCTGGAGGAGATGCGGCAGCCTAAAGCCAAAGCCGGCACAGAGCAGCCTGGAAGCATTTGGTGCATTAAGTGGATTACACAGCAGCACAGCGATGACGGACTATACTGCCGGCACGGCTCTGTCTGTGCAATATCCAGCACTTCCCCGGAGCAGTCAAACCATTTAAAAGCTAACTTAAAGGACCAGACCACCCCCCCACCCCCACCCCCAAAAAATGCTTTTATTATACAGAGCATCCGGAAAGTATTCACAGCGCTTCACTTTTTCCACAATTTGTTATGTTACAGCCTTATTCCAAAATGGATCACATTCATTATTTTATATTAATGACAACGGGAAAGAAGTTTGTTTGAAATCTATGCAAATGTACAGTGCCTGGAAAAAGTATTCATACCCCTCGAAAGGTTCCACATTTTGTTACAACCAAAAACGTAATTGTATTTTATTGGGATTTTATGCGATAGACCAACACAAAGTGACACATAAGTGTGAAGTGGAAGGAAAATGATAAATGATTTTTCATTTTTTTTTTACAAATAAATATGTGAAAAGTGTGGGGTACATTTGTATGGCGCCCCCCGGAGTCAGTACTTTGTAGAACCGCATTTCACTGCAATTACATCTACAAGTCTTTTTGGGGATGTCTCTACCAGCTTTGTACATCTAGAGAGGGACATTTTTGCCCATTCTTCTTTGCAAACTATCTCAAGCTCTGTCAGATTGGATGGAGAGCGTCTGTGAACAGCAATTTTCAAGTCTTGCCACAGATTCTCAATTGGATTTAGGTCTGGACTTTGACTGGGCCATTCTAACACATGAATATGATTCAATCTAAACCATTCCATTGTAGCTCTGGCTGTATGTTTCGGGTCATTGTCCTGCTGGAAGGTGAACCTCCACCCCAGTCTCAAGTCTTTTGCAGATTCTAACAGGTTTTCTTCTAAGATTGCTGTATTTGGCTCCATCCATCTTCCCATCAACTCTGACCAGCTTCCCTGTCCCTGCTGAAGAAAAGCATCCCAACAACATGATGCTGCCACCACCATGTTTCACGGTGGGGATGGTGTGCTCAGGGTGATGTGCAGTGTTAGTTTTCCACCACACATATTTTGCTTTTAGGCCAAAAAGTTCAATTTTGGTCTCATCTGAGCAGATCACCTTCTTCCACATGTTTGCTGTGTCCCCCACATGGCTTCTCACAAACTGCAAACGGGACTTCTTATGAATTTCTTTCAACAACGCTTTGCATCCTCAGTTGCTAGGATGCAGGAAGAATCGCTGACTAGCGTCCTTCACAGCAGGGACTCAGGTGGCTATTGCTGTTTAGCATCCTCCATTGCTAGAATGCAGGCAGCTACTGCCACCTAGCATCCTCAGTTGCTAGGACATAGGGGGCACTGGTGCCTACCGGCCTTCATTGCTAGGATGCAGGCAGCTACTGCTGCCTAGCCTCCTCTGTTGCCTAGATTCAGGTGGCTTTTGCCATTTAGTGTCCTCAGTAGCTAAGATGAGGATGCATAGAGCTACTGGTGCCTAGCATCCTCTGTTGCTAGGATGCAGGTGGCTATTGCCGTTTAGCCTCATCAGTTGCTAAGACGCAGCCAGCTACTTCTGTCCAGCATCCTCTAGTTGCCTGGACGCAGGTGCATATTGCCACCCAGAGTCCTCAGTTGCTAGGACACAGGGGGGACCATCACCTAGTGTCCTCAACTGCTAGGACACAGGTGGCTATTGCCACTTACCCTCTTTAGTTGCTAGGATGCAGCAGCTATTGTCTCCTAGTATCCTCTGTTGCTAGGATGCAGATGGTTCTTGTATGCTAATAGGGTACACCCGTTCTGTACGCAAATGTAAGCATCAGTCTGCTGCAGGCAGGAAGAAGCATTCCCTCAATCTCCTCTCCCCTCAGTGATCAGATTGCAACATTGTAACTTTGCAGCAAGTCAAGGTGAGGGTTTGCAGCAGGGACTGATTTGTGTCAGACATTTGCAAACACAGCCAAGAAGTGCACAAGGCCCCGGATTGACATGAGCTCTGAGCTGGACTCTCAGTCCATGTAGTAGATGGAAGTACACGGCGGTTGATGATGCCTAAATATAGATGGCACCGTTCATTGTCGGGCGTTAACATACTGTGATCTTTATGAGAAGTAATACTTGGAAGGGATACGGTGACACATGACTATGCAAGGGACATAAGCAATACAGTTTATCTGATGCTGGGTCCACTTTCTTTAGCACTACTCCCTGTATATGCTGAAGAATCTGAGTTCATACCCCTTGGTCTGAAGCCTGATGATGGCACACAGGTGTACCCCACCGACCAGCACCATGGATGGTGTAGCAGATGCACAATGTATGGACAATAGCACATCATACAGTGCAGCATTCCGCTGGGTAATATAATACAATATGGGATAATCATTGCACAAAGCTGTGCCCGGGAAGTGCTGGCAGACATATATACACCATCATCTCCCAGCTGGAGAGGGAGAAGCTTTACTGCACTGCTGGAAATCCAGATGTCGGGACTCGGGAATGTGTCCCAGAATGGATCAGGTGCTACACACACGAGGCAATGGGGAAATACATTGCAAAAAAACAAAAGCATATAAAATGTTAACCCTTCAGAACTGCTCCTTTGTGCGATTGGGGGCAAAAAAAGATATATAAAGCTATATAGCCTGTGCTGTTTGAACATAAATCATTGATTTTAAACACAACATACAAGACTTGGGCACTAGGGGGTGCTAAGTATTATAGCAAATTCCTGCTGAGCCCCATCTAGTGGCCAAATGTGGAACTTTCTGTTTTAAATTCAATGATTTACATTCAAACAACACAAGATATACAAGATATACAGCTTATGTACGTTTTTTTTTTTCCTTTAACAGAATATCACTATGAGCATATGGAAATGACAGAAAAGAAAAAAAATATATAATTAGAGAGGAGAGATTTAACCACTTGGCACTCAAGCCAATTCTGACACTTCTCTTCTACATGTAAATATCTTCTTTTTTTTTTTTGGTAGAAAATAACTCAGAATCACCCCCAATATATCTATCTATATATATAGATCTATATCTATAGATAGATAGATAGATAGATAGATATTAGCAGAGATCCTAGGGAATAAAATGGCAGTCATTGCAATTTTTTTATGTCACACACTATTTGCGCAGCAATTTTGCAAATGTGATCTTTTTGGAAAAAAAAAAACACTTTCATGAATTAAAAAAAAAAAAAAAAACACAATATTGACCCCAATTTTTTTGTATAATGTGAAAGATGATGTTACGCTGAGTAAATAGATACCTAACATGTCACGCTTTAAAATTGCGCACGCTCGTGGAATGGCGACAAACTTCGGTATTTAAAAGTCTCCATAGGTGACGCTTTACATTTTTTTACAGGTTACATCTTTAGAGTTACAGAGGAGGTCTAGTGCTAGATTTATTGCTCTCGCTCTAACATACAAGATTTGGCCACTAGGGGGTGCTAAGTATTATAGCAAATTCCTGCTTCGCCCCATCTAGTGGCCAAATGTGGAACTTTCTGTTTAAACTCAATGATTTACATTCAAACAGCACAAGATATACAGCTTATGTATGTTTTTTTTTTCTTAAAAAAAAAATCACTATGAGCATATGGAAATGACAGAAAAGAGAAAAATATATAATTAGAGAGGAGAATTTTTTTTTTTTTAACCAATTGCCACTCAAGCCAATTCTGACACTTCTCTTCTACATGTAAATATCATCTTTTTTTTTTGCTAAAAAATAACTCAGAATCACCCCCAATGTTATATATATATATATTAGGGATGAGCTTCGTGTTCGAGTCGAACCCATGTTCGACTCGAACATCGGCTGTTCGCCCGTTCGCCGAATTGCGAACGATATGGGCCTTTCGCGCTAAATTCGTGTGGCGCGTCACGGCCCATAATTCACTGCGGCATCGCAGTGCATTGCTGGCTGATGATTGGCCAAGCATGCACTATGACCCGCATGCTTGGCCAATCACAGCGCCGTCAGTAGAGAGAGCTGTAATTGGCCAAAGCCAGGGTGGCTTTGGCCAATTATGGCTCAGGGGATTTAGTACACACCCCACACTATATAAGGCCGCCTGCACGGCGGCCCTGTGTAGTGTGTGTTCCGGTGTGCTGAGAGAGAGAGAGAGACAGTGTCATTTGATTTGAGTTAGATAGATTAGGCAGAACAGTCAGTCAGTTAGCTGCACTTACAGTGTATTGTGTATATATATGCATCCCAGTTGTTGCATATATATATATATATACACTGTATTCAGTTTAGCTAGATCCGTTCCTGTTATCTTCTATCTAGACTATTTACATTTAGTGCAGTGCGTCCTGCTCACAGTGTTCAGCTAGATCCGTTCCTGTTATCTTCTAGACTATTTACATTTAGTGCAGTGCGTCCTGCTCACAGTGTTAAGCTAGATCCGTTCCTGCAATTTACATTTAGTGCAGTGCGTCCTGCTCACAGTGTTCAGCTAGATCCGTTCCTGCTATTTACATTTAGTGCAGTGCGTCCTGCTCACAGTGTTCAGCTAGATCCGTTCCTGTTATTTACATTTAGTGCAGTGCGTCCTGCTCACAGTGTTCAGCTAGATCCGTTCCTGCTATTTACATTTAGTGCAGTGCGTCCTGCTCACAGTGTTCAGCTAGATCCGTTCCTGCTATTTACATTTAGTGCAGTGCGTCCTGCTCACAGTGTTCAGCTAGATCCGTTCCTGTTATCTTCTAGACTATTTACATTTAGTGCAGTGCGTCCTGCTCACAGTGTTCAGCTAGATCCGTTCCTGCAATTTACATTTAGTGCAGTGCGTCCTGCTCACAGTGTTCAGCTAGATCCGTTCCTGCTATTTACATTTAGTGCAGTGCGTCCTGCTCACAGTGTTCAGCTAGATCCGTTCCTGCTATTTACATTTAGTGCAGTGCGTCCTGCTCACAGTGTTCAGCTAGATCCGTTCCTGCTATTTACATTTAGTGCAGTGCGTCCTGCTCACAGTGTTCAGCAAGATCCGTTCCTGTTATCTTCTAGACTATTTACATTTAGTGCAGTGCGTCCTGCTCACAGTGTTCAGCTAGATCCGTTCCTGTTATCTTCTAAACTATTTACATTTAGTGCAGTGCGTCCTGCTCACAGTGTTCAGCTAGATCCGTTCCTGCTATTTACATTTAGTGCAGTGCGTCCTGCTCACAGTGTTCAGCTAGATCCGTTCCTGCTATTTACATTTAGTGCAGTGCGTCCTGCTCACAGTGTTCAGCAAGATCCGTTCCTGTTATCTTCTAGACTATTTACATTTAGTGCAGTGCGTCCTGCTCACAGTGTTCAGCTAGATCCGTTCCTGCTATTTACATTTAGTGCAGTGCGTCCTGCTCACAGTGTTCAGCTAGATCCGTTCCTGTTATTTACATTTAGTGCAGTGCGTCCTGCTCACAGTGTTCAGCTAGATCCGTTCCTGCTATTTACATTTAGTGCAGTGCGTCCTGCTCACAGTGTTCAGCTAGATCCGTTCCTGCTATTTACATTTAGTGCAGTGCGTCCTGCTCACAGTGTTCAGCTAGATCCGTTCCTGCTATCTTCTAGACTATTTACATTTAGTGCAGTGCGTCCTGCTCACAGTGTTCAGCTAGATCTGTTCCTGTTATCTTCTAGACTATTTACATTTAGTGCAGTGCGTCCTGCTCACAGTGTTCAGCTAGATCCGTTCCTGTTATCTTCTAGACTATTTACATTTAGTGCAGTGCGTCCTGCTCACAGTGTTCAGCTAGATCCGTTCCTGTTATCTTCCTACTGACAGGCAGGCTTGTCTGGTTACAGTATATAAAGCTACCTGAAGAAAATTACAGGTGTTCTATCCCAGCTTAGTGCAGCTACAGGCCATTAGTATGTCTGGAAGGCCAAGAAGGAGAGGCAGACAGTCACAAGCCAATAAGAGAGGGCAAGCAGGCTCTGTGTCTAGTGCTGGTCGTGGAGACGATGCATCCTCATCAGCACGTGGCCATGGGACACGCTTGGCCTTTTTTTCGGCAGCTGGCCGTGTTGAGCCGCAACATGCGGAAGACTTGGTCGAGTGGATGACCAAGCCGTCCTCATCCTCCTCATCCTCTCTCACCCATGCCCAGGGTGCTTTGTCTGGCAAAGCAGCGGCCTCTTCCCTCAGCTCAATGTCATCAGTGACTCCTTCCCTAGCTCCACCATGTCCTCATGAGGATTCCCTCGAACTGTTTGACCACAGTGTTGGGTACATGCTCCAGGAGGATGCCCAGCATTTGGAAGGCTCTGATGACGATACTGAGCTCGATGAAGGCAGTAATATGAGCACGGACAGAGGGGGTGCCCAAGAAGGACAGCAATCTGGCAGTCATGCTCCCCCTGCTGCAGCATACTGCCAGGTTTGCTCCAGTGATGAGGAGGGAGGGGATGATGAGGTCACTGACTCAACGTGGGTGCCTGATAGGAGAGAGGAGGAGGAGGAGGAGGAGGCGGCGGCACATCACCAACGAGCCAGGATGCCCTCCAGGGGCCAGCCTAAGGGTAGCACATTGACTGCATCACACCCCAAAGCTCCACATGTGCAGGGCGCTGCAGTCTCTGCGCGTTATTCAAAAAGTTCTTTGGTGTGGGCCTTTTTTGAGACGAGTGCATCAGATCGCACCGCTGCTATTTGCAACATATGTCTCAAGCGTATCTCGCGTGGCCAAAACATCTCCCGCTTGGGTACCACATGCTTGACCAGACATATGTTGACCTGCCATGCAGTTCGTTGGCAAGCGTATCTAAAAGACCCACACCAAAGAACAAAGAGGATCTCTCCTTGCTCCTCATCAGCTGAGATTTCCAACCCCACTAGACCTTCAGACCTCTCTGAGACCTGCAGTGAGAGGAATGAAGGTGTAGAATTAGGTGTGTCACAGCCAAGTACTTGTGGGCAATCTGCTTTTGGTACACCGACGTCAGATTGTACCAGGCAAATTTCCCTGCCCCAGCTGCTGCACCGCCGAAAGAAGTTTGCTCCCAGCCATCCACATGCCCAGCGGTTGAATGCTAGCTTGGCAAAATTGCTAGCACTTCAACTGCTGCCTTTTCAGTTGGTAGACTCTGCCCCCTTCCGTGAGTTTGTGGAATGTGCGGTTCCTCAGTGGCAGGTACCCAAACGCCACTTTTTCTCACGGAAGGCGATTCCGGCTCTCTACCGGCATGTGGAAGGCAATGTCCATGCCTCGCTGGACAGGGCGGTCAGCGGTAAGGTGCATATTACCGCTGACTCATGGTCCAGCAGGCATGGACAGGGACGTTACCTAAGTTTCACGGCGCATTGGGTGACTCTGCTGGCAGCTGGGAAGGATGCAGGACAAGGTGCAGTAGTGTTGGAGGTTGTTCCGCCACCACGCCTCCAAAATGCTGATTGTGACACACCTCTCTCCTCCACCCCCTCCTCTTCTTCTTCCTCCATGGCCTCTTCCTCGGAACCAGCGGTGCTCCGTAGGCGTTCAAGGGGCTACGCAAGTACGCAGGCCAAAAGATGCCATGCGGTGCTTGAGCTGGTGTGCTTGGGGGACAGGAGCTACACTGGGGCAGAGGTTCTGTCAGCTCTGCAGGGGCAGGTTCAGAGGTGGTTGACGCCACGCCAACTTAAGGCAGGAATGGTGGTTTGCGACAATGGCACCAACCTCCTCTCTGCCCTCCGACAGGGACAAATGACCCATGTGCCCTGTTTGGCTCACGTCCTTAACTTGGTGGTGCAGCGGTTCTTGGGCAGGTACCCGGGCTTACAGGATGTCCTGAGGCAGGCCAGGAAAGTCTGTGTGCATTTCCGCCGGTCATATAATGCCAGTGCTCGGCTGACAGACCTCCAAAAGGAGTTTAACCTGCCCAAGAACCGCCTAATCTGTGACATGCCCACCAGGTGGAACTCAACGTTGGCCATGCTGCAGCGGCTGCACACGCAGCAGAGGGCCATCAATGAGTACCTGTGCGACTATGGCACCAGGACAGGGTCAGGGGAGCTTGTTTTTTTTTCCCCACGCCAGTGGGCCATGATCAGGGATGCATGCACTGTCCTGTCACCATTCGAGGAGGCCACGAGGATGGTGAGCAGTGACAGTGCATGCATCAGTGACACTGTCCCCCTTGTCCACCTGTTGGAGCACACGCTGCGTGGAATAATGGACAGGGCACTTGAGGCAGAACAGAGGCAGGAAGAGGAGGACTTCCTTAGCTCTCAAGGCCCCCTTTATCCAGACAGTGTTCCTGCGTGCCCGCCGATCACACAGGAAGAGGACGAGGAGGAAGAGGAGGAGGAGGAGGAGGAAGATTGTGTCAGTATGGAGGTGGAGCCTGGCACTCAGCATCAGCAGCAGTCTTTAAGGGATCAGTCCCAAGAAACACATGGACTTGTACGTGGCTGGAAGGAGGTGGCTGCGGACCATGTCGTTCTTAGTGACCCAGAGGACTCCGGACCGAATGCCTCAGCAAACCTACGCTGCATGGCCTCCCTGATCCTGCAAAGCCTGCGTAAGGATCCTCGTATTCGTGGTATCAAGGAGAAGGACCAATACTGGCTGGCAACCCTCCTTGATCCACGTTACAAGGGTAAGGTTGCGGACCTTATCTTGCCATCGCAGAGGGAGCAGAGGATGAAACATCTTCGGGAGGCCTTGCAGAAAGGTCTGTGCAACGCGTTCCCAGAGACTGGGAGGTTACAAACTCCTGTTTCTGGACAACGTGTTGCTGAGGCTTCGGTCAGTCAAAGAAGGAGCGGTGGAGAAGGTGGCCGTCTGACCGATGCGTTCAGACAATTTTTTGGTCCGCAGCCCCAAGGTATGATCGGTTCCAGCAACCATCGCCAGCGTCTGTTTTACATGGTGCAGGAATACCTAGGGGCAAGATCAGACTTGGACACCTTTCCCACCGAAAATCCTCTGGGTTACTGGGTCTTGAGGATGGATCACTGGCCAGAGCTTGCACAGTATGCAATTGAGCTACTGGCCTGTCCTGCATCCAGCGTTCTTTCGGAACGCACATTCAGTGCTGCTGGAGGCGTGGTAACCGATCACAGGGTGCGTCTGTCCACCGACTCGGTCGATCGGCTGACCTTCATAAAAATGAATGAGTCTTGGATCACCACCAGCTACCAAGCACCTGATGCTGATGTAACCAAATAATTTTTTTTGAAATCTCAGATCCCTTCAAAGACTGCCTATGCTGATGCTGAGTGACTATCCCTGAATAATTATCCTCTTCCTCCTCAATCATCACGCTGATAGCTTGTAAGAACATTTTTGGTTCTGGGCGCCACCACCAGTGCCTAAGGCACAATTTTTCAGCCCCTGTTTAACAGGGGCGTGTAATTACAATTTTTGATGTAATACTTTGCAGCAGGGCTCGTTCCTGCATTCCAACTAGAGTGTCTGTGAGGGGTTGCAGTGTTGTGGCACCAGCACCAGTGCCTAAGGCCCAATTTTTCTGCCCCTGTCTAACAGGGGCGTGTAATTACAATTTTTGATGCAATACTTTGCAGCAGGGCTCGTTCCTGCGTTCCAACTAGAGTGTCTGTGAGGGGTTGCAGTGTTGTGGCACCAGCACCAGTGCCTAAGGCCCAATTTTTCTGCCCCTGTCTAACAGGGGCGTGTAATTACAATTTTTGATGCAATACTTTGCAGCAGGGCTCGTTCCTGCGTTCCAACTAGAGTGTCTGTGAGGGGTTGCAGTGTTGTGGCACCAGCACCAGTGCCTAAGGCCCAATTTTTCTGCCCTTGTCTAACAGGGGCGTGTAATTACAATTTTTGAAGCAATACTTTGCAGCAGGGCTCGTTCCTGCGTTCCAACTAGAGTGTCTGTGAGGGGTTGCAGTGTTGTGGCACCAGCACCAGTGCCTAAGGCCTAATTTTTCAGCTCCTGTTCAACAGGGGCATGTAATTACAATTCTTGATCTAATATTTCACAGCAGGGCCCTGTGAGGGCTTACAGTGTTGTGGCCACAGCAACACCTAAGGCCCAAATTTCTGCTGAGTATATAGGGCAGGACCCTACTTTCAAACATCTAACTTACAAACGACTCCTACTTGCAAACGGAAGGAGACAACAGGAAGTGAGATGAAATCTACCCCTAGGAAGGGAAATTCTCTCCTGTAAGAGTTAATATGGGAAAACAATTTCTCCTTTCCACTGAAAAAAACCCAAATTTTCAAAAAACATTTTTCATTGGGACAAAAAAGTGAGGTGAAATCTTCTGAAGAGGAGGAAAGACAGCAAAACAAATGTCACAGGGGTGATAACCCTTCCCTATGTTTTCCAAAAAGCTTAGAAAAGATTTTTTGGCTGGAGCTAAACACGTTAAAAATGTTCAAAATTACAAACAGATTCTACTTAACAACAAACCTACAGTCCCTGTCTTGTTTGCACCGCCTGTATACTGCTGTTCAGAGTATATAGGGCCTGGTGGCCCCACACCTTTCCTTATTTTAATTTGGGTGCGGGGTTCCCCTTAATATCCATACAAGACCCAAAGGGCCTGGTAATGGACTGGGGGGTACCCATGCCGTTTGTCTCACTGAGTTTCATCCATATTGCCATGACCCGACATGACATTAAACCCGCAAGCAGTTTTAAATGAGATTTTTTCCTTTAAAAATGACATTTGGTGCAGGGACTGTTCTAAACATGGGAAACACGCGTCACTTTACAGGCATACTATAGACACCCCCCAGGTACGATATTTAAAGGAATATTTCACTTTTTTTTTTTTACTTTAAGCATCATTAAAATCACTGCTCCCGAAAAAACGGCCATTTTTAAAAGTTTTTTTTGCATTGATACATGTCCCCTGGGGTAGGACCCGGGTCCCCAAACCCTTTTTAGGACAATACCATGCAAATTAGCCTTTAAAATGAGCACTTTTGATTTCGAACGTTCGAGTCCCATAGACGTCAATGGGGTTCTAACGTTCGTGCGAACTTTCGGTCCGTTCGCGGGTTCTGGTGCAAACCGAACCGGGGGGTGTTCGGCTCATCCCTAATATATATATATATATATATATATATATATATATATATATATATATATATATATATATATTTTTTTTTTTTTAGCAGAGATCCTATGGAATAAAATGGCAGTCATTGCAATTTTTTTTATGTCACATGGTATTTGCGCAGCAATTTTGCAAACGTGATCTTTTTGAAAAAACAAAAAAAAACAAAAAACACTTTCATGAATAAAAAAAAAAAAAAAACACAATATTTACCCCAATTTTTTTGTATAATGTGAAAGATGATGTTATGCCGAGTAAATAGATACCTAACATGTCATGCTTTAAAATTGCACACGTTCGTGGAATGGCGACAGACTTCGGTACTTAAAAGTCTCCATAGGTGACGCTTTAAATTTTTTTTACAGGTTACATGTTTAGAGTTACAGAGGAGGTCTAGAGGTGCCAGAATCATTGCTCTCGCTCTAACATACAAGATTTGGCCACTAGGGGGTGTTCTTGGAGCATAAATTACACATATAATTTCTTGACTACCTCTTATGCCGCGTACACACGAGCGGACTTTACGGCAGACTTTGCCCGGCGGACGGGATTTGGTCGGACAATTCGATCGTGTGTGGGCTCCAGCGGACTTTGTTTTCTCAAAAGTTGGACGGACTTAGATTTGAAACATGTTTTAAATTAATCCGTCGAACTCGAGTCCGGTCGAAAAGTCCGCCGTCTGTATGCTAGTTCGACGGACAAAAAGCCACGCTAGGGCAGCTATTGGCTACTGGCTATGAACCTCCTTGTTTTAGTCCGGTCATATGTCATCACGTACGAATTCGACGGACTTTGGTGGATTGTGTGTAGGCAAGTCCGTTCATTCAGAAAGTCCGTCATAAAGTCCGTCGAAAAGTACGCCGAGCAAAGTCTGCCGTAAAGTCCGCTCGTGTGTACGCGGCATTACACTTTTGAAGGCCCTGGAGCACCAGGACAATGGAAACGCCCCAAAAATGACCCAATTTTGGAAAGAAAACACCCCAACGTATAATCTATGAGGCATAATGAGTCTTTTGAACATGTCATTTTTTTCTACAAGTTTTTGGAAAATGTGTAAAGAAAATGAAAACGCTTTTTTTTTTTTTTTTTAACACAAAGTTGTCCATTTATACAATATTTCTAACACATAGCATGTACATACCAAAAATTACACCCCAAAATAGATTCTCCTGCTCCTCCCGAGTATGGCGATACCACAGGTGGGAGACTTTTACACAGCCTGGCCACATACAGAGGACCAACATGCAGGGAGCACCTCCAGGTGTTCTAGGGGCATCAATGTCAAATCTAATCTGACTACCTATTACACTGTAGTGGCATGGATGTGGCATGGATGAGAACTGATGTGCGTGGATGAGCATGAATGGCGATGGATGAGCCGTGGATGGGGATGGCTGAGTATGGACGGGATGACTGAGCATGAATGAGTATTGCTGAGCATGAATGAGTATGGCTGAGTATGAATGGGATGGCTGGATATGGCTGAGTATGAATGGGATGGCTAGATATGGCTGAGTATGAATGGGATGGCTGGGTACGGCTGAGTATGACTGGGTATGGCTGAGTATAGATGTGGGTGGATGGGATGGCTAAGCATTGATGGATGGATGAGTATTGCTGAGGATGGATGGATGAGCATGTATGAGTATTGCTGATTAGGGATGGCTGGCTGAGTATGGATGGATGGCTGAATATGGATGGATGGCTGAGTATGGATGGATGGCTGAGTATGGATGGCTGAGTATGGATGGATGGCTGAGTATGGATGACTGAGTATGGATGAGCATGGATGAGTATTGCTGATTAGGGATGGCTGGCTGAGTATAGATGGATGGCTGAATATGGATGGCTGAGTATGGATGGATGGCTGAGTATTGATGGATGGCTGAGTATGGATGACTGAGTATGGATGGATGGATGAGTATTGCTGATTAGGGATGGCTGGCTGAGTATGGATGGATGGCTGAATATGGATGGCTGGGTATGGATGGATGGCTGAGTATGGATGGATGGCTGAAAATGGATGGCTGAGCATGGATGGATGGCTGAATATGGATGGCTGAGTATGGATGGATGGCTGAATATGGATGGCTGAGTATGGATGGATGGCTGAGTATGGATGGCTGAGTATGGATGGATGGCTGAGTATGGATGGATGGCTTAGTATGGATGACTGAGTATGGATGAGCATGGATGAGTATTGCTGATTAGGGATGGCTGGCTGAGTATGGATATATGGCTGAGTATGGATGGCTGAGTATGGATGGATGGCTGAGTATGGATATATGGCTGAGTATGGATGGCTGGCTAGTATTGACGGAGCGATCACGTGGTAAACGGCCGCTGTCAGCCGAGCGGCCGCCTTGCAGCAGTATATGTGCAGTGGGCGGTCGGGAGTGGGCTGACGGGCGGCACGCGCACGCCCCAGACCCGGAAGTGTCATATCACATACTAGGTATGTAATCTGGCACAGAGCGGCCCCCTTGCCGCAGTATATGTGTGGTGGGCGGTCGGGAACTGGTTAATGTACACACACACCAGACAAACAGCTATGCAAATTCATTATAAACAAACCCCTATATGGCCAAACATCTGACCATCACACCTACGTAAGCTTGTTGGACACCCCATTCCAAATCCACGGGCATTAAAATGGCAATGCTCCGCCACTCTGTTTGCGGCAGTGACAGCCTCCACTCTTCTGATAAGACCGTCCTCATGATTTAGGAGCTTGTCCGATAGTTTTGAGACAATCAGCGAAAAGATCATTTTGCTGATGTTGGACAAGAAGGCCTGGTTCACATTCCATGCTCAATAAGAAGTCAGGGCTCCACGCAGGCCTCTCCAGTTCCTCCACACCGAACTTCGCAAACTAGACGTACCATCCTGCTGGAACAGAAAAGGGAAAAGGGTAGGAGCAGATGTAAAAAGGGTAGGAGTGCGCCACCTGCTGGCTCACAAAGAAAGTGCAACATATTAATTATTATTATTATTTTTATTATAGAGGATTTATATAGCGCCAACATTTTGCGTAGCGCTTTACAACATGAGGGCAGACAGTACACTTACAATACAATTCATTACAGGAGGAATTGTTAATAAACAGTATGTCATATTTACAGTATATAGTAATATACACTCACCGGCCACTTTATTAGGTACACCTGTTCAATTGCTTGGTAACACAAATTGCAAATCAGCCAATCACTTGGCAGCAACTCAATGCATTTATGCATCTAGACGCGGTGAAGACCACTTGCTGGAGTTCAAACCAATGAATGGGGAAGAAAGGGGATTTAAGTGACTTTGAACGTGGCATGGTTGTTGGTGCCATCTACTGAAAAAAACGCTTTCAAAAAAGTTATAAATTGATTTGCATTTTAATGAGTGAAATAAGTATTTGGTTCCTTTATCAATCAACATGATTTCTGTCTCCCAGGTGTCTTCTATACAGGTAACGAGCTGAGATTAGGAGCACTTCCTTGAAGGGAGTGCTCCTAATCTCAGCTTGTTACCTGTATAAAAGACACCTGTCCACAGGAGCAATCAATCAGATTCCAATATCTCCACCATGACCAAGACCAAAGAGCTGCTCAAGGATGTCAGGGACAAGATTGTAGACCTACACAAGTCTGGAATGGGCTACAAGACCATCGCCAAGCAGCTTGGTGAGAGGGTGACAACAGTTGGTGCGATTATTCGCAAATGGAAGACACATAAAATAACTGTCAATCTCCCTCGGTCTGGGGCTCCATGTAAGATCTCACCTTGTGGAGTTTCAATGGTCATGAGAACGGTGAGGAATCAGCCCAGAACTACACGAGAGAATCTTGTCAATGATCTCAAGGCAGCTGGGACCATAGTCACCAAGAAAACAATTGGTAACACACTACACTGTGAAGGACTGAAACCCTGCAGCACCCGCAAGGTCCCCATCCTCAAGTAAACACATGTACAGGTCCATCTGAAGTTTGCTAATGAACATCTGAATGATTCAGAAGAGAACTGGGTGGAAGTGTTGTGGTCAGATGAGACCAAAATCCAGCTCTTTGGCATCAACTCAACTCGCCGTGTTTGGAGGAGGAGGAATGCTGCCTATGACCCCAAGAACAACATCCCCAGCATCATACATGGAGGTGGAAACATTATGCTTTGGGGGTGTTTTTCTGCTAAAAGGACAGGACAACTTCACCGCATCAAAGGAACGATGGACGGGGCCATGTACCATCAGATCTTGGGCGAGAACCTCCTTCCCTCAGCCAGGGCATTAAAAAATGGATCCTGGATGGGTCTTCCAGCATGACAATGACCCAAAACACACGTCCAAGGCAACAAAGAAGTGGCTCAAGAAGAAGCACATTAAGGTCCTGGAGTGGCCTAGCCAGTTTCCAGACCTTAATCCCTTAGAAAATATGTGGAGGGAGCTGAAAGTTTGAGTTACCAAACGCCATCCTCGAAACCTTAATGACTTAATGGAGAGGATCCATTATAGACTGATCATTTCTTTGTCAGTGGGCAAACATACAAAATCAGTAGGAGATCAAATACTTTTTCCCTCACTGTACATCCCTCGCCGGCCGCTGTCATCTTCTCCCTTAGTGTCGGGTTTTCAGCCTTGTGGTTGTTCAATGGAGGAGTGATTCATTCCAGCACAGCTGAAGTGTGCCAGGAATGCCCATCGTGTTGTGCATGCGCAGCTCAGCATTCATTTAGTAGAAAACTGTGAGCCGGCAGGCAAGTTTGTATTATTGCAGAGGAGACATAACTTATCTATTCGCAATAAAAATCTGCCCGCAGCTCTCTAAATGTTAGGTTTAGTTCCACTTTAAGGATACAGCTGTACTCCAGGCACAAAAACAACATATTTCTCATTAGCCACAGAGAATATAAATCCACTTTATGTGTACTAAATACCTTTGCAAACCCGGGTATTACCTTGTACAATTAGAGGTGACATCATCATACATGGCCTGTGTAGAGAGCAGAGCTGTGGGAGGGGCTCAGCAGGCCCCACCCACTACAGGCTGTCTGCAGAAAACTACAGGAGGGGGGTGGAGACAAGACCAGTCACCCCGCACAAACAGAGAGAGCAGCAGTGAGCGGTCTTTATTACAGAGGCAAAGTTTCACTCGGGATTTCTGCACAGTAAAACTTGAGCGCTACAAAAGTGTAAAATAACAATGACTGTATAAAACCTAAACAAGATTCTGTAACCATAATTGAGATAATTGGTCTTTAAACATACTTGAGTCTACAATTTAATTATAAGCTGTGTACATGATTGCAGTCACACACATACACTTAATTCTCCAAAAACTCTAATGAAGGAGATTTATTCTAATCACACATAAGAGGGATCCCCTGAATGTGAAGTAGTGGACATTATGTGGACTATGACGGCTCAGATTTCTCTGGTAATTTTGTTTTTTTAATGCTGCTGATCTTATCTCTCTGTAGGTTGTCACCATAGACAAACAACTTACTTCCATGGGTTTGGTCTGTCATCCCCAGGTTTAGAAGTCCTTGATTTCATGATGGTCCGATGGCTCCAGTGCTTTCCTGGCCTGGAACAGGTATGCAGATCATTCGCTGTGACCTTCTTTTCCTGATCAGCATTCTGATTCCAGGTCTCTTATTTTTACCTTCCCTGGTTACTCCAGTCCCCCCCACCTCCAACATGCTCATTTCATTTTTAAATAAACCTTTTTTTTTTTAATTGCATAACTTATTGTAGACTTAGCCATGTCAACACTGAGTCTCTACAATACAAGCAGATTATGGCTGGTGGGAGGGTATGGAGGAGTTACAGTATATAAATATCAGATCTAATGAGCGGGACCTTTAAGCCTCGTACACACGATCCGATAAGAGCGTCAGGCTTTTGTCCGAAGGGCGTGTGCCAGGAACTTGTCTTGCATACAAACGGTACACAACTGTCGGCCAACAAACACGAACGTAGCGACTTACTACGTGGAATTTCAGCTCTTGAGCGCCACCCTTTGGGCACCTTCTGCTAATGTCGTGTTTGATGAGCATTGATTCCGAGCATGCATTTTTGTACTGTGGACTTTTGTGTGACACACGATACAAAGATCTGACAACAGACCGCTGTCCGCCGAAAATTTACTAGCCTGCCATCCAACATTTGTTGGCGGAAAGTTGGACAACGATTGTCTGAAGGAGCGTACGAACGGTCGGATTTTAGGCAAACAGTCTGTCATCACACAATTCCCTGCCGGAAATCCGATGGTGTGTACCAAGGCTTCATGTCCTCTATTAGATTTTAACTTCTAGAGGACCAAGGCCCTCATACGTACTTCTAATGACCAAGGCCTTCCTATGTCCTGTACCTTATTAGTTTATTTACTTCTGATGATACCTCCTCTCCCTTATTAGATCATAATTTTTAATGACCATAACCCCCACATCCCGTATCCCCTATTAAATTACAGCTAATAATGACCAAGGCCCTCATACCTCCTGTCCCCTATGAGATTATAACTTCTATGGACCAAGGCCCCCATACCTCCTGTCCCCTATGAGATTCTAACTTCTATGGACCAAGGCCCCCATACCTCCTGTCCCCTATTAGATTATACCTTCTAAGGACCAAGGCCCCCATACCTCCTGTCCCCTATTAAATTACAGCTAATAATGACCAAGGCCCTCATACCTCCTGTCCCCTATGAGATTATAACTTCTAAGGACCAAGGCCCCCATACCTCCTGTCCCCTATTAGATTATACCTTCTAAGGACCAAGGCCCCCATACCTCTTGTCCCCTATTGAATTATAACTTCTAATGAAATAGGCCCTCACACCTCCTGTCCCTTATTGGATCATAACTTCTAATGACATAGGCCCTCACACGTTCCGGTCCCCTGTTATATTATAACTTCTAATGAGATGACCAAGGCCCCCATATGTCCTGTACCTTATTTGATCATTACTTCTGATGACATACCTCTTGTACACAATTAGATTATAACTTTTAAGGATCAAGGCCCTCATACCTCCTGTCCCTTATTAGATCATTAATTTATTGACCAAGACCCTCATACCTCCTGTTCCCTATTGGATTATAACCTCTAAGGACCAAGGCTCTCATACCCCCTGTCCCCTATTAGATTATAACTTCTAAGGCCAAGGCCTTCTTGCTTCCTTTCCCTTATTAGATCATTACTTTTGATGACCAAAGCTTACATACCTCCTGTCCCCTATTGGATCATAACTTTTGATGACATAGGCTCTCATGCCTCCTGTAGGGTTGCTACCTCATCCCTTTAAACCCGAACACATATTAATTACACAGGTTCTGTGGTTGATTAAGGTGCTAATTAAACTCACTTGGTGCCTTATCTGCATTAAATTAGCCTCAGAACCTGTGTAATTAATATGTTTTCACGTTTAAAGGGATGAGGTGGCAATCCTAGCCTCCTGTCCCCTATAAGATTATAACTGATAAGGACAAAGGCTCTTATACCACTGTCCCTTATTAGATCATTACTTTAATGACCAAGGTCCACATACCTCCTGCCCTCTGTTAGATTATAACTTCTAAGGCCCTCATACCTCCTGCCCCCTATTAGATTATAACTTCTAAGGACCAAGGTCAAAATACTTCCTGTCCCCTATTAGATTATAACTTCTAAGGGCCAAGGCCCTCATACCTCCTGTCTCCTATTATATTATACCTTCTAAGGATCAAGGCCCTCATATCTCCTTTCCCCTATTATGCCGTGTACACACGACTGGACTGGTCCAACGGAACAAATCCATCGGACAATCCGACCGTGTGTGGGCTTCATCGGACCTTCAATGGACCTTTTCTGTCAAAAATCAGACAGACTTTAGATTTGGAACATGTTTCAAATCTTTTCAACGGACTCGAGTCCGGTCAAAAAATCAGTTTGTCTGTATGCTAGTCCGACGGACAAAAAAGGATGCAAGGCCAGCTATTGGCTACTGGCTATGAACCTCCTTATTCCAGTTCGGTCGTACGTCATCACATTCAAAAGAACGGACTTTCGAACGCACTTTAGTCCGTTCGTGTGTGGCCAAGTCTGGTCATTCGTAAGTCCGTTGTAACTCTGTCGAAAGTCCATTGGAAAGACCGTCGGACCTTTGATGCTGAAAATTCCGCTCGTGTGTGCACGGTATTTTTTACCGATTTAACTTCTAGGGGATCAAGTCCCTTACACCTCCTCTCCCCTATTAGATTATAACTTCTAAGGAACAAGGCCTTCATATGTCCTGTACCTTATTAGATCATTACTTCTGATGACGCAGGCCCTCATACCTCTCCCCTATTAGATTATAACTTCTCAGGACCAAGGTCAACATACTTCCTGTCCCCTTATTAGATTATAACTTCTAAGAGAGAAGGCCCTCATACCTCCTGTTCTCTATTAGATTTTAACTTCTAGAAGACCAAGGCCCTTACACCTCCTGTCCCCTATTCGATTATAACTTCTAAGGACCAAGGCCCTGACACCTCCTGTCCCCTATTCGAATATAACTTCTAAGGACCAAGGTCCTGACACCTCCTGTCCCCTATTCGATTATAACTTCTAAGGATCAAGGCCCTGACACCTCCTGTCGCCTATTACATTATAACTTCGAATGACCAAGGCCCTCACACCTCCTGTCCTCTATTAGATTATAACATCTAATGAATAGTTACCTCGTATCTCTTGCCCCTTGTTAGACTGTAAGATTTAATATCTTGTGTGTTCCTTCCACCTTGAGAAGCAGGGCCCTCGTATGTCCATTTCCCTATTAGACTGAAAAAACCTAAAGAACAAGGTCCTCACCTCCTCATACACAGATCAAAGGATTGGGCCTAATCTTTGTAATCAATCTCTTATGCCGCGTACACACGATCGGAATTTTGGTCACAAAAAGGTATGATGGCTTTTCCGACGGAATTCCGCTCAAGCTCGCCTTGCATACACACGGTCACACAAAAGTTCTCTGAACTTTCGACCGCCAAGAACACGGTGACGTACAACACTAAGACGAGCTGAGAAAATGAAGTTCAATACTTCTTCTGAGCATGCGTCAAATTGTTTCCGAGCATGCGTGGTTTTTTTGCACATCTGAATTGCATACAGACGATCGCATTTTCGGATAGGAACTTTTTCTGACCGAAAAATAGAGAACCTGCTCTCAATCTTTTGCTGGCTGGAATTCCGCCAGCAAAAGTCCGATGGAGCATACACACGGTCGCATTTTCCGACCAAAACCTCTCGTCTGAGTTTTGCTGGCGGCATTTCTGATCATGTGTACGCGGCATTACTCTGAGGATCAGTAACGCACAGTCATTGTGCAGAGTTTGCATATACTGAATAATGGGTAAATATGTATGATAAAAATACATCCAAATAAAAGTTTTGGGACATTATTTATATTATTCACATCAAGCTGATCCCATTCATTCACGTAGTTGAAAAAAATGATAGGTTGACCCTTAAATATTCTCAGTGGTGACATCAGTTTGAGTAATCAGAGGATGAGAAGCTATTATGGCCGGCTTTCCATAATAAGGAGGGACAGGTGGATAATATACAGGATATGGCCATTAGGGAACGGACTTTCCTCTTATCTGAATCATTGCATCTCACTTAGCTGAGTTATTACAGGGATTAGACCGTGATCTGTATTCTACAAATATGTTCAGATTCCACAAGAAGGAACACTCTGGTCACTGTCTGTAACTAAGCTGGCCACAAACTCTATAACTCAACACTTATGCCCTATACACACGATCGGACTTTCCGACAGAAAATGTGCGATCGGAGCTTGTTGTCGGAAATTCCGACCGTGTGTGGGCTCCATCAGACTTTTTCCATCGGAAATTTCCGACACACAAAGTTTGAGAGCTGGATCTAAAATTTTCCGACAACAAAATCCGTTTGCGTAAATTCCGATCGTGTGTAGACAGTTACGACGTGCAAAGTGCCACGCATGCTCGGAATCAAGCAGAAGAGCCGCACTGGGCTATTGAACTTCATTTTTCTCGGCTCGTCGTACGTGTTGTACTTCACCGTGTTCTTGACGACCAACTTTGTGTGATCGTGTGTATGCAAGACAAGTTTGAGCCAATGTCCGTCGGAAAAAATCCGATGGATTTTGTTGTCGGAATGTCCGATCGTGTGTACAGGGCATGAGTATTTCCAGTATGATATCCCAGGCTCCTACCTGCCAGATCTGTTTGCAAGTAGACACAGGAAATCTGGCTGTATGATGGACCAGAGGTGATGGGGGAGCCTGTGCATGTTCACAGCCCAACAAGAACCTAACGAGAAGTATGAGGGTACTGTGTGTTAGAGCATACACTCTTAACCACCTTAATACAGGGCATTTTCACCCCCTTCCTGCCCAGGCCATTTTTCAGCTTTCAGCGCTGTCGCACTTTGAATGACAATTGCGCGGTCATGTTACACTGCACCCTAATGAAATTTTTATCATTTTTTCCCCACAAATAGAGCTTTCTTTTGGTGGTATTTGATCCCCTCTGTGGTTTTTATTTATTGCGCTATAAACAAAAGAAGAGGGACAATTTTGAAAAAACACAATATTTTTTACTTTTTGCTATAATAAATATCCAATTTTTTTTTTTTAACAAATTTTTTCCTCAGTTTAGGCCGATATGTATTCTTCTACATATTTTTGGTAAAAAAAAAATCACGATAAGCGTATATTGATTGGTTTGCGCAAAAGTTATAGCGTCTACAAAATAGGGGATAGATTTATAGCATTTTTATTTATTTATTTATTTTTTACTAGTAATGGCGGCGATCTGCGATTTTTATTGTGATTGCGATATTGCGGCGGACATATCAGACACTTTTGACACATTTTTGGGACCATTCACATTTATACAGCGATCTGTGCTATAAAATTGCATTGATTACTGTGTAAATGTGACTGGCAGGGAAGGGGTTAACACAAGGGGGCGATCGAGGGGTTACTGTATGACCTAGGGAGGTGATTCTAACTGTGGGGGGAGGGGACTCACTAGGGGAGGAGACCGATCGGTGTCCCTATGTACAAGGGACACACCATCGGCCTCCTCTCCTCTCTGACAGGACGTGGATCTGTGTTTACATATACAGATCCACGGTCCTGCTCGCGTGCCCGGCAGTGGACATCGCGGCTGCCGGGCACGCGCACCGGGTCCCGAGCGACGCAGCGGGCACGCGCGCGCCCCCTAGTGGCTCGGGAGGGCGATCACGTCATATGACGTCCGCCCAGAACAAGAGCTGCCTCGTCCCGCCATCATATGACGGTGGGCGGTGGCTTAGTGGTTAAAAAGGAGAGGCGGTATGAAGATGTCCTGCAGCCAGGTAATGAGGTGGGTTATATCTGATTCTGCAGCTTCTAATCCACACTGTGAGAAGCTCACAGTGTGCAGTGAAATCAGAGTAAGCCATTTCGGTCCAGGAGAGGGGTCTTATACAACAAGGCTGGAGGTCAGATTGAAAGTGAACCTGTTTCTTTTCCCTCCATGGGCCTAGTCCAGGTTGACTCTACAATCTAAGAGGGAGCGGCAGGTATTAGACCAAGAATCTCATCTCCTTTTCAGTACAATGTAGATATGAATAGCAGTAATCTAGTATGTCTCTTTCCTCCATACTGCACCTCTGGGTCGGGGTGTAAATGTAATTTTACATAAACTGTGCTGGGCGACAGTTGGACGTCGTCCAGGTAAACAGATCTTACATGGAGTTAAGTTGAGGATGATAACACCATAAATCTCCTCTGATCTCCTGCCTGACTATAAATAGGTACCTGTTACAGAACGGAGCAAAGTGGATTCCTGGTAGTTCCAGGATGTGGTATTTATAACGTCACTTATACAGGACTCTGTATACTAATCCCACTGCACTGCTGTTTAAAACAATCCCATGCATTAACCAGAACAGCCCCCCCCTCTCTATACCCCTTATAGACCAGAGACATTTTTACATTTCCACTATGGGCCTGTTTGTCCGGCAACAACTTTAGTACTTTGTCATTTATTAAATTGGAACTTCACCTCTAAAAGGGAAGTTCCGCTTTTTTGACGCCCCCCCCCCCCCCCCTTCAGCTTTTGGACACTAATGCCGTGTACACACGGGCGGAACGAATCCGTCAGGCAATCCGACCGTGTGTGGGCTTCATCGGACCTTCAGCTGACTTTTTCTGTCGAAAATCAGACGGACTTTAGGTTTAGAACATGTTTCAAATCTTTCCAACGGACTCGAGTCCGGTCGAAAAATCAGTTAGTCTGTATGCTAGTCCGACGGACAAAAAAAGGACGCAAGGGCAGCTATTGGCTACTGGCTATGAACTTCCCTATTCTAGTCCCTTCGTACGTCATCACGTTAATACCAACGGACTTTCAGTCCATTCGTGTGTGGACAAGTCCGGTCGTCCAAAAGTCTGTCGTAACTCCGTTGAAAGTCCGTCGGAAAGACCGTCGGACGTTTGATGCTGAAAAGTCCGCCCGTGTGTACAACGGCTTAAGCGATCCGAGTGGATCCATTTAATGATGGGGACCATGATGTAAGACGGGAGGACTCAGATGGGGACCATGATGTAAGAGGGGAGGACTCTGATGGGGACCATGATGTAAGAGGGGAGGACTCTGATGGGGACCATGATGTAAGAGGGGAGGACTCTGATGGGGACCATGATGTAAGAGGGGAGGACTCTGATGGGGACCATGATGTAAAGGCCATCAAATCTTGGATGAGACCTCCTTCCCTCAGCCAGGGCAAGGAAAATGGGTCGTAGATGGGTATTCCAGCATGACAATGACCCAAAACACACGGCCAAGGCCACAAAGGAGTGGCTCAAGAAGAAGCAAATTAACCACTTCAATACAGGGCATTTTCACCCCCTTCCTGCCCAGGCCAATTTTCAGTTGTCAGCGCTGTCGCACTTTTAATGACAATTGCGCAGTCATGCAACACTGTATCCACGTGAAAATGATTTTTTCAAAACAAATAGAGCTTTTTGTTGCTCTTTGCTCTTTTGGTGGTATTTGATCATCTCTGCAGTTTTTATTTTTTGTGCTATAAACAAAAGAAGAGCGAAAAAAACACAACTTTTTTTTTTTTTTTTACTTTTTGCTATAATAAATATCCCAATTTTTTTTAAAAAAAGCTAATTTTTTTTCCCAGTTTAGGCCGATATGCATTCTTCTACATATTTTTGGTAAAAAAAAAAAATCGGAATAATCGTATATTGATTGGTTTGCGCAAAAGTTATAGTGTCTAAAATATTTTATGGAATTTTTTTTTTTTTTTTTTTGTTTACTAGTAATGGCGGCGATCTGCGGACATTGGGACCATTCACATTTATACAGCGATCAGTGCTATAAAAATGCATTGATTACTGTATAAATGTCAACGGCAGTGAAGGGGTTAACACTAGGAAGTGATTCTAACTGTAGGGCGTGGGGATTCACAAGGGGAGGAGACCGATCGGTGTTCCTCTGTACACGGAACACATGAACGGTCTCCTCTCACCTGACAGGACGTGGATCTGTGTGTTGACACACACAGATCCACATCCCGGCTCTGTTACCGGGCAATCGCAGGTGCCCGGCGGACATTGCAGCCACCAGGCACGCGCATCGGCTCCCGAGTGACGCGGCAGCCGCGCGCCCCCCCAGACGGCCGGGAAACCCAAGACGTCATATGACGCCCGCCCAGGATGGGAGATCCCTCCTGCGGACGTCATATGACTATGGGCGGTACCGATGTGGTCAAGGTCCTGGAGTGGCCTAGCCAGCCTCCAGACCTTAATCCCATAGAAAATATGAGGAGGGAGCTGAAGGTTTGAGTTACCAAACGTCAGCCTCAAAAACCCTAATGACTTGGAGAGGATCTGCAAAGAGGAGTGGGACAAAATCCCTCCTGAGATGTGTGCAAACCTGGTGGCCAACTACAGGAAATGTCTGACCTCTGTGATTGCCAACAAGGGTTTTGCCACCAAGTACTGAGTCATGTTTTGCGAAGGGGTCAAATACTTATTTCACTCATTAAAATGCAAATCAAAACGACCTTTGAGGAAATGTGCAGTCTCTCCCAGGTCCCTAGACACACAATTATCTTTAATATACAAAGAAATTCTCTCCCACACACACACAACACCATACCCTCCTTTACACAAAAGTGGTCCAATGACCTAGATACCGAAATATCTCCAGGAGAATGGCATACCTCCTTCACATTTACCCATAAGTCTTCGATCTCCAGCTTCGTGCAGGAGAAGAACTATAAACTACCCTCTAGATGGTATAGAGATCCAGTCTCGGTCCACGGAATGTTCCCCAACACCCCCAAAACCTGCTGGTGCTGTCACAGAGGAAGAGGAACCTATCTCCATATCTGGTGGGAGTGTACACAAGTTATAACGAAATGTATGATGACTCTCTCACCCTCTCCCCTAAGGTGGCCCTACTGTCTATCCTCCCGGGTTTATTCAAATCCCAGAAAAATAACCTCCTCTGGTTTTTTCTGTCGGCAGCCCGTCAGCTGATTGTGAAATTCTGGAAATCAGAGGTAATCCCCCCCCTTCACGGGTGGATTGATGTCCTCAATGATGTCATGCTTATGGAGGAGATGCAGGCTAGAGAGGGAGACAACTGGGACAAACACCTTAAACAGTGATATGTTTGGGTTCACTATTCCGCCTTGGATAGATTATTACACAGGCTAAACAGAGGTTGAGCTGAGGGAAACCCTAGATGTTCAACCACTGGAGGATCACCAGGGAATATGGTCCTAGTGAGTTGATGACCACGTTCCAGTGAACGGCTTTCCAACCATTTTGTTTCAGTTACACTAAGAACGAATGAATTATAACAAACACACTGTATGTATACCATTACCTTCCCCCATACCCTATCCCCCCCCCCTTCTTCTCTTCTCCCCCTTCCCCCTCCCTTCCCGTTTTCACGGATATATGTATGACCGCGCAATTGTCATTCAAAGTGTGACAGCGCTGAAAGCTGAAAATTGGTCTGGGCAGGAAGGGGGTTTAAGTGCCTGGTAAGCAAGTGGTTAAATAAAAAATGATCTTTGATCTCTGAGTCTGATGATATTTACCAGATTCAACCTCTAATAGTATATACAGTATATATCTCCTCTAATAGTATACACAGTATATCTCTCCTCTTATAGTATATACAGTATATATCTCCTCTAATAGTATATACAGTATATATCTCCTCTAATAGTATATACAGTATATCTCTTCTCTAATAGTATATATCTCCTCTAATAGTATATACAGTATATCTCCTCTAATAGTATATACAGTATATCTCTTCTCTAATAGTATATACAGTATATATCTCCTCTAATAGTATATACAGTATATCTCCTCTAATAGTATATACAGTAGATCTCCTCTAATAGTGTATATAGTATATATCTCCTCTAATAGTATATACAGTATATATCTCCTCTAATAGTATATACAGTATACATCTCCTCTAATAGTATATACAGTATATATCTCTTCTAATAGTATATACAGTATATCTCCTCTAATAGTATATACAGTATATATCTCCTCTAATAGTATATACAGTATATATCTCCTCTAATAGTATATACAGTATATATCTCCTCTAATAGTATATACAGTATACATCTCCTCTAATAGTATATACAGTATATATCTCTTCTAATAGTATATACAGTATATCTCCTCTAATAGTATATACAGTATATATCTCCTCTAATAGTATATACAGTATATATCTCCTCTAATAGTATATACAGTATATCTCTCCTCTAATAGTATATACAGTATCTCTCTCCTTTAATAGTATATACAGTATATATCTCCTCTAACAGTATATACAGTATATCTCTCCTCTAATAGTATATACAGTATATCTCCTCTAATAGTATATACATTATATCTCTCTTCTAATAGTATATACAGTATACATCTCCTCTAATAGTATATACAGTATATATCTCTTCTAATAGTATATACAGTATATCTCCTCTAATAGTATATACAGTATATATCTCCTCTAATAGTATATACAGTATATATCTCCTCTAATAGTATATACAGTATATCTCTCCTCTAATAGTATATACAGTATCTCTCTCCTTTAATAGTATATACAGTATATATCTCCTCTAACAGTATATACAGTATATCTCTCCTCTAATAGTATATACAGTATATCTCCTCTAATAGTATATACAGTATATCTCTCCTCTAATAGTATATACAGTATATCTCCTCTAATAGTATATACATTACATCTCTCCTCTAATAGTATATACAGTATATCTCTTCTGTCTGTTATTCTCAGAGTGGATTAGATATTTTACTCCCTAACCATATAGTTGGTTATTTATATTTACCACTGCATAGAGATATTTAAGAAAAAATTGCCTTTTTTTAAACTTTACATATACTAAATTATACACCACACTTTTTTTTTAAGGTTATTAACCGATTAATCGAAACAATAATCAGCCAACTAATCGATGTTGAAAATAATCGTTAGTTGCAGCCCTACTTCAAAGTAGTCCCTGTAACTACTTTGGTCTTACTTTGATGGGAGTTGAGGTCCATAGACCCCATGTTGTTTACACAGGCATTCCCTGAAAATCGCGGCAAAATCGCAGCCGCAAAATAGCGCGACTTTCAAGTGTGTGAAAAGGGCCTAAAGCACAATCGTTATAAACAATTAAGAACTTTCATAGGGCCCTGTTTTTAATAATTGTAGAAATAGTCTCTTGATGAACACCATTACAAGCATAAAGTAAGGAGGGTGCTGTTGGCTGAAATAGGGGGGGGGGGATCACCCAAAAAGACAACAAGAACCCCTATAAGTGCAATGCACATTTTATATAAGAAAAGTACCTAAACCAGGATTATTCTTATATACAGCACACATAGCAGTTACAGAGGGTAGGTACATACCAATATATATCCAAAAAATAACATACAAGGAAAAACAAAAAATAGTTAGCAATGGTACAGCAGGCAAAGTAAAACAAAGTCTCTTGAACCCAATAGAGAGAGATTAGTACCCCTGTCAGGTTTTTATTGCTATCTGTGTGTGCCCATTAGGGAAATTCTCCCTCTCGATTTTGTCCTGGTGATCGTTTTCACTGAGAGTAAAAAAAAAAAAAAATCCCAAATTTTATGTTGTCACCAGAACAGGAATAGAGGGGAAATATTTCAACGGGGGACACTAGTGACAACCAGGGATCCCCTCACTTTGGAGAGATTTCCTCTCACTTCCTGTTTGACTATGGGACAGGAAGTGAAGGGAAATCTCCCCAATGGGTCACAGATGGCAAAAAAAAAAAAAACTGACAGGGGTTATAATCCTCCCTTACTTCATCCAAAATTAGGAAAAAAAACATTCTAGTTTATTGCTGTGAATATTATAACATATTATTATTATTTAAGGTACTTATATAGCGCCATCAATTTACTCATCGCTTTACATATACATTGTACATTTACATCAGTCTCTACCCTAACGGAGCTTACAATCTAATAAACATATCTTTTGTAAAGAATAAAACCTGTACTAGTGTACATGCAGGGCTGCTGTTAGATATCATGGGGGGCCCCATACAGGCCTCTCTTTCCCCAGCCGAAACTGATTGAGAATATCCATTGATCAGTCCCTTCCTCTACTAGCCTCAGCTGCAGAGAGGAATGAAAAGGAAGCACTGTGAGGCTTCCTGCTCATTCACAAACTGAAGCATAGTAAACAATGTTTACTATGCTTCAATCGTGAATGGACACAAAGGCGATTGGTACCGATCGCTCATTATGTTCATTCAGGAAAGGAAGGGGCCAGTAAATGACAAATTTACTGCCCCCCCACAGCTCTCCATCCTGAGACCTACCCCTATGTGCCCCCAGCAGCTTTCCCCGGTGGGAATGGAGGGAAGCTGGCAGAGGATCAGTGTCTGCAATAGGACAGCACAGCCGGCCCTCCTTCTCAGCAGGTGCCTGTGCCCCCCCCCCCCCCCCCCATTTTGAATGGATGCGGCCCCCGGGCCCAGTACAGGAGGGCTGGCTGTACTGCCTTATCAGCGGCCCTGTGTAGAAGTACACCATTATACATAGCTCACAACTGTCCCTGATTTTGAGAGACTGTCCCTGATTTGGAGCAATGTCCCTCTATCCCTCATTCCTCCTCATTTGTCCCTCATTTTGGTCTGATCTATATAGTTGTGTATAAAATGCACTTTTTATCTTTCAAAAACTGTTTCCCGGTGCTAAACCTTTCATTCAATTTCTAAATTGCTGCATTTGTACATTTTAAAAGACAATATAAAGGAATAGTAGTGGTAAAAAAAAGCACTTGTGGGTTTAACCAATCTTGTTTTTTTTGTACAATTCTCCTTTAAGGGGGTGTGTCCTATGCCTGCATACTTTTGCTGATGGGTGTCCCTCATTCCCATCTCAAAAAGTTGGGAGGTATGTGTTATATACATTTCATTTTAATAAAGCGTTTTGTTTTTGGTAGATACATCATGGAGAAGTTTAAAATAATATTAAACCCAAAAGCAAAACATTTATTATATTGCAGCTTACTGATTCTTAGATGTGACGGCTGCATTCGTTTTTTCTATTTTATTTTATTTTATTTTTTTTTTAAGTTTTCTTTCTTCTCTTTTCATCTGGTGATCCATCCAGCAAGTCTGTTGTTTTTCATCAGAACAAGCTGTCCTACAGATGTATCAGTTTACATTAGTTGAGACAAACCATTTACTACTGACAGGGGTGCTTACAATGGTCAGCTTTTATTTATTCATGTAAAAACCTTTATCCCAATAAGAAAAAAACTGTTTGCTGTAACTATTTATAAAGTATTAGCTGGAGTTTGGCTTCAGTTTGTTAGTGTATGTAAATCTGCTAATCCATCTGACTCTCCCGTCTCCCCAGACTGACAATGTCTGCTGTGCCCCCCCCCCCGGGCTCCTTCATCCAGAGTAGAGGCGCTCATAAATACAGGAGGTGCGTTACTGGCCAGATCACCGGGTGAAAAGAGAGGGGTAAAAAAAGAAAACTAATGCAGCCACCACATCTAATGATTGGAAAGCTGCAATATATGACATTTTTTGGTTTTGGTGTAACAGATTTCCGTTTAAAATAATGGTACAGAACGGGTCACTGGGTTTTCCTAGCCCCTTTCCTTCTCCGTACCAGCATCCCTTTAACGGGGTCTTTACACCCGGGAAGGAAGGACCAGCCATTCACAAGGCCATTGTGATTGGCTGTTGCAGTGGTCACATGACCATTAGCAGAGCCTGACAGCTGTCTTTGATGCTCTCAGCATAGAAGCCTTGGCCATTCATGGATGCTTATGTGCCGCATGTGAGTGTCATAGCCCCGCCTCTTTGCTGTCACACCAATGGGTTACGTGGGTGGCAATAGCTCAATATGCTATTCCAGACTTATTTCTAATAGATTTTTAGTATATGTTCTGATCATATCGAAGCGATTTTAAGTAGTGCATTGGTGCCTGTTTGGTCTTCTGATTATATTTTTCTCCCAGACATTAAATTAATCATACAATCACATGTAATCAATCATATGCAATCAATCATACAACCATATACAATCAATCATATGCAATCAATCATACAACCATATACAATCAATCATATGCAATCAATCATACAACCATATACAATCAATCATATACAATCAATCATACAACCATATACAATCAATCATATACAATCAATCATACAACCATATACAATCAATCATATACAATCAATCATACAACCATATACAATCAATCATATGCAATCAATCATACAACCATATACAATCAATCATATATAATCAATTTTACAATTACCGTATATACTCGAGTATAAGTCGAATTTTTCAGCACATTTTTTTGTGCTTATAGTGCCCCTTATAGTGCCCCCCTCGACTTATACTCCAGTCAAGCACTTTTCTGCAGCAAAAAATTTCATTTTCCGAACTGACTTTGGGGCCCCATGGAACTGGTACCACAACATATCCAAACATATCCAAAGCTGGGGTTCCTAGCCCCAAGTGGCCCCGAGATACGGGGGCCCCAAATTTGGTTCGGAAAATGTCATTCTCTGCTGCAGAAAAGTGCTTGACATTTTCTGAACCGATTTGGGGCCCGTATCTCGGGGCCACTTGGTGCTAGGAACCCCAAATTTGGTGTGCAAACCCAGTGGAACTGGTACCATAACATATCCAAAGCTGGGGTTCCTAGCACTAAGTGGCCCTGAAATACGGGGCCCCAAAATAGGTTCAGAAAATGTCATTCTCTGCTGCAGAAAAGTGCTTGACATTTTCTGAACCGATTTTTGGGGCCCTGTATCTCGGGGCCACTTGGTGCTAGAAACCCCAGCTTTGGATATTTTATGGTGCTAGTTCCACTGGGTTTGCACACCAAATTTGGGGTTCCTAGCTCTAGGTGGCCCCGAGATACGGGGCCCCAAATTCGGTCAACTGTGTCCATCTGCAGCAATGTCATTTCGGGACCCTTTGGGTTCAGAGACCCCAAATTTTGGCTGAAGCTAGGGGGCATCTAGGAACCCTTAACTACCGAGTTTGAAGTTCAGGGGACCAATGACTGCAAATAGGCACAGTGAGGCTGCAAATGGGCATTGTTGACCCTCTTTTCCACTTACAGTAGCTGTGCATTTCTCACCCTCGTCTTATACTCGGGTCAATAAGTTTTTCCCATTTTTTTGTGGTAAATTAGGGCCTCGACTTATACTCGGAACGACTTATACTCGAATATATACGGTATATACAGTCAATCAAATATAATCAGTCATATACAATCATACAATTATAAATAATGATATATAATTACATATATATATATATAAATACAATCTTAAGCTGTCCTAAAATCTTACCGTTCGTACGCTCCTTCAGACAATTGTTGTCCAACTTTCGGGCCAACAAATGTTGGATGACAGGCTAGTAAATTTTTGGCGGACAACGGTTTAACGTCAGATTTTCGTATGGTCTGTACACAAGTCCGTCACACAAAAGTCGAAAGTACAAACACGCAGGATCGGAATCAATGCTCACCAAACACGACATTAGCAGAAGATGCCCAAAGGTTGGCCAACAATCGCACCGCGTGTACGAGGCTTTAGACTGGCCATACATTATACAATTTTCTTGTACAATTTTACTTTTAGATTTACCAAAACCATATAATATGAGGTCAAACCCAAACACTTTCAATTTGTATGCAATCAGGCAGGCCCTTGCACTACAAGGTAAATCTAAACAAAATTGTACAGTGTATGGCCAGCTAAAGACTGGGATTCCAGTAAAGTTCATGTGCGTGTAAAGGCAGGCGTCCCAATACTTTTGGTAACATGGTGTATGTAAAAAAAATCGTTCCATGTATGGCCACCATTAAAAAATTAGACCTCCATTTGATCGATTTAGTAAGCTTTTGATTAATTCCGACATCAGCAAGCCAAATCAACGGTGTGGTGGAATTTTATTGATCGTTTCCAGATCAATCGAATGATCATGCCAAGCAACCAATCATAATACAGATCGGTTAATTGATCATTTTCAATAAATCATTCCTGATAACTCTTCAGTCGATCCTCCTGTATGTGCCGCAACGTTCAATATGTTCACTTTCAACCCGTTTTTCATTGAAAATATGATGAGCTACAAAATATAGCGTAAGAAAGCCCTTTGAAAATAGCCAAGACCATGTCAGGCCAGCAGGAATGTAGCTGCCAAGAACGTAAGCAGCGTCCAATATTTTATATCGGTGGTGAATCTCTCCTACCTGGATTGATCACAAATCGATCGGTGGGTGGACACCAGTGCTGTGACTATCTGACGCAGCCCACATTAGCGTTTTTTTTATATAAACCAAAATGAGAAGAGCCGAGCTGTAGGCAAAGATCTTGTTTAATAAACTGATCGAGGAAAAAAAATCGTCAAATGGTTTAACGGCGGCCATACACACCACAATCTGATTTTCAAAACTATGACAAACCGATACACATAGCTCCCAACTGTCCCTGATTTGGAGCAATGTCCCTCTGTCCCTCTTTCCTCCTCATTTGTCCCTCATTTTGGTCTGATCTCTATATTTGTATATAAAATGTACTTTATATCTATCAAAAAGTGTTTTCCAGTGCTAAACCTTTCATCCGATTTCTAGATTGCTGCATTTGTAAATTCCAAAAGCCAATATAAAGGAATAATAGTGATTAAAAAAAGCACTTGTGGGTTCAACCAATCTTATTTTTTTTGTACAATTCTCCTTTAAGGGGGTGTGGCAAGGGGTGTGTCCAAAAGCCAATATGAAGGAATAGTAGTGATAAAAAAAGCACTTGTGTGTTTAACCAATCTTCTTTTTTTTTTTTTTTTGTACAATTCTCCTTTAAGGAGGGCGTGGCAAGGGGTGTGTCCTATGCCTGCATACTTTTGCTGATAGGTGTCCCTCATTCCCATCTCAGAAAGTTGGGAGGTATGCGCACAATCCAATCAATTTCTATCCATTTGCATAGATATTGGTAGATCTAAAAGGAGATTGTACAATCAGATTGTATAGCGTGCGGTCAGCTTATACGTTTTCAGCCTCCGCCCAAAAAACTGGGACATCGATTTGAGGGATGGATTGGACCCGACCGGCTCCATCCAGCTTTGCCTCTGGTCACACCTGGGTGACACGCTCACCATAAGAGGATCAGACAAGTGACACACAAACATGCTGTCACCTTTTTCTGGAAGGCACCAGAAGTCCGCACTGCATGATGGGAGGTGTAGTCTGTGAGCTGTCACAGGGGAGGGTGAGGACTACAAATCCCATCATCCCCTCCCCTCCTAATCCTACCTGAGCTTTAAATATCCAGGCAGGACAGAGGAGGGCAGACACACACAGAGGAGGCTGATCAGGTAAGGACATAAAGCTTTGATTTCTCTCTTCGCTGGTCCTGAAGATTCCTGTAAATCAGAACTACAAGTGTCAGCATGCCCTGAACTCTGCGCCAGGCTGGGACTATTAGTTCTACAATAGCTGGAGACGGACAGGTTATATATCCTGCTCTTGTAACATTGGAGGTGATACTCAGGGATTTGTATTCATTGTTACCATACATTGGTTATAGATTCAATATTTAGGGGACCTCCAGATGGGGGGGGTGCCCCCAATTCCTCTTAGGGTAAGTACTCACCGGAGGGGTCAGTTTAGCCGTGCTTAGGACACCATAATGTGAAGAAGCAGATCTGGAAATGAGGTCCCATTAGGCCCCTTTCACACTTGTGGGACTTGCGCTGCGACTTGGGAGTGAGAACCATTCCTATCTGTGCGACTTCAAAGTAGTCCCTGTACCATAGCTCCCAACTGTCCCTGATTTGGAGCAATGTCCCTCTGTCCTTATTTGTCCCTCATTTTGGTCTGATCTGTATAGATGTATATAAAATGCACTTTTTATCTGTGTTTCCCAGCGCTAAACCTTTCATCCGATTTCTAAATTGCTGCATTTGTAAAATTTTAAAAGCCAATATAAAGGAATAGTAGTGGTTAAAAAAAAAAAAGCCCTTGTGGATTTAATTAACCTTCTTCCCCCCCTTTTTTTTGTGTTAATTCTCCTTTAAGGGGGTGTGGCAGGGGGCGTGTCCTACGCCTACATGTGTTTTGCTAGTAGGTGTCCCTCCTTCCCATCTCCAAAATGTCGGGAGGTGTGCCCTGTGCTACTTTTTTGGTCCGACTTTGACGCAAGTTGAGGTCCACAGACCTCGAGTTTACAGGAGCATTCCCTGAGATCGCGGCCGTAAAATTGCGCGGCTTTCAAGTCGCGGCGGTGTGAAGGGGGGGGGGGATTACTGGTATTGTTGGGAACAGGAATGGTTGGTCTTTGGTGCAGCCGACATACCATAAGGCTCGGTTCACACTGCCGCGATTTGGGATGTGAGACCCCCCCCCTTTATAGCATAAAGTAAAAGATATTCTTTTTCAAAATTTTTGGTCTTTTTTGTTTATAGCGCATGCAATAAAAAAACTCGGTGGTGATCAAATACCACCAAAAGAAAGCTTTTCTTGGGAAAAAAATATATATACATTTTTATTTGGGTACAGTGTTGCATGACCGCGCAATTGTAAGTTAAAGTAACACAGTACCAAAAAAACAAAAAAAATTGTCCTTGTCATGAAGGGGGGTAAATCTTCCGGAGGTTAAGTGGTTAAGGTAAAAAAAAACGAAGAAAACAAAAAAACCTTCTACCTTTTATAACCACTTTACACCAGACTATTCCCCCTTTTCCCTAAGTTGCACATCGGCGTGTATCTCTGCATACTGATGTGAAATTGTCTCACTGGTTTTATTTTTAGTCTTTTTGATTTACTTACCTTTTTTTTTTTCTCTTCTTGTCTTCCCTGATGGCAGTGGTGACATAGCCCTGGCCACACAGATATCCCCCTAGGGCAGTGATGGTAAACCTTGGCACCCCAGAGGTTTTGGGAACTACATTTCCCATGATGCTCCTGCACTCTGCAGTGTAGGTGAGCATCATGGGAAATGTAGTTCCAAAACCTCTGAGGTGCCAAGGTTCACCATCACTGTCCTAGGAAGACAACGTCACCATTGCCTTCAGGAAATTCTCTACCTAAAATGTAAGATCTGACAGTACTATCGTACCTCAGATGTTTATGATGAAGTACATGACATCATGGACCCCATTTCACATATGTGCTGTAAAAAATTACATTTGTTTTTGCTGAGGGGGTAAAAAAAAGCTTCTTCTTGAGATCTTGAAGAAAACTTTTTTTTTTTTTTTTCCCCCCAACAGAAGCCTGTAATGTTGTATGGCACATGCGTGAAGTGAAGCGTGAGTTGTCATGTTCTTCATGTTGTGCATATACAATATTAACCACTTAGCGCCAGAAGATTTTCCCCCTTTCTGACCGGGCCATTTTTTGCGATACGGCGCTGCGTCACTTTAACTGACAATTGCGCGGTCGTGCAACGCTGTCCCCAAACAAAATTGACGTCCTTTTTTTCTCTCCCACAAATAGAGCTTTCTTTTGGTGGTATTTGATCACCTCTGCAGTGTTTTTTTCTTTTTTTTTTGCGCTCTAAATAGAAAAAGAGCGCCAATTTTGAGGGAAAAAAAACAATATCTCTCTCACTTTTTGCTATAATAAATATTCCAAAAAAAAAAAAAATGTCTTCATCGGTTCAGGCCAATGTGTATTCTTCTTCTACATATTTTTGGTTAAAAAAAATCGCAATAAGCGTATATTTATTGGTTTGCGCAAAAGTTATAGCGCCTATATATATATATATATATATATATATATATATATATATATATATATATATATATATATATATATATATATATATATATATATATATATATATATATATATATATAAATATTCTTTTTTTTTTTTTTTTTCATTCTTCTTTACTAGTAATGGCGGTGATCAGCGATTTTTAGCAGGGCTGCAACATTGTGGTGGACAGATCGGACACTTTTTTTTTTTTTTGGGACCAGTGACATTTATGCAGCGATCAGTGCTATAAAAATGCACTAATTACTGTATAAATGACACTGGCAGGGAAGGGGTTAACACTAGGGGGCGATCAACGGGTTAAATGTGTTCCCTGGAGGTGTTTCTAACTGCGGGGGGGGAGGGACTGACTGGGAATACAGAGATTGCTGTTCCTAATCACTGGCCAGTATGAACAGCAGATCTCTCTCCTCTCCCCTGACAGAACGGGGATCTGTTTGTTTACATTGACAGATCCCCGTTCTGGCGACTGCGGGTGGCCGGCGGACATCGCGACCACATCAGCCCCCCCCCCTGCCTTGCAGCTGTAAAACGGACCGACGTACGGCTACGGCGATTCGCGGGAACGAGCCAACCTGCCGCGGTATAATGACGACGGCTGGTCAGCAGGTGGTTAGATCTTTTTAAAATGGCGATGTGGAAATGGGGACCCAGGCAACACAGGAGCAGTACAAGAATATGTAAGTATGAAGAAAAAGTTACAAGGATATAAGGAATATACATATAAACATATAAGTAGGATTGCGCCCCCCCCCCCCCCCCCATTGATTGGTTTATAGAGTTGGGGAGGCTTCTTTTAATTTCACATTAAAATGTGTTACTGGAAAGTTAGTGTTGGGGTTACAGGGACCATTGGGGTTACTAGAAGGTTATGTTGGGGTTACAGGGATCATTGGGGTTACTAGAAGGCTATGTTGGGGTTACAGGGATCATTGGGGTTACTAGAAGGTTATGTTGGGGTTACAGGGATCATTGGGGTTACTAGAAGGTTAGTGTTGGGGTTACAGGGACCATTGGGGTTACTGCAAAAATAGTGTTAGGGTTACTGGAAGGCTAGTGTTGGGGTCACAGGGACGGTTAGGGTTAGTGTTGGGGTTACAGGGACGGTTAGGGTTAGTGTTGGGGTTACAGGGATGGTTAGGGTTACTGGAAGATTAGTGTTGGGGGTTACAGGGACGGTTAGGGTTAGTGTTGGGGTTACAGGGATGGTTAGGGTTACTGGAAGATTAGTGTTGGGGGTTACAGGGACGGCTAGGGTTACTGGATGGTTAGTGTTTGGGTTACAGGGATGGTTAGGGTTATTGTGGGGGTTACAGGGACGGTCGGGCTTACTGGAAAATTAATGTTGGGGTTACAGGGTCAGTTGGAGTTAGTGTTGGGGTTACAGGATTGGTTAGGGTTACTGGATGGTTAGTGTTGGGGTTACAGGGACAGTTAGGGTTACTGGAAGATTAGTGTTGGGGTTACAGGGACAGTTAGGATTACTGGATGGTTAGTGTTGGGGTTACAGGGATGGTTAGGGATAGTGTTGGGGTTACAGGGACGGTCAGGGTTACTGGAAGATTAGTGTTGGGGTTACAGGGACAGTTAGGATTACTGGATGGTTAGTGTTGGGGTTACAGGGATGGTTAGGGATAGTGTTGGGGTTACAGGGACGGTCAGGGTTACTGGAAGATTAGTGTTGGGGTTACAGGGACAGTTAGGGTTACTGGATGGTTAGTGTTGGGGTTACAGGGACGGTTAGTGTTGGGGGTTACAGGGACAGTTAGGGTTACTGGATTATTAGTATTGGGGTTACAGGGACAGTTAGGGTTACTGGAAGATTAGTGTTGGGGTTACAGGGACAGTTAGGATTACTGGATGGTTAGTGTTGGGGTTACAGGGATGGTTAGGGATAGTGTTGGGGTTACAGGGATGGTCAGGGTTACTGGAAGATTAGTGTTGGGGTTACAGGGACAGTTAGGATTACTGGATGGTTAGTGTTGGGGTTACAGGGATGGTTAGGGATAGTGTTGGGGTTACAGGGATGGTCAGGGTTACTGGAAGATTAGTGTTGGGGTTACAGGGACAGTTAGGGTTACTGGATGGTTAGTGTTGGGGTTACAGGGACGGTTAGTGTTGGGGTTACAGGGATGGTTGGGATTACTGGAAGATTAGTGATGGGGGTTACAGGGACAGTTAGGGTTACTGGATTATTAGTATTGGGGTTACAGGGATGGTTAGGGTTAGTATTGGAGTTACAGGGATGGTCGGGGTTACTGGAAGATTAGTGTTGGGGGTTACAGGATTGGTTAGAGTTACTGAATGGTTAGTGTTGGGGTCACAGGGATGGTTAGGGTTACCGGAGGATTAGTGTTGGGGTTACAGGGACGGTTAGGGTTAGTGTTGGAGTTACAGGGATGGTTGGGGTTACTGGAAGATTAGTGTTGGGGTTACAGGGACAGTTAGGGTTACTGGATGGTTAGTGTTGGGGTTACAGGGACGGTTAGGGTTAGTGTTGGGGTTACAGGGTCGGTTAGTGTTGGGGTTACAGGATTGGTTAGGGTTACTGGATTATTAGTGTAGAGGTTACAGGGACAGTTAGGGTTACTGGATGATTAGTGTTGGAGTTACAGGTACAGTTGGGGTTACTGGATAGTTAGTGTTGAGGTTACAGGGAAGGTTAGGGTTAGTGTTGGGGTTACAGGGACGGTCAGGGTTACTGGAAGATTAGTGTTGGGGTTACAGGGACAGTTAGGGTTAGTGTTGGGGTTACACGGATGGTCGGAGTTACTGGAAAATTAGTGTTGGGGTTATAGGGTCAGTTAGGGTTAGTGTTGGGGTTACAGGATTGATTAGGGTTACTGGATGGTTAGTGTTGGGGTTACAGGGATGGTTAGGGTTAGTGTTGGAGTTACAGGGATGGTTGGGGTTAGTGTTGGGGTTACAGGGATGGTCGGGGTTACTGGAAGATTAGTGTTTGGGTTACAGGATTGGTTGGGGTTCCCGGAATATTAGTTTTGGGGTTCCAGGAACAGTTAGAGTTACTGGATGGTTAGTGTTGGGGTTACAGGGTCAGCTGGGGTTTGTGTTGGGGTTACAGGATTGGTTAGGGTTACTGGATTATTAGTGTAGAGGTTACAGGGACAGTTGGGGTTACTGGATGATTAGTGTTGGGGTTACAGGGACGGTTAGGGTTAGTGTTGGGGTTACTGGATTATTAGTGTAGAGGTTACAGGGACAGTTGGGGTTACTGGAAGATTAGTGTTGGGGGTTACAGGGACAGTTAGGGTTACTGGATTATTAGTATTGGGGTTACAGGGATGGTTAGGGTTAGTATTGGAGTTACAGGGATGGTCGGGGTTACTGGAAGATTAGTGTTGGGGGTTACAGGATTGGTTAGAGTTACTGAATGGTTAGTGTTGGGGTTATAGGATTGATTGGGGTTACAGGGATGGTTAGGGTTACCGGAAGATTAGTGTTGGGGTTACAGGGACAGTTAGGGTTACTGGATGGTTAGTGTTGGGGTTACAGGGACAGTCGGGGTTACTGGAAAATTAGTGTTGGGGTTACAGGGTCGGTTAGTGTTGGGGTTACAGGATTGGTTAGGGTTACTGGATTATTAGTGTAGAGGTTACAGGGACAGTAAGGGTTACTGGATGATTAGTGTTGGGGTTACAGGGACAGTTGGGGTTACTGGATAGTTAGTGTTGAGGTTACAGGGAAGGTTAGGGTTAGTGTTGGGGTTACAGGGACGGTCAGGGTTACTGGAAGATTAGTGTTGGGGTTACAGGGACAGTTAGGGTTACTGGATGGTTAGTGTTGGGGTTACAGGGACGGTTAGGGTTAGTGTTGGGGTTACACGGATGGTCGGGGTTACTGGAAAATTAGTGTTGGGGTTATAGGGTCAGTTAGGGTTAGTGTTGGGGTTACAGGATTGATTAGGGTTACTGGATGGTTAGTGTTGGGGTTACAGGGACGGTTAGGGTTAGTGTTGGAGTTACAGGGATGGTTGGGGTTAGTGTTGGGGTTACTGGAAGATTAGTGTTTGGGTTACAGGATTGGTTGGGGTTCCCGGAATATTAGTTTTGGGGTTCCAGGAACAGTTAGAGTTACTGGATGGTTAGTGTTGGGGTTACAGGGTCAGCTGGGGTTAGTGTTGGGGTTACAGGATTGGTTAGGGTTACTGGATTATTAGTGTAGAGGTTACAGGGACAGTTGGGGTTACTGGATGATTAGTGTTGGGGTTACAGGGACGGTTAGGGTTAGTGTTGGGGTTACAGGATTGGTTAGGGTTACTGGATTATTAGTGTAGAGGTTACAGGGACAGTTGGGGTTACTGGAAGATTAGTGTTGGGGGTTACAGGGATGGTTAGGGTTAGTATTGGAGTTACAGGGATGGTCGGGGTTACTGGAAGATTAGTGTTGGGGGTTACAGGATTGGTTAGAGTTACTGAATGGTTAGTGTTGGGGTTATAGGATTGATTGGGGTTACAGGGATGGTTAGGGTTACCGGAAGATTAGTGTTGGGGTTACAGGGACAGTTAGGGTTACTGGATGGTTAGTGTTGGGGTTACAGGGACAGTCGGGGTTACTGGAAAATCAGTGTTGGGGTTACAGGGTCGGTTAGTGTTGGGGTTACAGGATTGATTAGGGTTACTGGATGGTTAGTGTTGGGGTTACAGGGACGGTTAGGGTTAGTGTTGGAGTTACAGGGATGGTTGGGGTTAGTGCTGGGGTTACAGGGATGGTCGGGGTTACTGGAAGATTAGTGTTGGGGTTACAGGAACAGTTAGGGTTACTGGATGGTTAATGTTGGGCTTACAGGGTCAGTTGGGGTTAGTGTTAGGGTTACTGGATTATTAGTGTAGAAGTTACAGGGACAGTTAGGTTACTGGAAGTCTCCCAGCTATAAAAGTAAATGTATCCCTGATCATCATCCATGTAATTATGCTCCTAAAACATGTTCTGTGGGTGAATCTTCCAGGTGAATGAGTTTTACAAGGCAGTGATTGGTTCTCCACCAGGGAATGTTTAGTCAAAGCCTCATTCTCTGCTGTATAAATAGTCCCTAATGGTCATAAATAACAGCCAACAAACCAGCCTTTAATAGGACAAAGGGGTTTTTGAAATATTTTTAATGCCGGTGTTTTATTTCAATACCACCTGTGACCCACAAAACATCTACCTCCTAAAAACCGCACCCCACTACCCATAATCCTCTGCTTTGTAAATGGTTTATAGTTGATGATTTGTATGTTTGCTGAACATTTAAGGGAACCTGAAAAGGATTTCTGATGCTCTGTCAATACACGGTTTTTGCGCTGCAGCAAATGGAAAATTACCAGTTTGGCCATCTTTCTTTAAAGTCATGGTACTTTTTAAAGCAGCCAATTGGCTATAAAGAAACTGCATGTGCATGGAGTCTCTCTACATTGATCTACTCCTTGATGCTGCAGTTGTAGAGAGTTATTTTAACATCACTGCATTCAGAGTCCATTAATATTTCATTACCTTAAAGGAGAAGTACGGGGAAAGTACAGGGAAAGCTCGTTTGGCTGCACTTCTCCTGTGGATCACAGTTCATTCTGCATTCCTTTGACTCGTTTTCAGCAGACAGCTGTTAGCTGACATCAGAATGCCGGTCCAGGCTCAGGAAAGAATTGCGATCGTATGGTTGGGATCCACCCACATACCTGGACCTGCCTCCGGCTCAGCATCATAGCGAGCCGCTGAGGACCTGAACTGCCTGCTCCCGCCCCTTCAAAGCTCAACACTGGAGAGGCAGAGCAGACAGCGTGGACTGACAGTCACCAGCTCTCTGCTCAGGGAGCTCCTGAGAAACGAGCGATCGGTGGTGTTTGATCGCTTGAGACTCAGTGATAGTGCCGGTGGGGGAACAGATGCTGCATCCACGTAGGTACAGTAAGTATGATTAAAAAATGAATTCCCATACTTCTGATACGCTAAAATTAATTATAACAGCGCTCCTGATCAATAAAGTAAAAGCCTAATACAAAATTTAACTTTTTGTATCATCCAGTGAATTTTTCTGCTTCACCATTTTTATTGGAATTTCAAGAAATCATAACAAGCCATGGTTTCCCCACGCAGGGGCAACATGGAACAGGCATGTAAGGAAACAACGTGTGTACGCATAGTAACCGTAAAATGTTACCAGGACCATAGAGGATCAGATTAAAAATTGGGTAACTATCACAGGCTATACTGCACTGTCCCCTAAAGAACCGCAGTCTTCATTAATGGCCTTCATACCACAGATGAAGAGGAGAGTGAGGAAACAAAGAAAAGGAAGGAGAGAGGGGCCCTGGGAGAAGGCAGTAGAGCCCCATTGTTTGCTTCCTGTTCAGAGGGACCTGCTGACTCGGGGTCCCCTTCTGCATACCGATTATAGGTCACCTCAGGCAGGCATCCTGGATTCTGAGGAGCAAATCCTGAGGAGAAAAGGTTTGTCCGACGGTTTAGTTTGTACCCTGCTAAATAGCACAAAGAAGGTCACAAGGGCCATTTTATTTTAAAATGTGGAAGTGCTTTCACTCCTGGTGTGTGTCAAAAAGTTACTCTCCACAGGAGGACATTTCCGTTCTCAAATTTCTCCATGACGGAAAGGAGAAGGGTTTGGCAGCCAGTACCTTAAAAGTTCAGGTAGCGGCACTGGTCTATAGTGGACACATTTGGTGGTCTTAACCTTGTTAGTGATGTGCGCACCTTTCACCAAATTCCTCCACACCGTGCTCCACATACCCCACTGGGGTTTAAACTCACCAAAACGATAAGGTTATCAGGCCTCAGTACACTGACACTGAGCTATACGATCAACTTGGAACCTCTATAGCAGGGGTCTTCAAACTATGGCCCTCCAGTTGTTCAGGAACTACGGTTCCCCTAGTCATGTCAGTGAATGTCAGAGTTTTACAATGCCTCATGGGATGTGTAGTTCCGCAACAGCTGGAGGGCCGTAGTTTGAAGATCCCTGCTCTATAGTGTCATGGAACATTGAATTTTAACCGAAAAACTTTAATAAATGGTCAACGGACGATCAAACGGAACTACACTATGTGGAGTCTTTCTTCCCATGTTCCTGGATTTTGGAGGCTTAACCACGTGGCTCTGATCGAGTATATGGCAGTATATTGATGTGGATTGAGGCCTGATAACCTTATCGTTTTGGTGAGTTTAAACCCCAGCGGGGTGTGTGGAGGAATTTGGTGAATGGTGCGCGCATCACTAACAAGTTTAAGACCACCAAATGTGTCCACTATAGACTTTTCTTCACCATCATCTGCCTTTTTCTGTTGTTCAATGGTTATTATGTGTATATGGTGATGTTCATATACTAGCCAGTCATTTTTTATTAACTGACGGGGGCGCCGCTTTGAGTATTTACTACTGGTTAGCAGTTTGAATTATTTGTCTTACGTGTAAATCTATAATTAATCTTTTAAGTGGCTGCTGATTTATATATTTATATACATTGTATTTATGTTTTAAAAAAACTACCTGTGTTGATGTTACTTGTGACTCCATAGCGCTGAGATATGAAGAAGTGGGTAGTGCGATTTAATTTATTCTTCCTGTTTTTAGCAATCTGTGTGCTTTTTATCATCCGTCAGTCCACATCCATCCGTCCCAGTCTTTGGTTTTCAGTTGCCGTCAGTCTGTGTTCATCGGCATTCATTTCTTGTTTATTGCGAGCTGTAATGCCCCCTGCAATGACCTATTCGGGTATTCCAAAATTTAGATTCCCTTGGAGTCCTGTGACCTTTTTATGAATCTACTCATCCAGCTGGGCGTACATTTTATCTGATCGGTGAATCCAGACCTTTACGGCAGGGGACACGTTGTCCTGGGTGTGACAGGCACTCAGCCACTGGTACAAGATGTCTTCCCCATGGGGAGGCTTTTGCAGGTTCAAGTAAATTCATCAACCCCAATGAAGAATTTTAACAAAAGATAAAAGGTATATAAAAAGAGCCCAGAGGAAGTGTGTTCAGTTATTTTATAGAAGCTGAAGAAATTGTGCAAACCCATGTATGGACAGTTCTGTAGTGCTGGTAATTATTGTCCATGTATAGAGGGGTCCTAGAGATAATAGCAGCACCGGAGTTTTATAACAAACCAAGTGTGACGTGTCCCAGAATTTTGGGTCGCACAGGACCCAGGACACATGGCACTGGTGTAGAGCGACGGCGCTCCCTGTGTTCCAGCACCCGCCACTGAAAGGGCTCCTTCACACATGCAGTGCCCTTGGAACAGCGATCTACATTGGAAGGAGCTTGACAGGTGGTGAGGAGGTCTTATGTCACCTCGTCACTGCCTGATTTAACAAAGGGCAGGGGTTGGGAGGGGTTATTTACTGCCACTGACCACCAATGAAAGGGGACTTTACTATTACTGCCACTGACCACCAAAAAAAAAGGGGGAGGTTTACTATTACTGCCACTGTCCACCAATGAAAGGGGACTTTACTATTGCTGTCACTGACCACCAATAAAAGGGGGAGGTTTACTATTACTGCCACTGACCACCAATATAAGGGGACTTTACTATTACTGCCATTGACCACCAATATAAGGGGACTTTACTATTACTGCCACTGACCACCAAAAAAAAGGGGGAGGTTTACTATTACTGCCACTGTCCACCAATGAAAGGGGAATTTACTATTACTGTCACTGACCACCAATAAAAGGGGGAGGTTTACTATTACTGCCACTAACCACCAACGAAGGGGGAGGTTTATTATTCCTGTAGCTAACCACCAATGAAAGGGGGAAGTAGGGGTTAATTATTACTGCTATTGACAACCAATGAAAGGGAAGCTTTAATATTACTACCACTGACCACCAATGAAAGGGTAGCTTTAACACTAGTGTCACTGGCTGCTAATAAAAGGATATTTGGGGTTCATTATTACTGCCACTGACCAACAATTAAAGGTGGATGGGGTGAGGTTTGATCATTACTGCCACTAATCATGAAAGAGGGGAGGCTTTAACACTCCTGCCACTGACCACCTATGAAAAGAGGGGAGCTTTAATATTACTGCCACTGACCACCAATGCTGGAGTTTTATTATAATTTTTTTACCAACCCCAATGTTGGGAGTGACTATTCCTGCCATTAACACCAGTGTTTGGTCTCATTTTACTTGCACTTTCTCTTTAGTGTACCTTCAGACCCTATTTTATGTTAAATCTAGCATAGAGGAAAAGGTAGCATCCTACAATTCATACGTCGTGAAGTGACGCCCATTTTATTGGCCAAGACCACTTTTTTGCCCACACCCACTAGCAGTTGTTGGCAGACGTGGCATGTGGCTTCTCGTTTAATTTATGGTGTCCCTCCTAATTTTTCAAATCATTGGCACCATATATAATTTTAAAGAAAAGTGAGGTCTTGGAAACTTGACCCCGTTCCAACGCCAAAGCATTTCCAGCCCCCATTCATTGTTCTTGTTGGGATTCAGTTCTGGGTCTCTTGGGCTGCTCTATGTCCTCCGTGGCCAATGTCTGAGCTGACCAGCTGCAAAGTTGCTGACATGGTGTGCTGGGATATGTAGTTTGCCAATATCTAGAACCGCCAATCCCATTATGTTAACCAGCGCATGGATGCTTGTGGTATATTGAATAACTTTGCTGTTAGATCAAAGTTAATCAAATTCTATTTTTTTTGTCATTATAAAAACCACTTGGAGTGTTAATGAACGCTGACCCTGATCGCATGGCCATGAAAGTGAATTAGCTTCCCTACAGCTACAATATAAGATGTAAATTTCTACAAATATTAATAATTAGGAGAGTCTGTTCTGAAAGAAGGTCGGATGAAAACTTTTTTTTTTTTTTTTTTTTCTCCTCCTATGCTGTATCAGCGAGGGAGAAGGGCAGTCAAACTTATGAACGTGCATATAGGGGAGAAGAGCAAAGGGACAACCTTCGCCTTCTGTTGGTGCTCATTTATTGTCCAATCATAGGCTGAAGGCGGGTCCTGGCCAGGCTCTATTGCTCAACTGCAGAGTATCCTGCAGAGAAGTCCCAGACCTGCCTGGACTGTGTGGCAGGAGTGCCTGGATCATCAGACTGGATGAACAAAATTTAAAAATCTATTGACCAGTAAAATTAGAATTATTTAAAGAAATACTCTATTCAGCTGTTTAAAATTCCCTTCTGGTAGTCCCACCCATTATATACTAAGGGTCTAGTGCCCATTTAGGTTACACTTATCTGATTCTACTCCATCCCCAGAATGTAGGCAGGCCCTCCAAAGTCCTCATGTACTGGTCCTGGTACGGCATTCTACATAATGACATTGGCGCGTAGCATGGGACCTTATCATAGGTGTGCGCAGCCTAATGCATTAGGGTGTGCACCCTTAAGCTTAAACACACATGCATGTGTATGTATCTACATATATATGACTCCAGCACATTGATCTCCCTGCTGGCACAGTGAAAGAGAAAAGGAGCCGGTAAGAGGGAGATCTTTCCCATGTTCCTGTTGCTACACAGAACGATAACATTAATGTGCATGGGGGGATTAGGGTGTGCCTGGGCACACCCGGCACACCCTGTGCGCACGCCTATGGACCTTATACCTTACACTACCAGGACTGGTAATTACTGAGGATTCTTCAACAAGCTTAGCAATACAGCAAAGGGCGGTGGGGCAGGCAGTGGCACAAGTAAGTTCTAACCCTTATATTCCAGGCTGGCTTTTATTAAACATTTATATTCAAGTAAAATAATTGCTTTAAATTGAAAATTGCATGGACAAAACACTGGTTCTCTTTAAGGCGGCAAACTAGTCACATGACAAAACTGCTGGATTTTATTTCATATTTTCCCCCAGTTACTTTTCACCATGAATTGTGTGACTGGCTTCATGTAGATCTAATCTCTGTTCCTCTTGCAGACAATCCCGCGGTTGGAGATGGCTTTAGTGAAGAGCGGCTGGCTCTGGAGGCAGAGTAAGTGGACTCAAATTATTTTACTGTGTCTTCTAGTCTCTGAAGACTGTAGTAGCATGGTACCAAGTTTGTATGGTCTGGAGTATGTGTGTTCTGGTTAGCCAGGGCAAGAGAAGACACCAGGACTGTGGTTCTGTGCAGTACATGGAAGTTCTGTAGTTTGTACAGTCTGGACAGCCATCAGAAATGTTGAGGCCTTTACACAGCCTTAGGCCTGGACTCCCACCTGGGCCTGACCACCAACATTTCAGGGCTGTTTCATAGACCAGATCTCTGGGAGGTATACACGTTTCCTAGTGTAGCAGACTCTCTGGCCTTGTCCAGTCTAATGAGAACGTTTGAGGCCACAGTAGTGGGTGCAAAAGATGGTGAAAGTCATTGGGCGCCAGACACTTCTTGGATGCAAAAGAGGTTTTATTTCTTTTAACAGTCTTTTTTTCTTATATTTTGCAAGGGAAAGAGGGTAAGGGCCAGGAACACCCTTAAGTTGTTGCAATTTCGATAGGCAGACTCTGAGACTTCAATAGGAATAAAGCCGTACAGGGAAAGGCCCCAGCAAGGTGCCACTTCTGCACGTGCAGGTTTACTGTCTCCTATGGCAACAGTATTTAACAGTTCCTAACGCAAAGTTCAACAGTTCTCTCAGCTTCACTACAATGTCCACTTGTAGCTCTTCAGCCCCTTGAGCTCCTAGTCTCTCACTGGAATCTCTGATTCACTGACTCTGAATCCCGCGAGCTCCTCAAGGCTTTTGCAGTGGTATCTCCCTCAAGCGTCACCCAGGCTTCCATGCTGGGTCCCTAGCTTGGCACTCCAGATACATCTCAAGCTTCACCCCTGCTTAGCGGCTCGGTCCCTGGCTTGACAGACAAGGCTGCTCTGCAAGCGTCATCTCCGCTGGTTGGGGTCCCTGACTTGATCACCACCTGAAGCTTCCCAATTCTCCACCGTGCCCGGTCAGTGAGAATGTTACTCCAGTACTTGCTTCAGTTACTCACTGTGGTCCCTGGTAAAGGTGGTTGGTCCCTTTAGTGGTGACAGGTTCCCTTCTACCTCCGACCACGACAGGTTCTCTGGCCAGCAGTCAAACCGTCACTTTTGGTTGGACTGCAAGCTGCAGTCCCAACCCTGTGCTGCGATCTTACTTCTGGATAGGCCCTCACACAGCCTGGCAGCCAGATGCCCCTGGGATAGGCCCAATCTCCAGCCTAGCAGCCCTGGGAAAATGATACGCGTCCACCCAGATGGCAGTCCGGGTGGCACAGAACACAGGTAACCTGATTCCCCCCGAATATATAGGTTCTCCCAGCAGGCTAAGAGATTCAAGAAAACCTCTGCCCATTGGCTGAGATATCCCATATACCCATAGCTTGACCTTGAAATGCCCTTCTCACATCTAATGCCACCAAGAGCATGGCTACCTAGTGGCAGAAGAGAAAGAACAAAAAGGCCAAACTTAGGGAGAAATCAATGGATCTCTAACAACTATCTACAGTAGCTACTCCTGACAAAGAATTTGGTGAGGAGCTCCCTGACTAAACCCCAGGGCGCTGCATTAGCACTTATGTACTAAACATGGGAGACTATATGTGATGATCTGTCCACTTTAATGGATAATTCATTGTAATGTCAGTATCTTCTGGGAGACTAAACCTGTATAACTGCTCACCCCGCAGGTTCAGTTTTGCGCCGTTGGAAGAAGCACTGGTTTGACCTGTGGATGGACGGGGGTCTGGTCTATTACCCTGATGACAATCGGCAGAACATAGAAGAAAGGATACCCCTAAGATTTACCTGTTTGAATGTTCTGTCGGGGCAGGAGTGTGGAGGTGAGGCTCTTGGCATTACCTCTAGTAGATGCTGCCCAAAGAAACCTATTATATTCTCTTTCACTGTTTATATTCTTTCACTGTTTTAAAGTCTTCTGCGGGTCAGTCAACCCAAAACTGTTCTATCTCTCGGGGACTCTATTGATGAGATCTCTGTGCTTAGTTCCTAGGTCTCCATTTACTGTGTTTAATATTAGGGGTTTCCAGCATCCTAACCTGAGTTCCTGGGTCTGTACACCTGTTGTGCCCATTATGAGGGGTTCCCATCATCCTTGTGCTGAGTTCCCGGGTCTGTACACCTGTTGTGCCCATTATGAGGGGTTCCCACCATCCCTGTGCTGAGTTTCCAGATGTGCACACCTGGTTTTTCTTTTTTTTTTTTTTTTTATAATTGGTTCCTACCATCCTTCAGCTGAGTTTCCAGATGTACACACCTGCTGTGCCCATTATGAGGAGTTCCCAACATCCCTGAGATGAGTTCCTGGATCTGCACAGCAGCAGTGCCCATTATGAGGTGTTTCCACCATCCCTGAGTGGAGTTCCTGGGCTTGTACACCTGCTGTGCCCATTATGAGCGATTACCACCATCCCTGAGCTGATTTCCTGGGTCTGCACACCTGCTGTGCTCATTTTGAGAGGTTCTCACCATCCCCATGCTGAGTTTTCAGATGTGCACACCTGTTTTTCCCCCTTTATAATGGGTTCCCACCATCCCTCAGCTGAGTTTCCAGAGATGTACACACCTGCTGTGCCCATTATGAGGGGTTCCCAAGATCCCTGGACTGAGTTCCTGGATCTGCACAGCAGCGGTGCCCATTATGAGGGGGTCCCACCATCCCTGTGCTGAGTTCCCAGGTCTGTACATCTGCTGTGCCCATTATGAGTGGTCCTCACCATCCCTGTGCTGAGTTCCTGTGTCCGTACACCTGTGTTGCCCATTATGAGGGGTTCCCACCATCTGATGTGCACAACTGCCGTGCTCCATTATAAATGACAACCACCACCACTTTGGAGCCCCTCATTATGGGCACAAGACATGTACTGACCCGGGAGCTCAGCAATGTCCCTTTTTATTTTATATTATGAAGAATTTAACAGGAGAAGCTGAAACGCACAAATGTTGTCGGGAACACCCAAACCTCCCAGGTAGACAAGAGCAGATCAATACCAAACCCCGACCTTCATTCAGCAAAATATCCTTTTAAGACAGCAGTTAATCAAAAAGAACAAACCTCAAAGACACGGCACCCAGACTTCAGGGATCTTTTCTCTAGAATGTGCTCTTGTTTGGCTGATAAGGACCACATATGCTTTTTTTTCAATGCATATCTATTAGTCCTACTATGATCATCATACCTCCCCACATTTACAGCATATGGTTATAAAAGCAGTTTAATCTTTGATCTGACCTAAGTCACCTCCCCACCTCACCCTGTAACTGGACCGTGAACGGAAAAGCATCAGACTGATTAGCTTATCTGTCACTCTACTCTCTCCTCCTATCGGCAAGCTACTTACGCTGCAGCACAACTGACTGGCTCATTGTTCTGCTTCTCCCTCCCCAACTCTGAGCTCTGCTGTACAGACAGCTGATAAATCAAATTCAGATTACACTTCTTTGTATTGTAAAAAAAAAAAAAAAAACTTTATTTGGCAACTTTTTTGGATGAAGTGGTCATATGACTGTGGCCGCTCCTCCCACCATCATCTTTTTGGATGCTGGAGGCATTGCTGCCTTGATAGAGGGCAAGCAGTGGACTGAAGTAAGGGCAGCGGGGAAATTGATTTATATTTTTTTTTTCTCCAAACTTGGTGAGGCTCCAGCTAGGAGCTCCTGTCAATCAAGGAGATCAGGGGTGAGAGGGACGTCAACCAGACCAACCATGGAACTACAGGCACACCATGTGTAGGCACAGCATCCTGTAGCTCGGATTAAAAGTTAAAGGATGTGAACTGACTACCGGCATCCATCTACTTCTGTGCTGGTGCAGAACCTATAGCCCTGCATTGGATGTTTAGGATCACGAGAGACCGTCCACTGCAGGAACAAAGGGGAGTAGAGGACAGTGCCGGCTGCCAGGAGAGCAGAGGATTGGGTGGGTAAAGTGCTTTATGCGCCCCCTAGAGCTAAACAAGCATTAACCCTTGCAAAGTGGGGGCAGCCCCACTGCAAAGGAGCAATTGTTTTCCCCAGAGATGGACTTTAATGGCATATCAGTAATAGGGGTTAAATACCCTTTTACAGGGCTTAATGTCATATTGCATGTCCCTTCTGCAGAGCTCCAGCCACCGGAGGGAAGCACCCAGGACTCCTTAGTCACCGTAGAATTCCGGGATCGCTCCAAACTTCTACTCTGTGCAGAGAGCGAGGACGACGCAGTGTAAGTAGCCAGCCGGTGGCAGAAGAAGGTCACTTTAACACAAGAGTTTACAACCTGCCTTTTATTATGTTAAAGCTTTAAACCCTAACTGGATTCCATTTTAGGGGCCTATTTTTAAAAACATTCGCTATGCAAAGGACTCAAACATTCACACCGCTCTCACAAATAATCCCTGTGTTGTGTATGATATGTTTATTTCCTATGATCGTCAGCTCCACCTAGTGGCCATAATGTGGTCTCAATACCTGATTAAGGCATTTCAGGAAAATATCACAATATAGCCACTAGATGGAGCTGACTTAATTTTACAAGGAAATTTCTTCAGCATGCAGGAGAAATGTAAACATTGCCCATACTTGAACCAATGGCAGCATTCGATTAGTGGTTCACAAAAAAGTGTTTTTTGTTTTTGTGGGTTATATATACAGTTGTGCTCAAAAGTTTACATACCCTAGCAAAATTTATGATTTCTTGGCCATTTTTCAGAGAATATGAATGATAACACAAAAACATTTCTTTCACTCATGGTTAGTGTTTGGCTGAAGCCATTTATTATCAGTCAGCCGTGTTTACTCTTTTTAAATCATAATGGCAACAGAAACTACCCAAATGACCCTGATCAAAAGTTTACATACCCTGGTGATTCTGGTCCTGATAACATGCACACAAGTTGATACAAAGGGGTTTGAATGGCTATTAAAGGTAACCATCCTCACCTGTGATCTGTTTGCTTGTAATTAGTTTGTGTGTATAAAAGGTCAATGAGTTTCTGGACTCCTGACAGACCCTTGTATCTTTCATCCAGTCCTGCACTGACGTTTCTGGATTCTGAGTCATGGGGAAAGCAAAAGAATTGTCAAAGGATCTGTGGGAAAAGGTAGTTGAACTGTATAAAACAGGAAAGAGATATAAAAAGATATCCAATGACATAGGAATGAACACTGCTGATTTGCAAACTCTAATTAAGAAGTGGAAAATGAGGGGTTCTGTTGAAATCACACCACGGTCAGGTAGACCAACTAAAATTTCAACTACCGGGAAAATTGTTCAGGATGCAAAGAAAAACCCACAAATAACTTCAGGTGAAATACAGGACTCTCTGAAAACATGTGGTGTGGCTGTTTCAAGATGCCCAATAAGGAGGCACTTGAAGAAATATGGGCTGCATGGTCGAGTCGCCAGAAGAAAGCCATTACTACGCAAATGCCACAAAGTACAATACACCAAACAGCACAGAGACAAGCCTCAAACCTTCTGGCACAAAGTCATTTGGAGTGATGAGACCAAAATTGAGCTTTTTGGCCACAACCACAAACACTACATTTGGAGAGGAGTCAACAAGGCCTATGATGAAATGTACACCATTCCTACTGTGAAACACGGAGGTGGATCGCTGATGTTTTGGGGATGTGTGAGCTACAAAGGCACAGGAAATTTGGTCAAAATTGTTGGCAAGATGAATGCAGTATGTTATCAAAAAATACTGGAGGAACATTTGCATTCATCAGCCAGGAAGCTGCGCATGGGATGTACTTGGACATTCCAACATGACGATGATCCAAAACACAAGGCCAAGTCAACCTGTCATTGGCTACAGCAGAATAAAGTGAAGGATCTGGAGTGGTCATCTCAGTCTCCTGACCTCAATATCATATATTGAGCCACTCTGGGGAGATCTCAAAGGTGCAGTTCATGCAAGACAGCCCAAGAATTTACAGGAATTGGAGGCTTTTTACCAAGAGGAATGGGCAGCTTTACCATCTGAGAAGATAAAGAGCCTCATCCACAAATACCACAAAAGACTTCAAGCTGTCATGGATGTTAAAGGGGGAAATACACGGTATTAAGAACTGGGGTATGTAAACTTTTTGATCCTGGTCATTTGGGTAGTTTCTGTTGTCATTATGATTTAAAAAGTAAACACATTTGATTGATAATAAATGGCTTCAGCCAAACACTAATCATGAGTGAAAGAAATGTTTTTGTGTTATCATTCATGTTCTCTGATAAATGGCCAAGAAATCATAAATTCTGCCAGGGTATGTAAACTTATGAGCACAGCTGTGTGTGTGTGTGTGTGTGTATGTATGTATATGTGTACGTACATACATACATACATACATACATACATACATACTTACTATATTTTTTTTTTTTTGTGTGTTACAATGACATGAGAATCCTCTGAAAAAGGGCAGCTGTGAAAATTCCCTGATCTCTAAGACTTCCATGATACGTCCAATTTGGAGATCTTGTTTCCTGCAATGGGATAGTGGCGCTTTATTCCTGGCGCAGCTCGCCTTAGTCAGCACGCAGTAAATTAGGACAGGAGGATTATGGGTAGATCCTGCCAGTTGGCCGTAGTGAAGATTATGGAGAATCTCTCAGTTCTTGGCACTAACTGTGTGATATAACATCACCTCGACCCGACCCGCCTGACCTGAGTGAACCCGTCGCCCTGGAACTGACTACTTGTGTAAGCCGGGGGTTTACATCATGGCCAAAAATTAGACTCGGGTTACAGGGGGGGATCAGATTTCATGGCCACTCTGCCCAAAATCAGTTTTCTTTATATAAATTTGAAAAGGAAATACATGAGTTACATACAGTATTGTGTATAAAATGAATTACTGTATATACTCGAGTATAAGCCGAGGCACCTAATTTTACCACAAAAACTGGGAAAACGTATTGACTCGAGTATAAGCCGAGGGTGAGAAATGCGCAGTTATTGTAAGTGGAAAAGAGGGTCAACAATGCCCATTTGCAGCCTCACTGTGCCCATTTCCATGCCTCACTGTGCCTATTTGCAGCCATTGGTCCCCCGAACTTCAAACTCGGTAGTTAAGGGTTCCTAGATGCCTCCTAGCTGCAGCCAAAATTTGGGGTCTCTGGTCCCGAAATGACATTGCTACAGATGGACACAGTTGACCGACTTTGGGGCCCCATATCTCGGGGCCACTTGTTGCTAGGAACCCCAAAATTTGGTGTGCAAACTCAGTGGAACTAGCACAACAACACGGGGTTCCTAGCACCAAGTGGCCCCGAGATACAGGGCTCCAAAGTCAGTTCAGAAAATGTCAAGCACTTTTCTGCAACAGAGAATGACCTTTTCCGAACCGAACCGTATCTCGGGGCCACTTGGTGCTAGGAGCCCCAACTATGTTGTAGTGCTAGTTACACTGGGTTTGTACACCAAATTTGGGGTTCCTAGCACCAAGTGGCTACGAGATATGGGGCCCCAAAGTCGGTTCGGAAAATGTCATTCTCTGCTGAAGAAAAGTGCTTGACTTGAGTATAAGCCGAGGGGCATTTTCAGCACAAAAATATGTGCTGAAAACTCGGCTTATACTTGAGTATATATGGTAGATAAAATATATACACCTAATCTATAGGTCAATTTGAGAAGAAATGAAAGTAAAACCTCATTTACACTAGTGGTTGGGGAGGGGTGGTAAAACCATGCTTCTAAACTGCCTGCAAAAGCCATTGAGGGGGAGTACATACTGTATGCTGCGACCGCGATAATTTGCAGCGCAGCAGAAATGATCCACACATCCGCGTTCAGCTGGTGGTATCGCCCACTGAATGTAACTGTATGGGGGTGCCCCCTGCAACTGCCCACAATACAGTTGCGGTCCGCTATTGCGGGTTTCAAGGGGTTAAAGCAGGCCGTACCACTCCTCCTCACCACCTCTTGGGTCAGCCAGAGTCGATTTTAAAACCCTGGCTCCTGGGTTTGCGTATGTGGATCGCTCTTCAGTGAGGAATGTGAGTGTAAATTGGACCTTAAACCTAAAATGAATTTGATAATAAATACAGTGCCTTGAAAAAGTATTCATACCCCTTGAAATTTTCCACATTTTGTCAGCCGGCCTCTCCATTAAAAAAAACGGCGCCGCTTCAGCTGGGAAGCGGCGATCGTTTTATTTATTTATTTTTTTTATTTCAGGCTTCCCAGCCTAGTGGTGAGATATGGGGTCTTATTGACCCCATATCTCACTATTAAGAGCACCTGTCATGTTATATTGCTATTACAAGGGATGTTTACATTCCTTGTAATAGGAATAAAAGTGATCAAGTTATACATTAATTTAATGTATAACTTGTATATTTCCTAGCGAATGTATTTACATGCAACTTTTACAGTGCCTTGAAAAAGTATTCATACCCCTGGACATTTTCCACAATTTGTCATGTTACAACCAAAAACGTAAATGTATGTTATTGGGATTTTATGTGATAGACCAACACAAAGTGGCACATAATTGTGAAGTGGAAGGAAAATGATAAATTGTTTTCAAAATTCTTTACAAATAAATATCTGAAAAGTGCGGCGGTGCTTTTGTATTCAGCCCCCTTTACTCTGATACCCCCTAACTAAAATCTAGTGGAACCAATTGCCTTCAAAAGTCACCTAATTAGTAAATAGAGTCCACCTGTGTATAATTTAATCTCAGTATAAATACAGCTGTTCTGTGAAGCCCTCAGGTTTGTTAGAGAACCTTAGTGAACAAACAGCATCACAAAGGCCAAGGAACACACCAGACAGGTCAGGGATAAAGTTGTGGAGAAGTTTAACCACTTGCCGCCCGCCCTATTACCAAATGACGGCGGCAAAGTGGTTGGATATTCCTGACCGGACTTCATATGACGTGATCAGGATATCAAGCCGCTGCCCCCAGGAGCGCACATCGCGGCGATCGTTGTTGCGGGTGTCATTCTGACAACCTGTAACACCGATCTAGGTAAAGAGTCTCTGACGGAGACTCTTTACCACGTGATCAGCCGTGTCCAATCACGGCTGATCACCATGTAAATAGAAAGAGCCGGTGATCTGCTTTTCCTCACTCACGTCTGACAGACGCGAGTAGAGGAGAGCCGATCGGCTGCTCTCCTGACAGGGGGGGGTCTGTGCTGATTGTTTATCAGCACAGCCCCCCCTCGGATCCCACCCAGGACCACCAGGGAAGCCATCCACACTGGACCACCAGGTATGCCCCCTAGACCCCCAGGGAAATACCAATCTGTGCCCAGGCAGCTGCCAATCTGTGCCCACTCCAATGCCTGCCAGTGCCACCAGGGATGCCCATCAGTGCCGCGTACTAGTGCCCATCAGTGCCGCCTATCAGTGCCCAGTGTCGCCTATCAATGCCCATCAGTGCTGCATATCAGTGCCACCTCATCGGTGCCGCCGTATCAGTGCCCATAAGTGAAAGAGAACTTACTTATTTACAAATTTTTTTAACAGAAACAAAAAGCAAAACTTTTATTTTTTTCTAAATTTTCGGTCTTTTTGTATTTGTTTAGCAAAAAATAAAAACCGCAGAGGTAATCAAATACCACCAAAAGGAAGCTCTATTTGTGGGAAAAAAAAATGATAAAAATTTAGTCTGGGTGCAGTGTTGGATGACCTCTGAATTGTCATTCAAACTGCGACAGCGCTGAAAGCTGAAAATTGGTCTGGGCAGGAAGGTGTCTAAGTGCCCAGTATTGAAGTGGTTAAAGCAGGGTTAGGTTATAAAAAAAAAATATTCCAAGCTTTGAACATCTCACGGAGCTCTGTTCAATCCATCATCTGAAAATGGAAAGAGTATGGCACAACTGCAAACCTACCAAGACATGGCCGTCCACCTAAACTGACCGGCCGGGCAAGGAGAGCATTCATCAGAGAAGAGCCAAGAGGTCCATGGTAACTCTGGAGGAGCTGCAGAGATCCACAGCTCAGGTGGGAGAATCTGTCCACAGGACAACTATTAGTCGTGTTCTCCACAAATCTGGCCTTTATGGAAGAGTGGAAAGTCATTGTTGAAAGAAAGCCATAAGTCGTCCTGTTTGTAGTTTGTGAGAAGCCATGTGGGGGAACAGCAAACATGTGGAAGAAGGTGCTCTGGTCAGATGAGACCAAAATTGAACTTTTTGCCCTAAAAGCAAAACGATATGTGTGGTGGAAAACTAACACTGCACATCACCCTGAACACACCATCCCCAACGTGAAACATGGTGGTGGCAACATCATGTTGTGGGGATGCTTTTCTTCAGCAGGGACAGGAAAGAGCCAAATACAGGACAATCTTAGAAGAAAACCTGTAATGCACACGATCGGACTTTATGGCATACTTTGTCCGGCGTACTTTTATACTGACTTTCCGAATTAATGGACTTGCCTACACACAATCAACCAAAGTCCGACGGATTCGTACGTGATGACATATGACCGGACTAAAACAAGGAAGTTCATAGCCAGTAGCCAATAGCTGCCCTAGCGTCGGTTTTTGTCCGTCAGACTAGCATACAGACGAGCGGACTTTTCGACCGGACTCGAGTCCGTCGGACAGATTTGAAACATGTTTTACAAACGTAAATGTATTTTATGTGATAGACCAACACAGTCAGTATAAAAGTACGCCGGACAAAGTATGCCATAAAGTCCGATCGTGTGCATTACAGGTTTTCTTCTAAGATTGTCCTGTATTTGGCTCCATCCATCTTCCCATCAACTCTGACCAACTTTCCTGTCCCTGCTGAAGAAAAGCATCCCCACAACATGATGTTGCCACCACCATGTTTCACGTTGGGGATGGTGTGTTCAGGGTGATGTGCAGTGTTAGTTTTCCACCACACATATCGTTTTGCTTTTAGGGCAAAAAGTTCAATTTTGGTCTCATCTGACCAGAGCACCTTCTTCCACATGTTTGCTGTTCCCCCACATGGCTTCTCACAAACTACAAACAGGACGACTTATGGCTTTCTTTCAACAATGACTTTCCACTCTTCCATAAAGGCCAGATTTGTGGAGTACACGACTAATAGTTGTCCTGTGGACAGATTCTCCCACCTGAGCTGTGGATCTCTGCAGCTCCTCCAGAGTTACCATGGACCTCTTGGCTCTTCTCTGATGAATGCTCTCCTTGCCCGGCCGGTCAGTTTAGGTGGACGGCCATGTCTTGGTAGGTTTGCAGTTGTGCCATACTCTTTCCATTTTCAGATGATGGATTGAACAGAGCTCCGTGAGATGTTCAAAGCTTGGAATATTTTTTTTTTATAACCTAACCCTGCTTTAACCACTTCAATACTGGGCACTTAGACACCTTCCTGCCCAGACCAATTTTCAGCTTTCAGCGCTGTCGCAGTTTGAATGACAATTCAGAGGTCATCCAACACTGCACCCAGACTAAATTTTTATCATTTTTTTTTCCCACAAATAGAGCTTCCTTTTGGTGGTATTTGATTACCTCCTGCGGTTTTTATTTTTTGCTAAACAAATACAAAAAGACCGAAAATTTAGAAAAAAATAAAAGTTTTGCTTTTTGTTTCTGTTAAAAAAATTTGTAAATAAGTAAGTTCTCTTTCACTTATGGGCACTGATACGGCGGCACCGATGAGGTGGCACTGATATGCAGCACTGATGGGCATTGATAGGCGACACTGGGCACTGATAGGCGGCACTGATGGGCACTAGTACGCGGCACTGATGGGCATCCCTGGTGGCACTGGCAGGCATTGGAGTGGGCACAGATTGGCAGCTGCCTGGGCACAGATTGGTATTTCCCTGGGGGTCTAGGGGGCATACCTGGTGGTCCAGTGTGGATGGCTTCCCTGGTGGTCCTGGGTGGGATCCGAGGGGGGGCTGTGCTGATAAACAATCAGCACAGACCCCCCCCTGTCAGGAGAGCAGCCGATCGGCTCTCCTCTACTCGCGTCTGTCAGACGTGAGTGAGGAAAAGCAGATCACCGGCTCTTTCTATTTACATGGTGATCAGCCGTGATTGGACACGGCTGATCACGTGGTAAAGAGTCTCCGTCAGAGACTCTTTACCTAGATCGGTGTTACAGGTTGTCAGAATGACACCCGCAACAACGATCGCCGCGATGTGCGCTCCTGGGGGCAGCGGCTTGATATCCTGATCACGTCATATGAAGTCCGGTCAGGAATATCCAACCACTTTGCCGCCGTCATTTGGTAATAGGGCGGGCGGCAAGTGGTTAAACTTCTCCACAACTTTATCCCTGACCTGTCTGGTGTGTTCCTTGGCCTTTGTGATGCTGTTTGTTCACTAAGGTTCTCTAACAAACCTGAGGGCTTCACAGAACAGCTGTATTTATACTGAGATTAAATTATACACAGGTGGACTCTATTTACTAATTAGGTGACTTTTGAAGGCAATTGGTTCCACTAGATTTTAGTTAGGGGGTATCAGAGTAAAGGGGGCTGAATACAAAAGCACCGCCGCACTTTTCAGATATTTATTTGTAAAGAATTTTGAAAACAATTTATCATTTTCCTTCCACTTCACAATTATGTGCCACTTTGTGTTGGTCTATCACATAAAATCCCAATAACATACATTTACGTTTTTGGTTGTAACATGACAAATTGTGGAAAATGTCCAGGGGTATGAATACTTTTTCAAGGCACTGTATAAGTTGCATGTAAATACATTCGCTAGGAAATATACAAGTTATACATTAAATTAATCTGATAAGAGATGCAAGTTACAATTAACTAAATTTTGATAATATGAGTTGAATACATGTAAAATTTGATATGAAATATACGGGTTGGATATATAAAACTTTGATAAGAAATGAGCTACATATGCAGTTCTGCATTGTAAGTGAGAACACCGAGCGTCCGAGCGTCCGAGCGTCCGAGCGTCCACCCACAACTTGGTGTGTCAGCGGAGAGAGGAGAGCGCCACCTGCTGCGGTAGCATTTCCTGTAGCTTTAAAGTAGACTTTGCACTAGAATGCAAGGTTCACTTATAATGTCTGGGTCCCCCCTTGTGTAAAAAAAAATAAAAATAAAAAATAACTGCTGTCTGATAGTCTGAAAAAATTGATTTTCTGCTTCCCTTGCTCGTCTTCTTACTCTTCTGCACCTCTGGGTGTGACATCGGCGTCCATCCAGGAAGATTTCTAGGAAACAAGGAATACCCAAATCTCACATGTGGGCACTCCAGTCTATTGCAAGAGCCTCTTGTAGCAAGATTTGGGCTGCTCTCTATTTCCTCGGATCAAAGATGACGTCAACCCCGCTTGGGGGTGTTTAGCGCTACACAGCTAAGCCTAGCTGAAGCTGGTAAAGGGTGTGAGGCTTCCAACTGCTTCTTCTCTCTTCCTCTCGCTCTCTTCCTCCTCCGCCTATCTTCTGCCAAAGGGTACCCTTTAGGTGACTGGACCCTGGACTCTACTTCCCGACTGCCAGGCTTCTGACTATTTATGGGACCTACAGAGCCTTGCCCCCTCAGGGGTTGGTGGGAACTCCATAAATATTCAGGTTGCAGCCTCTGTTCCTCCACCCTCTTAAGTTCCAGAACTATCCATTGAGTTGGGTAAGGTAACAGAGCCACGGCCTTGAAGCACTGCACAGTCAAAAACAAATGAACCCATGATCCTTTGCCTACAGAGGAGCCAAACTAAATTTTACCTCACCTAATAACACTGATGCCCTGTACACACGGTCGGATTTTCCGGCGGAAAATGTGTGATAGGACCTTGTTGTCGGAAATTCCGACCGTGTGTAGGCTCCATCACACATTTTCCATCGGATTTTCCGACACACAAAGTTTGAGAGCAGGATATAAAATTTTCCGACAACAAAATCCGTTGTCGGAAATTCCGATCGTGTGTACACAAATCCGACGCACAAAGTGCCACGCATGCTCAGAATAAATAAAGAGATGAAAGCTATTGGCCACTGCCCCGTTTATAGTCCCGACGTACGTGTTTTACGTCACCGCGTTCAGAACGATCAGATTTTCCGACAACTTTGTGTGACCGTGTGTATGTAAGACAAGTTTGAACCAACATCCGTCGGAAAAAATCCTAGGATTTTGTTGTCGGAATGTCCGAACAAAGTCCGACCGTGTGTACGGAGCATGAGGGTGCTACAATAACACAACTTTTTTTTTCTTCCCAGTTACGTTTTTTAGAAGTTCTATCAGCCGGCAGTTTTTACAGGGGAGAGGGCCCGGCCATTATAAACAGATCTTGTATTTTACTGCGAGGTCCGGGGGGTTTTTTGGTGTTTTTTTTTTTAACCACTTCAATACCACGGGCGTCATATGACGTCCTTGGCTTTGAGCGGGTATATCTGAATGATGCCTGTAGTTACAGATATCATTCAGATATTGCCGGTTTCAGCCGGCGAATCTCTACACCATAGGAATGATCATAGGGGCCGTTCCCCCACTTGATCGTTCCTATGGGAGGCGAGAGGGGACGTCCCCCCCCCCCCCCCCCCCCCCTCCCGCCGCCCTCCGGAGCTTGCTCCGACTCGCCGTTACGATCGGTGAGGCGGAGAGTGGATCCGCCGGCGCCGGATGTAGATCATAGAGATTTCCAGCGGACCAGATGGTCCCCGGAGTCTCTATGATCGTCGGAGGCCGGGCGCGATGTTATGACGTCACGCCCGGCCTCTCCATTAAAAAAAACGGCGCCGCTTCAGCTGGGAAGCGGCGATCGTTTTATTTATTTTTTTTTTTTATTTCAGGCTTCCCAGCCTAGTGGTGAGATATGGGGTCTTATTGACCCCATATCTCACTATTAAGAGCACCTGTCATGTTATATTGCTATTACAAGGGATGTTTACATTCCTTGTAATAGGAATAAAAGTGATCAATTTTTTTTTCAAAAAAGTGTCAAAATAAAAAAAATAAAATATAATTAACAATAAAAAAAAAAAAAATTTTTAAAGCGCCGCTGTCCCCGTGTGCTCGCACGCAGAAGCGAACGCATACGTAAGTCCCGCTCACATATGAAAACGGTGTTCAAACCATACATGTGAGGTATCGCCGCGAACGTTGGAGCGAGAGCAATAATTTTGGCCCTAGACCTCCTCTGTAACTCAAAACATGTAACCAGTAAAAAAATTTCAAGCGTCGCCTATGGGGATTTTTAAGTACCGAACATTGGCGCCATTCCACGAGCGTGTGCAATTTTGAAGCGTGACATGTTAGGTATCTATTTACTCGGCGTAACTTCATCTTTCACAAAATGCAAAAACATTGGGCTAACTTTACTGTTTTGTTTTTTTTTTAAACACAAAACAGTTTTTTTCCCAAAAAATAACGCGTTCGAAAAATTCCTGCGCAAATACTGTGCGAGATAAAAAGTTGCAACAACCGCCATTGTATTCTCTAGGGTCTTTGCTAAAAAAACATATATAATGTTTGGGAGTTCTATGTAATTTTCTAGCAAAAAAATGATGATTTTTACATGTAGGAGCAAAGTGTCAGAATTGGCCCGGTATTGAAGCGGTTAAAGTGGAGTTCCACCCACTTTTACAACTCTTCAGCATCCCTCACTAAACTGTGCACTGTAAACAAATTGGATATTTTTTTTTTCTCAGCACCTACTGTATATCTGCTGTATTCATTTTTCACTTCCTCTTCCCTGGCCGTGGCCCATCGCATCATTTCCTGTTTGCAATGCCTTCTGGGAAGAGGAGGCAACTTCCTCTGAAACTGCCGTTGCTATGGAAACCTGACCTGAAACCTATTACACTGCTTGTGCTGCACTGAGCATGTGCAAGATCTGCAAGCATGAGTTCCAGGAAGAAATAGTCTGGCTTCAGATGCCCACACTTAAGATGGCCACGGCCTGCTGTAAGTTTATAAAATAACAAACTACTGCTATAAACTAACAAAACAGACCTTAGTTGACAGACTAACTTTACTAGAATACATTAAGCTTGTGTATTATAGGGGTATTTTTATTTAAAAAGTATAATTTTGGCCGGAACACCACTTTAACCACTTGAGGTCCGGGCCATAGCCGAATGACGGCTACAGCGCGGACCTCAATCTCCGGGAGGACGTCATATGACGTCCTCCCCTATGCACGCGCACCCTGCAGGGCGCGCGGTGTGCGCGCTGTGATCACCGAGTCACGGAGACTCGGGTGATCACAGATCCGAGTAAGGGGCCGGTCCCGGCCCCTTACCATGTGATCAGCTGTCAGCCAATGACAGCTGGTCACATGATGTAAACAAAAGCTCGGTGATCGGTTTCGTTTTCTCCTCACGCTGACAGCGTGAGGAGGAAAAAAAAAGCCGATCACCGGCTCATGACATCGGTCCCGAAGAGGAAGGAGGCACAGATGCCTCATCTGTGCCTCAAAGTGCCATCTACCAGTGCCCACAGTGCCCGCAAGTGCCACCTATTAAAGCCCACAAGTGCCACCTATTAAAGCCCACAAGTGCCACCTATCAATGCCCAAAAGTGCCACCTATCAATGCCCACAAGTGCCACTTATTAGTGCCACCTAGCAGTGCTGCCATCAGTCAGTGCCCAATCAGTGCCCAACACTGCCACCCATCAGTGCCCATAACCGCCACCCATCAGTGCCCATCACTGCCACCTATCGGTGCCCATCAGTGCCGCCTCATTGGCGTACATAAACGAAGGAGAAAAATTAACTGTTTGCAAAAATTGATAACAAAATATAAAAAAAATATAATTTAAAAAAAAAAATTCTGTCTTTTTAAATTTTTTTTAACAAAAAATAAAAACCGTAGAGGTGATCAAATACCATCAATAGAAAGCTCTATTTGTGGGAAAAAAATGATAAAAATTTCATTTGGGTACCGTGTTGTATGACCGCGCAATTGTCATTCAAAGTGCGACAGCACTAAAAGCTGAAAATGGGTCTGGACAGGAGGGGGGTTTAAGTGCCCAGTAAGCAAGTGGTTAAGCTGGAGTTTGGGTATGGCAATTTCTGTATAGATACATTGGACCAATCAAACTATGTATCTACCATACCTGTGGGATCCTTGTGGAACTTGGAAATCACCGTTTAGACGCTGCTACTCCCAGTGGTCTCCACTAACTTCTGGGTCCCGCGCTGAGTGGCCAGCCTGCTGCTTACTGGACATAGGAAGTCGGCCACTCGGCATGGGCACCATTCATAGAACACCTAACCTTTTCTCAATCAATAGCAAAGCATTCTCTGATTGGATAGATGGACAGGGAAGGCGGTGGTGTCATCCAATTGGAGAAAGTTTTGCATTCACCTAGAAAAGTGCAGGGTGCTCTGTGAATGGTGCCCACCCCGAGCCAGAAACCCGTTCACAATGCAGCAGGACAGCTTCTCAGCACAGGACCCAGAAGTGATTTCCAGCTTCCATGGGCCAGGTTTGGCACATACATACATACATACATACATACATACATACATATCTACATACCTACATTGGTTCAAGCTGTACCAAGGTAACTATGTGAAAATAACCACACCTCTTCAGTCTATCATGAATGCTCCTGCCAGACTCCTCTACCTTACCTATTACTCAGTGTCTGCCACCCCTCTCCACCAATCCCTACACTGGCTTTCGATCGCCCAGCGAATTAAATTCAAAATATGAACGACGACATACAAAGCCATTCACAACTCTTCACCGAGCTACATCACCAATCTTGTCTCCAAATATCACCCAAATCCTCCTCTCCGCTTCTCCTAAGACCTCCTACTCTAAAGCTCCTTTGTCTCCTCCTCCTATGCTTGTCTTCAGGATTTCTCAAGAGCCTCTCCCATCCTCTGGAACTCTCTACCTCCAATCTGTCCAGTTATCTCCTTCTCTGGCTGCCTTCAGGCCATCCCTGAAAACTCATCTCTTCAGGAAAGCCTATCACACCTCCAACTAATCTCCTACCACTTCCATCAGCTCATTCCCCACAGTTACAACCTTTTTGTACCACTTGCCCCGCCCTATTAGATTGTAAGCTCTTCTGAGCAGGGCCCTCTTAATCCTCTTGCATTGTAACTGTATTGTCTCCCTTTTTATATTGTAGGCACTGCGTAAAGTGTTTGGTGCTATATAAATCCTGTATAATAATAATAATAATAATAATAACAATAAACTGCAGCCTTTTAGGTTGGAGGGCTGCCAGTTTGACAACCCCCTGGGCTAGATGGTCATCACCATGGCTGTAACTTTGTTTGGGGCTTGATAGCAAAAATATTAGGTGGCCCTCCTGCCTCCCTAATGTACATCACATACATTAGACATGTGCAAATCGTTTAGTTCCAAATTCGTTTTTTAAACAAGTTTTGACATTCGTTAAAATTCCGAATTTTTCTATTTCCCAAATTTCGGAAATTTTGAAAATCCAAATTTCCGAAAAAAGCAAAAAAAACAAATGAAACGAACCAATTTTTTGTCAGCTCACATGTCTACCATACATAGGGACCTGGCTGTGCTGTCTGATAGAGGTACCTAAATCACAAAGAATCGCACATAATCCTTTTGGCAGATAAAACCGTATATATGTATTTGACATAAATATTTGAGAATTACAAACTGAAATGTTACCACCATGTGCTCATCCAGTATAGTAATTGCTGCTAACGATTCTAAACGTAATTTCGAAAGGGAAATTTCTACAAAACATCTTAAAAAAAAAAAACTGATCTGATTATCATCATAACACATTAAATTGGTCATTTACAGTGGAATTGTAGTATAATAAAGTGAAGTTCCATCCCACATTTCATATTCTCTGTTCTGACTGTTGCACTCCCTCCATACAGAGCTTGGAAAATGGCCCTCGAGGACATGAGATCCCATCCGGTAAGTTGCTGTTTGTGTGTTTTCTGTGCTGGGATTATCATTGATGAGGCTTTCTCTGTGTACAATGCAGAGAATGTTGTGTACGACCCAAATAAAAACTGTTTTCTCAAATGGGGTTTGTGTGTGTTTGTTTTTTTTAACTTCTCTTTCTCTACTACTTTAGGTCTAATTAGAAATGTGGATAAAAAATTAAACTTAAATAAAAAAAAAGACCTAAAATTTTGAAGAAAAAAAAATGTTTTTCTTTTGTTTCTGTTTATATAATTTTGTAAATAAGTTTTCTCATTCACTGATGGGCACTGATATGGCGGCACCAAAGAAGTGGCTCTGATGGGCACTGACGATGGGCACTGATGGGTGGCACTGATATGCAGCCCTGATGGGCACTCATGGGGGGCACTGGTAGGCGACAGTGATGGGCAATGAAAGGCTGCACTGATGGGTGCTCATGGGTGGCACTGATAAGCAGCACTGCTGGGCACTGATACGTGGCACTGATATATGGCATTGATAGGCATCACTGATGGCACTGGCAGGCATTGGGGATGGGCACTGATTGGTAGCTGCCTGGGAACTGGCATTTCCCTGGTGGTCTAGGGTGGCATACCTGGTGGTCCTGGGTGGGCATCCAAGGGGGGCTGCGCTGATAAACAATCAGCACAGACCCCCCCCCGTCAGGAGAGCAGCCAATCAGCTCTCCTCTACTCGCGTCTGTCAGACGCCAGTGAGGAAAAGCCGATCAAAGGCTCTTCCTGGTCACATCGTGATCAGCCGTGATTGGACACGTGTATATATGTGTGTATGTATTTGTGTGTGTGTGTGTATGTATATGTATGCTGGTGTATGGATTGAGTTGTTCCTGCAGAGAGCACTGTTACATTTCTTCTTTTCTATACTAATGATGGGGCCCTATTCTTCTCATTAATAATAACAATGGGGCACTCTTCCTCCCATTAAAACCAATGAAGGGGCAATGATGCTGGGGCATTTTCTACTTCCACTGGCCATAGTCCAGCCCCTCTAAAGCCTGAAGGACAGTAAACTGACCCTTTGCTTAGAAAGTTTGGAGACCCCCGACCTAATAGATTGTAAGCTCTTTTATATCCTCCCCTTCTACCCTAATAGATTGTAAGCTCTTCTGTATCTGAATGCTTCCCCTTTTTTTTTTTTTTTTTTTGAAGATGAGGTTCATGTTTGTGCTGCGTCTTTTGACCACTTGTGGACCACCCACCGTACATATACTGTGGCCGGGCAGCCGCTCTGTCAGATCATGTGCCTAGTATGTGATCTGTCACTTCTGGAGCGCACGCGCCACCGGTGACCCGCTCCTGCTGTGATCACACACAGTGGAAGCCCAGCGGTGGGTACCGCAGACTTGATGTCTGCCGGCACCCGCCAATTAGACAGTACATAGGCAGATTGCTGTTTTGTCAGAAGGGAAGGTATTTATCTGGTGTTCCTGCAAAGCAATAACCTGGATCAATGCCTTCCCCTAGTCAAAGCACACCCCCCCCCCCCCCCCACGGTGAGAAAACACAGGCTAGACACAGTTAACCTTTTGCTTGCCCCTGATGTTAACCCCTTCCCAACCAGTGTCTTTAGTACAGTGACAGTGCATATTTTTAGCACTGATCACTGTATTAGTGTCACTGGTCCCCAAAAAGTGTCGGTATCCAGTTTGTCCGCCGCAATATTGCAGTCCTGCTAAAAGTCGCTGATTGCCGCCATTACTAGTAAAAAAAAAATTATATATACATTTTTTTTTTTTTTTTCAAAATTGGCGGTCTTTTTTTTGTTTATAGTGCAAAAAAAAAAAATAAAAACTGCAGAGGTGATCAAATACCATCGAAAGAAAGCTCTATTTGTGGGGGGAAAAAAAGTACAAAAAATTTTATTTGGGTACAGCGTCAAACGACCGCGCAGTTGTCAGTTAAAATAACACAGTGGCGTATCACAAGAAAAAAAATGGCCTGGTCATAAAGGGGGGCAAATCTTCCGGAGGTCAGGTGGTTAACTGACCGTACATATCCCACACCTACTTCATCAACTACTAAACTATAGTTATCACAGTATATATATATATATATGGTTATGGTGAGTGCACAGGAGATATACAGTATAACAGTATTTTGGCTCCCTCTAGTGGACTCCAAGAAGGAATTACATGGAGAGGTCACTTAGGCCAGGGTCAGCATTGATCTTCGATAGGAAGACAAGTTCAGTCTGTCATCTCCCCACCAAGGATTCTGGCAAAAGAGACCCCAATAAACTGACACCACCCAAAATAAAGAGATCTGTTTTTTTGAGGATCTGCTCTTATAACTTTGAAAGCTGTTCAGCATTTATTAGACACATTGAGCATTTTAATGAGCACACATATGATGTTGTTTTTTTTTTGTTTGTTTGTTTGTTTTTTTTTTTTCTATGAACACTGGTGATAATGGTCATTTGTTTTCCCGTCTTCTAGGTGTACATCTACAATCCTTATGATGATTATTACCAGACCGTTCCCATGAACGCTCACCATGCGGTCTATGTCGACCACGGATACTGTGGCCACGGCTATGGTAGGTGCTGGAATTATGCAAGTATTGGCTTTTCCAGGGTATTAATATACTGCAGAATTCCCCCTTCTTCTTTTTTTTTTTTTTTTTTTTTTTAAATAATGCCTGCACTGGAAGAACGATTTTCATTACTCTGAAATGGAAAAGTTTGAATTTGGCCACTAGATGGTGCTCAAAGAAGAATACTTGACCAGCACAGTAAAAAGCCTAATCCCCCCCCCCCCCCCCATTCACACAGAGTGAATGTACATGCACTTTCACTGGGCAAATAACTATGCATTGTTAGGGCTCGGTACTGGCGGTAAGTGGTGAGGTAGGGTGCAGTCAGTGCTGGGAGCCATGAGCCAGTGCAGGCCAGTGAGGCTGAGCTGTGATATTGGGCTGTATACTCTGTCCTGTGATGCTCCGGCTGTATACTCTGTCCTGTGATGCTCCGGCTGTATACTCTGTCCTGTGATGCTCCGGCTGTATACCCTGTCCTGTGATGCTGGGGTTGTATACTCTGTCCTGACACTATGGGTGGAAGCAAGTGGAATACCAGCCGCCACTGGTGTTGGGTGTAACTTGACCTGCTTGGTGCAAAATATATAGTTAGGGAACCTGAGCTTTAGACTTTTACCAGCTTCTCCAATCTCAATAATGACCTCCTCCTATAACTCTCTGCAAAAATGAAGGCCCAATTCCAGCCTAAAAGGTTTAGAAGGCTGTTACTGCGATCTGTGACTCTCTCTGCTGGGGTGATATCCCCTCTCTTCCTGTCCCAGTGAAGCCATTGTCCATAGGAGAGATGTTACATCTCATCATTCCCTTTGACCCCCTGGATATGGGGCAGGAAGTAAAATCTTCCCAAAGGAGTCGCAGATCTTTAGACATTTCCCCACTGTGCTCAAAATTTAGAGGGCCCCTTTCTTTCTCTCCCAAACCCTGCCCCCCAACAATTAAACTTACAAAAAGAGATAGAGATGATAGAGAGATAGATATAGAAAGTGATGGGAAATACAAAACTATATAAAGTTGTCACTGAGACAGGAGGCGAGGGGAAATCTGCCAATGGGGGCACTTGTTCTTCCAGCAGAACAGGAAGTAAAGTGAAATCTTCCAAATGTGACTAGATAGATAGATAGATAGATAGATTATCTTTATCTCTCTCGTCACATTTGGAAGATTTCACTTTACTTCCTGTTCTGCTGGAAGAACAAGTGCCCCCATTGGCAGATTTCCCCTCGCCTCCTGTCTCAGTGACAACTTTTATATAGTTTTGTATTTCCCATCACTTTCTTCTTCACAGACCATGGTTACCACGAACCAGTAGAGTAAATCTCCCCAGCAGGGACACAGACAGCAATATAAACCTGACAGAGGGTTCTAACCCTTTCACACTCCATCCAAAATCCCAAAAAAGAAAGTTTTGATACACTTTTTGCTAAAAATGTTCATTAGCTTGGTTGGTCACATCTTTGCCTTTTCTCCCCCAGCTCCCGGTATGACGCATGTCGTTGTCAGAGACCAGCGTGAAACGTTCGGAGAACAGATGGCGCTGGGCCTGCTCGCCGGTGCTCTCACCTCCTCGGCTCTCGGCTCCTTCATGTGGCTGCCATGCTGGTTCTGAGGAGTCCTGAGCAGAACATGACGACAAACTCTCTCAAAGGAGCGTCCGATACGTCTTGTGTAATAGGCCACCTACCTGCATCTTGTCCTAGGTTCTGTACCCTACATAATACTAGATTATACATTACAGTGTAATCTATTATTGCCCTTCTGTTGCATTACTCAATGAGCTTCTGAGATCCGCTACCAGCAGATGTCTCCTTTTTTAAAATATTTCTTATATACGTAAATGCTTAAAGGAACTCTTCCATTTTGTTAGAGTCGGTGTGTATTAATGCTTTATGAGTCATTTTGTAATTTTAATGTAAATTGTAAATTTCTCTCCCATACATCCTGTATATTATTCAAATGGTGATTTTGGATTCCCACTTCTATTTGTGGTTGGCTGCTCTCCTGTCAAAGTACAGGGAGTAGACATGTGCACTGACAAAAAAAAATGTCATTTTTCCTTTTTTTTTTTTTTTTTTTTTTTTTTTCCTTTTTTCAGGAAAAAAAGAAAATCAGTAAATTTTGAAATAATACCTAACTATTAAATTTTAGATATTGGAATTTCCTTTCAAATTTGGCTGTTTGTGAACGTAACGAATACAAATGTATCTGAAATAACGAATGCCGCATCTAAACAAATGGAATGGAACTAATAAATAATAAAAAGGTTTTATTTATTATTATTATTAGATCATTACGTTCCATTCGTTTTTAGATACGGCATTTGATATTTCAGATAATTCGTAACTTTGGATAAATTCGTACTCGTTCCGTTCGCTAACAGCCACATTTGAAAGGAAATTCCAATACCTATAATTTTAATATTTATTATTTATTTCAGATTTTTGGGTTTTTGAATTTTCAGATTTTCATTCTTATTTTTGGATTTTCAAGTTTATGAACTTTTCGAACTGCACATGTCTAACAGGGAGCCCATTTTATGCGTATGGTATCCCCGGCAATGGCGTTGGGTTTGATATAGAGTTTCACCACCGGTGAGGTATTTAGACAAATGTCTAAGGGGATGCCGGGGTCCGGTGTCCTCATAAACACACTAGAGGAGCTCAGATATACTGATATTGTATATAGTTGACCCGTTTTTACAAATGCCTTGGAATGTTGATTTTGGTTTATTGTGGTTGAGGTGACTAGTAGTAACTTGTAGGCAATCTAATGTCCCCAACTGATCACAAATCTTCTATCTAACTGAGCCCTGAGAGCATTCGCTCAAAGCAGAGAGCCCCCAAACGGGTCATATTAGTGGGGTTCGGATAGCAAAGTTTATGGGTCACCTCGGTTTATGGAGAGCAGTAATCCGCTAATAATATCTCCAATAAAGGCGTTAAAACAAAGAAAAAAATATCATTATAAATCATATAGGTTTGTATAGCTCTGACGTACACCGTAGTGCTGTACGGAGAACATGGAGCCAATTTCTGCACCAGATGAGCTTACACTCTAATGTCACTGCACAGTCACACACACTTATAAATTTTATATAGCTCTGACATATACTGCAGTGCTGTACCAAGAACACCTAAGCCAGTCACATCAGTACCAGAGGAGCTTGCACCACAATCTCACACGATTACATAATTGTATAGCTATGACATATGCCACAGTGCTGTACAGAGAACCAGTCACATCAGTCTCCGCATCAGAGGAGCTTGCACTCTATCCCCCCCACAGTCATGCTCTATTTGTGTTATTATTATTATTATTATTATAAGTAGCTCTGGTATATTTCATAGTGCAGTACAGAGAACACTTCCAGTCCCATCAGTATCTGCACCAGAAGAGCTTACACTCTAATGTACTCCAAGGACATGTTGGTAGGTTAATCGGATCTGTCAAAATTGGCCCTAGTATGTATGAATGTGAGTTAGGGACCTTAGATTGTAAGCTTCTTAAGGGTAGAGACTGATGTAAATGTATAATATATGTAAAGCGCTGCGTAAATTGACAGCGCTATACAAGTACCTGAAATAATAATGATGATGATGATAATAATAATAATATCAGACTATTACTGTATTAGTTATATATTTGTATAGCTCTGACATATACCACAGTGCTGTACATAGAATATCAAGCCGGACACATCTGTTTCGGCACCAGAGGAGCTTACACCCTAATGCCCCCCCCCTTTCTCACAGTTGCACACTATTATATATTTACATAGCTGTGACATATACCGCAGTGCTGTACAGCCAGTCACATCAGTCCTTGCATCAGAGGAGCCTTATACTCTGTCACACACTTTTAAGCATTTATATAGCTCTGACATACACCGCAGTGCTGTACAACCAGTCACATCAGGCTCTGCACCGGCGGAACGTACACTCTAATGCCCCCCTTCACCTAGTCACACATAATTATTATTATTATTATTAATAATAATAATACATTTTTATATAGCTCTTACATATTCCATTGCATGGTGAGCCAGTCACATCAGTCCCTGCACCAGAGGAGCTTACACTCTAATTTCCCCCCACTGTCATTTATTATTATAATTAATAATAATTTTTATAGCTCTGACATATTCCACGGTGTGACCCCCTCCTCCTGCCTCTCCTATTCGTATATTATTATTATTATTATTATTATACCTTTTTGTAGCTCTGACATATTCCATTGCACGGTACAGTGAACACTGAGCCAGTCACATCAGTCCCTGCACCAGAGGAGCTTACACTCTAATTTCCCCCCACTGTCACTTATTAGCTCTGACATATTCCATGGTGTCCCCCCCCCCCCTTCCTAGTCACATACTATTATAATTATAACTTTATATAGCTGTGACATATTCCATTGTACGGTACAGCGAACACTCAGCAAGTCACATCAGTCCCCGCACCAGAGGAGCTCATTTATTACAGGTACTTGTATAACGCCGCACTTTACATATACGTATATTGTACATTCACATCAGTCCCTACCCTCAAGGAGCTCACAATCTGCGGTAGCTTACACTCTAATCCCCCCCCCCACTGTCACACACTACTATTTTAATAATAATATTATATATGGCTCTGAAATATTCCGCAGTGTTGTACAGAGCCAGTCACATCCGTCTTTGCACCAGAGTAACTTATGCTCTAAAGTCCCCCCACAGTCGCATGTTTTTTTATTATATTTTGTATTTATATAACTCTGACATATACCGCAGTGCTGTACAGAACACTGGGCCAGTCACATCAGCCTCTGTACCAGAGGAGCTTACACTCTAGTCCCCCCCCCCCCCGTCACACACTATTATTTTTAAACATTTATAAAGCTCTGACATATACCGCAGTGCTCTACAGAGACCATTAAGCCAGTCATATCAGTCTCTGCACCAGAGGAGCTTGCACTCTAATGTTACATGATATTGGACATCAAATAAAATTGTATAGTACGCAGTCCAACATACGTCCCCGTACAAATACATATTGCCTACAATGAATTCATGCAATGACTCCGTGATGTGAAGGGCAGCTGCACGGACCAATCGTGAGGTGCGGGAGGGGGGTGTGGCCAGATCCATGTCCCGGAAATCAGGTCAGAATTTGCATATTAAAGTGCCCCAGGTCTCTGAGCTTCCAGGGCGCCATGAAGGAAAATTAGAGAGCGTGCAACTTTTTATATGGCGGTGTCCAATCACTTTTATTTAGTACATCTTAAATGATCCGTCCCACTGTCTAATCACCAAATACAAGTCGTCTGTTACTTTATACAAAGTGTTTCTGAGGATTATTAGTGCGTGTTTCTGTTCTGATCTCATTTATTTCTAATAATTCATATTTTATTTTTGTTCTAGACAGTTTGTACCTTTTTATAGTTTGATCCAGCAGCTTATAGTTGGTTTTACAGGGCAATGATAAAATGTATTTTTAAAGCAATTTTTATGGATCTTTCTTCTTAAATAAAATGTAAGTACTGCCATTGTCTGAGAGTCTCCTTGTCTCATAAATCTGTTGTACAATTACATTCCATACTGTCGGCTCTATGGATGCCAGGAGTCCAGGTGAACTCTCTGGGGGTTGATTTGCTAAAGGCAGTTCACTTTGCTTAGGAAATGTTCCCTTGGCTTAGTGAATGTGGTGAAAATTCAATTTGTAATGAACACCCAATCACATACAAGGTAAAATTAACATTTGTATGTATGCTTGCACATGATTGGATGATGGGAAGTCTGCAGAGCTTCACCTCATTCACTAAGTTAAGGGAAAATTCCCTTGCAAAGTAAAGGGCCTAATAGCCATTAGTAAAACAATTCCTTGGTCTCATGCTGAACATTGGAGGGTTGGGTCCAGTGTGATTGTATTGTAGTAAACTGCAGTGATCCTGAAGGTACTTGCTGGTAGAGGAGGGCTGCATTTTACTGAAAAGTGGCTGAGAGAGCATAGAGTGCTGCTGCATTGTTACCTAAAGAGTGCTGCACTCTCATCGAGAGGCTGCATGTTACCAGAAAGAGTTGCACTGTTCTCTTGGAAAGAAACATGACTACATCAAGTCTAGCCTCTTCTCTTTGGTTTAGGACAGGCATTTCCAAATATTTACAACAAAGGTCCAGTTTACTGTCCTTCAGACTTTAGGGGGCTGGACTGTGGCCAGTGGGAGTAGAAAATTTCCCGACATCAGAGGGAGTAAGCAATGCCTTGGGTTTGGTGGTCAATCGGAATCGTTAAAAATTAGATGGCATCTTCTCCAGTAAGAGGAGAAATGGTGCCCCATTGATGGTACCAGTTGGAGGAATAGTGCCCCATTGATGGTACCAGTTGGAGGAATAGTGCCCAATTGATGGTACCAGTTGGAGGAATAGTGCCCAATTGATGGTACCAGTTCAAGGAATAGTGCCCCATTGATGGTACCATTTGGAGGAATAGTGCCCAATTGATGGTACCAGTGGAAGGAATAGTGCCCTATTATTGGTACTAGTGGGAGTAATTGCGCCCCATCGGTGGTACCAGTGGAAGGAATTGTGTCCCATCGGTGATACCAGTGGGAGAAATGGTGCCCCATTGGTGGTACTAGTGGGAGGAATAGTGCCCCATCAATGGTACTAGTGGGAGGAATGGTGCTGCATCTCTAACGTCAGTGGAAGGAATCGTCTTCTATTATTTCAGTAGGAAGAATAGTGCTCCAACGTTGGTCTCAGTGGAAGCAATGGTGTCTCTTTGTTGGTGACAGTAAGAAGAATAGTGTCCGAGGGCCAGATAAAGGCAAACAAAGAGCCACAGTTTGGAGACTCCTAGTTTAGGAGATGCAGATCAGCAAGAACTGTGTACTGCATTCAGCAATCACACAAAAAAAGCTAAATCGCAAATCTTGTGGCTGTAACTAGATACATAACGTATGCAAACATGGTCAGTTGTTGACCAGCCCAACGTTAGCATGGAGAGGACACTTTGTGGAACAATCATTGGCTTCAGACTGCAGCTGACCTCCAGGGATTCTTAGAAGTTTTTGGGACCGAAAAAATTCTAATAAAAAGCTGCAGGACGTCTGCTGGAACCCTGGGAGCAATGGAGCCAGAGGAACCGGCGGTGGGAGCAGGAGCCACGAGCACCAGCCAGACCCAGGTAGGAGAGGCAGAGGCCTCTGCTAGTTAGACCTGGGCTATGTTTGTTTTTTCCCTCTTCCTCCCCTGAGGGGGTGGGGGGGGGGGAGAGCCTGCATCACACTCCTCAGGTGACGTCTATGGGGAAGTGTGATTTACAGCAGTGATGTTATGGGGTATATTTTGTATATTTTGTCCTTCCAGCAGCCTCCTGGGATTTTGTATGTCACGTATCCCTTTAGGCATTGGCTTGGAACTGGTGGTGCATCATCAGGGGCCTGGCTTCAGAACTCTGAGGAGACAGCTGGTTCCTGATGATTTAGAAGAGAAGACGGCAGACTCAGAGGTGGGTTTGAAGTTCCTCATTAAAGTCACTACAGAATGGCCAATGTTGTTCATGATTGCCGGAAGTCCACAACTGATCCAATAACATCCCTAAAAAATAGTGCTATGCCAAGGGCCATCATCAACATCTCACCATTCATCCTGGCTCTGCAAACATATGGCTGTGCATCCTTTCCCATAATCCCCTCTTAGTTTCAAAGTTGGTGGTAATGTTACACCTGATGAAGTCACGTGTGGTGTGACGTCACGCGTAGGGACAGGACAGGCCTTACATGCTGATAGAGGTATACGAGCTCGCCGCTCGTTGGAGCAAGTCATTTTTTTAATGTTGTTTATGTGAACACCCTATATTTACTTAATAAAAGCCGCTGTTTAAGCAAAACGATATTACACTATTGGGATCCTTCCTGATTTGTCATTTTCCACACTCCCCCCTAAACATCTGAGGGAACCATACCCCGGGACTAGGACTGTGAGGCTAGCGCTTGAATCCATAGGAGGATACCCCTAAAGTTTTGGTCATATGCGTTTGCCCTATTACCCTAAGGTAAGGGGCCACTACCCACCTGTGTGTTTGAACACGAAGATGTGCACTATGTGATTTATTTTGAGCACTACACTGCAACTGATGCGTGTCAGGACGTTGCTGTCACATTATAAAAGAAGGATTTTATGTTGAAGCACCTTGAATTTTTGGACATTTTGACGCTGAATTTTTGGCTGCACTGCTGCACATTGTTACTTTATGTGCTGCGTGTTTAGTACACAGTGTAATTCACTTTTTTATTGCAATATGCACTATATTAATAGCTGACACTTTCACATTACTGTTATTTATTCTTATGTATATGGCGACATTTACTTATTTATTTTTTACTACTGATGATTATTTTTCACTATTATGATTTGTTGCCGTATGAGTGTTTAGTCCTACACGGTTGATGTCATTAACCACCAAAGTGGAACATATACGTTTTGATGCACATTACAATGTATGTCACAGAATGTAAAACTAAATTTTAGCTAGTTCACTCAGGATTAGCGCAGCACCACCTACTTATACTACTAGTTACACCTGTTAATGTGTATAACCCCTTATCTACCAAGGTACATTTATAAACATCCTGGTATTCAAGGGGTCAAGACAAGTTCATGGTTTCGTTTTTTTTCAGCTGGCTCCCGGTTTTCATGTGAATGTAATCCGGCCCACTATAGAATCATCCAATTACTTTTCAGTACTTTGGATGGAGTGCAGGGCCGGGCAGACGTTATGGATCTAATAGACCCCTGATCACTAAATACAGAAAAATATTCATGCCAATCTTTATTACATAGCAGATCTAAAAACAAACAAAACTGCATACGACAGTGATTGTTCTAATTACACGAGTGCAGCACATTACAGAGACGATCTAGGATACCCTTCTTGTCCAAGATGTGCCAGTAGAATCCATCTGCTAGAGGTTGGATCGATTTGTGTTTCGGAAAGATTCTTTCCTCAGGGGAAATCGGCTATGTAATAAATGGCCGTTTAAAGATACGCCTTTATATTTGCCATTAAAGTCCCACTGGGGGCTTCTCTTTGCAATTTCTCACTGCTGAACTCTACATCACTTATACTGACCTCTGAACTCTACACCACTTATACTGACCTCTGAACTCTGCACTCTACGCTATTTATACTGACCTCTGAACTCTGCACCACTTATACTGACCTCTGAACTCTGCACTCTACACTATTTATACTGACCTCTGAACTCTGCACCACTTATACTGACCTCTGAACTCTGCACTCTACACTATTTATACTGACCTCTGAACTCTGCACCACTTATACTGACCTCTGAACTCTGCACTCTACACTATTTATACTGACCTCTGAACTCTGCACCACTTATACTGACCTCTGAACTCTGCACTCTACACTATTTATACTGACCTCTGAACTCTACACCACTTATACTGACCTCTGAACTCTGCACTCTACGCTATTTATACTGACCTCTGAACTCTGCACCACTTATACTGACCTCTGAACTCTGCACTCTACACTATTTATACTGACCTCTGAACTCTGCACCACTTATACTGACCTCTGAACTCTGCACTCTACACTATTTATACTGACCTCTGAACTCTGCACCACTTATACTGACCTCTGAACTCTGCACTCTACACTATTTATACTGACCTCTGAACTCTGCACTCTACGCTATTTATACTGACCTCTGAACTCTGCACCACTTATACTGACCTCTGCACTCTACACTATTTATACTGACCTCTGAACTCTGCACCACTTATACTGACCTCTGCACTCTACACTATTTATACTGACCTCTGAACTCTGCACCACTTATACTGACCTCTGCACTCTACACTATTTATACTGACCTCTGAACTCTGCACCACTTATACTGACCTCTGAACTCTGCACTCTACACTATTTATACTGACCTCTGAACTCTGCACCACTTATACTGACCTCTGAACACTGCGCCACTTACTGCTGACCTCTGAACTCTACACCACTTTGATTGACCTCTGAACTCTACACCACTTATACTGACCTCTGAACTCTGCACCACTTATACTGACCTCTGAACACTGCGCCACTTATACTGACCTCTAAACACTGCGCCACTTACTGCTGACCTCTGAACTCTACACCACTTTTATTGACCTCTGAACTCTGCACCACTTATACTGACCTCTGAACTCTGCACCACTTATACTGACCTCTGAACACTGCGCCACTTACTGCTGACCTCTGAACTCTACACCACTTTTATTGACCTCTGAACTCTACACCACTTATACTGACCTCTGAACTCTGCACCACTTATACTGACCTCTGAACACTGCGCCACTTATACTGACCTCTGAACACTGCGCCACTTACTGCTGACCTCTGAACTCTACACCACTTTTATTGACCTCTGAACTCTGCACCACTTATACTGACCTCTGAACTCTACACTATTTATACTGACCTCTGAACTCTACACTATTTATACTGACCTCTGAACTCTACACTATACTGACCTCTGAACTCTGCACCACTTATACTGACCTCTGAACTCTACACTATTTATACTGACCTCTGAACTCTGCACCACTTATACTGACCTCTGAACTCTGCACCACTTATACTGACCTCTGAACTCTACACTATTTATACTGACCTCTGAACTCTACACTATTTATACTGACCTCTGAACTCTGCACCACTTATACTGACCTCTGAACTCTACACTATTTATACTGACCTCTGAACTCTACACTATTTATACTGACCTCTGAACTCTACACTATTTATACTGACCTCTGAACTCTACACTATTTATACTGACCTCTGAACTCTGCACCACTTATACTGACCTCTGAACTCTGCACCACTTATACTGACCTCTGAACTCTGCACCACTCATCTGAACTCATTCCTTGTCATTGAAGCTTTGAACTCTTTCTTCATTCTATAATGCAGCACTTTTATTTAATATTTTGGCATGCTTACATGTATATTTATTGGACGGTTATGATTGTTTGAAGTTTGTGTATATACAGGTACAGGCACAGCGCTGTGAATATACATTATAATACCAAAAGTATTGGGACTACTGCCTTTACACTCACATGAACTTTAATGTCATTACAGTCTTAGACACCATACACACTGTTGGATTTTCTGCAGATTTTTGTCTTCAGATTTACCAAAACCATGTAGTGCCAGGGCCTGCCTGATTGCATACAAATTGAAACTCTTAAGGTTTGACCTCATATTATATGGTTTTAGTAAATCTGAAGACAAAAATCTAATAGTGTGTATTAGTTTTAGTCCGTAGGGTTCAATATTGAGTTGGCCCACCCTTTGCAGCTATAACAGCTTCAGCTTTTCTGGGAAGGCTGTCCACAAGGTTTAGGAGTGTGTCTATGGGAATGTTTGACCATTCTTCCAGAAGAGCGTTTGTGAGATTAGGCACTGATGTTGGATGAGAAAGCCTGGCTCGCAGTCTCCGCTCTAATTCATCCCAAAGGTGTTTTATCAGGTTGAGGTCAGGACTATGTGCAGGCCAGTCAAGTTCCTCCACCCCAAACTCGCTCATCCATGTCTTTATGGACCTTGCTTTGTGCACTGGTGCGCAGTCATGTTGGAACAGGAAGGGGCCGTCCCCAAACTGTTCCCACAAAGTTGGGAACATGAAATTGTCCAAATTGTCTTGGTGTGCTGAGGACTTAAGAGTTCCCTTCACTGGAACTAAGGGGCCAAACCCAACCCCTGAAAAACAACCCCACACCATAATCCCCCCTCCACCAAATGATTGGACCAGTGCACAAAGCAAGGTCCATAAAGACATGGATGAGTGAGTTTGGGGTGGAGGAACTTGACTGGCCTGCAGAGAGACCTGACCTCAACCCGCTAGAACCCCTTTGGGGTGAATTAGAGTGGAGACTGTGAGCCAGGCCTTCTCATCCAACATCAGTGCCTGACCTCACAAATGCGCTTCTGGAAGAATGGTCAAACATCCTCATAGACACACTCCTAAACCTTGTGGACAGCCTTCCCAGAAGAGTTGAAGCCGTTATAGCTGCAAAGGGTGGGCCAACTCAATATTGAACCCTACAGACTAAGACTTGGATGCCATTAAAGTTCATGTGCCTGTAAAGGCAGGCGTCCCAATACTTTTGTCAATATAGTGTATATTCACAATTTGTTGGAACACTGGATCGGTGTTTAAGACAGCAGCTATATTTAATTTAGGTGTAAGTATTTGGGGTGGGTGCTTTTAGATTATACATTTCCTATGAAAGCCAATTTTGCCCTGTACTTCCTGCCTCCCGAGCCTTCCTATTGGTCAATGAAGCCGCTCACCACCAACAGGGAGGTCCAGGATGTGGGTGGAGCTGTGACCAAGAGCAGTACTCACAGTGGAGAAGACAGGATTGTCATATAACTTCAGCTGCCTTTGTTTCCAGATATACTGGATTGATGTGGTTTTCACTGAAGTTAACTTATGTGTTTTCTTGTCCTGCGTTACGTTTGCTCATCAGGGTTCATGGCAGGTTCACTTTAACTAAATCATTTTAAATAAAAGAAGTGTGTTTGCAGAGACATCGGACAGCTGCGTTGTGGGGGCTCCCAGAATTCCCAGCAGGCGGTTCCGGTAGAGAAGACAGCTGGCCCATGACGTCAGTATCAGAGCAAACCGTATATGTGTAATAAATCAAAGTGCCAAATGTCGGCCATTTCCCCAGGAGCCTTCCAATTATTTCTCACTGTTCTCCTCCATCCTGTCCTGCCAAAGCAATCCGCTAAAAATAAATCTACTGTACCTGCTATTTGTGTGATCTGATCTAAAAATGTATCTATATGGAGACTCAGACCTTGTGTGATCTGAGTCCAACCATGATTTTTACCATAAGGCACCTGGGGGCCCATGGCCATTGTTACCGGGACAGATATTGACACCTGTCTAAAGTGAGATTTTTCCTTTGATTTTTATCACATGGGTCAGCTAGTTTATTGTATGCCATAGGTGTGCGGAGCCTATTGCATTAGGGTATGCACCCCAAAGCTCAAACACACATGCCTTTTTTTCTGCAGCCTCAGCTGCACCGGACAGGGAATGCATGGGAAGCGCTCTGTGCTGAGTGGCTTTCTTTTCATTCACAAACGGAAGCATAGTAAACATAGTTTACTATGCTTCCGTTATGAATGGACACAGTGAGCGAGTGTGTTCATTTAGAAAAGAAAATAAATAAGAATTGGGACTTTAAATGAGGTCATGGAAACCATGTAGGTACCTGGGGTAGCAGTGCAATTTTATTAATCAAGTAACATGCATAAAACAATTCAAAACAGAACCACATACTGTGGAGAAGGACATTATAATAAATATCATTCCAAAATCACAACACATGTATTTGTGTATAAGCGATCGGCATCAAGGGTACAATCCACTTGGCGCCACATAGTGGTCTAATAGAGAAATTTAATGCATGTACAGGGATTACATAATATGTACAGAAAACAATACCACAGCACAACAAAATAAATAAATAGTATATAAAACCATAATGATTGTTCTTAAGATGTTGTAATGTCAGCATATGTTGGTATCCCAAAAGCCCGACGCGTTTCGTGTAGAACACACTCATCAGGGGCCAGGTAGTCAGGGATTTCTAAAATGTAATACAACATAAAGTGAGTCTAGATAGTAGCTCATAATGGCAGCAAAAGAGGGGTGGGTCACCCTAAAACACTTACATGTGAGTGGTACATTGGGACATGGCAAGTGCAGGGCCAAGACCATTAAGCATCTCTCCCGGGAGCTGAGGTGCAGCGGAATGCGCGCTGGCGAGCCGGGTACACAGAGTCCCCCCCGGAGGAACAGCGCGGGAGCCACAGAGCCGAGATGGATGGAGTATCGACAAAGAGTGCCAATATGGACTGCCTGGGAGAGAAATTAAATTGAAACAATGTGTCAAATTTGGTGTTGGTAAAAAAGAAAAAAAGACCAATGTTCTCTCTCTAATGAGCATGGTGAAATACGGAAATATGTGCCAAAAAAACTGCATAAATAAAATTGAGCATCAAAAGTATCAAAAGTATCCACATCCAACATAGTGGACTGTGGTGTGTATACAATTGAAAAAAGAATTTTAAAGAAGGCAGCAGGGGTAACACCGATTACAACCAGCCAAAAAGGTGGATAGAATGACCATGTATAGGCTTACGTGCATCCCAGGCAGGGGAGAAGGCACTGTGGATTGTGGGTGATGATGAACAATCTCGGAACCTTGGAATCTTAGAAAAGAAAGGGGCCTGTTGTGACGGAATTCGGGCACCCTGACTGGGTATCTCCGCCAAAAAGCTGCTTCCCAATGCTCTGGAACACAAGATCCAAGAATCTGGCTATAGTTACCCCAAGAACTAAGCAACACCAGTTTTGGAGTAAAAACCAGAATAAGAACTCTTTATTTGAACAGAGGCACAAAGAGATATACACTCAGAGGACATTCCCCCCTCCTTTACATAATGACGCAGGGCGGGGTAGACTTTACCTCCTCCAGTAACATGTCAGCCAATCCACATACACATATACATCCCATAATACTTTGCTCTCAAGGCAGACAGACACAATAGAACAATGGGATACAGGCACTTGGCAAACAAATAACAAACCCCACCACACCTCAAACGATCTAGCAGTCTGAAAGGTAAAATTATTTATCTTCATATATTCATTGAGGGATATTGTTCAGAAATATTGCTGTCCCAAGTGAAAGAACCCCTTTATTCATTCAGCACACACCACACATATAGAACCTGGGATAACAGGGCTAAAGCAAAATGTTGAGTCTGGTGTGGTTGTACTGGGAGTCTGGTTAGTGCAGACCAGACTGGGCTTCTCGGTCACCCTGTGCCCCTAATAGACACAGGGTAACTTACACATAGGAGGGGGCCGGGGAGCTGGACAAGGAGTTTCCCAACCTCTCTAAGGCAAGCTGGGTTCCACAAGCCCTCTGCCCAAAGTGACTCCCATCATACCTGTAAATGACACATTTAGTAGCTCCTTCCCCTGCTCTCCATCCTGAAACATCCCCAGGGTGGAGAGGAGAGGAGGGAAGACAGCAGCACTGCGGCACGAGGCGGATAACAAGGGGGGGAGGGGCCCGGGCAATAGGCGGAATCGGCATAGTGATTAGGGTGTGCCCAGGCACACCTGGCACACCCACTTCGCGCACGGTTATGCTGTATGTATATTATATTATAAATTATATTAAAAATAAGACTCGTTGCCTGTGTGATCTGGGCCAGACCTGAATTCACAATAAGGCACATGGAGGCCAATGGCCATTGTTACCTGGATAGATATTGACACCTGTTAACAGTGGAATTCCCCCTTTGAATTTTTTCACATGGGTCCGTTAATTTACTACATACATAATATTGATTGCACTATTTTTTTCCTAATCTTTTATTGAAGATTTCATCAATAAAAGATATTCCCGAACTACAAAGGTCATATCCATGCAGGAAGCTTTCTGCTTGCTGTGGGGGCACTCAACAGGAGGGGAGGGCCAGGAGCACCTAAGAGGGACCCGGGAAGAGGAGGATCTGGGCTGCTCTATGCAAAACCACTACACAGAGGAGGTAAGAATAACATGCTTGTTATTTTTAATGAAAAAAAAAATAGACTTTAGTTTCGCTTAGACCCCTTTCACACCACAGCGCCGCTAAAGCGCTGGTCGTGTTTTGCTGTGCTTTAGCAGCGCTTTTCGGCCACTTGCAGGGCAGATTTTACCTAAAGAAAAAAAAAAGGTAAAACCCGCCCCAAAGATGCTGCTTGCAGGACTTTTTAAAACGTCCCGCAAGCGCACCACCCCCTTGTGAAAGCACTCATTGCAAAGAATGGGAGGCAGGTTTCAGGTGCTTTTTAGAGGCCATTTCTAGCGCCAAAACGCCTGAAAGCTGCCTCAGTGTGAAAGGTGTCTTAAAGGTCATGGAGTGGCCTAGCCAGTCTCCAGACCTTAATCCTATAGAAACACAGCCAAGAAACCTTAAGCATTTAGAGAAGATCTGTGAAGAAGAGTGGACCAAAATCCCTCCTGAGATGTGTGCAAACCTAGTCACCAACTACGAGAAACGCCTTATCTTACTGACTGAAATGCAACTCAATTTATAACATTTGTATCATGATTTTTTTCTACAATTTTAGTTGATATTCTGTCTCTATCATTTAAAATACACCTATGATAAAATTATAGACCCTTCATTTCTTTGTATGTTGGGAAATTTACAAAATCTGCAGGGGGTTCAAATAATTATTTTCGCCACTGTTGGGTGTTTTCTTTCCAGTATATTAGCCATGGAATTAGCTTACTGTCTAAGTATTGATTTCCACAGATACCCTTAGCTATATTATGAACTATGCATGCCATCAAACATTAATATCCCAGCTGAAAACTGGATACCCTCTTCTATACCTACTTTGGTTGCTGGTGCCAATGCCGTACCTCTGGTGTTACCGCCTCAGCTCCCGGGAATAACGTCTTCTACAGTGCCCTCTACCTTTGATACTACCAACAGTCGTACCCATATACTACAGATAGGTGAGAGTGTTTGGGATCTTTCAGGCCCCCCCCTCTTTCTTCTGTGTTTTACATTCTTTTTTACTTTTACATCATTTTGGCAATTTCTATTATAGATACCCCCAAACTATGCATCTGCTCCCGATGAGTGGTAATGTAACCACGAAACGCGTAGAGCTTTTCCATGATGCCACGTCACAGTTTCCATGTCTAACACCTGTATCATGTTTTAGTCTACTATAATGAACCAATCCCTCATTGTTATTATGCCTATATGCTACTGCTACAATTTCGGTCTACATACCCAAGGTTTATTACTGTATGTATTTATGTCAAGACAATTGTTTTATATTATGAATTGTTCAGACCTCATCTATTGAGACTTATTATTCTATTATACCATTTTATTTATTTGTTACTATTGTAAATGTGTATGTATACCTTTTGTAATAAATAACCATGCTTACATTGATTGGTTCATTTGACTTAGTAATGTGCTTCACATAAAGTCCCACAAATTGTCTTTTTTTGTCCAATTTATCGGGGATGGAGGTATAATTTACTATTGCCTCATACAAAGTCCCCAACTTAGTTTTAGCCTAGCCTTAGTTTTTTCTCAGCTTTCAGAACAGACCAAGACCTGACAGCTGGGGACCAGGGGACAAGTTTTTCTGGCATCCGGTTACCTTGTGCCATTGCACACCTGCTGGTAGCCAATGCGATAGCCAGAACACTGCACAGTCACAGGGATCACTTTAGCATCTTTATTCACAAGTCCCCAGGACAGATGCCATTTTCCAGCTTCTTCCGGGCAATGTCCAGCGAGTGAGATTGTCATTCTCCAGACCAGACATCACCCGGTGACCACGCCCCATGCCTATATAAGTCGTTGCGCACTGCGCACACGGCATTACAGTGGGAGGGAGCGTTGTATCAACATCGGAAGAAGAGAAGAGGGAAAAAGACGATGGAGAAGACCAGGCACCGCTAGCAAAAGAGCAGAAGATAGCGGAGAGTGGGAGAAGAACCGGAGAGCAGGGAGTAGAGGCCGGGGAACGCGGAGAAGTCGGAAGAGACCCCCGAAGTCGGAAGAAGACCCCTGCAGCTGCCTAAAAAAATTACTTTAAAAACCTGTGTAGTGTGTTTTTTTATTGACACTTTTTTTCCCCCAGGTGAATGGGTAGGGGTACGATGTACCCCATACTCATTCACATAGGGTGGGGGGCCAGGATCTGGGGGCCCCCTTATTAAAGTGGGCTCCCGGATTCCGATAAGCCCCCCCACCCGCAGACCCCGACAATCAATGGCCAGGGTTGTCGGGAAGAGGCCCTTGTCCTCATCAACATGGGGACAAGGTGCTTTGGGGTGGGGGGGCCATAGGGCGCCCCCCTCCCCCAAAGAACCCACCCCCCATGTTGAGGTCATGCGGCCTGGTATGGTTCAGGAGGGGGGTCGCTCGCTCGTCCCCACCCCCTTTCCTGACCGGCCGGGCTGCATGCTCGGATAAGGGCCTGGTATGGATTTTGGGGGACCCCCCATGCCATTTTTTCAGCATAGGGGGTTCCCCTTAACATCCATGCCAGACCTAAGAGCCTGGTATGTTCTTGGAGGGGAATTCTTTCGGGCGCTCGCTGCAATAGGAAAATGTGCTTTTCCTATTGCACCGAGCGCGAGATGTACAGTACCCTGCCGCGCTGGAAACACATCTCGCGGGCAGGTACTGTATGTCAAAAGAGCTGATTAGCTCTGATTGGCCACAGGCAAAGTCGCCTGTCCTGGGGGCGACTTGAAGTCGTGTTGTAAGTCGCTCAAAGTCACGCTGTAAGTCATGTTGCCCCACTGTGAACCGACCCTTAGTGACAATGTTATTGCTTTGGGTATTTTTGTGACCAGCAAACGATATGAACTCAGATGATGGTGGCATCACAACTGTGATTGAGTGTCTCCTATACCAGAAATGTGATACGCAATGTACCATCCACATACCTCCAGAGGGGGCAGCAGAGGATCTCTAATAGCCGGTATTACGAGTATTGTAATTGTAATGCATGTACAGTATTTCTCCTCTCTTTATATAGGGAGAACTTTCACTACACTGACAGCAGTGCGGGAGTGTAACTGAGCCCCTGTCTGAAGGAACCACACAAAAAGAGAATGAAAAAGCACAAGAGCACACATAGGTCCATTTACAGGAAAGGAAATAAAGAAAAGAAAGAGCAATGAATAGATAGCTCAGAAAAAAGAAAGAAAGATGAATAAATAGATCAGGGGAAAAAAGAAAGAGAGAAAAGAAAGAAAAGAAGAAAGGAAATAAGGAGAGAAAAGAGAGTGAGAATAAGGAGAGAAAAGAGAGAGAGAGAGATCAGATGAAGAGAGAAAAGAAAGAAAAAGAAAGAAATATATCAGATAAAGAGAGAAAAGAAAGAAAACAAATAAAATTTTTAAAAAAGCGAGAAAAGAAAGAAAGAGAAAGAAAGAAAGGAAAGAGAGTGATGAATAAATAGATCAGATATTCATCCCACTGACACCAATGATGGTTCACCATTTCTCCCACTGATATAAATGTTGGAACACTATTTCTCTCACTGACACCAACAATGGGTCACGATTACTGCCAATGACACCAACGATAGGGCAGTATTCCTCTGATACCAACAACAGTGGGCACCATTTCTCCCACTGACACCAAAGAAGGGGGCACTATTCCTGACACTGACACCAATGATAGGGAAACTATTTCTCCCACCGATAGCAGCGAAGGGGAACTATTCCTCCTCCTACTAATCACAGACATTAAGCTCGGTTTCACACATGTGCGGTGCAAATTGAAGCTCAGGTTTCACTGGGAAGATAAAAATCTTTTGTTCAAAGGCTTCTCTGCGTTGTAGCTGCGGATCAGTGAGCAGGGAGAGGGGGAGGGAGGGGGGGAGGTGTAGTGAGGAGAAGGAGTAAATCCTTGTTCAGAACGCAATGCATCTGCGAATCAGATGCGTTCCCATAGGAAGTAATGGGCTTGTAATTCGCATCGCAATGCCCAAAAAACGCACATGTTTTTTGTGCAATGCGCAGTGCGAATGCAACGCACATATGTGAACCAGATACATTCAAATGAATGTATTTTAAAATGTCCTGCGAATTGGATGCGGTGTAATCCGCATCTAATTCGCATAGGTGTGAACTCGGGCTGAGGGGAGATTTTCCAAAACTGGGAGCACTCACAATCTGGTGCAGATGTGCCTAGTAATCAGCTTCTAAATTCATCTTGTTCAATTAAGCTTTGACAAAACCTGGAAGCTGATTGGTTACTATGCACAGCTGCACCAGATTTTGCACGTTCCAATTTTAGTAGATCAACCCAGGTGTTTACTGACACTTGGACCAGTGTGGCCACCATAAAAATCTGAAGAACAGTAAACTGACCCTTTATTTGGAAAGTTTGGAGACCCCTGCTTTCGCTCATTGTATATTTGCCAGAGCATACTGAAGGCCGAAAAGGGAAGGGCTCCGTTACACTGGTGAGCAGAATAACCCTTACAATGGTGGTCAGTGGGAAGAATGTCTCGTACAATGGTGGTTGGTGGGAAGAATGTTCCCCTTACAAACATCTGAGATTCAGGAGAAGAAGCTCAGCTGGTAAAATACCGAAAGCTCTGCCAAGTGAGATTGGGGTTAAAATTAAACAGGGACCACCAGGAGTATGAGATCAATCCACCACTGCTCATAGAAACTCCTGGTAAGGTCTGCAGGAACCCTGGTTGAGAAAGGCAGCTGTAAAGATAGGTAGGTACACAGCAATAACAGTTCATTAAAAAAAAAAATGGACGTTCTTATAAAAAAGAGAGAAATCATTCCTTTATTGGCATCATGTGCGATGGACAGAAAACAAAACTAGAAGGCCCATTGTTCACCATAACTTTGTCAAGTTGCAGAGAGGTCCAGGAACTTGTCTCTATAGCCCCATGGCCACTTTCCAGCCAAACTCGCCCCGCTACGGTCACCACCGCAAAAAAAGAGTGGCTCTCATTTGTCGCATGCCGCTGTGCATCACACTGTACTCAACTATGCCATCGCACGCAGGTCTTTTTTTGTGATTTTCCTCTGTGACACTCTAAAGTGTAATATATTTAATAAAAAAATAAATAAAATTGTTAATAAAAGTATTAACTATTTAAAGCAGCAGTTCACACCTTTGTAAACAGGAACACACATTTGCAAATACGTGCATGAACTGCAGGCCACGGCAAGGCACCCTGTATCCTGCAGACCCTAACTCTAACTTTGAAGAGTCTCCACAGTGGAAGAACATGTATTCTAATGGATAGATGCTCTTACAGGTTTCCCCTTAAACCACTCAAGTGTTGCTTTAGCCGTGTGTTTGGGGTCATTGTCCTGCTGGAAGGTGAACCTCCGTCCTAGCCTCAAATCGCACACAGAGTGGTACAGGTTTTGCTCAAGAATATTCCTCTATTTAGCACCATCCATCTGTCCCTCAACTTCAATTCAAATTGTATTTTGCAAATTTTTTTGGGCCTACAAACTAGGGGGGTATATATATCTGAAAATTGATCAGTTGAGACTCTAAAACTCTGGACGCTGGTATGACGTATGGCAGTGATCAGGACACTAGTATGGGGTGCGCAAGTAAGTGATCAGGACATTGGTTTGAGGTATGGGGGTGATCAGGATGCTGGTATGTGGTATGGTGGTGATTAGGACACTGTTATGGCCTATGAGGTGATCAGGACACTGGTATGGGGTATGGCAATGATCAGGACACTGGTATGGGGTATGGCAATGATCAGGACACTGGTATGGGGTATGGCAATGATCAGGATGCTGGTATGGCACAGGGGATGATCAGAATGCTAGTATAGGGTATGGCAGTGATCAGGATGCTGGTATGGTATATGGGGTGATTAGAACGCTGGTATGGGGTATGGCGGTGAACAGGATGCTGGCATGGGGTATGGCGGTGATCAGGGCACTAATATGGTGTATGGCGGTGATCATGGTACTGGTATGGTGTATGGCAGTAATCAGGGCGCTGGTATGCCATATGGTGGTGATCAGGATGCTGGTATGGCAAATGGCGGTGATCATGGTACTGGTATGGGGTATGGCAGTGATCAGGACGCTGATATGGCATAGGGGATAATTAAAGCACTAGTATAGGATATTGCGGTGACAAGGATGCTAGTATGTCATATGGGGTACACTGAAATGGTGTATGGAATGAAAAGGATGCTGGTATGGGGTATGGTGGTGATTAGGGCGCTAATATGGTGTATGGCTGTGATCAGGACACTGGTATGGCGTATGGTGGTGGTCAGGATGCTGGTATGGAAAATGGCGGTGATCATGGTACTAGGGTTGCCACATCATCCCTTTAATCCAGGTCACACATTAATTACACAGGTTCTGTGGCTGATTAAGGTGGTAATTAAACTCACTTGGTGCCTTATCTGCATTAAATTAGCCTCAGGACCTGTGTAATTAATATGTGTCCTGGATTAAAGGGATGAGGTGGCAACCTTACATGGTACCGGTAGGGGTGATCAGGACGCTGGTATAGTGGTGATCAGGGCACTGGTGTGGCATAGTGGTGGTGATCAGGATGCTGGTATGTCAGATGGCGGTGATCATGGTACTGGTATGGGGTATGGCGGTGATCAGAACGCTGGTATGGTGTAGTGGTGGTGATCAGGATGCTAGTATGTTAAATGGCGGTGATCATGGTAAAACAACTTCTTATCACCTGGACAAAGTGGTAATGTGCCCGGGTGACATACTGACCGCCGGGCTCCCGGGTGCACATTCTGTGACCCACTGTTGCAAGGCGATGTATAGGTACGTTAACCCGCATCGGTGTTGCTTCCCATATCGGTGAGTTGTGAAAAATATATAATAATTGAGGGGCCCAGATAATTTTTATAAGATTTGGTCAAACCCACCACCGATAATGGCAGCTTAGTCCATGCTATGCTCTTAAGTTGGAATTTAGTAAGAATAGGGGATAAATTATCTATCAAATAATTTTCTACCTTATAATGTATCATTATTCCCAAGTATTTAAATGATGAAACAATTTTAACCCGAGGAGCCGCTCTTAACATGGACAAACTAGGGTTATCTAAAGGGAGCAAGACAGATTTATCCCAATTAATGACATATCCAGAAAGCAAACCGACATTTTGTATAAGTGCCATTAAAGATCTTAACCACTTCAGCCCCGGAAGGATTTACCCCCTTCCTGACCAGAGCACTTTTTGCGATTCGGCACTGCGTCGCTTTAACTGACAATTGCGCGGTCGTGCGACCTGGCCCCGAAACAAAATTGACGTCCTTTTTTTCCCACAAATAGATTTTTATTTATAGATGTTTATTTTTTGCGCTATAAACAAAATAAGAGCGACAATTTAGAAAAAAACGCATTATTTTTTACTTTTTGCTATAATAAATATCCCCAAAAAATATATTAAAAAACATTTTTTTCCGTCAGTTTAGGCCGATACGTATTCTTCTACATATTTTTGGTAAAAAAAAATCGCAATAATCATTTATTGATTGGTTTGCGCAAAAGTTATAGCGTTCACAAAATAGGGGATAGTTTTATGGCATTTTTATTAATAATTTTTTTTTTTACTAGTTTTGGCGGCGATCAGCGACTTTTATTGTGACTGCGACATTATGGCGGACACATCGGACATTTTTTGACACATTTTTGGGACCATTGTCATTTATACAGCAATCAGTGCTATAAAAATGATGATTCTTGTGTAAATGACACTGGCAGTGAAGGGGTTAACCACTAGGGGGCGGGGAGGGGTTAAGTGTGTCCTAGGGGAGTGATTCTAACTGTCAGGGGGATGGGCTGTGTGTGTGACGTCACTGATCTCTGCTCCCGATGACAGGGAGCAGAGATCCAGTGACACTTGTCACTAGGCAGAACGGGGAGATGCTGTTTACAACGGCATCTGCCCGTTCGTCCTCTCCGTGAGGCGATCGCGGGTATGCCCGCGGCGATCGAGTCCGCGGGACCCGCGACCCGACTGACGGAGATTGCGGCAGGCGCGCGCACACGGCGCCAACGTATATCTACAGGAGCCGGTCGGGAACCGGTTAAAGATGTATCCGTATCCCCAAGAAAGAGCAGAGCATCGTCTGGATATAGTGAGATTTTTTCATTCCTCGTTCCTCTAATAAATCCACAAACAGATTCTGATTGTCGGATGGCTTCAGCCAGAGGTTCGATGGCCATTGCAAATAACAGAGAAGACAGGGGACATCCCTGTCTAGTTCCTCTGTATAGTGATGTAGCGCTGGTAGATTTTTAATCTATCGCTGATAGGTAAATCTTGTGGGTTATTTGTTAGAGGAAGTTAGATTTGCCTCTGTTCCAGCTTGGCTGAGTTGCATGTAGTTCCACACTGCGCCGGTGAGTGTCGTCACCATGGGCTGGTGTTGGAAAGGCAACGTGTTGAAGCGTATGAGTGCTCCTCTGTCCCGGAGACAACTCGTGGAGGTGGTCCTCCGAGTTGCATTCTGGAAGAGGGTATTTATGGGACAGACGCCATGTTTAGCGGTTGGTTTTCAGCCACCTGCTGGCCCTCCTGGCTGACAGGTATGCATTAAGAGTAACACCTCATGGTCTTCCATTCCGGAGGCCTACATCGCTGCGGCGTGTGGGTTGGCCCAGAAGCCTGTCTGGGGGCCTACCACAGCAGCAGAGGAATGGTCCTGAGCTGTCTATCCTGAGTGAAGAAGCTGGACAACTGAGGAGATCCCAGGGGAGGACCCGTCATGGAAGGATCATGCAGAGTGCTGGTCTGGAGAGGGGCCTGGTGACTCGGTTGGAGGACATATCCTGAAGTAATCTTACTGCATAGTACTGCCGGGTTGGCTTAAAGGTTCAAGTACTGTGTCTGACATTCATCGTAAACCAATACATCCTGTGGCAGAGGATCGTACAGGTTTTATTCCAAACAAGTCTGTGGCAGAGACTTTTGTTTGTGCTACGTACTGGCTGCTAGACAAGTAAGAGAGGCCTATCCAGGCGGGCAAAGATTGAATCCCACAAGGGGAGTGCATTCAACTACAAGTGTTCAATTCCAAATATTGTTCTAAAGAATACTAAGAAAAGGTATTTGAGCTTCCCTGCAACTTTCCTTCTGCCTCTTTCCTGCTACTTCCTTTATCACTTGTTTATTAAAGCCTTGGAAAACATACTCAAGTGTTTGGTGCTTATATCATCCAGAGGTAAACTCAACGGGACCCTAGACCTGGTGCTGGTGAAACAGAGGTATCGAGAGTGAAGGTAACAGCCAGCTTTAAACCAGCAGCTCCACCGAGAGTTATTGCTACATGTGGGGGCGTCGTCCGGGATTTGTTGGCCATCAGTTTCTCGCAACCTAGAGAAGTGTTTCACCGGGAGTTTACGGTGAAAGCTGGACTTTGTCAATTTCTCAGGAGAAGAAGAGGTTAAAAGTTGCAGGACTTTATTTCTGACTGCGTAGGCGGTGGGCGCCAGTGAAAGCCCGGGAGCTACATGATCAGAGGAACAAGTGGGAGGAGCCTAGCCTACTTGATACCGTGTGGGACGTGTGTGTGTGTTGGTGCCAGAGAAGAAGAGAGGCCTCGTGATCGTGCTGAGAAGATCAGAGTGTGTCCATGTCTTTTTCGGTGATGCATCCAACTGTGGGGCCTAAGATGTTCCCTACCAGCACCGCTGCGGGTGCTATGCTGACCAACCTTTCAAGGTTCCGACCTTGCTTACAGATACCGGCATTTGTCTGAAACTGCAGGGGAGGTTTGTTCTTTATACAGTTGGAGATATTTATAACCGACATATCTGTATGGATGTCACACCACTTCCTCAAACTCAACTTGTCCAAAACCGAGCTTATAATATTTCCTCCCCCACGTTCCTCTTCCCCCGACTTCTCTGTCAAGAGCAATGGCAAAACCATCCACCCGTCCCGTCAGGGTACTAGGTGTTATCCTGGACTCTGAACTCTCCTTTCTGCCCCACATCCAATCACTTTCCAAAGCTTGCCGCCTCAACCTCCGCAACATCTCTAAACTACGTCCCTTTCTAACCAATGAAACCACAAAGCTCGGGGCGTGGTCTCGACATGGCCGAGTGAAGACGTGTCTCTGAGAAGCTCCCGGCCCGACCCGTCCATTACCGGCTTTTATTCAAGCACACTCTGCTTCCTTACCCGTTATGTACGCCGCTGGAAAGCGGAAAGGCAGATCTAGACATCGGGGGTCTCCAAACTCGCACAACGGCGGAGATATCCAGAGATTTTTGGTGAACACTCCCGGAGCAGCACCAGCTACTAAGATGGCGGACACCACGAGGCCTGGCGCGCACAGTGAACAGCAGCCTCAGGCTTCCTCACAGCAGATGCCGACGGTGCAAACATTAGACTGCTCAATACCCGGAATATTCCGTACTGACTCACAAGAATCTCTAACCCTGTCACACACGCCACTGACACTGAGAGCTGATGCGGAGCTTAGGGCACTTCTACAGGCCCTACCAACCAGATCAGACATAGAAGCCATCGTGAGCAGAATAGAGGCGTCCCACAGACAGGAGATTGCAGGAGTGAGACGGGATATACAGACCCTGTCAGACCGAGTAGATGTGGGAGAATCATCAATGACCACGATCGAACGACGATTGACGATAGTGGAGACAGCACAAAATACCCAGGCCTCGGTGATCCTAGCCCAACAACTGCGGCTGGAGGAAGCTGAAGACCGCAGCAGAAGGAATAACCTGCGCTTAAGGGGAGTACCGGAGGCAACGGGGGTGGAGGACCTGGCGGAATCCACATTAGCGATCTTCAGGGACCTGCTGGGAGATCATTACCCAGCGGGTCTATCCTTCGATCGTATACACCGAGCACTAGGCCCCCGCTCAACTGATATAGGCAGACCGAGAGATGTCATTTGTCGCATACATCAATATACACACAAAGAGATGGTGCTGAGAGCAGCTTGGCAGAAAGGTGATGTCATGTTTGATGGTGCGGTTATTCGAATCCTCCCGGACTTATCGCAATCAACTCTGCAGAGAAGGGCTCAATTAAAACCAGTGCTAGAAGCGGCGAGGAATGCTGGTTTCACCTATAGGTGGGGCTTCCCCATCTCAGTGACATTCCGGAAGGCTCAACACTCGTTCACACTGCGGTCACCCACCGAACTTCCAGCCTTGTTTGCATTCCTAGACGTGGATCCTGTGACAGTTCCGGATTGGCTACAATTCCTACAGCGCCCAAACAACCGGCCTGGAATGTCTGTCAGGCAGAGATCTCGATCACCGAGACCACAGCGGAATCAACGCAGATCACGCTACACTTCGGCAGAAGCGCCAAGAGAGGACTGAACTGGTCATGGTGTGCGGTGAGATATTAACAAATATTTTACATCTTCCCTGATAGCTTTATGGGCACCCCTCATCCAGTTATATGCACATTTTAGTTGGACGTCCCCCGTCCTCTTTACCCTTTCGTTGGACGTTACTCCCCTCAGATAATTTTTGTCCACACTCTCTCTACACTCCTTATGTGATTTGATGGATATCACCCCTCCCCCCTACCTAGGGAGGAATTCCAGTCTTACCGATGAACCCCACAAAGTGGCACAAAAGAGGAGAGACTGCTTGCACAGACTGCCATTGAAATAACCTGTGAGGTTATTGCAGCCCTCTCGTGCTCGGACTGATATCTTTTATTGGAAATGCAGTTAGCGCGGACTCCCTCGACCTGCTGTGGATGACTGAAGAGACTACCCAGAAACCAAGTCCAGGGTATTGAATGCCACACAACATGATCTTATCGGATTAATATATCTTATGCACAGTCAAGTAATTAAGATAATTATTAGATGCGTAGATGGGAAGGAGGGACAGCACCCATGATAATGTTAATTATAATTGTGCAGAGTTTTCAGTATTTGACCTTACAGGAGTAGACTTGCTCATTTATCTTCAGATGATTTCAACACACATATACTCGAAGACAGGATTGGTGAGATAGGGGGCTTCCATACATGTGTATGACAGAGGGGGATGGTTTGAGATTGGGTTAGAGAGGGAATCGTGGAAGAAAGCATTCACCCATATTTTCAGAGAAAACAGGACAACATCATACGGGAGCTCGCACACAGTAGAGATACTTTAGGTGACTACTGACCATCAGTCATGGGGGTGAAATTCTCGGTATAAACACCTCCCCGGTTATTCCTCACTTGGAGTCATGACCCCTCAGGAGGGAAGATACGACTAGCAAGGGGGGAGTGACGAATTTAAGAAGGGAGACACGGTATAGGTGACGGGGTTGGATTGAGGGGGGGCGGGGGTAACTTACGCCCCCTACCTTCTCTCAAAGATGATTATGATCTATGGTAAAGTGTATGGCCCGCAACTAGTGGCTATATAATAAAACAGGACGCTAAAGTACTTGAAGTATTTTTTGTTAATTGCTCTTGGGTTTTTTGTTGAGCTAATTTCAGTTTATTTCTGCCATGTCCACTATTATCTATATTAAGCTTGTAAGTAGAGGTTCCTAATGTTTTCAAGCTAGGTGGTGGGGGCGAGCCGGGGGAATCTCCCTTGGTTTGATCTTACCTCTCCCCCAATAGGCTGGAGCACGTTTCCTGGTGAGAACCAGGCCCTGCTTCTTTAAAAGGTTATTTGCTTAATTTAGCAACAGACGTTATACACAAAAACTATCTTCTGTCTTCATCGACAGTAGTTCTAGTTCGCTTTCTTAATCCTCTCTTTCTCTCTTACTTATCTTTTCTACACCCTCCTTCCCCCCCATCCCCCTTATCCCATATCCAATCCTCATCCCCCCCCCCCCTTTTTTTTCTTTTTTTCGTGTGTGGCCCAGGTCATAATGGACACAATCAACATATACTCCTTGAACGCCAAGGGCCTTAATATTCCAGAGAAACGCCGTATGCTTCTGTCTGACCTTAAGAGAGCTCGCGCGGACGTTGCATTCGTCCAAGAGACACACTTCAGGACAGGGAATCAGACTTTTTTAAAAAACCGACACTTTCCACATACTTATCACGCTTCTAATGTAACATCCAAATCCAAAGGGGTGTCAATACTTATTTCAGGGTTAATACCCTGGACATGTACAGATACTTTGGCGGACCCAAATGGCCGCTTCCTGTTTCTTAAAGGCACACTTAGAAACACTAAAGTAACACTGGCCACTATATATGCACCGAACGACCGACAAGACACCTTCTTACGCCACACACTGAATTTACTCACTGAATTCACAGAGGGCCAACTGGTATTAGGGGGAGACCTGAATGTGCCGCTGATCCCCTCAGTGGACACGTCATCCGGCTCCTCGTCTATACGATCTAGCGTACACAAACGCATAACTCGAGAACTACATGATGCCCGACTGATTGATACATGGCGATTGCTCCACTCTGGAGAACGCGATTATACTTTCTACTCCTCCCCACACAAAGTATACTCGAGAATAGACTACCTTTTTGTTCCACATAGCCAACTCGACGCAATCCATAAGGTAGAAATAGGCAATATCACATGGTCGGATCATGCACCCATCACCATGTGCTACTGTCTGTCATCGTCAATGACAATCAGATCCAAATTCTGGAGACTGAACGAGAGTCTCTTACAGACTCCGGAGGTACTGACAGATATACAGAATGAACTGACGCATTACTTTAGACTTAATGACACAGGAGAATGCGGCCCGGGTATAGTGTGGGAAGCCCACAAGACGGTGATAAGGGGCATATTTATTAAACACGGCGCACGCATCAAGAAAGAGAGGGAACAAGTGTTGCTGACTCTTCTTGACAAAATACATGACTTGGAAGCTAAACACAAACAAGCACCGACCAAATCAATAGAAGCAGAGCTAATATCCCTCAGAAAGCAAATTGTTGATCTACTACAATATAGAGCCAAAGCGGCCCTACAAGTGTGTAGGAAAATATCTTATGAGTCCGGGAACAAATGCGGGAAACTTCTAGCCCGATCTATCCGGAAACATCGACTAAACACGTATATTGCCCAGATTAAAAATCTAGAGGGTCAAAAAAAAACCACACCAACCCAAATTACGGAGGTATTTAAAAATTTCTATACCTCATTATATAATCTCCCAACCAAACCATCAACAGACAGCGCGGTCAATGAATATCTTACAGCTTCCCAAATGCCCAGATTGTCCTTAGAAGACAAAGTAGGATTGGAAGAGCCCATCACAATAGAGGAACTGCAGTTAGCGGTAAGAGGGATGAAGCCAGGCAAAGCTCCAGGCCCAGATGGGTTAACTATACAATATTATCAAACATTACTGACCACATTAGGCCCCCATATGGTGAAGATGTTCAACGGACTAAGTGAAGGAGCCTCATTACCCAGGGACACCCTACGGGCACACGTATCTCTTATTCTCAAAGAAGATAAGGACCCAGCGGCATGTGGCAGCTACAGGCCTATATCGCTTCTTAATGTGGACCTCAAACTCTTCACGAAAATTCTAGCCAACAGAATGACCCAGTTTATGCCAAAGCTAGTTCACTTGGATCAAGTGGGATTTATCCCCGCTCGAGAGGCAAGGGATAACACCACCAAGGTGCTAAACCTAGTTCATGAAGTGAACAAACGAAATATCCCGTCCGTCTTTCTCAGCACAGACGCTGAGAAGGCGTTTGACCGGGTTAACTGGGTATTCATGTTGGCGGTCCTTAAACATATCGGTCTAGGCCACAAAATGATAAAATGGATCTCTAGTATATACTCTACACCCACAGCACAGATCAAGGCAAATGGAATCCTCTCTGATGCGTTCCCTATATCGAACGGTACTAGACAGGGATGCCCGCTGTCGCCCCTCCTTTTTGCCCTAACGTTAGAGCCCTTTTTATGTACTATAAGATTAAATCCCGATATATCAGGCATAACCATAGGAGATGTCCAATACAAAATATCTGCATATGCTGACGACCTTATGTTTTCCCTCACCAACCCTATAGTGTCACTACCGAATCTCTTGAAGGAATTTGGAAAATATGGCCATTTTTCCAATCTAAAAATCAACTTTGATAAGTCGGAGGCCATGGGAGTTAATCTTACTCCGACTAGACTGCACTCTATAAAGTCACAATTTAAGTTCAGATGGACAGATACATCCCTTAAATATCTGGGGACCTTGATTCCCCGTGACCTAAGACACACGTTCGACCTAAATTTCCCCCCCCTATTGACCAAAACTAAACTACTTTTAGATGACTGGAATAAGGGGTTTCATTCATGGTTTGGCAGGTGTAACCTACTTAAAATGGCCATACTTCCAAAGTTTTTATATTTGTTTCAAACTTTACCAATTAAAATTCCGCCCCAATACTTTAAGCAGACACACTCCATTTTCATCAAATTTATTTGGAAAAATTCAAAACCTCGACTGCGTAGAAACTACCTCACACTCCCCAAACATTATGGAGGATTAGCCCTCCCTGATCTGAGAAACTACTATAGAGCAGTACATCTGGGAAGAATAATAGATTGGAACAGACACGGCGGAAACAAACTATGGACACAACTAGAACAGGCACAATCTGAGATACCATTGAAGGGAGCGGTCTGGTGCTTTGATAGATTACCAATGACCTTGAAATCACACCCTTTAATAGGCACATCACTTCGAGTAGGACACGCTGCGATAATCGCAAATTCCCTATCCACAGATAGCACACCTCTATATCCAATTCTGGGTAACCCTGGTTTCCCCCCAGGACTAGAACGATTGGAATTTAGGTCACTTAGATCAACAGGAAGGGATAGAGCCTCACATTTCCTGATAAACAATAAATGGCCATCCATACAGTCATTGACGCTAGACAGTGGTCAATTCCAACTCCCATTTTGGACTGCGATTCGTCTACATCACTTTTTGTGTACAATACCTAACCCATCACGGTTCAACCGCGACCTGACGACTTTCGAAAACTACTGTAATGATGAGGGAACTTTGTCTCAAGTTCTATCAAAAATGTATGCCTTGGTTAACTCCCCTGTAGAACAACCTGACCTGACGTTCATACGTGCATGGGAAACCGACCTACAATGTACGTTTACCAGTGCCCAAACACAAAAGATTATCACATTCTCCCTTAAAACATCTCTATGTACCAAAACACAGGAGCTTAATTATAAAATTCTGACTAGATGGTACTACACACCTAGCAGACTTCACGAATACTTTCCGGATACATCTGACAAATGCTGGAGATGCCAAACAAGTAAGGGAACGCTCCTCCATATCTTTTGGTCTTGCCCACTCCTGTCTCACTTTTGGAAGACAGTACGTTCAGTAACGCAAAAATTCACGGATTACACAATAAGTGATGACCCAGCTCTAATTTTGCTTCATGTAACGGCAATTTCGCCACGAATCTACAAAAAATCGATAGTACGGCACTTGCTGAACGCAGCGAAAGCGTGCATTCCTCTTCGATGGAAAAAAACGCTTCCACCGACTATAGGGATGTGGTTGCGCAGGGTGGAAGAGATCAGAAGACTGGAGGATCTGGTTCAAACGGCACAAAACAAACAAGAGCGACATATACAGACATGGAGACTATGGAATATGTTTATACTCTCAGACGAAGGAATAGCCCTCCTGGCCACATAGATCAAACTAACACAATAATAACCGGTACACCTGGGTCAAACTCCCCATCCCTCCTCCTTCATCCCTCCCCATCTCCCCAATATTCTCTTCCCCCCTATCTTCTTTCTCTTTCTTCTTTTTAATCTTTTCTTGGTCGTCTACTGACTCATGAATCTACAGTTCTTCATCGAAGCATGTCTGTTCCCTTTATTCTATTGTGAGCTATCTAATATTCGGGTGCTGCGAGCCTGAGATCTTTCAACTTTTCCGATATAGAAGGTATAGAGCACGTGAAAGACGAAGACCTGTAATGCCTGCAAAAACTGATTACATGAACTGGCTGGTAGTTAACAATGTTGAACTTTATGATACAAATACCTGTGTACTGACATTGCCCAGATATGTTTTCGATGATATACAACGAATGACATGCTGGAGATTGTTACTTAATTCTATTTCTGTTCATTTACTTTCTTGAAAATAAAACTTATATTTGAAAAAAAAAAAGAAACCACAAAGCTCCTGATTCACTCCCTGGTTATCTCTCGCCTTGACTACTGCAACTCACTCCTCATTGGCTTACCTTTAAACAGATTATCCCCCTTCAGCCCATCATGAATGCTGCTGCCAGACTCATCCACCTTACAAACCGCTCAGTGTCTGCTACCCCTCTCTGCCAATCCCTCCATTGGCTACCACTTGCCCAACGAATTAAATTCAAAATACTAACAATAAGTTACAAAGCCATCTACAACTCTGCCCCCAGCAACATCACTAACCTAGTCTCAAAATACCAACCTAATCGCCATCTCCGTTCCTCCCAAGACCTCCTGCTCTCTAGCTCCCTCATCACCTCCTCCCATATCCGCCTCCAGGACTTCTCCCGAGCCTCGCCCATCCTCTGGAATTCCGTACCCCAATCTGTCAGACTGTCTCCAACTTTATCCACTTTTAGGCGATCCCTGAAAACTTTCCTCTTCAGAGAAGCCTATCCTGCCTCCATCTAACAACTGCACTATTTTCTCCATTAGCTCATCCCCCACAGCTATTACCCTTTGTATAACTTGACCCTCCCTCCTAGATTGTAAGCTCTAAGGAGCAGGGCCCTCTGATTCCTCCTGTATTGAATTGTATTGTACTTGTACTGTCTGCCCTAATGTTGTAAAGCGCTGCATAAACTGTCGGCGCTATATAAATCCTGTATAATAATAATAATAATAATTTAAGGACTGGGCATGCTTTGCCACAAGTGTGAAGAACTGGTCATACATCTCCGTCCATTTGTTCGCTGCTTGCAATGTGGAGAATATTTGTTTGTGGTGGAGCAACCTACCATGTCGCCCCGTGCTTATCGTATGGACTGGGCTACAGGTATCGCCACAGTAGAAGCTGCTACTACTGCTGAAAAAGAACGTCAGGCCGTGATTTCGCCTGTTGTCACCGAAAGTGTTCCTCAGAGAGATACTGCGGTAACCGACTCATCAGCGGACATTACTTTGATTTCCACGTCCACTACGCCTATCCCTGTTGTACCTGTCCAGAGGAAGGTGGGATATGTAAAGGCTTCCCGCGGCCGTGGTCGAGGCCTACCCCAGAGACTGCCCGAACTGGAGAAGTCCACATCAGGAACGGGTGAGAGATCAGAGGGGAATGTATCTGGGACTTTGTGTAAATATTTGCCAGCAGAAGAGTTGAGAAATTCGGAGATAGATTCCATGTCGGATCTCTCCGGTGATGATGATTTATTTGAGACAATGTCACAAAAACTGTTGTGGGCTCAGGGTGAAGACTTTGCTTCTGCCTTAACTTTCTCAGAATGGACAGCCCTGTATTCTGGGAGAACATCACCTTGTGTGGAGCCGCACAGTACTGTCGGGGAGACATTGCCTAAAGTTACTACTTTGTTGCCGACACCCGTCGGGTCTATGGTGAGCAAGTCATTGAACTCTTGTGTGCCCCCTGGTTTGGGGAAAAATAGATAATTGCCTAAACTTGCACGTTTGCAGAGAATGCTTAACAAGCGTGTGGCCAGGGAATATGGTCTGGAGTTCCCATATGTTACCCAGGATATTATGCAAGAGATTGAAGCTAACCGGGAGCTTTGGTACAGTGAAGCTGTTTGGGACTATTTGTCTGTGCCTAAGCCTTTCCGGAAAACTGGATGTTCTGTCGCTATGGATGAACGCTTCAGTGGATGTTTCCTACACTGGAACTATGGTCGGCACATTTATGCTGACAAAGTGGTCATTTGCAGACCAGGAAAAGATGATGTGGTGTAACTTTATTACTACAGTGGATAAACAGGGAAAATCACTGACATTGCCAGATCCTCGGTTCTACTGGTGATTATGGATAAAGAACTGTGGGGTATGTATATAGATAGTGTCAGTGTTCAGAGATCTTCGAGGTCAAGATTTGGTGTTCAGCTCTGTGTTTCTAAATCCAAGGCCTGTGTTTTTTTGCTAGCCGGACTTCCTTCGTTTAAAAGATATGACATACCTAAATATATATAGGGGTGGACTCCTCAAGTTATTTTAGTTGGTTCCTTAGTGGGAACATAAGAAAGATTATGGGAAGAGAGTTTCATTTTTTTTAAGAATGAGACTTTGCTCCTAAACTGTATATATCTTGTGTGTGTGTTTAACGTTGTTTCTTTTCAGGAGCAAGTGAACCTGCTATCAAGCTGTTAGGCTTTTCAGCTATATGGATAGTGGGGTTGCAACAGTCTTAATGTGGTTTTGTTTATGGATGTGAACATATTGTTTAAAAGAAAAATGTTGAAATTGTAATATCTCTCTACTGTCTTCTTCTCTTCTTTACTTTAATCCAAGTTTTAAGCTCAAATACCTACTCTCAGGCTTGGGGGTTATTATTATTTTTTTTTTTTTTTTGACAGACGTTGAGGACAACATCTATTGTAGTGGGGGGAGTATGTAGCGCTGGTAGATTTTTAATCTACCGCTGATAGGTAAATCTTGTGGGTTACTTGTTAGGTGAAGTTAGATTTGCCTCTGTTCCAGCTTGGCTGAGTTGTGTGTAGTTCCACACTGCGCCGGTGAGTGTCGTTGTCACCATGGGCTGATGTTGGAAAGGCAACGTGTTGAAGCGTATGAGTGCTCCTCTGTCCCCGAGACAACTCAGTGGAGGTGGTCCTCCGAGTTGCATTCTGGGAGAGGGTATTTATGGGACAGACGCCATGTTTAGTGGTTCGTTTTCAGCCACCTGCTGGCCCTCCTGGCCGACAGGTATTCGTTAAGAGTACCACCTCGTGGTCCTCCGTTCCGGAGGCCCACGTCGCTGCAGCGTGTGGGTGGGCCCAGAAGCCTGTATGGGGCCTACCACAGCAGCAGAGGAACGGTCCTGAGCTGTCTATCCTGAGTGAAGAAGCTGGACAACTGAGGAGATCCCAGGGGAGGACCCGTCATGGAAGGATCATGCAGAGTGCTGGTCTGGAGAGGGGCCTGGTGACTCGGTTGGAGGACGTATCCTGAAGTAATCTTACTGCATAGTACTGCCGGGTTGGCTTAAAGGTTCAAGTACTGTGGCTGACATTCATTGTAAACCAATACATCCTGTGGCAGAGGATCGTACGGGTTTTATACCAAACAAGTCTGTGGCAGAGACTTTTGTTCGTGCTACGTACTGGCTGCTAGGCAAGTGAGAGAGGCCTATCCAGGCGGGCAAAGACTGAATCCCACAAGGGGAGTGCATCCAACTACAAGTGTTCAATTCCAAATAATGTTCTAAAGAATACTAAGAAAGGTATTTGAGCTTCCCTGCAACTTTCCTTCTGCCTCTTTCCTGCTACTTCCTTTATCACTTGTTCATTAAAGCATTGGAAAACACACTCAAGTGTTTGGTGCTTATACCATCCAGAGGTAAACTCAACGGAACCCTAGACCCGGTGCTGGTGAAACAGAGGTATCGAGAGTGAAGGTAACAGCCAGCTTTAAACCAGCAGCTCCATCGAGAGTTATTGCTACAGTGAAAAAAAATTCAGATACCATACCATTTATTTGCATACAGGCCCTTGGGGCAGAAGATAGCATTTTAATCCACCGTATAAATCTTTCCCCAAGGCCGAACACACCCATCACATCCCACATGTATGTCCACTCAATGCTGTCGAAAGCTTTCGCAGCGTCGAGTGACAAAATCGCTCTCTTCCCAGGGTTATCAGATGGTAGTTTCATATTTAGGTATAGCCTCCTCAGGTTAATTGCTGTAGATCTTGTAGGGATAAAGCCACACTGATCTTGATGAATCAATCCCTGCGTGCGTTTATTTAGTCTTGTGGCCAGGACCCTGGCTAGAATCTTAGCATCCGAGTTCAACAATGATATCGGGTGGTAAGATTCCGAAGCCAAAGGATCCTTTCCAGTTTTTGGCAATACAATGATACAGACATCCTTCATAGAGCCTGGAAGCTTAAATGATTCTAAGGCTTGGTTGAGAACCTTCAGTAGTTCTGAAAGCAAAACCTCCCCATGATGTTTAAATACTTCTGAAGGTTCCCGCAACTTGTGGCAAAATATAAAATATTCCATGGAATCAACATGCCTATCAGCAAATAGCTTGGGGTGTCTACTTTCCAAAATGGGGTCATTGGGGGGGGGTTGAAATGTCCTGGCATTTTATGTACAACATTTAGAAGCTTATGTCACACATCACCCACTCTTCTAACCACTTGTATACAAAGCCCTTTCTGACACTTTTTGTTTACATGAAAAAATATTATTTTTTTGTAAGAAAATTACTTTGAACCCCCAAACATTATATATTTTTTTTAAAGCAAAGGCCCTACAGATTAAAATGGTAGATGTTGCAATTTTTGTTTTCACACAGTATTTGTGCAGCGATTTTTCAAACGCAATTTTTTGGGAAAAAACACACTTTTTTTTTAATTTTAATGCACTAAAACACACTATATTGCCCAAATGTTTTATGAAATTAAAAAAGATGACCTTATGCCGAGCACATGGATACCAAACACGACATACTTTAAAATTGCGCACAAACGTGCAGCGGCGACAAACTACATACATTTTTAAAAGCCTTTACAGATTACCATTTTAGATTTACAGAGGAGGTCTACTGCTATAATTACTGCCCTCGATCTGACCTTCGCGGTGATACCTCACATGCATGGTGCAATTGCTGTTTACATATGACACCAGACCGACGCTTGCGTTCGCCTTTGTGCATGAGCACAGGGGTGCTTTTTTTTTTATTATTATTTATTTTGCTTTTTTATTATATTTTTAAACTGTTCCTTTCATTTTTTTAAATCATTTTTATTGTTATTTCAGGGAATGTAAATTTCCCCTATGATAGCAATAGGTAGTGACAGGTAGGGTTGTCCCGATACCACTTTTTTAAGACCGAGTACAAGTACCGATACTTTTTTCCAAGTACTCGCCGATACCAATTTTTTTTTTTAATGTCATGTGACAGTGGCACCTGTGTCAGTAGTTTTTTGTTTTTACAATTTTATTTTTTACAATTATTTTTCTTTTATTATTTTTTACAATTTATTTTGTTATATGTTTTTTTACAATGCATTCTTTTTATAAGGGGGGGGGGAGTAGACAGTGTCAGTGTGTTTTTTATTTTATTTTTTATTATTTTTTACAATTAATTTCTTTTTATTATTTATTGCAATTTTTTTATTATTATTATTAGACCTGTTGGGGGGCTTTGGTAAGATATCAGGGGTCTTAACAGACCCCTGACATCTCCCCTTTGAGACAGGGAAAGGGAATGAGGACACATGTTTCCCAGTCCTCTTCTCAGCAGCCTCAGCTGCACTGAAAATGAATGGAGAGGAGACAGAGGCTCCTCTCCATTCATAAACTGAGACATTGAAATCACAGGTTACGATGTTTCAGTTATGTGAATGGACAGAGTCAGTGATCACTGATTGTTCATTCGGAAAAAGAAGGAGCCAGATTTACTGGCTCCCATCTCCGCTCTCCATCCTGAAGGATTGAGGGGGACACGGAAGAGAACGGAGGGGGACAGAAAGGAGGGGGACACGGAGGAGAACGGAGGGGGACAGAAAGGAGGGGGACACGGAGGAGAACGGAGGGGGACAGAAAGGAGGAGAACGGAGGGGGACAGAAAGGAGGGGGACACGGAGGAGAACGGAGGGGGACAGAAAGGAGGGGGACAGAAAGGAGGAGAACGGAGGGGGACAGAAAGGAGGAGAACGGAGGGGGACAGAAAGGAGGAGAACGGAGGGGGACAGACAGGAGGAGAACGAAGAGGGACACGGAGGAGAAGGGAGGGGGACAGAAAGGAGGGGGACAGAAAGGAGGAGAATGGAGGGGGATAGAAAGGAGGAGAACGGAGGGGGACAGAAAGGAGGAGAACGGAGGGGGACAGAAAGGAGGAGAACGGAGGGGGACAGAAAGGAGGAGAACGGAGGGGGACAGAAAGGAGGAGAACGGAGGGGGACAGAAAGGAGGAGAACGGAGGGGGACAGAAAGGAGGAAAACGGAGGGGGACAGACAGGAGGAGAACGAAGGGGGACACGGAGGAGAAGGGAGGGGGACAGAAAGGAGGAGAACGGAGGGGGACAGAAAGGAGAACGGAGGGGGACAGAAAGAAGGAGAACGGAGGGGGACAGAAGAAGGAGAACGGAGGGGGACAGAAAGGAGGAGAACGGAGGGGGACAGAAAGGAGGAGAACGGAGGGGGACAGAAAGGAGGAGAACGGAGGGGGACAGAAAGGAGGAGAACGGAGGGGGACAGAAAGGAGGAGAATGGAGGGGGACAGAAAGGAGGAGAATGGAGGGGGACAGAAAGGAGGAGAATGGAGGGGGACAGAAAGGAGGAGAATGGAGGGGGACAGAAAGGAGGAGAATGGAGGGGGACAGAAAGGAGGAGAACGGAGGGGGACAGAAAGGAGGAGAACGGAGGGGGACACGGAGGAGAAGGGAGGGGGCAGCAGCACGGAGGGGGACATTGAGGTGGACAGCAGCAGAACAGAGGGGGACTGAAGGAGGATACAGGGACAGTCAGCGGTGATCGGTGCAGCTTTGGGGGCAGTTATAAGCATTGATCACCGCTGTGTAGATTTCACTATAGCAGCTGAAAGCCGGGGGGGGGGGGGGAGAGAGAAGCGGAGAAACTGGTGAAGTATCGGAGCATTTGCCCGAGTACAAGTACTCGGGCAAATGCTCGGTATCGGTACCGATACTAGTATCGGTATCGGGATAACCCTAGTGACAGGTACTCTCTTTTTTGAAAAAATTGGGGTCTATTAGACCCTAGAACTCTCCTCTGCCCTCAAAGCATGTGACCACACCAAGATCGGTGTGATAAAATGCTTTGCCAATTTCCCAATGGCGCTGTTTATATCCGGCGAAACCTAAGCCATGAAATGCTCATAGCTTCTGGTTCTTAGGCCACAGAGATGATTGGAGCTGTTCTGGTCTCTGATCAGCTCTATGGTAAGCTGGCGGAACCACCGGCTGCATTCTTGGGTTTCCTGTTGAGACAGGAGAGCCTGAGAAAACCATGGAAGACGGTGGGGGGGGGGGGGATGTTCCCTCCCACTGCTTGTAAAAGCAGTCTAGAGGCTAATTAGCCGCTAGGATTGCTTTTACATGAAAGCTGACCGGTGGCTGAAAAGAATGATACCAAGATAATATCTAAACCTGCAGGCATCATTCTGGTATAACCACTCAAAGTCCAGCAACATACCAGTACGTTGCTGGTCCTTGTTGGGCATACATTGTAATGTTCTTTTTTTCATGTAGCCTGTGGGCTGAACGAAAAAAAGAGATTGATCGGTGGGTATGCCCACCATTAGAAAACCGCCCTTCATCCACCCACTTCTAATGATGGGCATACATGCATCATACCATTTATTTGCATACAGGCCCTTGGGGCAGAACATAGCATTTTAATCCACCGTATAAATCTTTCCCCAAGGCCGAACCCACCCATCACATCCCACAGGTATGTCCACTCGACGCTGTCGAAAGCTTTCGCAGCGTCGAGTGACAAAATCGCTCTCCTCCCAGGGTTATCAGATGGTAGTTGCATATTTAGGTATAGCCTCCTCAGGTTAATTGCTGTAGATCTTGTAGGGATAAAGCCACACTGATATTGATGAATCAATCCCTGCGTGCGTTTATTTAGTCTTGTGGCCAGGACCCTGGCTAGAATCTTAGCGTCCAAGTTCAACAATGATATCGGGTGGTAAGATTCCGAAGCCAAAGGGTCCTTTCCAGTTTTTGGTAATACAATGATACAGACATCCTTCATAGAGCCTGGAAGCTTAAATGATTCTAAGGCTTGGTTGAGAACCTTCAGTAGTTCTGGCAGCAAAACCTCCCCATGATGTTTAAATACTTCTGAAGGTTCCCGCAACTTGTGGCAAAATATAAAATATTCCATGGAATCAACATGCCTATCAGCAAATAGCTTGGGGTGTCTACTTTCCAAAATGGGGTCATTTGGGGGGGGTTTGAACTGTCCTGGCATTTTATGCACAACATTTAGAAGCTTATGTCACACATCACCCACTTTTCTAACCACTTGAAGACAAAGCCCTTTCTAATACTTTTTGTTTACATGAAAAAATATTATTTTTTTGCAAGAAAATTACTTTGAACCCCCAAACATTATATATATTTTTTTAAAGCAAAGGCCCTACAGGTTAAAATGGTAGCTGTTGCAATTTTTGTTTTCACACAGTATTTGCGCAGCGATTTTTCAAACGCAATTTTTTGGGAAAAAACACACTTTTTTAAAATTTTAATGCACTAAAACACACTATATTGCCCAAATGTTTTATGTAATCAAAAAAGATGACCTTATGCCGAGCACATGGATACCAAACACGACATGCTTTAAAATTGCGCACAAACGTGCAGCGGCGACAAACTACATACATTTTTAAAAGTCTTTACAGATTACCATTTTAGATTTACAGAGGAGGTCTACAGCTACAATTACTGCCCTCGATCTGACCTTCGCGGTGATACCTCACATGCATGGCGCAATTGCTGTTTACATATGACACCAGAACGACGCTTGCGTTCGCCTTTGTGCATGAGCACAGGGGGACAGGGGTGCTTTTTTTTAAATTATTATTTATTTTGCTTTTTTATTATATTTTTAAACTGTTCCTTTCATTTTTTTTTTAATCATTTTATTATGATAGCAATAGGTAGTGACAGGTAAGGTTGTCCCGATACCACTTTTTTAAGACTGAGTACAAGTACCGATACTTTTTTCCAAGTACTCGCCGATACCAATTTTATTTTTTAATGTCATGTGACAGTGGCACCTGTGTCAGTAGTTTTTTGTTTTTACAATTTTATTTTTTACAATTATTTTTCTTTTATTATTTTTTACAATTTATTTTGTTATGTGTTTTTTTACAATGCGTTCTTTTTATAAGGGGGGGGGGAGTAGACAGTGTCAGTGTGTTTTTTATTTTATTTTTTATTATTTTTTACAATTAATTTCTTTTTATTATTTATTGCAATTTTTTTTAAAATTATTATTATTAACCCTGTTGGGGGGCTTTGGTAAGATATCAGGGGTCTTAACAGACCCCTGACATCTCCCCTTTGAGACAGGGAGAGGGACTGAGGACACATGTTTCCCAGTCCTCTTCTCAGCAGCCTCAGCTGCACTGAAAATGAATGGAGAGGAGACAGAGGCTCCTCTCCATTCATAAACTGAGACATTGTAATCACAGGTTACGATGTTTCAGTTATGTGAATGGACAGAGTCACTGCTTGTAAAAGCAGTCTAGAGGCTAATTAGCCACTAGGATTGCTTTTACATGAAAGCTGACCACTGGCTGAAAAGAATGATACCAAGATGATACCTAAAACCTGCAGGCATCATTCTGGTATATCCACTCAAAGTCCAGCAACATACCAGTACGTTGCTGGTCCTTGTTGGGCATACATTGTAATGTTCTTTTTTTAGGCTGCATGAAAAAAAGAGATTGATCAGTGGGTATGCCCACCATTAGAATACCGCCCTTCATCCACCCACTTCTAATGATGGGCATACATGCATCTTTTTTTTTTTTTTAACTGTGGTGGTGAAATCAGCTCCTACAGCGATGGAGTCGCTGATTTACGTATCGTGGGAGCAAACACTGTTGCTGTCAAGATAAATAAATCAGTGCTGCAGCTGAATGGCGTACCTGTTAAGCAAACAATGGTTAACAATAAAACAGAGTGACATTACAGTATAACAGTAAGACTTACCATACCTGCAAAGAAATACAATAAAACATAATGTTAGGAGCAAATCGCTCCTCCACCCCTGCTGGGGTGTGGGGGGTGTGTGTATGGATGTATAGTGTATGGTGGGGTGAGGGGGTGTGTGTATGTATTTATAGTGTATGGTGGGGGTGTGTGTATGTATGTATGTATTTATAGTGTATGGTGGGGGGAAGGGGTGTGTGTGTATGGATGTATAGTGCATGGTGGGGGGAGGGGGTGTGTGTATGTATGTATAGTGTATGGTGGGGGGAGGGGGTGTGTGTATGTATGTATGTATAGTGTATGATGGGGGGAGGGGGGTGTGTATGTATGTATAGTGGGGGGAGGGGGGTGTATGTATGTATAGTGTATGGTGGGGGGGAGGGGGTTTTGTGTGTATGTAGGTGCGCTGCGGACCCGAACTTGAGGAGACACGGCCGCACTGATGGCATAGGTCTGAAATTAATAATGTGCCCAGGTCTCAGGTGGGCAGAGACCCGGGCACATGTTTCAAAACCCGTACTATCCGGGTGAATCCCGGACTGGTGGCAACCCTAGCCCTGAGACCACCCAGTTGTGTGACAATAACGACAATACCCACAGTTGATCCAGAGGAAGGCGAAAACCCCCAGCAGAGCATGCTCCAATTACAGCAGGGAAAAAATTCCTTCCTGATCCCCCCGAGAGGCAATCGGATTTTCCCTGGATCAACTTTACCTATAAATGTCAGTACCCAGTTATATTATGTGTATTTAGGAAAGTATCCAGGCCTTTCTTAAAGCAACCTACTGAGCTGGCCAGAACCACCTCTGGATGGAGTCTATTTCACATTTTCACAGCTCTTACTGTGAAGAAACCTTTCCGTATTTGGAGATGAAATTTCTTTTCCTCTAGATGTAAAGAGTGCCCCCTTGTCCTCTGTGTTGACCTTAAAGTGAATAACTCAACACCAAGTTCACTATATGGACCCCTTAAATATTTATACATGTTGATCATACCCCCCCCTTAATCTCCTCTTCTCAAGAGTGAATAAACTCAGTTTCTCTAATCTTTCCTCATAGCTGAACTCCTCCATGCCTCTTATCAGTTTGGTTGCCCTTCTCTGCACTTTCTCCAGTTCCCAGATTTCCTTTTTTGAGATACAGTATACTGTATATGTATTGTTTTTTTTTACTTTTTGAATTTGGCGCCGTTCTCCGTCCCCGTGCGTCGCAACGCTCGCAGGGAATGGAGCTCGGCTCTGTGATCGAGCGGAGGGCGGCTCGCACACAGAGCGGGGGAGACATCGCAGGATCCTGGGGACAAGGTAAGTACGCTGTACCAGGACCCTGCGATGCGATCCTGAGTGTGGCTCGGGGGTTACCGCTTTTGGTGCTGAAAGTCCACCCCAAGCCACACTCGGCAATACCGTCAAGGAGGTTAATATCCTCTTCTCAAGAGAGAATAAATTCACTTCCTCTAATCTTTTCTCATATGAATGAATGAATGAATGATTTGTAAAGCTCTGCAAATGCGAACTGAATCGCCTCAAGGCGCTAAATGCGTTTAGTGTTGAACAGCTTCTTAGAAGAGGAAGGTTTTGAGTTTTTTCCCGAAGGCCAGATGGTTTTCCTCCATGCGGATGTGAGTCGGAAGAGTATTCCATAGTCGAGGTCCCTGGACTGCGAATCTGTGTTCTCCCCTTGCTTTGTAGCGGTATTTGGGAATGAGGAGGAGGTTTTGGTTGGATGATCGCAGATTGCGATTGGGTGTGTAGTGTTTTATTTTCTCTCGGAGGTATTGAGGGGCGTTACCTTGTATGCATTTGTGGGTGAGGCAGAGCGTCTTGAATGTGATCCGATTCTTTACCGTTAGCAAAGGTAGGCTCCTCAGGGATGGGGAGATGGACTCCCAGGGTTTTTTTCCTGTTATCAGTCTTCATAGCTGAGCTCCTCCATGCCTCTTACACAGTTTTGAAAGCCAGACAGCTAGTCCACTATTGCGGCATAAATACTGTATTTATTGGCGTATAATACTCACTTTTTCACCATGAAAATTGGGTGCAAATAGTGCGTGCGTGTTATACGCCAATACTTCTGTTTTAGCTGCCTCGGGGGGGACAGGGAGGGGGGGCAGGACGAGCACCGTCAGGTTACATACAGTGAGAATCTCCTGTTTACTTGGCGGCCTCTGTAATAGGAACTCCTGTCTCCTGGGCCGCCATTGGACCACTGTTCTGTCTATCATAGGAGATTCTCACTGTATGTAATCTGTCGGCGCTCGTCCCGCCCCCCCCTCCCTGTCCCCTCTAGGCTGCAGATGGGCATCGATCAGGCTGCACTGATGGCAATGGTGATGATGCTGCATTGATGGCAATGGTGAGGCTGCATTGATGTGGACTGATGAGGCTGCATTGATGGCACATGTGAGGCTGCAGATGGGCATTGATCAGGCTGCATTGATGGCAATGGTGAGGCTGCAGATGGGCACTGACCCTTATTTTACTTCAAAGTTCCTTATTTAAAATTAAATTTTTTTTCCTGAAACTTCCCTCTTAAAATGAATGTGCGTGTTATACGCCGATAAATACGGTAACCACCTAGCGTGCATCACCACGGCCATGTGAAGCACAAGGGGGGAGGGAAGGGCCCCACATCAACATATTTCCCCCTCATGACAAAACATGTTGATGTGGGGTCCCAAATCCTTTTCCCCATCCCCCCTCCTAGCACAAATCTCCCCTAATCTCTCCTAGCACAACCCACCCCCCTCCCCCCATATTTTCTCTCCTAGAACAAATCTTACCTATTTCCGCTCCCCCGAATTTGTGCTTCCCCCAAAGCACAAATCACCTCTCCTAGCACAAACCCCCCCCCCCCCATATTTCCCCTCCTAGAACAAATCTAACCTATTGCTTCTCCCCCGAATTTGTGCTTCCCCCAAAGCACAAATCACCTCTCCTAGCATAACCCCTCCCCCCCCCCCATATTTCCCTTCCTAGAACAAATCTTGCCTATTGCTTCTCCCCCGAATTTGTGCTTCCCCCAAAGCACAAATCACCTCTCCTAGCACAACCCCTCCCCCCCCCCATATTTCCCTTCCTAGAACAAATCTTGCCTATTGCTTCTCCCCCGAATTTGTGCTTCCCCCAAAGCACAAATCACCTCTCCTAGCACAACCCCTCCCCCCCCCCCATATTTCCCTTCCTAGAACAAATCTAACCTATTGCTTCTCCCCCGAATTTGTGCTTCCCCCAAAGCACAAATCCATCCTCCTAGCACAACCCCCCCCCGACTAATATTTACCCTCCCAACTGAATTTGGATCCTGCTATTCCTCAGGACACCATTACTTTGCCTCACTCGAAACAGACATATTCAGTTTCGATGCAGCAGGTGCAGTTCAAGTAGCGCGCTTTCTGTGGAAAGAGAAAAAAAAATATTTATTAGTGGATATAACACAGGACTATCACCTTTCAGTTACATCACAGACAGCCTGTCACTTCTGCAATACTTCTCAGTATAGGACTTGGTCATTTATTATATATATGTTTCTCCATAAATGGCAGTTTTTATAAGGTAGTTGTCTCCACAGAGGAGGTCGGCCTGATAGGTGGCTGAGAATTCGGCGTAAAGTATAGGAACCCTTTCTACATGTTCACCCCGTGTCATGACTTTAGTAATTTAAGAGTATAAACGTCAAAAGGGGAGGACGTTATTTACTAGGGGTCCTGAGGGAAGTGAGAGGGATCCTCAATGGGAAGCCTTGACCAGGCTGAATAACCATTGCTGAGAAACTAGAAAACATTTCCCAATCACTATTCCTACCCCTGGAATAAGCGATAGAAGAAGATTCTGCCATCGCCAATCACCTATCCACCACCAATTCACAAGGAAAGGAGCATTCATTACAGATCTGTCATTTAACACTGGATAACTTCTTATTAACTAATTGTGACCCCCCCCCCTCCCCCCATGAGGAACAATGACCTCCAACTATCCAGAGGTCGTTGTTCCTCTAGTCCTAAACTGCTACAGTACTTACTTCTTTTATGTAGTTCCACAGAGATCTTAGGGTTTCTCGGAAGCGACCGGCTTTCTTCTTGACTTGTTTTACGGGTTTACAGGAGATCTTGTATTTTGTCAATTTCTTTCTTCTAGTCTTGACTTTTTCAGACTTTTCTTTCCCTTTGCTTCCTTCTCCTGTATGTTCCTCCCCTTTTCTTCCATCTCCTGTGTGTTCTTGCCCTTCGCTTACTCCCCCTTTGCTGTGTTTAACATCACTTTCTTCCCCATCACTTTTTTTAGTGTCACTTTCTTCAATGACACTTTCTTCAGTGCATTTAATTTCCTCCTCTCTTTCCTGTGTTTCCTCTTCCACCATCTCTTCCACTTCCTCCTCTCTTTCCGGTGTTTCCTCTTCCACCATCTCTTCCACTTCCTCCTCTCTTTCCGGTGTTTCCTCTTCCACCATCTCTTCCACTTCCTCCTCTCTTTCCTGTGTTTCCTCTTCCACCATCTCTTCCACTTCCTCCTCTCTTTCCTGTGTTTCCTCTTCCACCATCTCTTCAACTTCCTCCTCTCTTTCCTGTGTTTCCTCTTCCACCATCTCTTCCACTTCCTCCTCTCTTTCCTGTGTTTCCTCTTCCACCATCTCTTCCACTTCCTCCTCTCTTTCCTGTGTTTCCTCTTCCACCATCTCTTCAACTTCCTCCTCTCTTTCCTGTGTTTCCTCTTCCACCATCTCTTCCACTTCCTCCTCACTTTCCTGTGTTTCCTCTTCCACCATCTCTTCAACTTCCTCCTCACTTTCCTGTGTTTCCTCTTCCACCATCTCTTCAACTTCCTCCTCTCTTTCCTGTGTTTCCTCTTCCACCATCTCTTCCACTTCCTCCTCTCTTTCCTGTGTTTCCTCTTCCACCATCTCTTCCACTTCCTCCTCTCTTTCCTGTGTTTCCTCTTCCACCATCTCTTCCACTTCCTCCTCTCTTTCCTGTGTTTCCTCTTCCACCATCTCTTCCACTTCCTCCTCTCTTTCCTGTGTTTCCTCGTCCACCATCTCTTCCACTTCCTCCTCTCTTTCCTGTGTTTCCTCTTCCACCATCTCTTCCACTTCCTCCTCTCTTTCCTGTGTTTCCTCTTCCACCATAACTTCCACTTCCTCCTCTCTTTCCTGTGTTTCCTCTTCCACCATAACTTCCACTTCCTCCTCTCTTTCCTGTGTTTCCTCTTCCACCATCTCTTCAACTTCCTCCTCTCTTTCCTGTGTTTCCTCTTCCACCATCTCTTCAACTTCCTCCTCTCTTTCCTGTGTTTCCTCTTCCACTATCTCTTCCACTTCCTCCTCTCTTTCCTGTGTTTCCTCTTCCACCATCTCTTCAACTTCCTCCTCTCTTTCCTGTGTTTCCTCTTCCACCATCTCTTTCATTTCCTCACCAGGCCACTTTTCGTCAGTTCCACCAATCTCCATATCTCCAGCCTATAAGGGGAAAAAAAAAGATGATAAGTGGATGTACATATTTGCAACTCTATTCTTTCTTTAAGATTTGGATGGCGTGGAGAAAGGGTTGAAATTTGCCAAGGTTTTTTTTTTTTTTTTAGTGTTTAGAGGGTCCTGGGAAAGCTTCCCTTTACTAAGCCTTCCATCCCGACTGCAATAAAAACCCTTTCCCCATTCCATTTGAAATCCCTGAACTGCCTCCCCTTCATGTTCTGCTTTACACTTGGATTTTTTTTTTTAAAGCATTTAGCAAAAAAAAAAAGTTTCTAATCAGTTGGTGACTAAAGTATTTCAAAAAGTAAAGCTCTGAACATCCAAAATACAGGACTGGGGGGGGGGGGGGGGGGGGGGGGTGCAGATAATTAATTGGGCATTTGTGCAAACTCTGCAGCTGCATAAGGGACCCTAAGTCCCAGGGGGGCCTTATGCAGCTGCAAAGTTTGCTAAATAGTGATTAGGACAAAACCTTCAGCTGTTAGAGCCACTTTAACCACATGCCGATCAGCGGCAGAATGGCACGGCTGGGCGAAAACGACGTTATGTAACGTCGCTTCGCCCTGTGGCCACCAGGGGGCGATCGCGCACGCGTCCCCCCGTACCGATGCGGGTGCCCGGCGGTCTCGATCACCGCCGGGCACCCGCGATCGCCGCTGACACCTGGTGTTAACCCCTTCACTGCCAGTGACATTTTTACAGTAATCAATGCATTTTTAAATCGCACTGACCGCTGTATTAATGCCAATGGTCCCAAAAACGTGTCAAAATTGTCCGACGTGTCCGCCATAATAAAACGTTGAGAAAAGTCCTGGACAGCCGCACTCAAAATAATCGCCTTTATTGATAAGAATCAACAAAAAAAATACATGCCACTATTAAGGACTAAGTTTAGTGCGAAACGCGTCGGCTTTCCTGTACTTCTTGCTGTGGCATGTATTTTTGTTGATTCTTATCGATAAAGGCGATTATTTTGAGTGCGGCTGTCCAGGACTTTTCTCAACGTTTTATTGCTACAAGCATTGCCGGGACACCTGGGTCTTCCAGTTTGGAGGAGAGACACACTCCTGATTGACCTTCCTAGAGCGGTGAATTTCTTAATTTATTTTTCTATGTGTCCGCCATAATGTCGCAGTCCCGATTAAAAAAAAAAAAAAAAAAAAAAAAATCGCAGATCACCGCCATTACTAGTACAAAAAAAAAATTATAATAAAAATGCTATAAATCTATCCCCTATTTTTGTAGACGCTATAACTTTTGTGCAAACCAATCAATAAACGTTTATTGCGATTTTTTTTTACCAAAAATATGTAGAAGAATACGTATCGGCCTAAAACGATATTTTTGGGGGATATTTATTATAGCAAAAAGTAAAAAATAATGCGTTTTCTTCAAAATTGGCGCTCTTTTTTTTTTTCGTTTATAGCGCAAAAAATAAAAACCTGCAGAGGTGATCAAATACAACCAAATGAAAGCTCCATTTGTGAGGGAAAAAAAAAAAGGACGTCGATTTTGTTTGGGTGCAACGTCGCACGGCCGCGCAATTGTCAGTTAAAGCGGCGCAGTGCCGAATCGCAAAAATTGCTCTGGTCAGGAAGGGGGGGGGGGTAAAATCTCCCGGGGCTAAAGCGGTTAACTACCTAAGCATTATCATATTATGAGATACTTACTATGCTGGCCTGGCTGTACGTAACCTCTTCTTCTATTCTGCTCTCTGGCCCTCCTTGTTCTACTTCAATCTCTGTCCTTTCCCTCTCTTTTGTTCTTTCTGCTTCCTCTCCTCCTTTCTTCCCCACTCTCCTTCTCCTTTGTGAATAGTCGAATCTAACCGACTCTCTTCTCTGGGTCAGCTCTCTAAATTTGAGATCGGAAGCTTTTCGCATCTCATCTCCCTTCTGTTTGAGTTCTTCCATTTTCCTTTGCTCCTCAAGTTTCCATTTCTTGTCTCTCGCCATAAACTCGGCCCTTAAGAGTTCTTCTTTCTTCCACATCATGTCTATCTCCGCGAGCCTTTTCCTTCGCTCTTCTGCCGTCAACTTGTTCCCCTTAATTTTCATTTCCTTTATTGCGGCCACTTTTTCTTTATTTGCTTGGAGCTGTCTCGCTCGCTCCTTCTCCAACTCCTCCTTCCTCTTCTTTTTATGCTCCCTGAGCTCCGCCGCTATCATGTCCACCTCCTCTTGTCTCCTCCTTTTGGCTTCCTGTATATTTGCTCTCTCTGCCCTAATGGCCTCCACTTGTGCTCTCTTGAGCACCTCCTCACTCTGACCGTTTCTCATTCTGTTGTTCATTTTGACCTATAAAGAAGAAGAAAAAACAAAAAATGGTGAGTTGAAGTGAAGTTTAAAATGTTAAAGTGGAACTCCGCCCAAAATGTTTTTGTTTAAAATTTAGACGGGGGGGGGGGAAGGGTTCGAGTATTTCCAAAGTTTCTTGTTTTCTGTGTCCTGTCTGGGAAAAGCTTCTCCTCACCTCCTTTCATTCTCAGTTGGAGAGGAAGTGAGCAGAATCCACAGACAGCAATAACCCAACTAAGGTGCTAACCCCTTAGCTATTGTGAAGCCACTCCTGTCCGCTCTCATGAATCAGCTGTCAATGTAGAGGAAGGGCCGCGGACAATGGAGGCCCCATAGTAAGCTTATGGGTGACATCATCGCCCGGGTCGGGTACCTGCAGCCGTTGTCGGCAACCTCTCCTCTACACAGAGGCTGGAGTGATCATGTGACCCGACCCCGAGCGGCTTCAGAATAGGCAAGTATACGGATCTTTTCTTTACAGTGTTAGATAGAATAGGGTTCAAACTGGGATGGGTGTAGGTTTAGCCTTAGTTATCTTTTAACTGAACTTCCACTTTAACCACTTAAAGACCAGGCATATTTCTAATTTGTTGCTTACAAGGTAAAATCAGTATTTTTTTGCTAGAAAAATACTTAGAACCCCCAAAAACTATATATATATATATATATATATATATATATATATATATATATATATATACTAATATACAATATAATAATATATACTAATATACATACTCGAGTATAAGTCGACCCGAATATAAGCCGAGGCATTTAATTTTACCACAAAAAAAACTGGGAAAACTTATTGACTCGAGTATAAGCCTAGGGTGAGAAATTCGCAGCTACTGTAAGTGGAAAAGAGGGTCAACAATGCCCATTTGCAGCCTCACTGTGCCCATTTGCACCCATAGGTCCCCCCAAACTTCAAACTTGGTAGTTAAGGGTTCCTAGATGCCCCCTAGCTGCAGCCAAAATTTGGGGTCTCTGGACTCAAAGGGTCCTGAAATGACATTGCTGCAGGTGGACACAGTTGACCGACTTTGGGGCCCCGTATCTCGGGGCCACTTGGTGCTAGGAACCCTAAATTTGGTGTGGAAACCCAGTGGAACTAAGCACTACAACATGTCCAAAGCTGGTTCCTAGCACCAAGTGGCCCCGAGATACAGGGCCCCAAAGTCGGTTCGGAAAATGTCAAGCACATTTCTGCAGCAGAGAATGACATTTTCCGAACCGACTTTGGGGCCCCGTATCTCGGGGCCACTTGGTGCTAGGAACCCCAAATTTGGCACTACAACATATCCAAAGCTGGGGTTCCTAGCACCAAGTGGCCCCGTGATACGGGGCCCCTAAGTCGGTTCGGAAAATGTCATTCTCTGCTGCAGAAAAGTGCATTTTCCGAACCGACTTTGGGGCCTGTATCTTGGGGCTACTTGGTGCTTGGAACCCCAGGTTTGAATATGTTATAGTGCTAGGTCCACTGGGTTTGCACACCAAATTTGGGGTTCCTAGCACCAAGTGGTCCCGACATACGAGGCCCCAAAGTCAATTCGGAAAATAGGCCTGACGAAGAGCAGTGATGCTCGCAACTGTACAGTGGCTTGCATTTTGTACATTTTGGATTGAATATTGAAGTAAAGAAGAATTGCATTGAAGCATTGGTCCCGTCTTTTATTCTATATATATATATATATATATATATATATATATATATATATATATATATATATATACACATATATATACACACACACACACACACACACACATATATATATATATATATAAGAGAGAGAGAGAGAGATATAGCTATAGCTATATATATCTCTATATACACGCTTATCTATCTATCTATCTATCTATCTATCTATCTATCTACACGTGTATATATATATATATATATATATATATATATATATATATATTTTATCACTTTTATTCCCATTACAATGTAAACATCCCTTGTAACAGAAATAAGCATGACAGGTTCTCTTTATCTAGAGATCTGGGGTCAAAAAAGACCCCAGATCTCACATTTACCTTAAAAAAAAAACAAAAAAAAACAAAAAAAAAACATTTTGCTTTAAATTTTATTCCTATTACAAGGAATGTAAGCATTCCTTGTAGTAAAATAAGCAAGACAGGTCCTCTTTATTGAGAGATCTTGGGTCAAAAAGACCCCAGATCGCTCATTTACCTTTAAAAAAATAAATAAATAAATACATAAAAAAAATAAGATTACAATAACCCTTTAAAAAAAATTGATCACTTTTATTGTTTTCACAAGAAATGCAAACATCCCTTGTGACAGTAACAGGCAGTGACGGGTCCTCTTCATGGAGGGATCTGGGGTCTAACAAATCCCTCCTCTTCACTTGAAAGTATTCAAAACGCTAAGATCGGCGTTTTTAGAATACTTTCAATGTTTTAGAAAGTGGCCCAGTTGGCTTCCCGAGTAAAGAGGAAGTGATGTCAAGACGTCGCTTCTGGGTTACTACATCCGAGACCCGATCAAAGCCGATCCCGGCTGTGTTTGGGTTTCTGGCCAGCCAGCGGGCATGCCAGCCGGTCGCTCGGGTCTCTCAGCGGGACAGAAGAGCCCGGGCGAGCGGCGGCGGAAGGCGACGGGGACGTCCCCTCCCGATATTTCTAATAACAGCCGAGTGGCTGCTTAGCTGTATCGGTTGTTATCACAAGAGAGCCGATCGTCAGCTCTAAAAAAAAAAAAAAAAACGGTGATCTCTGCAGGTGCAACATCATCCCGGTACAACCACTTGAAGCCGATGATGTATAGGGACGGGATTTGGCGGCAAGTGGTTAAGAAAACAAGACAATAATACAATTTTATATATTGGAGACCAAGTATGATAAGGGGGAAAATAAAGACACTTACCGATCAGATCTGTTCTCCAAACGAAATCCAAATAAAATCTGAATGAAATCCGAATTAAATCCGAATGAAATCCGAATCCAACTACGAAAAAGCTCTTTCAACACTAATAAATGTCTCCAGATAAAGTTAAACTCTCGCTCAAAATAGATCTAGAAAAAATTCTACACCTGTGTGTGTGTGTGTGTATATATATATATATATATATATATATATATATATATACATATGTATGTATATGTGTGTATTTTAGAACAGTATATATATATATTGAAAAAAAATACACACACACACACACACACACACACACACATATATATTAATATATAGAATGGTATATATGGAATGGTATTAATAATATATATATATATATATATATACACACATACATACATACACACTGTGTGTAAAAAAATACACACACACACACACACAACACACATACATATCTATATATATATATATGTGTATGTGTGTGTGTGTGTGTGTATTTTTTTACACACAGTGTGTATGTATGTATGTGTGTATATATATATATATATATATATTATTAATACCATTCCATATATACCATTCTATATATTAATATATATATATATGTGTGTGTGTGTGTGTGTATTTTTTTTCTATATATATATATATATATATATACTGTTCTAAAATACACACATATATATATATATTTTTTTTTTTAATGTGTGTATATATATATATATTTTAAATATATATATATTTTTAATGTACATTTATATATATATAAAATGTATGTATATTTTTTTAAATAAATATATATATATATATATATATATATATATATATATATATATATATATATATATATAATGCACCTCTTTTTTGAAAATGCATCACAGGTGAATTATTCTATTTTTTTCTCAGGTTTTTTCTTTTTCAGACGCAGGCTGATGTCAGGTAACCAGGAAAACGCAAAAATTCGTTTTTAGCACATTTTTTGCAATGGATCGGCAACCAAACACGTGTGTGGTTTAGGCTGTTTCCACTATTGCGTCCCCAAAGTCGCGCGATTTTGCCGCGATTTTTTACCGCGATTTTACCGCGACTTTTTACCGCGATTTGAAGCAATGCCTGTATCTTTGGACCTCAAGTCGCATCAAAGTGGGACCAAAGTAGTGCAGGGACTACTTTGAAGTCGCTGCAACTTGAAGTCGCACAGATATGAACGGTACTCATTGGAAATCATGGGATACAATTTGTCATGCGACTTTTCAGTCCCAAGTCGCATGAAAAGTCGCACTAGTGGAAACATAGCCTTAATGTCACCTTATATAACAAAGGGATTGTAGATTAAATATATCTGCAAAAAAATGTCACCTGTTTTTTTTTTTTTTTTTTAATGTTTCTATTAAATATTGTTATAAATATCTCTATCATGTTTAATGCATGGAAATCAACTGTTTTCCATCCGATTTTATCATTAAACTTTTTCCTTGTCAAAATATTTTATTTTATAATTCAGTAGAGAAGTAACAATGCACAAATTACATGTTGCAATAGTAATACAATCAAAAAGGAAGCTCAATTGTTTTTTTTTTTATATAGAATCTAATGGCTTTTCCTTAAAAAATGATAAAACAATGTCAAGCAGCAACATAAATTATCAAAATGTAGATTATACATAAAAACTATTGAGTAAGAAAAACTGAGAGCTTCGAAATCATAGTTTAAATCATGAGAAAAATACAGGAAAGGAGATAGAGAGAAGAAAGGAGGAAGAAAGGAAAAGTCCGCGAAGTGAGGCCATATACCTTTACTACTATGATGAAATATATATTGTACAATTCAACATTCAAACTACCACGGTAGTAGTACTTGATTGTCAAAGGTTTGTGGTATAGTATAATCAATCCAGGGTTGCCACGTTATTTCAAATTTTTGGATTGTGTCCTTTTCAATAGCTATCATTTTAGCGTGGGACATGGTGTTATTCATTTTAATTAGCACTTCATTTATGATCAAATTAGATGTTTTCCAAGCTCTTGCTAGTGTTTGTTTAGCTGCTGTGAATAATTGCACTAGCAAATTGAACTGTACATACGTTAGATTTAAAGGTTTTAAATTTATTAACGCTATTGCAGGATCAAAGGGAATTATTCTATCAAATAGGTTAGAGGCAATTTCAAAAATTTCCTTCCAAAATGTTTGTGCTTTTGGACACGACCACCAAATATGAAACAACGTTCCCGGTTCAGAGCAGTCCCTAAAACATTGTGCAGAATAATTTGGTACATATTTTGCTATCTTTGCTGGTACAAGGTACCATCTCATTAACACCTTATAACTCGTCTCAATCGCTAATATATTAGAGGATGCTGCTTTTGTAGTATTCCATATTTGATTCCATTCAGAATTATCTAATTTTCGATTTAAATCTTTTTCCCATTTCTGGGTATATTGTGGTTCATTGTTATTGGTTTGAACCAATAAATGTGAATATAAAATGGAGATTATGCCTCTAGAATGTGGGTTGTTCTTACATAATGTTTCAAAAGGAGTTAGTTGGGTTAGTGGGGTTGTAGTCTTCAATAATGGTGTGAAAAAGTTTTTAATCTGGAGGTATCTAAACAGCTCCGATGAAGGTATATTATACTTTTCACTTAAAGTCTGAAAAGGGATAAATGATGAAGAATCTACAAAATTGTACATATATAATACATCACGAGATATCCATTCCTTGAAGGTTTTAGGATACACCCATGCAGGATAAAATGTAGGATTCTTGTAGAAGGAGAGTAGAGGGCTATGTAAGGATTTCAATTTATTTTTAGTTTTAAATCTATCCCATAGGGAGATGTAGTGCTTGGTAATTGGGTTACGTAACCCTCTACGGTCCTTTGAGGACATCCAAAGTAAGTTTGAAATTGAGATAGGGTCACATTCAGCCGCTTCAATAGATACCCAAAGTGGGACTTCATGTTGTGCATGGTACTTAGTTATGCTTGCTATATGGGCTGCTCTATAGTAGCACGCGAAATTAGGACAACCCAAACCTCCATTTGTTTTAGGAAGATAAAGAGTATTTTGCTGTATTCTTGGTTTGGAAGAGCCCCATATAAATGACATTACTTTCCTTTGTATAATTCTTAGGTAGTATGCTGGGATAGGAATTGGTAATACTCTAAACAAATATAAAAGTTTAGGCAATAATGTCATTTTAATGGCATTTATTCTTCCGAGCCATGAGATTGGGAGGTGAGACCATGAATTCATCATATTGGAAAGATTTTTCAATATCTGTGGGTAATTGGCAGTAAATAGTTCTGATAAAGAGGATGTAAATTGTATCCCAAGAAATGGAATTGATTTGTCAGTCCATTGAAAAGGGAGTCCAATTTTTGCAGATGATAATTCTAAATTTGAAAGAGATATATTTAGTGCTAGGCATTTTTTAGGGTTAATGTATAGGCCTGAGATTGCAGCAAAATTATTAAGAATTGGAGTGAGATTAGGGCCTGTAACTTGTGGTGATGAGAGAAATAGGAGGATGTCGTCTGCGAATAGACAAAGCTTGTGTTGATATCCCCCTATTTCAATTCCAGTTATGGTAGGATCATTTCTAATTTTCTGTGCAAGGGGCTCAATAAGAAGGGCAAAAAGTAATGGGGAGAGTGGACATCCTTGTCTAGTGCCTCTTTCTATGTTAAAAGAATCCGACTTATATCCAGCATACTTAACATACGCTTTTGGTTTATTATATAGTGCAAAGATCCAATTTGTGAAATTTGGACCAAATCCCCATTTCTGTAATGTATAATGTAAGTATTGCCAGGATATGGAATCAAAAGCTTTTTTGATATCAAGAGAGAGAAAACAAGCAGGGATATTCCGTGTTTTAGCAATGTGTGCTAACAGTACTGCTCTACGTACATTGTCACCTGCCTGTCTTGAAGGCATAAAACCGACTTGATCCGAATGAACAAGAGTACCAATGATCAATTTTAATCGGGCAGCCAAAATCTTCGCCAATATCTTGATATCTGTGTTTATCATGGATATTGGGCGATAATTTGTGCTGAGCGAATCATCTGATTGTGATTTTGGGATCATGCAGACAATGGCCATTAATGATTCTTGTCTGAATGATCTGTTTTTTAGTATGTCATTAAATGCTTCTGCGAGCATAGGAGAAATGATATCACTATATGTTCGATAATACAAAGTTGAATAACCGTCTGGACCCGGTCTCTTATTTAATTTTAAATCTTTAATAGCTTCTGCTACATCATTTACTGTAATGTGATTTTCTAGGTGTGATTTTTGTTCTTCAGTCATTTGTGGAATATTTATTTGTGAGAAAAAGGAATCTGCTTCTTTAGTATCAAATATATTTGTTTCAGTGTATAGATCTTTTAAATGAGATTTAAATTTTTGTACTATTTTTTGGGGATTACTGGTATATACATTATTGGCCAATTTAAGTTTAATAGGTTTAAAAGATTTATTAATGGATTTTAATGCCTTGGCCAATAATGTACCATGTTTGTTAGATTTTACATAGAAGTTATGTTTAGTTCTATGTATTGCTTTATCTGCTGATTTGGTGAGAAAAAGGTCATATTCCATACGTGCCTTGTCTAAACGAGTTTTTGCAGATGAATTAGGATTAGATTGGAATGACTGAAATGCTGAATTAAATTCCGTCTCTAATTGTTTTGCTAGGGTTCTACTTTCACGTTTTAGAATACCCGTTTGTTGTTGTATTATGCCTCTAAGGACCGGCTTGTGCGCTTCCCACAATGTGAGTGAAGAGATGTCAGTACTGGTGTTATTTTTCAAATAGTCTTTTAATGCTTGCTCAATGATTAAACGGTGGGATGGATGTTTGATTATTATGTCAGGGAGGTACCAGGTAGGGTCGTGCGCTTTAGGTATAATAGAGGCAACGGAGGTATATACTGCGTTGTGATCAGACCAAGGAATAGGAATAATGATTGACGTAATTATTTCTGGTACCATACCTATTGTTACGAATGTGTGATCTATACGGCTAAATGTTTGATGAGGGTTTGAAAAATATGTATAGTTTCTTTTGGTTGGATTCGCTTCTCTCCAGGCATCAACCAAATTGTGCCCGGAAAGAAGCTGAGAAAGAGACCATTTGGATTTGTATCTTGGTGAGGTATAAGGTGTTTTGTCTAAAAATGGTAGGAGTACCTGGTTAGAGTCACCACACACAAAGATTGAACCAATTTTGTGAGTATTTATAACTTGAAAGAGATGCGATAAGAATGGTAATGGATGACGATTAGGGGCATAATAAGAGACCACTGTTATAGCTGTATCCATCACAAATCCTGTTAGTAATAGGTATCTTCCTTCTGGATCTTTAATTTCAGATTGTAATATAAATGGTGTGGAGCGATGGAAAGCTATAAGAGTGCCACGTTTTTTAACATTAGCTGATGCTGTATACACTTGAGGGTAGGAGTTACTAAAAAATTTGGGAGTATTAGTCTGCGTAAAATGCGTTTCTTGCAGGCAGACAATGTGTGCCTTCTTAGTTTGAAATGACCTAAATGCTTTTGTACGTTTCTGAGGTACATTAAAACCCTGTACATTGAGTGATAATATGTTTAAAGGAGCCATGTCAAAGTAATCCACAGTCTTGCTATTTTCTTTAGAATATATTTATCACAATTATTTTTTAGACTCACCTTCGCGGACACAAGAAAGGAGAAAAGAAAAGAAAATTTAGTACAGTCAATCATAGTAACGAAAAAGGAAAAATAATGAAGTATATAGCATAATAATACAGTAAAGAAATATCTGTATTCAAAAAATACCCGTGATGGGGAGTAGAGTTCACCATCAGGGGACGAGGAGCCTTCGTCGAATCTCCACATAACGCTGTGGGGATCTGAGGAAAGCAGGTGGAGGCGCATGAAGCTTCCGTGCACTGGGGAGCCGCATGAAAAATAAATATTGTACAGCACAAAAATGTGGTGATAATAGCCCTAAATATGTATTATGGTGTCATACATATGTTACAGTCTAATGTGGCAAAATAAAGAAAGTGATTATGGAATGAGAAATTTAAAAAAAAAAAAAATATCTGTATAAGTAGAATAAATTGAGTTTAGGTTTATATAAATAAAACTAACTTCTATAATGAAATAGCCAGAATGAACTAATAACAGTGGATACAATTTACCCACATATTATGCTAATATGTTTCAAAGTTAAAAAAAAAAAAAAAAAAAAAAAAGAAAAGGGATACATTGTTATAGAGTAACTCACTACGTTTTAGCTACATAACATTAACCTGTAAATAAATCTGAGCCTATTAGCTGTTGATAATAATAGATCCCCTTCTTTTGAGAAAAACAATAAATAAATAATATAATATGAATTAAAAAAATACAATAAAAAGTCCAGTAAAGGATTATAAAAAATAAATGTTCATAATATAAAATTCAATATTATTTTATACTGAACAAAAAAAAAAAAAAAAAAAAAAAAAAAAGGGGGGATCACATAAATTAATAAATTTTCCTTTGAAGCTTAGGAATAATTAGTAAAATTACATAAATGTATAATATGTAGTATATGTATTTAATTACATCCCATATTATAACCCGTAAATCAGGGAGCAATAAGGGGTAATTAAGCAAAGAAAAACAAAAAAGAGGACCAATTAGAGCAATATCTAAATATTATTCTTATCCCCAAAGGATTCAGTATTAGTAACATGTATTAAATTGAATATTAAAGAAAAAATTCATCAGTCCATGGAATCTTCTTGACTTTGGGGTAATGATGCAAATCGACCTCTTTTATTCAGATGCTGAGTACCATTTTTTGCCTCAGATTGATGTGCGTTTTGGAGGGAAGAGGTTGAAGCTGATCTTCTTCTTGATACAGTAGTGGTGAGGTTCCCTTCTACTAGATTGAGATCTTGGAGGGTTTGTTGCAATTCTTCAGCTGTTCTGCAGGAAATTCTATTACCTTGGTGGGTGAAGCGTAAAGAAAATGGGAAGCCCCATTGATATTTTATATTGTGCTGTTGTAATATTATCAATTGGGGTTTCATGGACCTCCTTTTTGAGATTGTTAATTGAGAGATATCAGCAAAGAGTTGATAGTTATAACCTTGAAATACAAGATTGTTCATTTCTCTGGCTGCGTTTAAAAGCTGTTCCTTTGTTTTATAGAAATGAAATTTTGCTATAATGTCTCTCGGGGGGCCATCCACTTTCTTGGGCTTAAGAGCCCTATGCACTCTATCCATTTCCAGCCTTTCCTGAGGTATGCCTGGTAATAGTTCTTGGCACAGTGCTGTAACAGTTGCTTGCAAGTCTATTACAGTTTCAGGAATTCCTCTTAAACGTATATTGGACCTTCTGGTTCGATTTTCATAATCTTCCAACCTATTTTGCAAAGTGATATTTTCTTCCTTCAATATTTCCAATTCAGACACACAATCTTGGGTTGTGCTTTCAATATCCTCTACTTTAAGTTCCAGAGAGGCTGTGCGTTGTCCCAATTCTCTAATTTCCTTAGTCAGGTTATTAGTGATTTGTTCTGAAGTTTGCCTTAACGCTTTATGAAGCATTTTTTCAAATTGTTTTAATATATTTGAGGGAACTACAGGTTCTTGAAATGATGTGTGTGGTAAAGTTAATTCACTTTCTGAGTCTGAGTTCCCAGGGGAGATATGCTGTAACATCTTAGGCTTATTTCTTTTCTGTGAGGTAAATGTAGCTGAGGAGACTGGCGCTTTTTTTGTGGTGTTCTGTGCTTGTGTGCCGTTGTTAGGGGTCTGTTTAGTTTTGTTTCTGGCACCCCCCAACACCATTTTAGTGTCAAAATGCTCCTCTCACCTTCCAGGAACAGATGAATAATGTTTTATTCGTTTTTGTGCCGCCGGGTTAGTTCGTTATCTCGGCTTTCTCCCCCTCACGGAGCGGAGCTCTAGCCAGACATGTCAGTCCCGCTAGCCTCCGCGCATGCGCCCCTTATCATTAAACTTTTATTATAATAGGGAGCTCCTCATCACACACCTTATCTCTCTGAACATCAGTCACTTCTGAGCTCAGCTTCTATCACCCGCACACAGTGACGTCACAGTAAGGGATCAACAAGTCTAGTCAATTGTCAGGGCGACCGTTATTTTTCCCTGATGACGTCACAGATGGAGTAGAGAAAAAAAAACACACAAGTCTAGTCAGGCGACCGTTATTTTTCCCTAGCCCTGTGTGGAGCTCCTTGGTATAATACCGTCACAGCGCCCCCTCCGATCTGGAGGACTGGGGTATTGCACACTCTGAGCTGGGAATAAGGGACACCTATTAGCAGAAGTAGGACACGTCTATTTCTGCCACTTTTTTTAATCAGTATTTTGTTGCTAGAAATGTATGTATGTATATATATATATATATATATATATATATATATATATATATATACATATATATACATATATATATATATACACATACATACATACATACATACATACATATATATATATATATATATATATATATATATATATATATATATACATATATACATGTGTGTGTGTGTATATATATATATATATATATATATATATATATATATATATATATATATATATATATATATATATATTTTTTTTTTTTTTTTTTTTCCTTTAGCAGAGACCCTAGAGAATAAAATTGTGGCAGTTGCAATTTTTTATTTCACACGGTATTGGCGTAACAGTTTCACAAACTCAATTTTTGGGAAAAAAATACAGTTTAATGAACAAAAAAAAAAAAAAACAACACAATAGTTACCCCAATTTTTATATATAATGTGAAATATATATATATATAATTTATTTATTTAATATATATAACAGCATATATATATATATTTTTTAAATAAATAAATTAATATTATTAATTTAAATAAATTATTATTATTTATTAAAAAAAATACACACACACACACACACACATACACACATCTTTCACATTATAAAAAAATTGCATTTGCAAAATTGCCAATACTGCCAATATATATATATTTTAAATAGATTAAAAAAAAAAAAAAAAAAATAAAATAATATATATATATATATATATATATATATATATATATATATATATATATATATATATATATATATATATATAAAAAATATTATAAAAACTAGCTGCTCTTATCCGCAGCTGTAAACAGACGTAATGGGACAGGAAGTGAAGGGAAATCTCCCCAATGGGGACACTAGTTCTGGTGATTCCCTCACTTTGGAGAGATTGCCTCTCACTTCCTGTTTTCTCTATTGTACAGGAAGTGAAGGGAAATCTTCCCAATGGGCACACCGATGACAGAAAAAGTCACCATAAGAGGAATAGAGGGGAAATCTTCCAGTGGGGACACTAAGTTCTGGTGATTCCCTCCCTTCGGAGGGATTTCCTCTCACTTCTTGTTGTGAGGGGACACAGATGGCAAAAAAGGGAAAAAAAAATCACAGCAGAACGAGAATAGAGGGAAGATCTAACAGTGGAGACGAGTTCTGATGATTTCCTTTCACTTTCTGTTGTGGTTATTGGACAGGAAGTGAAAGCAAATCTCTCCAATGCGGACACAGATTGAAAAAAAATAAACAAAATCTTAGCACAACAGAAATCTTCCAATGAGGACACTCATTTTGGGATTCCCTCACTTCCTGTTGTATCTATGGGACCGGAAGTGAAGAAAAACCTCCCTAATGGGGACACTGATAGCAAAATAAAAAGTCACCAGAACAGGAATAGAGGGGAAATCTTCCAATGGGGACTGGGATTCCCTCACTTTGGAGGGATTTGTTCTCACTTCCTGTTGTGTTTATGGGACAGGAAGTGAAGGTAAATCTCCCCAACGGGGACACAGATGACAGAAAACACCTGACAGAGGTGATACCTCCTCCCCTTACTCCATCCAAAATGAAAACAAGGTTTTCCCTGGGGTTCTCCTCCCTCCTCTTCCCATCTGGGATGACTTCTCCATGTTTCTGGGATTCTCCGGATGAGATAATGAGAGGGAGATTCCGGCTGTAATATCGGCTCCCCGATGTGGAACGTTTATAGACGGACGTCGGTCAGGAAGGGGTTAAGGTACGCTCTGACCTCAGCCAATCACAGCTCCAGTCACCGGCCTCCAGCAGGGGGCGGGCACTAGGGTGAGTCCATGGCAGGGATAGGCTGGAAGTCACCTTCAGGGCGGGTCCTATGTGGGGCGGATGTCCAAACTCTTCTGGTAAAAAGTGACCCCCCCACAGATCGCTCTTCAGGTCCAGAGCTGCCGGCATTGGCTCATCATTTACCAGGAACTTCCTCTAGAACATACAGGGGGTCCCAGGGGGGTCCTTTATAATTTCCCTGCCGGGGGCCCATCCATGGGGGGGGGGGCGGGGCTACATCTTTGTGTGGGTGTCCGGTCCTCCTGTAGGGGGCGGTATAACCCGAGAAAATAAAAAGATTTTATGATGAGGACAGAAAACTGACTGCAGTCTCCTCCCTGTAATCACCAGCTCAGCAGCTGATTGGCTGATCAGTTTATGGAGGAGGTGGGGGTGGGGTATCGGCACATTTACAGATATCAGACATTGTGGGGGGTGAAGCGGCTCTAATCTACATCTTGGATCTGTGTTTGTAGCCGAGGGTCCGGAGTTCCTCTTTAGGTTGATGGATGTTCCTGGAGGTGTCAGTGTATCTCTTCCCTCCCACCGAGATCACAGCCCACCCTCCGACACCCCCTACATCTGCTTTCCTCTCCAGAAGGACGGCGCCATCTGTGTTCAGGCATCATCCAGAGCCACCTGGACTATAATGCTGCACCAGAGATGACACATCATGTCATGTAAATCCTGGTGCCTGTGCGGGTCTTGGCGGTGTCCACAAATGTCTGACACAGATCAGCCCCCTTGCTGCAGCCTCCGATGTTATGATTTGTTACAATGTTGCAATCTGATCCCTGAAGGGGGAGGAGACTGAGGACATCATCTCCGCCTAGGCAAAGCCACTGATTGGACTTGATTTTGCCACCAATACAAAAAATGTGAAAAACGCGGCGTGGGTGGGGGGGAGGGGTTAAAGAGACCATTGGAGTACAGGGACCTCATTGTCCAGTGGTGAGATGATTGGATCTTTGTGACATGGTGACATTATCCTGCTGGAAGGAGCCATCAGAAGATGAGGACACTGTAGTCATAAAGGGATGGACATGGTCAGCAACAATAATCTGTGGTGTTTAACCTTTTGCCTGCCGGGAACTTTCCCCCCCCCTTTCTGCCCAGGCCATTTTCAGCTTTCAGCGATCTCATCTTTAAAAAAAAAAAAAAAAAAAATCGCAATAAGCGTATATTGATTGGTTTGCGCAAAAGTTATAGCGTCTAAAAAATAGGGGATACATTTATGGTATTTTTTTTTTTTTTTTTTAATACTAGTAATGGCGGCGATCTGCGACATTGCAGCGGACAGATCGGACACTTCTGACACTATTTTGGGACCATTGACATTTATACAGCGATCAGAGCCAAAAATAGCAACTGATTACTGTGTATAAATGTCATTGGCAAAAAAGGGGTTAACACCAGGGGGGCAATGAAGGGGTTAAGGGTGTCCTAGGGAGTGATTCTAACTGTGTGGGGGGGGGATGGGACTTCCTAGGGGAGGAGAGCGATCGTTGTTCCTAAGCAGTAGGAACAACAGATCTCTCTCCTCACCCCCTGACAGAATGGAGATCTTTACATTGACAGATCTCCGTTCTTCTCCTTCTCAGGAACGATCACGAGTAGCCGGGGGCCGGTGATGGGCACGAGCTCCTACGTCGCTTGCGCGCCCTATACTCCGTAACCTCCCCCTCCCGTATGATTATGTCAGATTTTTTCGCGCCTCAAAGCGGTACAATTGTTTTGCATAGAAATTTTAGCGTTTTATATTGCAGGTCTGTAATTCTTGGCAATAACACACTTAGATCTGTCCAAACGAGAGTCTAGTAGACATCCCGGGTATGATGAAGTTTGAAGCACAAAATAATAAATTATAATATAATAAACAAATAATTATAAAAAATAATAATATAATAATAATAAAATAAATTTCCCCACGATTCACTAATCGCTCAATTCTGCAAGTGATTCTAATTTTCTATCGCTGTTTTCTAGCTGGTCAAAAACCACTTTTGACGTAAAGGGACACTTTTTGGTTGCTATGGACAATCTCCAGTTTCCAGGCAGAAAGAACAGTATATATCACATAAAACTGCATGCAGGGCATTGGACAAAGCACTGGGGACAAAAGAGATGTGAAATGATTTCATACTGTAATGTAATCTGTAAGGTTACAGTGTCCTGTATGTGTTATGATTTTTCACTTTTTTGAATTTGCCGCCAGACTCCGCCCCGCGCGTGTTGTGACGCTCGCAGGGAACGGAGCCCGGCACAGAGAGGGTTCGGGCTGAGGACAGAGCCCGTAGAAACAGCGGGGGGGGGGGGGGGGGGAATCGCAGGATCAAGGGGACAAGGTAAGTAACCTCTTCCAGGATCCCGCAATGCAATCCCGAGTGTGACTCGGGGGTTACCGCTAATGGTCCTGCAATTTAACCCCCGAGCCACACTCGGGAAAACCGCCAGGCAGGTTAAAGCGCCCCGCCGTACAGCTACGGCGATTCGTGCAGGAGTGCCGCCTTTGGGGCGGTCGCCAAGCGGTTAAAGAGCCGCGGCTGTTTACAGAGATGGGGGTGGCGCCATGTCCTAGCAACGCCCAGAATGGGAGCCGCAACCGTCCCACCGCCATTTGACGGTAGGCGGGTGGCAAGCGGTTGTAAGCTCTGTTACACCACTTTGACCTACAGGTAAGCCTATAAGAAGACTTACCTGTATGTACCTTGAATGGCTCCTAAACTTGCACAATTTAGGTCACAGGGGGGTCTCCAAACTACGGCCCTCCAGTTGTTCAGGAACTACAATTCCCATCATGCCTAGTCATGTCTGTGAATGTCAGAGCTTTACAATGCCTCATGGGACGTGTAGTTCCGCAACAGCTGGAGGAACGTAGTTTGGAGATCCCTGTTTTTTTTTACTGTATCCACATTTGCCGATGTCATCAGTAGCAGTGGCGTGACCGGCGGCTCGCCGCGCATGCGCGACGTCATCGTGGCTCCGCCCAAATCACAGCGCTGGATCCCGGAAATAACTCCGGGAGACATGTCGCCGGTCACAGCCGCGTACGGGGACCGCTGCAACAGCGTCGATCTAAGGTAAGTCTTTCATAATGAGCTAGTATGTGATTGATACTAGCTCATTGTGCCTTTGTCATACTGTTTTTTTTTTTTTTTTCAAACAGGGTTTACAACCACTGTAAATGATGCTCAATTGGTACTAAGGGGCCCAAAGTGTGCCAAATATCCCCCCCCACCATTACACCACCCCCAGCCTGAACCGGTGATACAAGGCAGGAGGGATCCATTCTTTCATGTTGTTTACACCAAATTCTGACCTCACCATCTGAATGTCGCGGCTGAAATCAAGACTCAGACCAGACAACTTTTTCCAATCTCCTATTGTCCAATTTTGGTGAATTGTAGCCTCAGTGTCCTGTTCTTAGCTGGCAGGAGTGGCACCCGGTGTGCTCTTCTGCTGCTACTGTAGCCCATCTGCTTCTAGGTTGGATGTGTTATACGTTCAGAGATGCTACTCTGCATGCCTTGGGTGTAATGAGAGGTTATTTGAGTTCCTGTTGCCTTTCTATCATCTTCAACCAGTCTGCCCATTCTCCTCTGACATCAAACAAGGCATTTTCCTCCACACAATTTCCGCTGGATATTTTCTCTTTTTTCGGACCATTCTCTGTAATCCCGAGAGATGGTTGTGTGTGAAAATCCCAGTAGATCAGCAGATTTTTGAAATACTCAGACCAGTCCGTCTGGCACCAACCACCATGCCACGTTCGCAGTCACTTAAATCCACTTGTTCCCATGTATAGGTTTTGAGCATACCTAGTAGATGGGGTCCATCACGTATAGCCGAAGGAAGATGCTGTGCAAGGGGGCCACTTTCATCACCGTTCTGATGCTCGGTGTGAACTTCAGCAAGTCGTCTTCACCACGTCTAGATACCTAAATGCATTGAGTTGCTTCCATGTGATTGGCCGATTAGCAGTTTGTGTTACCAAGCGATTGAACAGGTGTACCTAATAAAGTGGACGGTGCGTATATCTATCTACACACATACACAGGCGGCTGGTGGGGTTTTAATTGGGGGGATGGCAAACAACTACCCCCCCCCCCGGTGGAGCGGCACTACCCCCTGGGGGGGGGGGGGGGGATAAGCGTTGTAACTGAATTTTCATTCGCTGTTGCAACATACCTAGGTGGGCTCCAGAAGCAATGCTCTGCGTCCCGAGTCTCTGCGTCCCGACTCCACCCAATTTTGAAGCCTAATGGAGCCTATGACTCCAATCAGGTGCTTCAAAAAAAAAAAAACCCTGGCCGCTCTAATTCATGCGCCCAGTGACCCTAAAGGGGCCAGACACATGAATAGGGGGGGCCGTGGTGGCAGTGGATAGATTCGTGCTATGCATGAATTTATCCATTGCATATAGAGGGTGGTGAGGATGGGGGGGGCGGCGCCCAGGTGCCCCTAATGGACGGGTCGCCCCTTGCATACACACACATATATGTTTGTTTTTTAAACTTTGGGGAGCACACCCTAATGGGGGGGGTAGGCAACCTGGGGCCCTCCCGCTGTTGCAGAACTACAAGTCCCATCATGCCTCTGGGAGAAGTTGTAACTGCCAGCCTTGCAATGCCTCATGGGAAATGTAGTTCCACAGCAGCTGGAGGGCCCCCAGGTTGTCCTACCCCTGCCCTAATGTAATAGGCTGCGTACTCCTATGCTTCTTGGGTTCATAAAGTGATCTCAGACACACATCCCATAATACCTACAGAAGTAAAAAGGAACATTTTATTGAATTTTAACAGCATTTTAGCCGCTTCCGGACCTCCCACCGTCTTTTTACGTGATGACTTTGAAGGAGGATATCGTTGTTATGGCAGCAGCTATCCACCATAACCCCGGTATCCTCTTCTTCGGCGGGCGGTCCGCTACAAGATAAAAGTGGTCTCTGCGGAGATCACTTATCGGCGGCGGGAGAGACGGCCCTCCCCCACTCCTGCCGCAATCCGGTGCCCTCCGCCGCTTACCAGAGCCGGCGGCACCGGCGGAGGCGATCGCGTCTCGTCCCCTGCCTGGGTATGGAGACCAGTGAGGGGGAAGATGCCCCCCACCCCTCTCCATATTACTGCAGGGTGGAAGCGACGTCAAAACGTCACTTCCGCCCATAGCTCTTAAAGGCCCATTTTTTTAAATGACAATTTTTTTTTTTATTGCATTTTAATGTAAATATGAGATGTGAGGTCTTTTTGACCCCCAGATCTCACATTTAAGAGGTCCTGTCATGTTTTTTTTCCTATTATAAGGGACGTTTACATTTCTTGTAATAGGAATAAAAGTGACAATTTTTTCAAAAATAGTGTAAAAATGAAAAAAAAAAAAAAAAAGGTAAACTAAATAAGAAAAAAAAAAAAGTTTTTTAAACGTGCCCCGTCCTGACGAGCTCGCATGCAGAAGCAAACGCATACGTGATGAAAACGGTGTTCAGACCACACATCTGAGGTATCGCCACGATCGGTAAAGTGAGAGCAATAATTCTAGCCCTAGACCTCCTCTGTAACTCAAAACATTGCAACCTGTAGAATTTTAAGGGTAAAAGTTTGTCGCCATTCCACGAGCGGGCGCAATTTTGAAGCGTGACATGTTGGGTATCAATTTACTCACAATATAAAAAAAAAAAAAAGATTGGGCTAACTTTACTGTTGTCTTATTTTTTTTTAATTCAAAAAAGTGTATTTTTTTACAAAAAAAAGTGCGCTTGTAAGACCGCTGCGCAAATACGGTGTGACAGAAAGTATTGCAACGACCACCATTTTATTCTCTAGGGTGTTCGAAAAAAAAAAAAAAATGTATAAATGTTTGGGGGTTCCAAGTAATTTTCTAGCAAAAAAAAAAAAAAAAAATGTTTTTAACGTTTTAAGAACACATCTCAGAAAGAGGCTTGGTCCTTAAGTGGTTAAATTCCTGATAGTTTGTTGAGATCTAAGTGCATTGTGTCCATAACCAGCAACAAAACAAATTCAATCAATTAAATTCATCACAGCTGAAAAGGAAATGGTCACTGCAAAAGGTATAGTCCATTGTTTGGAAAAAAAAAAATTATATATAATGTGTGTATATAAAAACCAATAATAGCAAAATAAAAATAAATGTGCATTTATTAACTTTTTGTATTGAGGCTCACAGAACATCGCAACTGTGGTGGTTGTACCACGGCTACAGTACACAGGCAATGGTCAGTACGGAGCTACAAGACCTTGTGTTATGGAGCTGGAGGAGGTGCTGAATGTGCCTCACCACCGTCCTGCCGGTAAGCTCTGTTGAGTCTCTCGGCCGCAGTGACAGGTGGAACTTTGTAGTATTTTTAGCCAAGCTGCGCTACATTCAAAAAAACAACCTACAGCAAGGTTCAGGTAAAGGGCGATGGTTTGGGTTTGGGGGGGGGGGGGGGGTCTAAAAAGTGGACTATGCCTTTCAGGACTATATAAATGTTGACTCATTCTGTAAATTTGCCTGGTCAACCTGACCCTCTGGCATCACTAATTTATAGTGTTAATTGTTCATTATTAGTGTTAATGATCTTTTTAGCTGTCTGCAGGGGTGGCATGTTCCTACTGACCACCAATGTAAGGGGGGGGGGGCATACTTCCCACTGACCACCAATGTAAGGGGGGGCATACTTCCCACTGACCACCAATGTAAGGAGGGGGCATACTTCCCACTGACCACCAATGTAAGGGGGGGCATACTTCCCACTGACCACCAATGTAAGGGGGGGGCATACTTCCCACTGACCACCAATGTAAGGGGGGGGGGCATACTTCCCACTGACCACCAATGTAAGGGGGGGCATACTTCCCACTGACCACCAATGTAAGGGGGGCATACTTCCCACTGACCACCAATGTAAGGGGGGGGCATACTTCCCACTGACCACCAATGTAAGGGGGGCATACTTCCCACCAATGTAAGGGGGGGGCATACTTCCCACTGACCACCAATGTAAGGGGGGGCATACTTCCCAGCAATGTAAGGGGGACATTCTTGCCACTGACCACCAAGTTAAGGCATTCTTCCCACTGACCACCAAGTTAAGGCATTCTTCCCACTGACCACCAATGTAAAGTGTGTGTGTGTGTGGGGGGGGGCATACCTTCCAATGATCACCAATGTAAAGGGGGGACATTCTTCCCACTGACCACCAATGTAAAGGGAGGGCCATACTTTCCAGTGATCACCAATGTAAGGGGCATTCTTCCCACTGTCACCAATGTAAGGTGGGAGGGGGGGCATACCTCTCACTGACCACCAATGTAAGGGGGGCATACTTCCCAGCATCGTAAGGGGGGCATTCTTGCCACTGACCACCATTGTAATGGGGGGGGGGGGGGGCATACTTCCCACTTACCACCAATGTAAGAGGGGCATTCTCCCAAATGACCACCAATGTAAGGAGCATACTTCCCACGGACCCCCGATGTAAGGAGGGGCATACTTCCCAATGATCACTAATGTAAGGGGGGATATATTTCCCACTGACCACCAACATAAGGGGGGCATTCCTCCCACTGACCACCAATGTAAAGGGGGGGGCATTCTTCCCAATGATCACCAATGTAAAGGAGGGGGGCATACTTCCCACTGACCACCAATGAGAAAGGAAGACCTACCTAGTGAGTCACCAACTTGGAACAAGAGTTCAGTTTTTTTTTGGACTTTGCTGACCACATGCCTGTTCCTGGTCAGTGCCTTACTAGGTAGAGATGACAACCCGGGGTCTGTGCCTTTAGAAGCAAGTCAGCATTTTCAGGCACCATTCGGTCCTCACAGGTTCACTTTAATACTTCTCGGATGTGCCAGTAAGCTAGAGTTGAAAATTCTGTACATACAAGAAAGGAGTGAATACATAAGTGTCTATGATGCAAAAAAGGGAGTCTGCATTTCACAGACTGGAAAATGCTGCTGAAGGAAATCTGGTCTTTCAGTTTTATATTGAAGCTCCAGGAAAGACAAGGCTGTAGATCTCTGGCTCTTCCATCAGACGTGTCCATCAATGTGTCCTTTGGTTGTGTTCTATCAGAAGTCAGATACGGCCGGTCCCATCGATCGTTCCAACAGAGGGTGGTCGGTCACAAGTCTGTCAGCTGATATTTGCGGACAATTCCATCTCTGCAGCAAGTGTAAACCAACTTCTCCGAGACCGCCACCTGGAGAGGGAAGACGGGGGGACATTTGTCAATGGTGTCACAGAACAAGGCAAATGCTGAACAGGAGAAAAGTCCATTTTTACCTTACACTGATATTATATTCCCTTTGCAGCCAAAGCATCAGATGGTGCTCAGTCTTTGGAGAAATGCAACATTTCCAGCGCTCAGTGTCATCAACATCATCCTGTATGTAAGACTTGTGGCCGCTGTACCCAACCCTGCCTCTCAGACTTCCCCAATGTAGTTGGAGGTCCGGTGAGACTGTCAAATCTGCGTCATCTATTCTCCCCACCCAACTAGACTGACAGGCCAGGGCCTTCCGGGTCTGTCCCACCCACCATTACATCAAAGCTTGACTGACAGGTCAGGAGCAGCGACAGCTGGTGAAGTTTTTGGATGGGGGGGGGGGGGGGGGCAGACCCCGCCCTTCCTTTGGGACCACGTAACTTTGGCTCATCTCCCCGTCTGTGTTGCATCCAATGCAGCAGCATGATAAAAGGGAAATCTTTCTCCCATCCACTTAGAGGGTATAATATTGACAGTAACAATCATTACACTTGCCAATCATCTTATGTTGTGTACATAATAAAGTGTCCATGTGGGTCAGTATATGTGGGAGAAACCACCCAAAAGGTTAAAGATAGGATTGCTAGATACAAGTATTCCATCAGGGATAAATTAGACAAAATTACACTGAGCCTGACATTTCATAGAAAAAGGACACACTGTTTCTCAATTAAGATTTATGGTTTTTAACGGCACGGTAAACAATAGGGATATAGAAAAGGTAATATTTATTGAAACATACATAGTAAATAGTAGAAAAAAGACCAAATGAGAATAAAAAAACCATATACATAAAAATATATCAATATAGTATGTAATGTGAGCCCTAGTGCGTCAACGTGTTTCGCTGTTAAGCTTCTTCAAGACACATTTGGGATTCGCTGGTTACAAGAAAAAGAAAAACGGGTCTCTCTATCTTGCAGGAAATATGTAATGTCAGTGTGAGGCGAGGAGCGCTGATTACTGGCATCTCCGTGTTTACATGTGACCGGCTGTGATTGAACACAGCCGATCACATGGTTAAAGAGCCGCAGACGCGCCATGTCCTAGCGATGGGTGCGCGAGAGCGGCCGTTCTGGGACGCCGTCATCCCAGAACGAGAGACGCACTGCCCCGCCGTCATTTGACGGTGGGCCGGCGGTAAGCAGTTAATGTGACCTATAAACGGTACGACTCGATACGAGTTGAATAACAAACGGAAATCTTTTAGGTGGAGGGAGGTAAAAATAAAAAACGTAAATATTATTGTTACATGAGTGTACACCCCCCCCCAGCTTTGGGGGGGGGGGCGGCGCCTGAGAGCCCCCTACTGACGGGTCGCCACTGGTCGGGAGACTCCTTGTGTATCCCACCTACCATTGCAACATAGCTTGACCGACAGGTCAGGAGACTCCTTGTGTATCCCGCCTACTATTACATCATAGCCTGACTGACAGGCCAGGATACTCCTGATGTTTCCAGCCTACCATTACATCATAGCCTAACAGGTCAGGGGACTCCTGGTCTGTCCATCCCACAATTACATCATAGCTTGAATGACAGGCAAGGAGACTCCTGATGTGTCCCACATACTATTACATCATACCTTGATTAACAGGCCAAGAGACTCCTGGTCTGTCCCACCCACCATTACATCATAGCTTGATTAACAGGTCAGGAGACTCCTGCTTTGTCCCACCTAACATTAAAGCATAGCCTGACTGACAGGCCAGGAGACTCCTGGTCTGTCCCACCCACCATTACATTATAGCTTGAGTAACAGCTCAGGGGACTCCTGGTGTGTTCTGCCTACCATTACATCATAGCTCGACTGTCAGGCCAGGAGACTCCTGCAGTGTCAAGCACACCAGAAGATGTGCCGGTCCACATGCATGCCCATTAAATACTTCAATTCCCATTGCATGATGGGTATTGTAGTCTGGAACAGTGTTGACTAACACTATAAGGAAGTGGCAGCACTTCCTCGATCCCTTCACATGGTGGCTGCTTCTCCTGTATACAGCGATGATGTCACAGACATTTAAAGCGTGAATTTATCAAAAATCTAGAACAAAATAACATGCTCATCTTTACTCTGACAAAGTAAAAAAATATTGTTGAGATTTTTCAGCATTAAAAGCTATGTATTTCTTCATACATTTTTTTTATATATATATATATATATATATATATATATATATATACAAGCAGTGTAAGTACCTTAATTTGACCAGCAGTGCATGTACAGCAGAGCTCATACCAGGGGAGGGAGAAGATGTACAAAGAGTCAATCAGCAGTAATGCAATGGTTATTGGCTAACAGGGAGCATGCTGATAGGAGAGAGCAGAGTAACAGAAAGATGACCTCATCAGTATGCGACTTCTTTGTGTGTGTATTTTATTTCCCACTAGTCCCTTCATCACTACCATGTCCTTCAGTGACTTAGGTGCTGGTGGAAGAATGGACAGCACTCAGTGGGGTTACCGCTGCCCGAGAATTTCTTTGTTTTCTTTGATTTCCACCAGAATCCTGTGACTTTCAAATGGGTTTCAGAGATCAGACTGCTCCTGCCCTATACAGCCCATACTGAGTATTTTCCAGCGACATATCTGTAGTCTCCCAAACACATCTACTCTAATTTTTAACCACTTTCGGGGGGAACTAGGAAATGAGAATGTGATCAAAAATGGTTGCCTAAAATGGAACACTCTACCACCCAGGAGTTTGATCGACCACCTAAATTCAATCTAAAGTGGAACGCGCAACCACCCAGGAGTCTGATCGACCACCTAAACTCAATTGATCTGGGGTTATAAATAAAGAATACAAAAAAAATTTGTCGAAAGTCATGGATTATTTACACCAGGTTCATGACAATTTCAGAACCATCTCCCTGCGGCTGTTTAAAAACACCACTAATTTCCCTGTTCAATTCCCCCCCCCCCCCCCCCCCGAGGGATTGCCATTACGGCCGCAAGGCGTTGGGCTGTTTTACAGTTATTGTACATGCTTTTTCAATAAAAGGAAGATTATTTTTGGATGCTATCCCGAAGTTCTGACCACCTTTCCTGTGATCTAGATGTGTACTGACGTATGACCCTGGATGTAGACCGGGAGTCTCAAACTGGCAGGCCTCCAGCTGTTTTGCAGAACTACAAGTCCCAGCATTTCTCTGCCTGTGGGTGTCATGCTTGTAACTGTCAGCCTTGCATTGCCTCATGGGACTTGTAGTTCTGCAACAGCTGGAGGGCCGCCAGTTTGAGACCCCTGATGTAGACTGTCTGCACCAAGGGGTGTACATCTGTGCGCATGCATGTGTTTATACAAGTACTGATGTATACCCACAGACAGCTGTGTACAGTCATTGCTTTTCAATGGGGCGGCTGTACCTCAACAGCTGCGTTATAGAGGTGTTGGCAGCCTCAGAATCTAAGCACCGAGCTGTTCTGCATGAAGGTGGGAGCGCCCATACACCTGTTCCCGACAGTACACATCCGCCTGTATACACAAGTGCCGGCATACACCCATGTACAACCATTGCTTTCTATAGGCGGTGGTATGCAGAAACTGTGGCTCCTGGGAAAATTTGACATCATATTGCCCAAGGCTTTCATGTGCATGAGGTCTAATATATCAGCGATATAAATCCTGTATAGTAAAAGAAATAATAATAATCGTCAGTATAAATAAATAGAAAGTGCACAATCGGAGTGCCCACCTTGTACACGGGTTCACAGTCGGGTTCTGTGAGCTCTAGAAGATGGTCAGAATCCTGCTGGAGGATGAAGCAGGTCCCATCACCTGCCGATAAGAGAACACCAAACACAAGGAGTAAAAATCACTCAGTCATTCAGCTGCTAATGTTTCCCAGCAACATTGAGAACATTAAAAAGTCTATGATGTGCATATAAATCAGATTTGTAAGCGATTGCCGCTATGCTGTCTAACTTCCCTTTCCTCTCTGGAAGGGTCTTAATGCATAACTAAATCCAAGAACAAAAATGTCTTGTAATACAGCTTACCAGTCCTTCGATTTGGTGGCTGCATTCGTTTTTTTTTTTCCCTTTTAGGCTTTTATGACCTGTATTATCATCTGCTAATCCTGCCAGTAACACACTTCCTGTCCTGGGTGACAACGTTCACTCACTGTACATTATTTATGAAAAAGCAGCGTGGTCACTCAAGGCCGATCCGATTTAGGCCCCTTTCACACGGGGCGGATTCGTTTTGACGGACTCCACCTGCTTGGCGGGGGAATCGCTCCGTTGATCCCCGCTGAGCAGGCGGATGACAGGTTTGTCTCTGCTCCCCTGTGCAGAGACGGACCTGTCAGAGCCCCGCTGTCCTCTATGGGGAGATCGGATGACAACGGACCGCCCGTTTGTTTTCACCCAATTCGATCCTCCAGACGGATAGTAAATAGGACCAGCCTCTGTCTGGATTTGACGGACCGGATAGCGGCGAATGTCAGCGGACATGTCACCGCTGAAATCAGCAGCACCAAAGGGGTTATTGGACGGTCCGATCAGGTCCGCCTGAAATAACAGACAGGTGGACCTGATCGGACAGCCTGTGTGAAAGGGGCTATTAGACTACAAACACCTCACCTCTATTACATGGGGAGGTGAGGCAAGTTGTAGTTTACAGAAGATTGCTTGGAAGAAACATAAACTTGCTTGTGCTTTCTGTTCAGCTCACAAGAAGTTACAAAGACTTTGGATTTCTGGAGGGATCAACAGGTATATTCTGTACTTGCTTAAAGCTGGAAAACGAATGCAGCCACCACATCTTAGGACTGGTTACATTCTCTTCCCCTTTTTCCGCTCCCCCCTTCTTTTCTTCTAAGGACTAGTAAGCCGAAACGTATTACATTTTTGTTCTTAGGTTTAGTGACTAGGAATTAGCAGGAATATCTAGTCAATCATTTTCAGATAGCTCAGCAACAAGAAGATTTAGCACTTTTGCTTCTGTAGAAATGAAGAGATGCTCCGGGTGGCTGCACACCTTGTGCACTTGATCTATCAAATTCAGCTATAAAAAAATAAAATAAAAATCCCAGGGGGGGGGGGGTAGGATATTTGATGCATTTTGTGCTATACCAGTGCTTAATCATAACATTTACTTGTTATAATTAGGCATAGCGTGAAACCTGTCGGATCTCTTTCCTCTCCCTAATGTGATTTTATATTTTTGTAACCAAATTTGATGAATGAATTCCACAAGGTGTGCAGCCAATCTAGAGCATCTCTTCATTTCTATAGTACAGCTGGAGGGCCAGGCTGGCACCCTTACAGAGTGGCACAGCAGTGAATGAAAGTGGAGAAGCAGAAACGCCTAGAGCCATGTAAATCTTCTTCTCTACAAGCCACTTTTGCTGCTGCTTTAAAGCCGAGAGGTGCTTTATAGTTTTTCTCCCAGATTTCACATGGAAGCGATTAACAGCCACCCAATTACTTCTACAGTGCCTTGAAATTTTCCACCTTTTGTCATGTTACAACCAAAGACATACTGTAAATGTATTTTATTGGGATTTTATGTGATAGACCAACACAAAGTGGCACATAATTGTGAAGTGGAAGGAAAATGATAAATGGTTTTCAACATTTTTTTACAAATAAATATATGAAAAGTGTGGGGGGGGCATTTGTATTCAGCCCCCCTGAGTCAATACTTTGTAGAACCTCCTTTCACTGCAATTACAGCTGCAAGTCTTTTTGGGGATGTCTCTACCAGCTTTGCACATCTAGAGAGGGACATTTTTTCCCATTCTTCTTTGCAAAATATCTCAAACTCTGTCAGATTGGATGGAGAGCGTCTGTGAACAGCAATTTTCAAGCCTTGCCACAGATTCTCAATTAGATTTAGGTCTGGACTGTGACTGGGCCATTCTAACACATTCTAACACATTCTAACACACATATGCTTTGATCTAAACCATTCCATTGTAGCTCTGGCTGTATGTTTAGGGTCGTTTTCCTGCTGGAAGGTGAACCACCACCCCAGTCTCAAGACTTTTGTAGACTCTAACATGTCTAAGATTGCTCTGTATTTGGCTCCATCCATCTTCCCACCAACTCTGACCAGCTTCCCTGTCCCTGCTGAAGAAAAGCATCCTCACAACATGATGCTGCCACCACCATGTTTCACGGTGGGGATGGTGTGTTCAGGGTGATGTGCAGTGTTAGTTTTCCACCACACATAGCGTTTTGCTTTTAGGCTAAAAACTTCAATTTTGGTCTCATCTGACCAGAGCACTTTCTACCATGTTTGCTGTGTCCTCCACATGGCTTCTCACAAACTGCAAAAGAGACTTCTTATGGCTTTCTTTCAACAAGGTCTTTCTTCTTGCCAGTCTTCCATAAAGGCCAGATTTGTGGAGAGCACGACTAATGCCGCGTACACACGAGCAGACTTTACAGCAGACTTTGTCCGGCGGACTTTACGATGGACTTTCCGAATGAACGGACTTGCCTACACACGATCAACCAAAGTCCGACGGATTCGTACGTGATGACGTACACCGGACTAAAATAAGGAAGTTCATAGCCAGTAGCCAATAGCTGCCCTAGCGTCGGTTTTTGGCCCTCGGACTAGCATACAGACGAGCGGACTTTTCGACCGGACTCGAGTCCGTCGGACAGATTTGAAACATTTCATTTATAGGTCCTTCAAACTTATGAGAAAAAAACACACGATCAAATTGTCCGACAGACTCCGGTCCACCGGACCAAGTCTGCCGTAAAGTCCGGTCGTGTGTACGCGGCATAATAGTTGTCTTGTTGACAGATTCTCCCACCTGAGCTGTGGATCTCTGCAGCTCCTCCAGAGTTACCATGGGCCTCTTGGCTCTTCTCTGATTAATGTTCTCCTTGCCCGGCCTGTCAGTTTAGGTGGACGGCCATGTCTTGGTAGATTTGCAGTGCTCCGTGAGATGCAGAGCTCCGTGAGATGTTCAAAGCTTGGGATATTTTCTTTATAACCTAACCCTGCTTTAAACTTCTCCACAACTGTATCCCTGACCTGTCTGGTGTGTTTCTTGGCCTTCATGATGCTGTTTGTTCTAAGAAACCTCTGAGGGCTTCACGGAACAGCTGTATTTATACTGAGATTAAATTACACACAGGTGGACTCCATTTACTAACTAGGTGACTTCTAAAGGCAATTGGTTCCATTAGATTTTAGTTAGGGGTATCAGAGTAAAGGGGGCTGAATACAAATGTATGCCACACTTTTCACATATTTAATTTGTAAAACATTTTAAAAACCATTTATCTTTTTCCTTCCACTTCACAATCATGTGCCACTTTGTGTTGGTCAATCACAAAAAATTGATTTCCTTTTTTTGGTTGTACCATGACAAAATGTTGAAAATTTCAAGGGGAATGAATACTTTTTCAAGGCACTGTATGATGAGATAAGACAATGAATTACACTCATACCATGGCTGGCAATGAAGCCCTCTCTGAATGGCACCAGGCATAATACTGGGGCTCCTGACTTGCAGATGGTTTGTACGGGAACTCTGAAACAAAAAATGTTATGACTGGTAAAAGGCTGCAACGGGCAAAGTTAACAAACATAGTAGGTGAGGTTGAAAAAAAAAGACACAAGTCCATCAAGTCCAACCTATGTGTGTGATTATATGTTAGTATTACATTGTATATCCCTGTATGTTGTGGTCATTTAGGTGCTTATCTAATTGTTCTTTGAAACTATTGATGCTCCCCGCTGAGACCACCGCCTGTGGAAGGGAATTCCACATCCTTGCCGCTCTTACAGTAAAGAACCCTCTACGTAGTTTAAGGTTAAACCTCTTTTCTTCTAATTTTAATGAGTGGCCACGAGTCTTATTAAACTCCCTTCTGCAAAAAAGTTTTATCCCTATTGTGGGTTCACCAGTAAGTTGTAAGTTGAAATCATATCATATCACAGCCGCTTGCCTCAGTACTCCTCTCAATAGACCTCAGTCCTGAAGCAACTAGTGGGCTGGCTCTTGAGAGGAGTTATACAAATATCACAATGGTATATACTGTAGATATATAGATATAGATGGATAGAGTATCGGGTGTTCCTATGCAGACTGTATTTTCATGTAGGCCGCCCTAGGTAACGCCCACACATACACACATAATGCTGAGCCCCAGTGATCCGGAGGAGGTGCTGTGCTACTATCCTGACCTGACTTAGGCTGGGGTGGTGGCTTTGCAAATCCGCTGGAGTGACGGGGACCTGGAAGGTTAGTATCGACAGGAACTGAAACTGGAGCGCCTGAACGTAATTGGGGGCCGGGAGTAAGTTCTCCCCAAGAAAGCCGAAAGGGTCCATTACCTCCTGGTTTGAGTGGTCTACCTTTTCTGGCCACAGGCTGGGAAGGCAGAGGATCCGTGGTGTCTGTGCCCCCTGGTATGGGTCGTCCTAGGGGTGCTCCGAGTAACACTTGGGTGTGGGACCCCACTGTGTGAAAAGGCAGATGGTCACAGTCACCAAAGTTTTTCTTTCTGCACTGCGCCTTTTAGGGCCTGGCCCTCTGGCTAAGTCCGGGGGCAATTTTTTACTTACCAGGACTCAGGGCCGAGGCCAATGCTCAATTTGGGCATGGCCACCTTTTTATTTGTGCTATTTATTTTTTCTCCCACTGTTTGTCACTTTTGTGTGTTTTTTTTTCACTTAATGAAGGGTGCAATTCCTCTGGCTTACCCTGACATCTAGGGGGAGGATGTGTGGCCCTCAGGTTCCTTCCTCTGGGAGGGGTGTCTCTTCGGGAGAGCTCCCCTGACCTAGTACTCAATGGATTGCCTTGGCAGACCTAGAAGAACGGGTTCTGCCAGGCCTTCTGGCTAGGCAGACCATGTTAACATATGTCCCCATCTGGATCCTTGCGCCCCGGGGGTCAGCGTACAAGTCCTACCCCTTCCGGAGGGTGGACAAAAGCACAACCTTAAGTGCACTTTTTTGTACACTTACGGGTTTTTTCGTTACAGGATTTTGCACCACCGCATTAAAAAAAAAATTCAAAAAATGAGTATTTCCATTTCTCCCAGTGGCTGAACAAATAGCAGCAATATGAAGGAAAGGTTATTTTATGCTGTAAAGAGACAGGGGCTTAAAACGTAACCATTGCTTTGCTCTTCATGGGTAAACCATAAGTAAACCTGGTCAATATTTGGGCAACTGAGCATGTGATGAAAAATGTATAAAGCAGAAGTTACTTGTAGTAGATCCAGACATAAAAGCAGCTGAAGTTCTACTCGAATCTTAACTTTCCTTATGAAAATCAAGCTTAGTCCCAACTCCTCTCAATCTCCCAATTCTCTATAACAGGGGTGCGCAACCCCCAGGGGCCGCGGACCGGTTCTAGTCTGTGACCTGTTAGAAACTGGGCCCAGGAATTCACAACACGGGAACGGAGGGCTGCCAGAGTGCTTTACAGCTCCAGCAGCTATCCGCTGCCGGCTGCAGTAGGGGGCAGTGTGGTGCACAATTCAGCACATCACATGGCTCCCTTTCTTTTTTTTTTTTTTGTACAAACTTTATTTTGAAGTGCACAAAATATACACTTCATTCATTAAAATGTCTTCACACGCAGCATGCCGCACCACCGCCACAAAATGTTTTTTTTTTTATGCCATCCTGGCAGGTTTACTAGGATGAAGAAGAATGTGCGATATCTCACTTTGTGTTTCGGATGTCCAGCTGGTAGATGTTTCCATCTTGACTCCCGGCTAGGATGACGAGGCTGGAGAGGAACGTGCAGCAGTTGAAAGCATCTGACCCATCAAAAGTGAAAACCTGCAATAGAGAGAAAACTCCTCAGCATCGCCATAAAAGAGGAAACAAGCAAAAACCCCCATGGTGCTTCTGTCTCACAAAGAGAACCTGTCACCATAAGCAACACGACAACCTGGTATATGGGGGAAAAAAAAAAAAAAAAGAAAAGACACCACAAAGAGAACCTCTGTCTTTTCAAAAGCCGATCCCTCTCGGAGCTCAGGAATTCCTTTTTCATAATGCAGTGTAGCCTATATGACTTTTTCAGTGCGTTTCATGCCCAAAAAGGTGGGGCAAAGTCTGATTGTTGATATCTCCAGAGAAGTGAAGCGTATGCATTGCATACTAGCACATTATGAAAGACTTACCTGAAAACTAAGCCCCTCCAGCGGTGTGCTGTCACAGCTGACAGGGCTTCCATTTCACCCAATCTTCCTTCCAGGTTCGCGGCCCACAGTCACTTGACTGGCCGAGCTGCGATGGCGTCACTCCCGCGCATGTACGCAGGAGTCACAGCCACGACACGCCGTCCATCGCGAAGCACAGTGCGCTGGTGACATCACTGGCACCGCTAAATTAAATATCTCCCAAACAGTGCACGTTTAGGGGATATTTACTATACCTACAGGTAAGCCTTAGTATAGACTTATCTGTAGGTATAAATAAAAAAAAAAAAACCTTTACTACCAATTTGATTTAGGGCCAGTTTACATCACATGCAGTCCAGTGCATTTTTTTTCTGCATCAAAAATGCATGGAAAATAGGTTATATGGTTTTCAATGGCATAGTTTACACCAGTGCAGTCAGTTCCAGGGCTATCCAGTTCCAGAAAAAAAACAAAAAAAAAACACATGCTGCATTTTTCCTGCACTAACTACTGAACTGGAACGCAGTAAAATGCATCCAAAACGCGTTAAAACCGTGCATGCAGAAACGCATCTGGAACAGATCTGGAGTGCGTTCTTGTGGTGTGAACTAGCCCTAAACCAGTTGCCGCCCGCTCACCGTCAAATGACGGCATCCCAGAACAGGCGTGCAGCGCGGCGATTATGGCTGCTAGGGCATGCCGCAACCCTGATCTCTGTCCGCGGCTCTTTAACCATGTGATCGGCTAAGTCCAATCACAGCCAGTCACATGTAAACACGGAGATGCTGGTAATCGGTGCTCCTCGCCTCACACTGACAGAGTGTGTGGCGAGGAGAGCTGATCAGCGGCATCTCCTCGCAGGGTGCAACAAAACATGTAATCAGTGCCCGGATTATAATAAAGCGCCAACAGTGTCACCAATCAGTGCCCTCCAGTGCCAGAAATCAGTGCTGACCACTGCCCACAAGTGCCAATCAGTGCCCATTAGTGATGCCAGTCAGTGCTGGCTATCAGTGCCGCCTATCAGTGCTGTCCATCAATGCCCATCAGCTCCACCCATCAGTACCGCCTATCCATGCCGCCTATCAGCGCCCACCAGTCTCGCCTATTAGGGCCCACCAGTCTCGCCTATCAGTGCCACCCATTAGTGCCCATCACTGCTGCCGATCAGTGCCACATATCAGCGCCACCTATCAGCGCCACCTATCAGCGCCACCTATCAGCGCCACCTATCAGTGCCACCTATCAGCGCCACCTATCAGCGCCACCTATCAGCGCCACCTATTAGTGCCCATAAGTGTGGCATATTAGTGCCTCCTCATCACTGCCACCTAATCAGTGCCGCCTCATCAGTGTTCCTAAGTGCCACCTCATCAATGCCCACCAGTTCTGCCTATCAGTGCCCTTCAGTGCCGCCTCATCAGCGCACATCGGTGAAGGAGAAAAATTACTTAATTACAAAATTTACTGACAGAAACTAAGTAAAACAAATATTTTTTCAAAATGTTTTGGTCTTTTTTTTTTGTTGTAAAAAATTAAAAACCCAGCAGTGATTAAATACCACCAAAAAAAAGCTCTTTCTTTCTCGAACATCACGGGACACAGAGCCACAGTAATTACTGATGGGTTATATAGGTATCACTGGTGATTGGACACTGGCACACCCTATCAGGAAGTTCAACCCCCTATATAATCCCTCCCCCTTGCAGGGATACCTCAGTTTTTACGCCAGTGTCTTAGGTGATGGACGTGTAAAGATGTCCTGTGCTGAGCTCCAAAGGGAATATCCTAAGATCCTATACTGGGGCAAGCCAGGCGAACCGGATCCATTCAAAGTGTCTTTTCATGGCCGAATTGAATGGTACCCGGGCCTCGTGTCCGAAGAAACGAGGTTTTACCCGTAATGCTTCTCTTTTTAGAGAGCTGGATCAGAAAATGGCTTTAAACTTCCTAATTTCTGGCGAGGTGCTTTACGGTCCCAGAACTGTTGGATCCCCCTACTGATGGGGGCCCCAGTCTCTGACGGTTTTTTCAAACGGAGCCCACCGTGAGAGGTGAAGATTGGGTCTGTGTAAACAGCACCCTGCGGCTGGATAAGGTAAGAGGAGATTCCACAGAATTTTTGAGTTCTAGTGGCTTTTCTCCTTTAAGGTAAATGCATGCTATGCCTATTGTGACCACCGGGGGCTGCCAAGAGCACAAACCTACACATGCTGACTTTGTCTCAGGTGTTCAGTGCTGATTATGTCCCAGCATCTCAAAGCAGGCTGCAAGCAGGTAAGGTGGAAAGGGGGGATTTCTCATGTTTGAATGTTCCCCCCAGGCTAGAGAGGGGCCACAGGGGTCTAGAAAGTGGTTATACCACCCGGGCTCTGTGGCCTAAAGGCCACCATCTCTGAAGATAGCCGTTCAGGCAAATCTTGTTACCAGTCTCCCTCCTTCTCCCCCCCCATCCCCAGCCTTTTCTCCAGAAGCATGACAGGAGAGTCGGCAGTGCGGGAAGCGCTCGTTTTTTTCAAAACTCGAGGGGGGGGGGCGGTAGAGGAGGGGGCTGGATGTCAGCACAGAGTGTTTAGACTCCCACTCAGGCCAGCTGCAGGCTATTAGAGGCACTCTGTACAGGTGCACTCAGCCTTCTGAGAGACACAGAGCTGACGGTCGCATGTAAGGTGGGACACAGGCATTCTCCTAGGCAGCATTTACTGAAGTAACACCAGACTGAGCATTGGGTAGCAAGGCTTTTAGCCAGACTACATCGCTCAGCGGGCAGTGTTCATTTGTATACCTCACACCTTGTTGCTTTGCACTATGGGTAGAAGAGGTTCAAGCACCCCAGGAACCAGAGACACTAGGGGATCTTGTTCAGGTTCTGAGGGCCCCCTGTCGGCAGCATCCTCCCCCCCTAAAGATGGGCCAGGGACGGCTAGCCAGGGAGAGCCATCGGGGTCAGGGGCTACACCTGCTTCTGGCACTTCAGCCCCTGTATATATTACACAAGAGGTTTTTTCCTCAACCATTAATGGTCTAGAGGAAAGATTAATGGCCGTGATTACGTCTTCACTCAGTGGAAGAAAACGCACTAGGCCTTCCTCTGTTCCCCAAGACCCTCAGACAGAGGAGCTCTGGGATAAAGGAGATGAGTCCCTTTCAGAGGATCGGGATGGGATGGATGATTCCTCTTCGGGGGAATCAGGTGGAGAGGGACCCTCTGCGACTTCCCAAGAGGAGAAAGTCTTAGTGCAGATCCTCACTGGATTGGTCCGATCCACATTTAAGTTGCCCATACCTGAAACTGCTAAAGAATCCTCTTCTGCTTTGGGGTCACTGAAACCTTTCCAAGCAGCACATGCTTTTCCTGTTCATACTTTACTTGAAAAGCTTATTTATTCTGAGTGGGATCACCCAGACAAACGTTTTTTTCCACCGAGAAAGTTTTCAACACTTTATCCGATGGAAGAAAAGTTTATTAAAATGTGGGGAATACCGGCTATTGATGCCGCCATTTCCTCCGTAAATAATAGCCTGACTTGTCCTGTAGACAATGCTCAGATGCTCAGGGATCCTGTAGATAAAAGGATGGAATCCCTATTGAAGGATGTTTTCTCCTTAGCAGGATCAGTGGCCCAACCTGCAGTAGCAGCGATTGGAGTCTGTCAATACTTAAGAGACCATGTTAAGCAGGTCATCAAAGTATTACCTGAACAGCAGGCCCAGGGGTTTGCTAACCTTCCAGCGGCCTTATGCTTTGTGGTTGACGCCATTAGAGATTCTATCATGCAAACCTCCCGTCTTTCACTGGGGTTGGTGCATATACGTAGAATCCTATGGTTGAAAAATTGGTCAGCCGAAGCACCATGTAAGAAGCTACTGGCTGGGTTTCCATTTCGTGGTGCAAGGTTGTTTGGAGAGGACTTGGATAACTATATCAAGAGAATCTCTTGTGGGAAAAGCACTCTCTTACCTGTCAAGAAGAAGAGTAAGCGTCCCTCTTTCAAACGGACTCTTTCCCCAGCGCCGGGGGCTTCAGCCTCCAGGCAGTCTCGACGGCCGCCTCCATCGGGGTCCAGAGACAAGAGTCAACCCCAGGGACAAAAGAAGTCCTGGGGGAAAGAAGCCTACTAGGCAAAACACTAAGACCTCTGCATGAGGGGGCGCCCCCGCTCACTCGAGTGGGGGGAAGACTGCGACAGTTCTCAGAGCTCTGGCACGAGGACTTCCAGGACAGATGGGTAGTCTCCACGGTAACCTTAGGGTACAAGCTGGAGTTTCAGGAATTCCCTTCTCCTCGGTTCCTCAGATTAAATGTTCCCAGAGACCCAGAGAAGAAGCAGTCGCTCCTTCTAGCGTTAGAGCGACTTTTGTCGCAGGAGGTCATTATGATAGTTCCCGCAAAGGACCAGGGATTGGGCTTCTATTCCAACCTTTTTACGGTCCAAAAGCCAAATGGGGATGTCAGGCCCATTTTGGACTTAAGGGATCTGAACCGATTCCTAAGGATTCAATCCTTCCGCATGGAATCAATTCGAACAGTAGTTCCCACCCTGCAGGGAGGAGAATTTCTGGCATCAATAGACATCAGAGATGCATATCTGCATGTGCCCATTTTTCCTGCTCATCAGAAGTTTCTGCGCTTCGAGGTAGGAGGGCGCCGTTTCCAGTTTGTGGCTCTCCCTTTTGGGATAGCCACTGCACCTCGAGTGTTCACAAAGATCTTGGCTCCTCCTCTGGCCAGATTAAGGGCTCAGGGTATAGCTGTCATAGCATACCTAGACGACCTGCTCTTGATAGACCGGTCGGTAGCCTCTTTGAATGGAAACTTGAGGACCACGGTCAGGTATCTAGAACACCTAGGTTGGATCCTCAACTTAGAAAAGTCTTTCCTAAAACCAGTAAGAAGACTGGAGTATTTAGGTCTGATTATAGTTACAAGCCAGGAGAAAATATTTCTACCTCAGGCAAAGATCACTGCTTTGAGAGAGCTGATTCTGACAGTAAGGACCAAGAAGGGTCCCTCAGTCCGCCTTTGTATGAGGCTAATAGGGAAGATGGTGTCTTCATTCGAAACAGTTCCCTATGCTCAGTTTCACTCAAGAATGCTGCAACACAGTATTCTGTCGACCTGGAACAAGAAGGTTCAGGCATTAGACTTTCCGATGCACCTGTCGCATGCGGTGCGTCAGAGCCCTAATTGGTGGCTCATACCCGAAAACCTGCAGAAGGGGAAATCCTTTCTACCGGTTACCTGGACGGTGGTAACAACAGATGCCAGTCTGTCAGGTTGGGGAGCAGTTCTGGAACAGGCTGCGGTCCAAGGGGTATGGTCCAAGACAGAGAGGACCTTACCCATCAACATTCTGGAGATCCGGGCGATACATCTAGCTCTAAAGGCCTGGACTATCAGGCTACAGGGTTGTCCGGTCAGGATCCAGTCCGACAATGCCACAGCAGTGGCTTATGTCAATCATCAGGGAGGCACCCGGAGCCGAGTTGCTCAAAAAGAGGTGAACCAGATCTTAGTCTGGGCAGAGAAGCATGTGCCATGCATATCGGCAGTTTTCATCCCGGGAATAGAGAATTGGCAGGCGGACTATCTAAGTCGCCAGCAGTTACTTCCAGGGGAATGTTCTCTGCATCCTGACGTCTTTTGGGCCATATGCCAAAGATGGGGGGTTCCAGATGTAGATCTCTTTGCATCCCGATTCAACAAAAAGATAGACAGATTTGTGGCAAGGACAAAAGATCCTCTTGCATGCGGGACGGATGCGTTGGTGATTCCGTGGCATCGGTTCTCACTGATTTACGCATTCCCGCCTATTCTGCTACTACCGCGACTCCTTCGCAGGATCAGGTAGGAAAGGAAGTCGGTACTTCTGGTGGCCCCCGCTTGGCCCAGAAGGACTTGGTATGCAGAAATAGTAAGGATGACGGTGGGTTCCCCGTGGATACTACCGGTACGCCCAGACCTGTTATCTCAAGGTCCAGTAGTCCATCCTGCCTTACAAACGCTAAATTTGACGGTTTGGCTATTGAGACCCACGTTCTGAAGAGTTGTGGGCTCTCAGGTCCTGTCATATCTACCTTGATTAATGCAAGGAAGCCAGCTTCCAGGATGATTTATCATAGAGTCTGGAAGGCTTATATAACCTGGTGTGAATCCAGAGGTTGGCATCCCAGGAAATATGTCATAGGTAGAATCCTTGATTTTCTACAGATGGGATTAGAGATGAAGCTGGCCTTGAGTACCATCAAGGGCCAGGTCTCTGCTTTATCAGTATTATTTCAGCGGCCACTTGCTTCGCATTCTTTGGTCCGAAACTTTATGCAGGGGGTGATGCGTCTTAATCCTCCGGTTAAAGCGCCCCTAAACCCCTGGGACTTGAATTTGGTCCTGGCTGTGTTACAGAAACAGCCTTTTGAACCAATATGTCAGATTCCTTTGGTCTTGTTGACAAGGAAATTAATTTTTCTGGTGGCCATCTCTTCTGCTAGAAGAGTATCAGAATTAGCAGCTCTTTCCTGTAAGGAGCCTTATTTGATTATACACAAGGATAGAGTGGTACTACGCCCTCATCTTAGTTTTTTCCAGATCCCTGTTCTCCGGAAGAGAGATCTCTACATTCGTTGGATGTAGTAAGAGCAGTTAAGGCCTATCTAGGGGCAACTACTCAGATCCGCAAGACGGATGTTTTGTTTGTGCTGCCAGAGGGTCCCAATAGAGGACAGGCAGCGTCAAAAGCTACCATTTCTAAATGGATTCGACAATTGATCATTCAAGCTTACGGTCTGAAGCAGAAGATTCCTCCGTTTCAGATCAGGGCACATTCCACAAGGGCTATTGGTGCTTCTTGGGCAGTGCATCACCGGGCCTCTATGGCTCAAATCTGCAAGGCCGCAACCTGGTCTTCAGTCCATACATTCACCAGATTCTATCAGGTGGATGTGAGAAGGCATGAGGATATCGCCTTTGGGCGTAGTGTGCTGCAGGCAGCGGTACAGGGTCCTCAGGTCTGATTGCACCCTACTTGGTCGTGGTTCCCCCCCCTCAGGTAGCATTGCTCTGGGACATCCCATCAGTAATTACTGTGGCTCTGTGTCCCGTGATGTTCGAGAAAGAAAATAGGATTTTTTAAAACAGCTTACCTGTAAAATCCTTTTCTTTCGAAGGACATCACGGGACACAGAGGTCCCGCCCCTCTTCTAATACACTATATTGCTTGGCTACAAAACTGAGGTATCCCTGCAAGGGGGAGGGATTATATAGGGGGTTGAACTTCCTGATAGGGTGTGCCAGTGTCCAATCACCAGTGATACCTATATAACCCATCAGTAATTACTGTGGCTCTGTGTCCCGTGATGTCCTTCGAAAGAAAAGGATTTTACAGGTAAGCTGTTTTAAAAAATCCTATTATTTGTGTGAAAAAAATGATAAACATTTCATTTAGGTACAGTGTAGCATGACCGTGCAATTCAGCGCTGAAAGCTGAAAAATGGCCTGGGCAGGAAGGGGGTGTAAGTGCCCGGTAGGCAAGTGGTTAAAGTGGTTGTAAACCCCGTTGCACCACTTTTACCTACAGGTAAGCCTATAACAAGGCTTACCTGTAGGTGTCAGGGATATCTCCTAAACTTGCACAGTTTAGGAGATATTGCGGATATCATTGCCGACGTCATTGGCGCATGCGCACTGCAGAAATGGCCCCACTCATGCTGTTTCTTCAGGACTTGTGCCGTGACCGGCTGCTCCCGCATGCATAGGCGGGAGTGATGTCCTCGCAGCTCCGGTCAAATCACAGCGAACCCGGAAGTAACTCCAGTGGAAGATGCCGGCCGTGTACTCGGAGTGCCGACGCCGATTCAGGGCATCGTTCTGAGACAAGCATTTCATAATGAGCTAGTATACGATGCTAGCTCATTATGCCTTTGACTTGCAGGGTTTTTTTTTTTTTTTTGGAGGTTTACAACCTCTTTAATGGATTTGGAGTGGTGCACTCACTTTTGCACAGGACTGCATACTATGCCGCTTTGGTTCTGTGGGCCATTTCTCTTTGCTATACAAGAAAGCAGGACTTTGCCCAACCTTTCATCAAATGAGGTTCAACAAACCATAATAATAAAAAAAAAAAAAAAAAAAAAAAAAGATATAAAATGATTTGGTCATACAAATTAATGTTTAATGTTAATAAACATATAAACCAAACAGAAGAGGCGCTTACAGACTGGCGGCTGTGCAGACTGACGCCCTCCAACTTCTTATCTTCCCGTGCCAACAGCAGCAGCTTCCCTTCTGTACCGATCTCTCTGTCACCTGCAACACATTAGAGACAATTTATCGATTTGTATTCACCTTTGTGGAGAGAGCGGCTCTCTGCAGTCCTGTCCCCTCTCCCCAGATCTCAGAGCCCCAACCCTTCCCCATGAACCTTCTTCATAGACCCGAGCCTTGCCTTCCCTGTATACAGCTGACAGATCAAACCACACATCTCAGCAGTATGCATGACTAGCATGCAGTTAGCAGGGGTGCCCAACCGATGTGGCCCGCCATGTCTTGCTCTGAGATGGCAGGTCTGCAAGCCCAGATCGCGGGTTCCCGACCCGACATCTCCGAGCATTAGTGCGAAGAACGGAGCCGCCGCTAGAGGAAGCAGAGCCGGTGCTTCCTGTATAGCGCCGTCTCCTTCACAGGCAGAGCGATACCAAATGTACCCCGCCTGTGACAGGAAGCGTCGGCTCTCTACTGCAGCTGCATGCTTCTGTCACAATTATGCTCGGGGATGGCGGGTCGGGACACAGGAACCCGCGATCATGGACAGCAGCCACCAGTATCAGTACCAGTACCAGCCAGCAGTACTAGTACCAACCAACAGTACCAGTACCAACCAACAGTACCGGTACCAACCAACAGTACCGGTACCAACCAACAGTACCGGTACCAACCAGCAGTACCAGTCAGCAGTACTAGTACCAGCCAGCAGTACCATTACCAACCGTACCAGTACCAACCAGCAGTACCAGTACCAGCCAGCAGTACCAACCAACAGTACCAGTACCAGCACCAACAGTACTGGTACCAGTCATCAGTACCAGTACCCGCCAGAAGTACCCGCCAGCAGTACCAGTACCCACCATCCGTACCAGTCATCAGTACCAGCCAGCAGTTTACACCCGCCTATCTGCAATCCGATCTCCTTAAAAAAAAAAAAAAACAGAAGGGGATCTGTCCCCTTCTGTCTGGGCGGATCGGAGGGCCCTTAGGGTAGAGCGGATTGCATCCGTGTCTGCTCTACATATGCTGAGTGGACACAGACCTGCCATCCCCCCTTTACGCTCAATGTGGCCTGCAACTGGTTACCAAGTCGATAAAGTGGCCCTCGCTCCTCAAAAGGTTGGGCACCCTTGAGTTAGGGGGTAAAAGCAGACCCCTACACAACCTCTTCCCTGCTTGGCCATCCAGGGTTACACGATTTGCACAGCAATGGTCTATGCAACATCTCTTCCTCTCTGCTCCAGCCTGTGCGCCCCCCCCAAGGTCTTTTAAAGGTCTGTGGAAGGAAGTGTCTCTTTCCGCTGTGACTGCCAGGCAGCAACCTTTGCTGAGGCCAGACTCAGTCTTTTAAAATGATAAAAACAGCTATACACAGGGGACGAAGTGTGTGTCAAAGTGATTGTACACCTACATTTTTTTTTTTTAAATAACAAACATGTTATACTTACCTGCTCCGAGACTGCAAGCCAGGCCTTCTTTAGTAAGCAATATATTTTTTTAATGGCAGAACTGAACTATAAAAGCTGCCCGGGCCCCCCTGCTGAGCTGATGGAGCCCGGGTTAACAGGACCAGTTGCACGGCCTTATCAGCAGCCCTGAACACACTCCTAAACCTTGTGGACGGCCTTCCCAGAAGAGTTAAAGCTGTTATAGCTGCAAAGGGTGGGCCAACTCAATAGGGATAAAACTTTTTCGCGGTAGGGAGTTTAACAAGACTGGTGGCCACTCATTAAAATTAGAAGAAAAGAGGTTTAACCTCAAACTACGTAGAGGGTTCTTTACTGTAAGAGCGGCAAGGATGTGGAATTCCCTTCCACAGGCGGTGGTCTCAGCGGGGAGCATTGATAGCTTCAAGAAACTATTAGATAAGCATCTGAATGACCGCAATATACAGGGATATGTAATGTAATACTGACATATAATCACACACATAGGTTGGACTTGATGGACTTGTGTCTTTTTTTCAACCTCACCTACTATGTAACTCAATATTGAACCTTACGGACTAAAGCCTCGTACACATGGTCAGATTATTGGACGAATTTGTCAGTTTTTTGTTTGTTTGATGTTAGTCTCAAATCGAAAGTGAAGAGGGTATTCACCATCAGAAAATTTTCTGACGACAGAATTCAACGTTAGAAGTGACGTAATGTGTTATGCGAATGTGAATTGTTTTGTATGTGTTCTTTCATTTCTGAGCATGCCTAGTCTTGCTCTTCGGATTTTCTGATCATGTGTACGGGCCTTAAGACTGGGATGCCATTCAAGTTCATGTGCGTGACAAGGCAGGTGTCCCAATACTTTTGGTAATAGTGTATGTTCCCTTATGCAGATCTCAAAACAAAAAATAAAATAAAAAATAAAATGACACTTACTGGGCGTTGTCTCTGGTGCCCCAAGATTAACTGTATTGTCTGCAACGCCGACAGATATTCCATTAATGGGAGCGCCACAATCTGCCACAACGGCAAGGCATGACGATTTCCCACAATCCCAGAGCCGGGCTGTTCCATCCCGTGAGCAGGACACGACATTCCTCCCACGGTCCACTATCGCCAGATCCAAGACTCCTGCAAAAGCAGAGGTATTCTCTTACACCGTGTGAGCAATGTCTGCATTTGGCTTGTGAAACCTGGTGCAGATGTTTGTGGGGTTTCTGTGCCAAAAGGCTCAAACATAAAATTTGGTCACCAATGTCATTTGATGCTTTTATGTCACAAACTGATCATACTGGGAAAAAAAAAAATAGAATTTTTATAACAGCTTGCCTGTACAATCCTTTTCTCGGAGTACATCATGGGACACAGAGACATAGTATTAACTTAATGGGTATATAGGCACCTTCAGGTGATGGACACTGGTATACCCAATACAGGAAGTTCACTCCCTATATATAACCCCTCCTCCTTCCAGGAGTACCTCAGTTTCTGTATCAAAGCAATATACCTAAACCCCAAAAAGGAGGGGAGGGACCTAGGTGTCCCGTGATGTACTCCAAGAAAGGATTTTTATAACAGCTTACATGTAAAATTTTCTTTATCGTACATCATAGGACACAGAGCCAAAAGTAATAACTTAATGGGTTTGAGTTTTTTTTTTCTCTCATCTACTGCTTCCTTTCTGTATCCCCTCCGCTCCCCCATCCCCCCACCCCCAAACCCCCCTTTTTTTTTTTTTTTTTTTTTTTTTTAGGAGGAAACATGACATCGTTCCCTCTTGGGGCACAACTGCCTACTCCGGTAAGGTTAACCTCCCTAAGACCCCTTTCACACTGGGGCGGTTTGCAGGCGGTATTGCGCTAAAAATACCGCCTGCAAACCGCCCCAAAACAGCCTCCGCTGTTTGTTCAGTGTGAAAGCCCGAGGGCTTTCACACTGAAGCGGTGCGCAGGCAGGGCGGTGAAAAAAGTCCTGCAAACTGCTTTTTTGGAGCGGTGAAGGAGCGGTGTATTCACCGCTCCTGCCCATTGAAATCAATAGGACAGCGCGGCTATACCACGGCAATACCGCGGCTATAGCCGCGCTGTACGAGGGATTTTAACCCTTTTTTGGCCGCCAGCGGGGGTTAAAACCGCACTGCTAGCGGCCGAATACCGCTGCAAGAACGACAGTACAGCAGCGCTAAAAATAGCGCTGTTGTACCGCCGACGCCCCCACCGCCCCAGTGTGAAAGGGGCCTTAATGTGAAGGGCCTCAATATCCCTGAAAAAAAGGTCTAGATTATTGAGAGACTTGACCAAAATGCGGAGTCAGATTGTTTTCCTCCAGGAAACACACTTCCAGGACGGGAAAAATCCCAAAGTTGAGTAATAGAGTTTACCCAGTGGTATATCATAGCCCATCCCCAATATCTAAAGCTAAGGGAGTCAGTATTCTTATAGCAAGGTCTGTTCCATGGTCGCTAGGTACATACATTAGCAATGAGCAAGGTAGATTGTTGATAGTTAAGGGCGTAATTGGAGCTACTCGGGTAACCGTGGTTAATGTATATTTTCCTAACTTGAATCAGTTGCTTTTTTTAAAGTCTTTGGTTCCTCTGAATTTGGAGCATAAGGATGGGGTATTGATTTTAGGAGGGGATTTTAATTTTGCATATGATCCATTCCTAGATGTCTCAAGGGGTGCATCTCATCGATCATTCTCTTATTTAAAGCGACTAAAGGCAGAATCAAATCTTCTTCAACTGGTAGATGTATGGCGTTTACAACATCCCAACGTCAGAGACTATACTTTTTTTTTCTTCAGTCCATTCATCATACTCAAGAATCGATTATTTTTTTTCTTTGCTGACCATGGACCATATCACTTAGATATAGATCTAAATATAGTGGCTACAAGGACCGTCTTGGAGGCTTAATGATATACTGTTAAAGGACCCAACTACCATGACTGAGGTTCTACAGGGTTTAGCAGAATATTTTAGTCAGAATAACCAACCTAATACATCTCCGACTGTATTGTGGGAGGCGCATAAATGCTATATAAGAGGATTTTTTTTTTTTTAATACAAGCGTTTTTATTGAAATATAAAGAGCAGCAACAGTAAGCATCCGTTACATATTCCATTGATTGATGAATGTAACATGTTGCGGGTATAGGAGCATTACAAATAACACTTAAAGTGGAGTTCCACCAAAAAGTGGAACTTCCACTCATCGGATTCCTCCCCCCCTCCGGTGTCACAGTTGGCACCTTTCAGGGGGGTGGGGGGGTGCAGATACCTGTATATTACAGGTATCTGTACCCACTTCCGGCATAGATAGCCGCAGAATCTGCGGTTATTTACGCCACTTCCTGTCCCCCCCCCCGCCGTCTGCTGGGAAACACACGGGTCCCAGAGACAGCAGGGACCATCCGTATTGCGCTGCGCGCATGTGCAGTAGGGAACCGGGAAGTGAAGCCGCAAGCCTTCACTTCCTGATTCCCTTACCGAAGATGAAGGCAGCAGCACCCGAGGACCGAGAGACGGTTCGGCCTCGGGTGCCGACATCACGGGCGCCCTGGACAGGTAAGTGTCCATGTTTTAAAAGTCAGCAGCTGCAGTATTTGTAGCTGCTGACTTAAAAAAAAAAAATTATTTTCGGCGGCGCTCCGCTTTAACATGTGTCCAAATAATGATAAGGCCTAAAAGGGCCAACGTGGTTTACAATCAGCTGAGATGTCACTTACATAAGACTAATGCCCCGTACACACGGTCGGACTTTGCGACGGAAAATGCGCGATCGTAGCTTGTTGGCGGAAAATCTGACCGTGTATAGGCTCCATCTGACTTTTTCCATCGGATTTTCTGACACACAAAGTTTGAGAGCAGGATCTAAAATTTTCCGACAACAAGCTCCGATCGCACATTTTCCGATCGTGTGTAGATAAATTCCAACGCACAAAGTGCCACGCATGCTCAGAATCAAGCAGAAGAGCCGCACTGGCTATTGGAATTCATTTTTCTCGGCTCGTCGGACGTGTTGTACGTCACCGCGTTCTTGACGTTCGGAATTTCCGACCAACTTTGTGCAACCGTGTGTATGCAAGACAACGTCGGAAAAAAATCGGATGGATTTTGTTGTCGGAATGTGCGATCGTGTGTATGGGGCATAACGAAGATTTCCCCGCTGGTAGAACCGGGGGCTCCACCAGGGGGCTCGTGGGAGGCTATACATCCGCCTGACTGCACTGCTGATAAGATAACACAAAAAGTTTAACAAAAAGTAGTAAAACTAATACATGAACTCAAAAGAAAAATAGGTTACGGGAAACTAGACTGTAAACATTCACCCCTAAGGCACTATATCATAGGGGGGGTTCTTTGGAGCTAGTGTAAAGGGCCAGGGTGGGTTAGGGGGACCACAACTCCCATTTCAATTCGTAAATAAGCATGGAGTCCATGATAGTGTGGAAAATTTTCTCCATGAGCTGTATGGCCGCCATACGTTTCAGAATCTGTTCCCACGGTACCACAGGGGTCCGCCAGAACAGGGCAAGGGACCAGTGAACCGCCGAGCATAGTGAGTGGACCAGCTTTTGCTCCGGAGGGGAGGAGCCAGGGATATCTGCAAAAAAATAGGCAAATTTGGTGCGTCAGTCATCAATACACAGGTGATCTCTGTCACTTTAGATGTTACCTTCTGCCATATGTGTTTCAGTGCCTTACAGCTCCAAAATATATGTAGATGAGTCCCCTTATCGGGGCACCCTCTGAAACAGTTTTCTGAAACAGCGGGGAAAAATTTGTGTAGCTTAGAAGGCGTGTAGTACCATCTTGTATTTCATAAGAGGAATCTTTCTTAAACACGGAGCCAGGATAAAAAAAACTAAGGCGGTTAGAAACTGAGATGTTACTTGTGAGGATTAGTAAACTTGAGTCCATTCACAAAAAAACACTTGCTAAGCAGACACAGGAAGAATTATTCTCCCTACGCCAGCGTTATAATCAAATCGCAAATTCAGAAGTAAGGGAGAAATTGAGTCGATATAAACAGTCTATATATGAGTATGGAAATAAACCGGGTGTTCTATTGGATAGGGCACTGAAAGGTTCACAAACGAAACCACATATCACTCAAATCACGCCCGACTCCGGCATTAAGCTGTCAGATTCTGCGGGAATTTCAAAACATTTATTGGAGGCTTTATAATCTGCAAAATACCCAAACCCAGCAATGCTCTACCCGGGCAGATTTAAAATCCTCCTTTTTGACAGCATCAGCTATGCCCCTACTTCCATTGGAGGTGATTGCAGGGATGGAGGCCTCTATAACAAAGAATTGGCCTTGGCGATAGAATCCTCTAAACCAGGGAAGGCCCCCAGTCCCGACGGGTTAAATCTTATATACTATGAAACCTAACAGGACGCTCTCTCTCGTTACTTCCATGTGCTTACAATTCTATCTCAGCTAATGGTAAGCTAACAGAGGACGCTTTGAGGGCCTACATTATTCCCCAAGCAGGATAAAGATCATACTCAATGTGGGAACTATCAGCCTATAGCACTTTTAAATGTTGACTTAAAATTATTCTCAAAATTCTTAGCGAATAGGTTATTGTCACATCTTGCCTCATCTTATTCAGTGGAGACTTTAGGCATGACAACATTTTATTTATGTAAGAAAAAAAGCATAGGTAGAATTTTTACAGTTCCTAGGCTTCTTCCCTTACCCTTTCCTTGCTGCAGGATACTGCTGTGACAGATCCAAACTTCACCCATCACGGCGGGCTGCGCTAGCAAACCTCCAAGGACCGGGTCCCTTTTATAGGGGTTCCACTCCCTTGGACCTGTAGAGCACCCCTCAGGAGAAACTTTAGGTAATGTAGCATGACCAAAAGAGTCCTGGGTCCTGGGGTCCAGCCCTACAAAGAGGTGTTACAGGCAAAACCTCGTTCTTCTGCGAGGCCCGGGTACCATCCACTATGGCCTCAGTGGCTTGGATGGATCTGGTCTGTGGAGGCTATTTAAATCCAGCATGGATCCCTCCAGTGGAGCTCTTTAGAGCACATCTTCACTCTTGACCAACACCTTAAACACTGGCGAAAAAATTGAGGACTCCTGGAAGGAGGAGGGGTTATATAGGGATTGAAATTCCTGTATTGGGTATACTAGTGTCCATCACCTGAAGGTGCCTATAAACCCAATAAGTTAATACTATGGCTCTGCGTCCCATGATGTACGATAAATAATTTTTGACCCTTACAAAAACATTAATAGAAGAATAGGCAAAATTCTCATTAAAAAAAAAAGAAAAAAAAGAAAAAAAAAAAAAACTACCCTCAGGTAAATGTTACCATGATAACCCAAACTGTGTAATCTGTTCTGCATTTGGCTTTTAGCCCACCTGCTTTGTGTCCTTTGAATGTGACGGGGCAGCCGGCATTTTCCACCGACCAGACCTTCACCTGAGCATCCATCCCGCCGCTCAGCACCACCATACCAGATGGGAAGAACGTGCAGCAATTGACATCAAAGAAGTGACCTTCCAGGACTCTCTGGAGGAAGAGAAAACCTGTTACGTCAAGTCTATACACACAAGTTCCTTGAGACTTGAACAAATCAAAAGAGGACAATCGAATGGTGGAAAGGGACGGCGTCAGATTGATATGCAGACTAGGCTGGGGGGGGCGGGACAGTTTTTAAACTGCTTATAAATTTGCTTTTCCTGGTTCCTCCCTCATCAAAATGCTAATACAGTGACACCTCGGTTCGCAAACGCTTCTGTTCATGAACAACTCGGTTCGCAAAAATTTGCTTCGGTACGTGAACTCGGCTTCGGTTCACGGACACGAGCCGCGGCCATCTTCCCTGCTCTGACACGTTCATATTGAGAAGAGCAGTGCAAGATGAGAGTCTTGGGAGAACCTGTCCCCTCAGATAGGGGTTTCTGCCCCCTGACTACCATGAGGGTGGGCTCACTTGATTGGGAAACAGTTCATATGAATTCTACAACTTTATCGTGCCCTCAGACGATCTTTTCCTGGATGCACATTTTGTCATTTTCTGACCCCTAGATTAGACATTTAAAAATTGGGGTTTGGGATTGTTTCAAACAAGGATTAAAGCTGAGCTATAGTTTTTTTTTTTTTTTTATATAGATGTACACACGAAAGAGGTCAACTTATTGTAAAAGACCGTATGTAATATATGTTTAACTACTTCAGCTCCGGAAGATTTTACCCCCTTCCTGACCAGAAAATTTTTTTGCGATTCGGCACTGCGTCGCTTTAGCTGACAACTGCGCGGTCATGCAACGTTGTACCCAAACAAAATTGACGTCCTTTTTTTCCCACAAATAGAGCTTGCTTTTGGTGGTATTTGATCACCTCTGCGGTTTTTATTTTTTGAGCTATAAACAAAATAAAAGCAACAATTTAAAAAAAAAAAAAAAAAAAAAAAAGCATATTTTTTACTTTTTGCTATAATAAATATCCTCCAAAAAATATATAAAAAAAACTAATTTCTTTCTCAGTTTAGGCTGATTGGATTCTTCTACATATTTTTTGAAAAAAAAAAAAAATAAAAAAAATAATCGCAATAAGCGTATATTGATTGGTTTGAGCAAAAATTATAGCGTCTACAAAAAATAGGGGATATATTTATGGCATTCTTATTATACATTTTTTTTTTTTTTATTAGTAATGGCGGCGATCTGCGATTTTTAACGTGACTGCGACATTATGGCGGACACATCGGACACTTTTGACACTATTTTGGGATCATTGTCATTTATACAGCGATCAGTGCTATAAAAATGCACTGATTACTGTGTAAATGACACTGGCAGGGAAGGGGTTAAACACTAGGGGGCGGTCAAGGGGTTAAGTGTGTCCTAGGGAGGTGTTCTAACTGTAAGGGGGGATGGGATACCACTGACATGACAGCGATCACTGCTCCCGATGACGGGGAGCAGTAGATCCCGGCCATGTTGCTAGCCAGAACAGGGAAATGCCTTGTTTACATGGGCATCTCCCCGTTCTACCTCTCCACACCGCAATCGCGGCCCCCCGGCGAACATCGAGTTCCCGGGACCCGCTCCTGCGGCGTGCACGCGCCCGATAGGTGGCAAATTTAAGGGGACAAACAGGTACGCCCATTTGCCTGCCTGTGCCATTCTGACGACATATCTGTGTGTGGCGGTCGGCAAGCGGTTAAAATTCTTTTTTTGTACATACATTTCATAATTTTATATATAAAAACAAAAAAACAAAAAAAAGTTCAAAATGGATTAATGTGATTTACATTGAACCCTATGGGAAAATTTGCTTCGGTTCGCAACCAATTCGGTTTGCGACCAGAGTCGCTTCACGAATTAAGTTCATGAGCCGAGGGGTATCGGGGTATCGCTGTACATTTTTTTTAAAATAAATTTTTTTATTTTTAAATACTTTATGTTAGACCCAGTGACATCACCACTGGATCTCTATACTTCTCTATGCAATGCAGGCAGATCATGGCTGATGAACGGGACCAGCGGGTGCTGTACATAGCTTCCCAAAAACATCACAGCACCCAGCTTTAGTACTTCTTTCATGTGCCCTCGGTCACAATGAAAGCAGTGGGCTGGCTCTTGGGAGGATTTATGCAAAATATCTACCCATGCACATCTCAAAATACCTTGATGGGTGGGTGTTCCTAGGCAGAGTGCATTTGCATCGCCACGTGCGACACCGAGCCTCCATGACTGACAGAACTTAAAGGGGTTGTACACCCTCAAGGTTTTTCACCTTAATGCATACTCCTGTGACGCAGCAGCCTCCCAGAGCTCCCCTTTTTACTTACCTGAACCCGGTCTTTCCAGCGACCGGGGACGAGCACACCCGCTCCCAGCTGGTGTCTCAGGTCCTGATTGGATAGATTGAGATTGATAGCAGCGCAGCCATTGGCTCCCGCTGCTGTCAATCAAATCCAATGACGCGGGAGCCGAGTCCTGCTGTCTGTGTTAACAGCAGGACACAGGAGTGTGCCTGCATGAGTGCCCCGAACGAGAGCGGCTCTCCAAGGGGGCACTCGAGAAGAGGAAGAGTCAGGAGCGCCGCTGAGGGACCCCAGAAGAGGAGGATCGGAGCCACTCTGTGCAAAACCAAATGCACAGAGGAGGTAAGTGTGACATGTTTGTTTTAAAAAACAAAACAAAGCTTTAGATATCCTTTAAAGTGTTACTAAACAACACTGTTGCCAATGCTGGAATAATCTTCTGCATCCAACAGTTCTGGGTGTGCAATTCGCCTGGTCTGCCTCTGTGTCTTTTCTCCCACTGACTCATGCATTACTACAGGACACAGTACTCCACAGAGGACCAGGGATCTGACTCTCCTGGAAGTGTCGGATGCAGAAGATTTTCCAGACAGCAGCAGCGACCTAACATAAGTAGCAGGGACAGGTAAGTATTAAATGTGCTCTTTTACAGTCATACTTACCTCCTCTGTGCAGTTGGTTCTGCACAGAGTGGCCCCGATCCTCCTGTTCTGGGGTCCCTCAGCAGCGCTGGCAGCTCCTCCTCTTCTGGATTGCCCTGTCGGAGAAGTGTTCTCCTTCTGGACAGCCCGTGCGGGTGCACTCCTGAGTCCTGCTGCTGCGTCTATTGATGAGGGAGCCATGCAGTCACCCCCCTTATGCGTTTCGTCATTACGTCTTCGTCAGAGGCCCACTAAGGAAGACGTGATGGCGAAACGCGTTACAGCGCGACTACACGGCTCCCTCGTCTGTCAATCATAGTGCCGGTCATCCTGGGTTTCATCACAGCCAAACGCCATCAAAGGAGGCGTTCCCCCTTCTCTTTTTTTGCATTTATGAACTATCTATTGAAAAAAAGTGATCTAATCCGGTGATAGGAGCCAGGTCCAAGCCTGAGGCGGTGGACAGGCTTCAGTGTCTGGTATACTCACACAGTGTTGGGAGGATCAGATCTTATCTCACAGTGTATGGAGATTTGAGGCCCGTTTTACACCGGTGTCTAGTGAGTTCATTACCAACGGGGATCTTTCATGCACGAGGTGTTGGTGATGGTATCCAGATGAGAAAACCTAGTCCTGGTTGCTAAGGGTTATGGAGCACACCTTCTATTATATTTTATTACATTTATTTTAATGTGGACTATATATATGTAAGCGGATTGATCCTTCAAAAGGACTTTTTCTTGATTGCACTGAATATTGTATTCGGTTATTCTATTAGTGCTGTTAATGCTGAGATGACTGTTTTGTTTTGGCATATTTTATTTATTAGGCACAATACAAGTACCTTAACTAATAATAATAATAATAATAATGATAATAATAATGCCTAGAATGTATTAAGGTGAAAAGCCTTGAGGGTTTACAACCCCTTTAAGTGCCAGTTCACACTGCTGCGCTGTGAATTTGTTCCGTTTTTTATTTACCGCAATTTTAACGCGATCTTAACGCGAATTTCAGGAGTTGGTCATAGCTGCGATTGATGTTCTAGCCAATGGAATCATAATGGAAAAAAAAAAAAAAAAAAAAGGTGTTAACTTCCTGTGTATTTCCTGGTTTTTGTGGAGAGTAGTGTGGTGGAATTCGCACATATCTGAACCAACAATGCGATTCCAGAACGATTTACATTGATGTCTATGGAGGCTAAATTCGCACCGCAACGCAGTAAACTCGCACAAGACCCTTTTTTTTATCGCATGGTATTCATAGGGGAATCGCAACGCATGTATGTGAACGACGGTCATTGAAAACAATGACTTTATGGATGACATGCGAATTTAGAATGTTTTTGACGCATCACATTCGTTATGAACTCGCATCAGTGTGAACCGGCACTCACTGTCTTTGGAAGGGATACTTTTCCTTTAAATGGCTTTGCTAGCAGCCAAATAAAAAAACAACATTTCAGTCTTCCGAAGTAGAAGTCCTCACCTCCCTGGTGTCCTGCGTCTCCTACCTTCCCTCCACTCCAGGACTGCAGTCTCCATCAGACTCTTCAGCATTTCTTGAAGTGTGGGATGTCCCCTGCCCTGCGTTATAGTACCTCTCTCTGATATCCTACCTCCCAGTTTAGTCCTGCTGTGAAGAGTCTACAGCACTTTGGGGGGGGAGAGATAGGAGATGTGGGCTACCAGAAGGGTGCCACTGGTCACCCAGTGGTGGGTCGTCCTTCTCAGGATCCAGAAGGGGAATCTGTAGCAATGACATTGGTTGCGAGTTGACTGTCAGGGCTGGTATGGGCACATCTGCAGTGCTGGACTAACAGTCCCCAGCAATTGGAAATGGCACTGGCAAGAAATCCGGACTGTGCACTTAGTTTAGTGTAAATATATATATATATATATATATATATATATATATATATATATATATATATATATATATATATATATATATATATATATATATATATATATATAGCATCACAAAGAATAAAAAGAAAACATGCAGGATGAGTGAGGGGGTGAATATTTGCCTGGAGAGAAGCTTTAAAGCTTTGGCCCACCACAAAACTAGCAGCCCATGATAATAATATAGGTTTACCTGTCCATATATCTAGGCAACTTAGGGCTCTCCAGCTGCAACACATTTACAAATACCAGCATGCTATGGGAGGCATGATGGGACTTCCATATCCATATTAAAGCAGAGTTCCACCCAAAAATGGAACTTCCGCTTTGAGGGAGGTGACCCCATGACATGCCACATTTGGCATGTCATTTTTTTTGGGGGTGGGGGGTGGGAGCGGATACCCTCTTTTTAGGGGGTTCCAGCTCCCACTTCCTCCTGGGGCACCGCGGCACCGGAAGGGAGATCACCTCTCCCCCCTCCCTCTCGGCAATCATCTGGGACACGTCACAGGTCCCAGAAGATTGCCCGGCCAGCCGCGGCGCGGCTCGTGCATGCGCATTGGGTGCCCGCCTGTGAAGCCACAGCCGGGGGCCCACAGTTACAATGCCGGCACTGCAGAGAGGAGGGGGAAGAGGCTTCGTTCCCCCACATCGCTGGACCTGGGACAGGTCCGATTATTAAAAGTCAGCAGCTGCAGTATTTGTAGCTGCTGACTTTTATTTTTTTCAAAGCAGAACTCCACTTTATGGAAGAACACCAAGCTCTACATTGCTTCAATTTAGCCTAATTCCAACAGTTTACGCCTGTTCCTTACCCTGGTCTCTCCATTATTGGTCTGCCAGACCTTCATTGATCCATCAGTGCTGGCAGATACACCGAGCCCCCCACCGCTGGAGATATCCAGACATGTGACCTATGGAGGGAAGACATAAGTGTACGGTAAAACAAGGGATGACGGATATTTCACTTAAAGGATTTGTGATCGCTATTTTAAAAATGTGACATCTGAATATCAAGTCTTAAGAGTTATTAACATAGCATGGTATATGTACTTTTTTTGTTAAGGTCAATTCTATACTAACTGGTCTATACATAGAGTAATCTGTGATCCATCTAGGACTTGAGCGACCTCAAAACAAGCGATCCATCAGTGATGAAAAAAAATTTCAAACAATGCAACACACCCAGGGTATTGTTCTGCACTTTGTGATTGACAGGTAAATAACCAAAAATATGACCAACCAGTCATAAATGTAAACGGTCATTTAAACCCCAAACGTTTGCTCGATCTTCATTCTAATTAGGTCTCTGTCACACATGCAGATTTAACCACTTCCGGACCGCCGCACGCCGATATACGTCCTAAATTTGAAGAGGGATATCGTTGTCATGCCAGCAGCTAGCTGCCATAACCCTGGTATCCTCTTCTTCAGCTGGTCTGGTTTCTGATAATGGTGGTCCCTGCGGCGGATTCCCTGCGAGATCACTTATAAATTGGCGGCGGGAGAGGGGAGCCCCACCCCTTGCCATGCTCCAGTGCCCTCCGCCGTTTACCGGAGCCGCCAGCAGCGGCGGAGGCAATCGGATCCTCTTCCTTGCTGGGTATGGAGACGAGTGAGGGGAAGATGGCTCCCATCTCCATAACATTGCAGGGTGGAAGCAACGTCAAATCATCATTTCCGTCCATAGTTCTTAAAGGGCCATTTTTTTTTTTTATTGCATTTTAGTGTAAATATGAGATGTGAGGTCTTTTTGACACTAGATCTCATATTTAAGAGGTCCTGTCATGCTTTTTTTCTCTATTACAAGGGATGTTTACATTCCTTGTAATAGGAATAAAAGTGACAATTTTTTTTTAAAAGAACAGTGTAAAAAATAAAAATAAAAAGGTAAAATAAATAATAATAATAAAAAAAAAAAATAAATAATTTTTAAATGCGCTCTGTCCCACCGAGCTCGCGTGCAGAAGCGAACGCATGCGTGAGTAGCGCCTGCATATGAAAACGGTGTTCAAACCACACATGTGAGGTATCGCCGCTATCGGTAGAGCGAGAGCAATAATTCTAGCCCTAGACCTCCTCTGTAACTCAAAACACGCAACCTGTAGAATTTTTGAAACGTCGCCTATGGAGATTTTTAAGGTTAAAAGTTTGTCCCCATTCCACGAGCGGGCGCAATTTTGAAGCGTGACATGTTGGGTATCAATTTACTCAGCATAACATTATCTTTTACAATATTAAACTTAAAAAAAAAAAAAAAAAAAGGGCTAACTTTACTGTTGTCTTATTTTTTAATTAAAAAAAAAAGAAGTGTAATTTTTTTCCAAAAAAATAGGATTTTTTAAGACAGCTTACCTGTAAAATCCTTTTCTTTCGATGGACATCACGGGACACAGAGCCACAGTAATTACTGATGGGTTATATAGGGTATCACTGGTGATTGGACACTGGCACACCCTATTAGAAAGTTCAACCCCCTATATAATCCCTCCCCTTGCAGGGATACCTCAGTTTTGTAGCCAAGCAATATAGTGTATTAGAAGAGGGGCGGGACCTCTGCGTCCCGTGATGTACAGCAAAAGAAAAGGATTTTACAGGTAAGCTGTCTTAAAAAATCCTATTTTTAAAAAAAAAATTACCCTTCTTTTTTTTTTTTTATTAAAAAATATATTAAATATAAAAAATATAAAAAATCCTATTTTCTTTCTCGGACATCACGGGACACAAAGCTTCAGTAATTACTGATGGGGTGTCCCAGAGCAATGCTATCTGAGGGGGGGGACCACAACCAAGTAGGGTGCAATCAGACCTGAGGACCCTGTACCGCTGCCTGCAGCACACTACGCCCAAAGGCGATATCCTCATGCCTTCTCACATCCACCTGATAAAATCTGGTGAATGTATGGACTGAAGACCAGGTTGCGGCCTTACAGATTTGAGCCATAGAGGCCTGGTGATGCACCACCCAAGAAGCACCAATAGCCCTTGTGGAATGTGCCCTGATCTGAAACGGAGGAATCTTCTGTTTCAAACCATAAGCCTAATCAACTGACGAATCCATTTAGAAATGGTAGCTTTTGACGCTGCCTGTCCTCTATTGGGACCCTCTGGCAGCAATCTGTTTTGCGAATCTGAGCAGTTGCCTCGAGATAGGCCTTGACTGCTCTTACTACATCCAATGAATGTAGAGATCTCTTTTCCGGAGAACAGGGATCTGGAAAAAAAGGAAGGCAGAACAATGTCTTGGTTTAAATGAAAATCAGACACCACCTTTGGTAAAAAAACTAGGATGAGGGCGCAATACCACTCTATCCTTGTGTACAATCAAATAAGGCTCCTTACAGGAAAGGGCTGCTAATTCTGAAACTCTTCTAGCAGAAGAGATGGCTACCAGAAAAATTAACTTCCTTGTCAACAAGACCAAAGGAATCTGACTTATTGGTTCAAAAGGCTGTTTCTGTAACACAGCCAGGACCAAATTCAAGTCCCAGGGGTTTAGGGGCGCTTTAACCGGAGGATTAAGACGCATCACCCCCTGCATAAAGTTTCGGACCAAAGAATGCGAAGCAAGTGGCCGCTGAAATAATACTGATAAAGCAGAGACCTGGCCCTTGATGGTACTCAAGGGCAGCTTCATCTCTAATCCTAATTGTAGAAAATCAAGAATTCTACCTATGACATATTTTCTGGGATGCCAACCCCTGGATTCACACCAGGAAACATAGGCTTTCCAGACTCTATGATAAATCATCCTGGAAGCTGGCTTCCTTGCATTGATCAAGGTAGATATGACAGGACCTGAGAGCCCACGACTCTTCAGAATGTGGGTCTCAATAGCCAAACCGTCAAATTTAGCGTTTGTAAGGCAGGATGGAACACTAGACCTTGAGAGAACAGGTCTGGGTGTACCGGTAGGGTCCACGGGGAACCCACCGTCATCCTTACTATTTCTTCATACCAAGTCCTTCTGGGCCAAGCGGGGGCCACCAGAAGTACCGACTTCCTTTCCTGCCTGATCCTGTGAAGGAGTCGTGGCAGTAGCAGAATAGGCGGGAATGCATAAATCAGTGAGAACCGATGCCACGGAATCACCAACGCATCCGTCCCGCATGCAAGAGGATCCCTCGTCCTTGCCACAAATCTGTCTTTTTGTTGAACCGGGATGCAAAGAGATCTACATCTGGGACCCCCCCATCTTTGGCATATATTCCAAAAGACGTCGGGATGTAGAGACCATTCCCCTGGAAGTAGCTGCTGGCGACTTAGATAGTCCGCCTGCCAGTTCTCTATCCCTGGAATGAAAACTGCCGATATGCATGGCACATGCTTCTCTGCCCAGACTAAGATCTGGTTCACCTCCTTTTGAGCAGCTCGGCTCCGGGTGCCTCCCTGATGATTGACATAAGCCACTGCTGTGGCATTGTCAGACTGAATCCTGACCGGGCAACCCTGTAGCCTGATAGTCCAGGCTTTTAGGGCCAGGTATACCGCCCGGATCTCCAGAATGTTGATGGGTAAGGTCCTCTCGGTCTTGGACCATAGCCCCTGAATCGCAGACTGTTCCAGAACTGCTCCCCAACCTGAGAGACTGGCATCTGTTGTTACCACCGTCCAGGTAATCGGTAGAAAGGATTTCCCCTTCTGCAGGTTTTCGGGTATGAGCCACCAATTGAGGCTCTGACGCACCGTATGCGACAGGTGCATCGGAAAGTCTAATGCCTGAACCCTCTTGTTCCAGGCCGACAGAATACGGTGTTGCAGCATTCTTGAATGGAACTGAGCATAGGGAACTGCTTCGAATGAAGACACCATCTTTCCTAGCAGCCTCATACAAAGGCGGACAGAAGGACCCTTTTTGGTCCTGACTGCCAGACTCAGCTCCCTTAAAGCAGTGATCTTTGCCTGGGGTAGAAATATTTTCTCCTGGCTTGTATCTATGATCAGACCTAAATACTCCAGTCTTCTTACTGATTTTAAGAAAGATTTTTCTAGGTTGAGGATCCAACCCAGGAGTTCCAGATACCTGACTGCGGTCCTCAAATCTCCGTTCAAGGAAGCTACCGACCAGTCTATTTGTAGCAGGTCGTCTAGGTATGCTATGACAGCTATACCCTGGGCCCTTAATCTGGCCAGAGGAGGGGCCAAGACCTTTGTGAACACCCGAGGTGCAGTGGCTATCCCAAAAGGTAGAGCCATAAACTGGAAATGGCGCCCTCCTATCTCGAAGCGCAGAAACTTCTGATGAGCATGAAAAATGGGCACATGCAGATATGCATCTCTGATGTCTATCGATGCCAGAAAGGCATGGTGGAGACTACTGTCCGAATTGATTCTATGCGGAAGGATTGAATCCTTAGGAATCAGTTCAGATCCCTTAAATCCAGAATGGGTCTGACATCCCCATTTGGTTTTTGGACCGTAAAAAGGTTGGAATAGAAGCCCAATCCCTGGTCCTTTGCGGGAACTATTATAATGACCTCCTACGACAAAAGTCGCTCTAACGCTAGAAGGAGCGACTACTTCTTCTCTGGGTCTCTGGGGACACTTGATCTGAGGAACCGAGGAGAGGGAAATTCCTGAAACTCCAGCTTGTACCCTAAGGTTACCGTGGAGATTACCCATCTGTCCTGGAAGTCCTCCTGCCAGAGCTCTGAGAACTGTCGCAGTCTTCCCCCCACTCGAGCGAGCGGGGGCGCCCCTTCATGAAGAGGTCTTAGTGTTTTGCCTAGTAGGCTTCTTCCCCCAGGACTTCTTTTGTTCCTGGGGTTGACTCTTGCTTCTGAACCCAGACAGAGGAGGCCGTCGAGACTGCCTGGAGGCTGAAGCCCCTGGCACTGGGGAAAGAGTCCGTTTGAAAGAGGGACGCTTTCCCCTACTTCTTGACAGGTAAGAGAGTACTTTTCCCACCAGAGATTTTCTTGATATAGTCATCCAAGTCATCTCCAAACAACCTTGCACCACGAAACGGAAACCCAGCCAGCAGCTTCTTACATGGTGCTTCGGCTGACCAGTTTTTCAACCACAGGATTCTACGTATATGCACCAACCCCAGTGAAAGACCGGAGGTTTGCATGATAGAATCTCTGATGGTGTCAACAACATAACATAAGGCCACAGGAAGGTTAGCCAACCTCTGGGCCTGCTGTTCAGGTAAAACTTTGATGACCTGTTTAACATGGTCTCTTAAGTATTGACAGACTCCAATCGCTGCTACTGCAGGTTGAGCCACTGAACCTGCTAAGGAGAAAACATCCTTCAATAGGGATTCCATCTTCTTGTCTACAGGATCCCTGAGCATCTGAGCATTGTCTACAGGACAAGTCAGGCTATTATTTACGGAGGAAATGGCGGCATCAATGGCCGGTATTCCCCACATTTTAACAAACTTTTCTTCCATCGGATAAACTGTTGAAAACTTTCTCGGCAGGAAAAAACGTTTGTCTGGGTGATCCCACTCAGAATAAATGAGCTTTTCAAGTAAATTATGAACAGGAAAAGCATGTGCTGTATGAGGAGGCTTCAGTGACCCCAAAGAAGAAGAGGGTTCTTTAACTGATTCAAATACGGGCAACTTAAAAGTGGAGCGGACCAATCCAGTAAGGATCTGCACTAAGACCTTCTCCTCCTGAGAAGTCGCAGAGTGTCCCTCTCCACCTGATTCCTCCGAAGAGGAATCATCTGTCCCATCCCAATCCTCTGAAAGGGATTCCTCTCCTTTATCCCAGAGTTCCTCTTCCTGAGGGTCTTGGGAAACAGAGGAAGACCTAGTGCGTTTTCTTCCACTGAGTGAAGACGTAATCACGGCCATTAATCTTTCCTCTAAACCATTAATGGCTGAGGAAAAAATCTCTTGAGTAATGTATACAGGGGCTGAAGTGCCGGAGGCAGGTATAGCCCCTGACCCCAATGGCTCCCCCTGGCTAGCCAACCCTGGCCCCTCGGGGGGGGGGGGGGGATGCTGCAGAAAGGGGGTCCTCACAACCCGACCGAGATCCCCTAGTGTCTCTGGTTCTTGGGGTGTTTGAACCTCTTCTACACATAGTGCAAAGCAACAAGGTGGAGGTATCACAAATGAACACTGACTGCTGAGCGATGTAGTCATGCTAAAAGCCCTGCTACCCAATGCCCAGTCTGGTGTTACCTTAGTAAATGCTGCCTAGGAGAATGCCTGTGTCCCACCTTACATGCGACCGTCAGCTCTGTGTCCCTCCAAAGGCTGTGTGCACCTGTACAGAGTGCTTCAATAGCCTGCAGCTGGCCTGAGTGGGATTCTAAGCACCTGTGCTGACGTCCCGCCCCCTCCCTCTACCGCCGCCCCCCCTCGAATTTCGAAAAAAAAGAGCACTTCCCGCGCTGGCAGACCCTCCGGAAATAACATGGAGGAAAGCTGGGGGAGGGGGAGGCAGGAGAGAGCCCGGTAGTGATGGGGCCTATGTAATGGCGGCGGCGGTGCTCGAGCGGTGTATAACCGCTTCTCAGACCTCTGTGGCCTCCCCCTAGCCTGGGGGGAACATTCAAGCATGAGAAATCCCCCCATCCATACTACCTTGAGCTGGCTGGAGACGCTGTGCAGAACCCTGAGACAGACATCAGCATGTGAAGGTATGTGCTCTTGGCAGCCCCCGGTGGTCACAATAGGCATAGCATGCATTTACCTTAAAGGAGAAAACCTACTAGAATTAAAAAATTCTGTGGAATCTCCTCTTACCTTATCCAGCCGCAGGGTTCTGTACACAGACCCAATCTTCAACTCTCACAGTGGGCTCCGTTTGAAAAAACCGTCAGAGACTGGGGCCCCCTACGAATAGAGGGATCCTGCAGTTCTGGACCTGTAAAGCACCCGGCTAGAAATTAGGCTAGAAAAACCATTTTCTAATATGCGGGGTCCAGTTCTCTAAAAAGAGAAGTGTTACAGGTAAAACCTTGTTTCTTCGGACACGAGGCCCGGGTACCATCCAATTCAGCCACAAAAGGACACTTTGAATGGATCCGGTTCGCCTGGCTTGCCCCAGTATAGGATCTTAGGATATTCCCTTTGGAGCTCAGCACAGGACATCTTTACACGTCCATCACCTAAGACACTGGCGTAAAAACTGAGGTATCCCTGCAAGGGGGAGGGATTATATAGGGGGTTGAACTTTCTGATAGGGTGTGCCAGTGTCCAATCACCAGTGATACCTATATAACCCATCAGTAATTACTGAGGCTCTGTGTCCCGTGATGTTCGAGAAAGAAAGTGCGCTTGTAAGACCACTTCGCAAATACGGTGTGACAGAAAGTATTGCAACGACCGCCATTTTATTCTCTAGGGTGTTAGAAACAAAATGTATAATGTTTGGGGGTTCTAAGTAATTTTCTAGCAAAAAAAAAAATGTTTTTAACTTGTAAACAACAAATCTCAAAAAGAGGCTCGGACCTTGTGGTCAAGAACGATTCGAAGTTATGGGCAAAATTCCACCGTGGCTGACTGAGCTGAAGACAATCAAGCGCTTGCTGAATTGGTTGAATAGTGTCTCTGGGTTGTAATTATTTACGATTAGTTTAGTTACCTTGAATGATCAAATAAATGGCCATATTGATATATAAAAACAGTGTAAAACTGGCTGTGTCTAACATACAATATTATATCCAAAACATCCAATGACTTAATTAATACACCATATAATAAACTCAAATCTTCACATACAGTGAATAACAAAAGTTCATATGTGTCCAATTTTTCTTCTATGTTTAGAATTGTTCAAAAATTGTGATCCTTATGTTGTGCTTTTCTTCACCCTTATGGGTCTCAAATGACATATAGTGAATCCCACCACCGTTCACCACTGCACTCACCTTAAGCCCAGGTTCCCACTGACAGCAGGGACTGAAATCGTGCGATTTCATACCCGCATGTCAGTCCAACTTCTGAAGCGATTTCCTGCGTGCGGGTTCCTGCGCAGATGTCTATACAAAAATCCCGAAGTCGCCAAAAGTAGTACAGAAACCACTTTTGGGAATTGGTGCAGCGCCGCAAAGTTGGCATTTCATCGATTCAGATGGTGATATTGCGAACAATAGCCGCCGATTTGGCATGCAATTTGACATGTCAAATCGCATCAATGTGAACCTATTGTGAACCTCAATCTAGACCCGTCTCCAAGGCCTAAAAACACCTTCCCCTGCTGAGGTTCATATCCCGGCACATCAGCTGCTCAAATTTCTCCTGTCCTCCTCCTCCCCTCTCTGGGTTCAATTATGCTGGTAGGGCTCTTTATGCTTTAAAATGGATCCTCCTTACTCCTCCGTTCCTCTCCTCTATGGTCTCTCTGGTGACTTCTTGAACCTTCGTTTTATTCCTCTGAAAAATTGGACACATATGAACTTTTGACTGTATATGAAGATTTGAGTTTATTAATTACATCACTGGATGTTTTGGATATAATATTGTATCTTTGGCGCAGCCAATTTTCACACTCTAATTATTGTCAGTTGTGGGAACACAATTTTTTGGTTTTTCAGCCTGTTTGTTGTTTCTGTACTTTATAATTTAGAGAGCACGGGATAATACACTCGTTTTTTCATATTGATATATGTGACCAGTTTAACCACTTAGGACCGAGCCTCTTCTTTACAATTGTTGTTTACAAGTTAAAATCATTTTTTTTTTTGCTAGAAAATGACTTAGAACCCCCAAAGATTATATTTTTATATATATATATATATATATATATATATATATATATATATATATATATATATATATATATATATATATATATATATATATATATATATATATATAACACCCTTGAGAATAAAATGGCGGTCGTTGCAAGACTTTCTGTCACACTGTATTTGCGCACCGGTCTTTCAAGCGCACTTTTTTTTGCTAAAAAAATACACTTTTTTGAATTGAAAAATAATACACAGTAAAGTTAGCCCAAATTTTTTTTATATATTGTGAAAGATAATGTTACGCCGAGTAAATTGATACCCAACATGTCAGGCCCGCTCGTGGAATGGCGACAAACTTTTACCCTTAAAAATCTCCATAGGCGACGTTTCAAAAATTCTACAGGTTGCATGTTTTGAGTTACAGAGGAGGTCTAGGGCTAGAATTATTGCTCTCGCTCTACCGATCGCGGCGATACCTCACGTGTGTGGTTTGAACACCGTTTTCATATGCGGGCACTACTCACGTATGCGTTCGCTTCTGCACGCGAGCTCGGAGGGACAGGGCGTGTTTAAAACTTTAATTTTTATTATTTATTTTACCTTTTATTTTGACACTGTTCTTTAAAAAAAAAAAAAAAAAAAAAAAAGATTGTGTCACTTTTATTCCTATTACAAGGAATGTAAACATCCCTTGTAATAGAAAAAAAGCATGACAGGACCTCTTAAATATGAGATCTGGGGTCAAAAAGACCTCAGATCTCATATTTACACTAAAATGCAAAAAAAAAAAATAAATAAATAAAAAATTGGTCATTTGAGAAAAATCTAAAAAGACCCTTTAGGAGCTATGGGTGGAAGTGACGTTTTGACGTTGTATTGCCCTGCAATGGTATGGAGAAGGGTGGGGCCCATCTTCCCCTCACTCGTCCCCATACCCAGGAAGGACAAGCATTCGATCACCTCCGCCGCTATTGACGGCTCTGGTAAGCGGTGGAGGGCCCCGGAGAGCGGCGGAAGGGGGGGGGGGGGTCCCTCTCCCGCCACCGATAAAAGTGATCTTGCGGCGAATCCGTCGCAGAGGCCACTATTATCGGAAAACGGACCGCCCGCTGAAGAAGAGGATACCGGGGTTATGGCAGCTAGCTGCTGCGATAACAACGATATTCCTCTTCAAAGTGAGGACGTATATCAGCGTGCGGCGGTCCAGAAGTGGTTAAAGTGATTGTAAAAAAAAAAAACTAAAAAATACATAATAAACATAATATACTTACCTGCTCTGTGTAATAGTTTTGCCCAGAACAGCCCTGATCCTATTTTTCTGGGGTCCCCCCGTTGGCACTCCTGACACTACCACTTCATATGCCCCCACAGGAAGCTGGAGCACTCATGCGGGCTTGATACTGAGCCACGTTTCCTGCGTCTATAGATACAGACAGCGCGGCTCAGCCCCGCCCCTTGCTTCCTTGTCACAGGATTTGATTGACAGCAGCAGGAGCCATTCAATCGGTCCTGTGAGGATGGAGAGAGTGGCTGCTCTGGGGCACTGAGCTGAACCAGGATCTTTCTCAGGTAGGTATAAGGGAAGGAGGAGGAGGGGAGGGGCGCGCAAGAGAGGAGTCTTGACACGATTAACAACTTCCATACCGGGCCTATTCTGGCACTCCTCTCCTACATGTAAAAATCATCATTTTTTTGCTAGAAAATTACTTATAACCCCCAAACATTATATATTTTTTTTTAGCAGACACCCTAGGGAACAAAATGGCGGTCATTGCAACTTTTTATCTCGCACAGTATTTGAGCAACAATTTTTCAAATGTGTTTTATTTTGCAAAAAAAAAACTGTTTCATGATTTAAAAAATAACAAAAAGTTATCCCAATTTTTTAATATAATGTGAAAGATGATGTTACATCGAGTAAATAGATACCCAATATGTCACGCTTTAAAATTGTGCACACTCATGGAATGACGCCAAACTTCAGTACTTAAAAACCTCCATAGGCGACGCTTTAAAATTTTTTGAAGGTTACATGTTTAGAGTTACAGAGGCGGTCTAGTGCTAGAATTGTTGCTCGCGCTCTAACGCACGTGGCGATACCTCACGTGTGGTTTGAATGGCTTTTACATATGTGGGCGGGACTAACGTGTGCGTTCGCTTCTGAGCGCGAGCTACCGGGGACAGGGGCGGGGTGGGGGGCATGTGTGTGTCCCCTCCCGTTGCCTGTAAGGAGGATCAAGCGGCGGAACTGCCGCTGTGGTTGATCTTATGGTGCACAGAATCGCCGGCTGAAAACAAGGATATCTAAATGATCCCTGTAGCTGCCCCCACCATTCAGATATTCCCACTGAAAGTCCAGGACATCATATGACATCCTTGGGCGGGAAGTGGTTAAACAATTAGCTCCTGGGTTTCTGATCCTGCTACAGACTGCTCCATAGGAGCCCAACGTAGAAGGCAATGTAATGCTTCTGCATTGTGTTTACACAGGAAGTGAAGTGACATCAGGGCACTTCTTGTCATTACGGCATCCATAACTGATAAACTAAAAATTAAATAAGGAAAAAAAAATATAATACACATTTCCCCTAAAACCATTATAATCTCTCTTTAACTCATAAAAGACAACTAAAGATCTTACACTTTTCTTATGGATCCTTGCGAAGCTGGTGTACGGGGCGAGGAATTTACTGGAAACGTTCGCAGCAGGACACGAGATCCACAAGGTTTTCTGCAAAATAAAGAACGGGCAAATCTTGCGTTTATTATCGTATAGCAGAGGCAGAGTTGAGGCTCCCTGGAGAAATGATTTCAAGCTGCTTTATAGGAAGATGGGCACCACAAGCAACCATCGCTCCAGCCATAACAGCTGCATGGTGGATAGTTATTTTATTTTTGTTTTTTGGTTGGGGTGTTTACTAGGAATGGAAAAGAAACAAAAAAATGTTTATGTAAAAACAAAAAAAAAAAAAAAAGGCAGGTTTTTTTTTTTCCTTTTGCAAATTTCGTTTTCTTTGTCTACAATCTTATTTGTGTATTACTAATGTGACTCTAATATTAAGCAAATTTAAAAAAAAAAAAAAATTGCTTTGCAGATGACTTTTAAAAAAAATGTATGTACTGCAGAATACCAAGGAAATTGCTCCTGTGCACTTACAGTAGAACTTTTAGCAATAAAAATTAATAACCCATAAAAAAAAAAAAAAAAAGCCACTTTTTGCTGGATTCTCATGTTCAGAGCCGTTTCCTGCTGTACTTCTTCTCCGCCACAAGATGTCCTCAGTCTTTCTGCAAGAATGATGGCCAGCCTCACTCAAACCTCTAAAAACCAAAAAAAAAAAAAAAGAGGGCGCACCAGCCCAGTGCATGGCTAACACGTTTCAAGGGGAGGCCCCTCTTCATCAGAGCCCATCTGATGACGACGAGCCCCCCCCCCCCCTTGAAACACGTTAGCCAAAGTAGACCCAAGAGATTTCTTCCCATGAAAGAAAATATGTGCATTGGATCTTATGTCTCTGGATTTTGGATTTGTAGATGGGCTGGCATACACTTGTCTTCATGACTAGGGGGGTTATTTACTAAAGGAAAATCCACTTTGCACTGAAAGTGCACTTGGAGGTGCATTCGCTGTAGATCCGAGGGGGACATGCAAGGAAAATAAAAAACAGCATTTTAGCTTGCACATGATTGGATGATAAAATCAGCAGAGCTTCCCCTCATTTCAGATCTACCCCTTAGATTTCGAGCGACTGCACTCCCAAGTGCAAAGTGGATTTGCCTTTCGTAAATAACCCCCCTAGTCATGAAGACAAGTGTATGCCAGCCCATCTACAAATCCAAAATCCAGAGACATAAGATCCAATGCACATATTTTCTTTCAATTTCTTACAATTGTGTACATTTTATTGATAAATAGTTTACCAAGATAACGCACTAGACTGGGGCGCCCTCTTTTTGTTTTTTAGTACATTTGTTACTGAGTCTTCCCAAGTTGTAAGAGTGCAGCAAAGCATGGTGACTTAATATATCTCTGGAGTGGAAAAGTGAAAGTCCATCAGTCCCTGAACATCCACACTAGAGCACAGCAGGTTGTTCTGGTTCATGTGGTCACTCAACCCCCTGCCTCTGACTTCCGGCTGTCATGGACCAGCCGCCAATACCAAATGAAGCTGCTGCTCATATGCCTGCACTTCGTTTGTCGTTGTGCCAGCAGGTGCTGGCCAATGGAGCTCTTTAGCGCCCCCTACACAGGGTGGATAAAAAAATAAAAATAAAAAACAAAAGATGATTTTTTATTTTATTTTTTATCAGATTTTTTTTATTTAAAATTGGATTTTTTATCAAATTTATTTTAATAAAATGCTTTTGGAGTAAAAATCTATCTAAAGACAGTTTGCTATATAAAATACATAAAAAATTTAGTTTATTCAGCAAGAAATGGAGCTCCGTTATGTAGCATGAGGCTGTGTATTCTGCAATATTTAGATTTTTGGTAAACTCATTGAATCCAAGCTCTGCAAGCTGAGATATCATGCACTGGCAATGTTATTGTTTTAATTAAAGGAGGAAGTAAACCCTGATGGGCTTTACTTCCTCTTTTGTTCCCTGCAAAGTAAAAGCATAATGGGCTAGTATGCATCGCATACTAGCCCATTATGTGCCAATTAGTTGCAAACGAAGCCTGCGATGTCCTCATCCAACTACACCCATCTTCCTTCCGGGGGCCATGGACTCTGGCTCTGTGACTGGCCGGAGCCCCGGGAGACGTCGGCACAAGCGTATATGGTAAATATCCCCTAAACCAAAAATGTGTCAAAATTGTCCGATGCGTCCGCCATAATGTCGCAGTCACAATAAAAAAAAAAAAAAAAAAAAAAAAAAAAAAAAAAAAAAAAAAAAAAAAAAATCGCTGATCGCCGCCATTGCTAGTTAAAAAAAAAATATTAATAAAAATGCCATAAAACTATCCCCTATTTTGTAAACGCTATAACTTTTGCGCAAACCAATCAATAAACGCTTATTGCGATTTTTTTTACCAAAAATATATAGAAGAATACGTATCGGCCTAAACTGAGGAAAAATAATTTTTTTTTATATATTTTTGGGGGATATTATAGCAAAAAATCAAAAAATAATGCGTTTTTTTCAAAATTGTCGCTCTATTTTTGTTTATAGCGCAAAAAATAAAAACCGCAGGGGTGATCAAATACCACCAAAAGAAAGCTCTATTTGTGGGAAAAAAAGGACGTCAATTTTGTTTGGAAGCAACGTTGCACGACTGCGCAATTGTCAGTTAAAGCGACGCAGTGCCGAATCGCAAAAAGTGCTCTGGTCAGGAAGGGGGTAAGTCCTTCCGGGGCTGAAGTGATTAAATCAAATCCACTCTGCCCCTACATAAAAAAAAAAAAAAAAACAGCCACTCTCCAATGATATCAGCCTTCACCAAACGTTATTGTTCCACTACAAAATCAAAAGGAAGTCTGCCCAGACCTTGCCTCACTCTGACATGTTTTACCCAGAAATGGCTTCAATCGTGGACAGGCTCCCAGCCTGTGACTGGACAGTGATAGGAGAAGTAGCACAGTGATGAGGGCTGTCACTCTGCTTTTCCCTCTTTTCAGCATCATTACATGATTGGCTTCAGGTGCTAAAAGTGGAACTCCAGGGTTTTTACTTTATTTTTGCTGATGCCTTCTCCCCACCCCTCCTTCCCCAAATTTTACTTACCCTTCCCACGCTCCAGCATTCTCCCAAAACTTCCTCCTCGGTCCAGCATTGGAGGTCCTCCAGCAGGGATCGATACCCTGTCATTCTTCCCTATTCCTGTGAGCCCAGCCTGAGGGGGGGGGCGCACCTTCCTGCAGGCTGGACTCAGCATCACTCAGTCCTGGAAGAATGACCCCCCCCCCCCCCCCTTCGCCCCGTCACCACCAGAAGAAGAAAAAAAGTCCTGGTGACATCTTTATCTGGTAAGAAGACTGCAGGGAGAAATGGTAGGTATAGGGGTTTTGAAAAAAAAAAAAGCAGGGGCTTAGGGGGGCGGGGAGGTAGGTGGTGGGTAACTAGATAGGAGTTACAATTCATCCTTCAGCTGAGGGTTGAAATTGTTGAATCCAAGTATAGCAAATACTGTCTTGCCAACACTAGATCTGCAAGTATCATGAGGAAATGATTCCGGGCGGCTGCACTTCTTATAATCCTTTTATTGAAGCTTCATATGACAAGTGGTTGACAGATGGTGCAGGGGACAAAGAGGTAGACGCTCTTCGGGCAAATGTTAGCGCTTAGTCATTACCTATTGGAACTACTCACCACAATCGCCTATATACTGCTCTAATGTGTCATCATTAGGTGACAGGTGAACTAACCAATTAACATTAGTACTCAGCTGGTGTTACAAAGAAAACCCGGCCAGAATACACGGTACTTACACTCAAATCTGATGTAAAGAGTTCAGTCCAAATCGGCCCGAAGAGCGTCTACCTTTTTGTCCCCTGCTCCATCTGTCAACCACTTGTCATATGAAGCATCAATAAAAGGATTTTTGGAAGTGCAGCCGTCCGGAATCATTTCTTTATGTTACACAGCATGTGAGCTGGGCTAGCACCTGACTAGTGTGTGTGGAGATTAACCAGAGACTCATTTACCTGGAGCGGCTTTTCTTGTTTCATAGATCTGCAAGCAAGTAGATGACACTTACCTTTGTAATCTCATGAACGACAAACTCTTCCGAGGAAGTGATGCTGGGGACTCCATCCGTGCCCACTCCATCGCACTTCAGACTCCCATAGATGGTGGGTTTACCTAGAAGGGGGTAAAATAGATCTATAGTCAGAAGAGCAGCAGCAGCCCTAAGAGTTCATGTGAATAGCGCAGGTACACTTTGAAAACCTGTGCGGCAGAGGAGACCTATCAATAGATCCCCTCTGGATCAGCTGATCTCAGCCAGGGGTATTTGTTAGGGGTTCCTTGAGCTGTGGCTGAGTGACCTCCCATCTGATAGTGTCATAGTTCCATGACCAGCGCCACTTGGCAGAGCCAGCAGCATGACACCAATGATTTTTTTTTTAGCTGTCTGTAAGGGCTCGTTGGCACGGATGGCAGTAAAAAGCAGGTGGTTGAGCCACAGTTTTACCGCCGGGGCTAAAAGAGGAACTTTACTCTAGAGAAAAAAAAAGGCAATAGCTACAAATCCTGTAGCTGCTGACTTTGATAAAAAAAAAAAAAAAAAAAGTGATTTACCTGTCCAGGGATCCAGCACCATCCTCACGCGGGCCGGTTCTTTGCCAGTCTTCGGGCCCCAGTCATCTTGGACATGTGGAAAGCTGCCTGTGACTCCCTGCAGCTTCAAAGCCAACTTCCCAGTGCACATGCAGGAGTCTCCATTGAGGAGCTGTCTCAATGGACCCGCGGCTTCCTGGAACATGTGACATTTCCCAGGAGGTTGTAGGTGGGAGGACGTGGGGGCCGAACGTCCCTCCTCGGATCACATAGACCAGTGGTCATCAACTCCTGTCCTCAGGGCCCACTAACAGGCCAGGTTTGCCAAATAACTGAAATACATCCCAGGTGATATCATTTGCTGCTCAGTGAATGCAGTATTCTAGTCTGCATCTCCCCAAGGTAATACATAAAACCTGGCCTGTTAGTGGGCCCGGAGGACAGGGTTGATGACCAGTAAAATAGGCAATCTGAACCAAACTAGGAACCCACTTTGCGGATACCCATGTTTGCCGAATACTAGGAGGATTTACCCAGAACGCATACTATTTTCTGAGCACCATTTTTTTTTGAATTTTGATTTTGGTTCCACTGCTTGATATTCCAACACTTTGATATTTTGATGCTTTTTGACTGGACTCTAAAGGAAAGCTATTGATGGTTGTCACTATTGACACAGTATTTCCCACAATTTTTGTGATTATCATTTTCACCTGCATGACTTGTAATTTTGTGATTGTTAGTTAATTATTTGCACTTGCACTTTAAAGGGAGTGCGGTTTTTAATTCATTTCTTAATTATCCCCTTTAGGTATCCACTCCCTGAAAAAAAAAAAAAAGCCTCCAATACAGGTGGGGAGGAGGTTAGCAGGTTTCGGGGAGGAGGAAAAGCAGAACTTCCATTTTAATCACTTGCTTACTGGGCACCTAAACCCCCCCTCCTGCCCAGACCAATTTTCAGCTTTTAGCGCTGTCACTCTTTGAATGACAATTGCGCGGTCATGCTACACTGTGTACAAATTAAACTTTTATCATTTTTTTCCCACAAATAGAGCTTTCTTTTGCTGGCATTTGATCACCTCTGGGATTTTTATTTTTTGTTAAAAAAAATTAAAGAAGACTGATTTTTTTAATTTTTTTTTTTTAAATACAAAACAGTTTTATATTTTGTTAATAAATTTTGAAAACAGGTAATTTTTCTCCTTCATTGATGTACGCTGATGAGACTGCACTGAGGGGCACTGATAAGGCGGCACTAATGAGGCGGCACTAATGAGGTGGCACTGAAGGGCGTTGATAGGTGGCACTGAAGGGCACTAATAGGTGGCAGTGATGGGCACTGATGGGTGGCAGTGATGGGTACTGATTGGCACCACTGGTGGGCATTGATAGGTGGCACTGATACACTTATGTACTGGTGAGCACTGATTCGTGGCACTGGCAGGTGGTACTGGTGGGCACATATGAGGCGGCCTTGCCTCTTCCTCTTGGGGACCCGATGTCCCATCAACAGAAGCCGATGATCGGCTCTTTTTTCTCCTCACACTGTCAGCGTGAGAAAAAAAAAACACGATTACCGATCTTCTGTTTACATCACATGATCAGCTGTCATTGGACAACAGCTGATCACGTGCTAAGGGGCCGGGATCGACCCCTTACTCCGATCTGTGATCACCCGAGTATCATTGACTCAGGTGATCACAGCGCTCGCCGGGCGAGCGGGGAGCGTGCAAAGGGGAGGATGTTTATTGACGGCCTCCCAGCAAAGCAGATCCGCGCTGTAGCCGTCATTTGGCTATAGCACGGATCTGAAGGGGTTAAAGTGAAGTTCCATTTTAAATATTCATCTTCATACAAAACTGTCTTTCAGCCTGCTACAGGCATCCCCTCCCTGATAGCCTAGGCCGCAGGGGTAGGCAACCCCGGCCCTCCAGCTGTGGTGAAACTACAAATCCCATCATGCCCCTGCCTCTAGGAGTCATGCCTGTGATTGTCAGGGTCTTGCAATGTCTCATGGGACTTGTAGTTTCAAAACAGCTGGAGGATCGAGGTTGCCTACCCCTTGGCTTAGGGGGTACTGAAGCATCATGGGTGTTGTAGTTCATTCCTAACCAAACAACTACTGGCTCTCTATGACCTCATCCACCCCCCAGCAGCTCTCCTTTTGAATAATCTCAGCAGCAGACGGGAGGGAAATTAAGATGTCTTTTAGCAAAGTTTGCGCACATCTTTTTCCATACAGTACAGGGGGGGGGGAGGGGTTTTCTATGCTCACAGATATATTACCTGCAATCTTACAGGACAGCCAGGCCTCTCCTTCCACCTTCCTACAAGAAAACAAAACATTCATTAAAGTGGACCTGTCAGAAACTGTACAACTCCGTATGAATACATCCTGGCATGTCACAATATACAGACACAGGATCTAAATTTCAGAAAGGCTCCACACCTATCACCATCCTGAGACATCAGCTCAGAGAGGACACAGGTTTGACACAGATCAGCCTCCCCACAGAACATCCCTTGTAATAGAAAAAAAAAGTATGACAGGACCTCTTAAATATGAGACCTGGGGTCAAAAAGACATCAGATCTCATATTTACAATAAAATGCAAAAAAAAAAAAAAAAAAAAGTAACTCGGGGGAAAAAAATAAATAAATACAAAATTTCTCCTTTAAGAGCTATGGGCGGAAGTGACGTTTGATCTTCTGGGAGACACACAGCAGGTCCCAGAAGATCCCAGAAGACAGCAGGGACCAATCAGAACGCGCAACACAACTCGTGCATGGGCAGTAGGGAACCAGGAGTGAAGCCGAAAGTCTTCACTGCCTGGTTCCCTTAGCAGAAATGGCGGCGGCAGCACCCGGGAGTCGATCTGAAGATCGGCTGGGGTGCCGACATTGCAGGTGCCCTGGACAGGTAAGTGTCCTAATATTAAAAAGCAGCAGCTGCAGTATTTTTAGCTGCTGACTTTTAAATTTTTTCCCGCCGGCGGAAATTCCACAAAAACAGTTCTAGCCGCTCCACTCTAGAGGTTCAGGGAAGCGCCTCTGTGTGACCAGGAGCCGGTAGTGGTGGTGAGCGGCATAGTATGCAAGTTTTTGGCCTTGTTTACAAGTGTGGCTGCCACTCTCCAGGTAACTCTGATTATCTACTAAATTGGCAAATTAATGACATGTGCTGCCAGGAGGGGTTTACACACTATACATTAGTGGCGGTGCCTCCATTAAAGGCGCACGGGCGCCTCCCCCTCTCTGACTAATGGATAGATTCATGCAATGCAAGAATCTATCCATGGCCGCCGCCGCCCGCTATTCAGGTGTCTGGCCCCTTTTCGGACGCCGGGCGCCTGAATTACAGCGGTGGAGGGGTGTTTTAGAAGCACCCGATTAGAGCCTTAGGCTCTAATGGGCTTCAAAAAAAGGTGAACTCGGAGCGCAAAGCATTGCGCTCGGAGTCGTTCCAGGTGTGTTAGAAAAGCGAATATTCATTTGCTTTTCTAACACTGATCCGCCTCTCCACCAATCAGGTAGCGCAGGTCTGATAACCATCACCTGATTGGCTGAAAGGACAGGCGCCTATCAGGAGGAGGGTAGAAGATGCATGGAGGACACTCTCTGACCCGTCTGCAAGGTCCCACAGCTCGCCGCCGTTACCCGCTGCCTGACCCGCCACCGAGATAGGTTAAGTGCCGGGCAGACGGCGAGTGGGCAGGGTCACAGTAGCGGTGTTTGATGGGGCAGCAAGGCTGCCATCGATGTTTTTTTCAGAATTTTTCAGTTTGATTGCGCCCCCCCAAAAATTTGGAGCACCTGTCGCCACTGCTATATATTGTGGCATTTTTGTATATGGCATTTGTAGTGTACAAGGCCCGCAAGGCTGAAACGCGTTTACATCTGCTGTCTGTGTCTTTTATGGAGAGTCAATACATTTTGAAGATTTTAAAGAGCAAGCAAGGAGTTCTCATGATTGCTACTGCAGCTGTGCGACTGACACTCCACACCCAGATAGCTCTAAACAATCTCTACTGACACCATCCCCTGCTCTACTAACACCAATCTCTGCTTTACTGACACCGTCCACTGCAATACTGACACCGTCCACTGCCCCACTGACACCGTCCACTGCCCCACTGACACCGTCCACTAGCCTACTGACACCGTCCACTAGCCTACTGACACCGTCCACTAGCCTACTGACACCGTCCACTAGCCTACTGACACCGTCCACTAGCCTACTGACACCGTCCACTAGCCTACTGACACCGTCCACTGCCCTACTGACACCGTCCACTGCTCTACTGACACCAATCTCTGCTTTACTGACACCATATTCTGCTCTACTGGCTGACAGTGTCCACTTTTAAGGTAGGCTAGTTTCATATTTTAACTGACATTTCTTCTATTAATTGAATCATATTTTATGTGTACACGAATGCTTTTGTTTTATTAAACCATACCCCTTTAAAGTGATCGTAAGGGTCATTTTTTTTTTTGTTAAACAAACATATCATACTTAACTCCGCTGTGCAGCTCGTTTTGCACAGAGTGGCCCCGGACCTCATCTTCTGGGGTCCCTCGGCGACTCCTCCCCACATCAGATAACCCCCTGGGAGAAGCGTTCTCCCGGGGGTTACCTTGCGGGCTCCCGAGTCAGGTATTCTGCGTCCATAGAGGCCGAATGCAGGACTCGGCCCCAGCGTACGCATCATTGGATATGATTGACAGCAGCAGGAGCCAATGACTGCGCTGATATCAATCTGTCCAATCAAGAGCCAGGAGCCTGTGGAGAGAGGGACAGCGCGTCCCCGCCGACTGAATGAAGGGGTTCAGGTAAGTAAAACGGGGGCTGGGGGGCCGGTGACTGCCAGGTGTTTTTCACCTTAATGCATAGGATACATTAAGGTGAAAAAACACGAAGGTTTACAACCTCTTTAAGCCCCCCCCCCTTCCCCCCTACTGTTAATGCAATTTGGCCACAGCCACTGTTCCCTGTAGCACACCTCATTACTACTCTCCTTGGGTAACCCAAAAGGTGTCCCAGGTACTTTACTATAGCGTGTACTACAAAAAAATTGCTGTGCGCCGCAAAGGTGTTCGGGTTTGGTTTGAAGAAAAGGTGGCAACCCTAGAAACTCCCCACCATGTGATATCCCATAATAACAACAACACCCTGATATTTACACACACTTTCCATCATAACAATAATAACACCCTGATATCTCCCCACAATCACCTGAGACTCTGAGCCCAGTCACTCTGGATGTAAATCCTGGCAGACATTTTGCTGGAGACCAAATGACAACCGGAAGCACATGTGGAAACCTCCAGAAATATATTATTAAAAAATATGGTGGAAAAATATGACACTAAGTGTCTCCATTTCTGGAGCCATTTTTCTGTAGATTCATCTTGTTGCGGTTCAGAATTAGTAACAGAAGTGACGTTCCGTCGCCGCCATCTTGCTACACCCCGCTCTCCTCCATAGCAAAGATACACCGAGGAGGGGCCAAGCGGACATCTTGTTACACCCACCGGAGTTTTGCATACCACATTTATTTTTTAACAGAAAACGGAGCTTATAAGGTGAAATACAGTATATAGAAATCCGACGGACCGTTTAGATGTTGAATTTTAAAAGCATTGGCAAGCCTGCTGACCTCATAGATTTGCTAATTTGACAAAACACAACTGCTTTTATAATTCAACATGTAAACTGTCCGATGGATTTCCAAATACTGTATTTCATCTTATAAGCTCAGTTTCCTGTTAAAAATAACTGCGAGATGCAAAACTCCGGTGGGTGTAACAAGATGTCCGCTTGCCGCCTTCTCGGTGTATCGTTACTATGGAGGAGTGCGGGGGTGTAGCAATATGGCGGCGACGAAACGGGAAGTGACCAATTCTGACGGAACACCGCCTGTAACCTTTGTCTCCGTTTCGCTGCCATTTTCTGTAGGATCGTCTGTATCTGTTTGAATACAGTGGGCTTCATAAAAATGGCCGACACTGTGTAATTCTTAACACAGAAGCCGAGGACAGTTTTGAAAACAAACAAACAGGAAAACATTGCAAGGAATATAGTTTGGTGACATTGGAAAGTGTTGTAAAAAGAGAAATAAGAGGTAGGAGAGGATTCGAAAGGAAACAAGAGAGTTTGTCCAGGTGAGACATTGTCTGTATTATGTGACATGTGCTGCCCCTGATGACCAGGGGAGTCCTCTCCTTAGCTCCATAGAGGTTCTCTATCAAAGGGCTGCTATAGAAATAAATATAAACCTGCCAGAGAAGTGGGGGTTGTGCCATTGCTGGCATCCTATAGAAAACACTGGTTGTCATGGTGATCCTCTGCTTTCAGGACTGTGTGTCCCTGGCTGGGAACAAGTAAACAGAACAGGAAAGTCACAAGTCCTTGTCTGCATGGCTTGCTGTAGGCCAGGGACTGCAGAGAGAGGCAGCCAGACAGCGAGCAACTTCAGGAGAATGGCAACATGTTTGTCCTGTGTCGGAGCTCCTGGCACGGTGTAAAATAACACACAGAGGCAGCGCGACGCCATTCATAGTTCTATTGGTAAGGTTGATTAAAGACACCAGTCCATCCCGTGTGTGTGAGTGTGTTTATGGTAATACTAGTTTTCATATCCCCATTCGGTAAGATGCCCTTCTAGGAGGTTTTTTTTATAAATTATCGACACGCTAACACCACCAACTGTGGAAGGGAGTTCCACATCCTTACCACTCTAACAGTAAAGAACCCTCTACGTAGTTAACCACCTCAATAATGGGCATTTGCACCCCCTTCCTGCCCAGACCATTTTTCAGCTTTCAGCGCTGTCACACTTTGAATGATGCAAACTGTACCCATATGATATTTTTATAATTTTTTTTTTTTTTTTAGACAGACAGAGCTTTCTTTTGATGGTATTTCATCACCCCTGGGTTTTTATTTTTTGCTAAATAAACGAAAAAAGACTGAACATTTTGAAAAAAAATTTTTTCTTAGTTTCTGTTGTAAAACTTTGCAAGTAAGTATTTTTTTCACTGATGTGCGCTGATGGGCACTGACGAGGCGGAGCTGATGAGGCTGCGCTGATGGGCACTGATGAGGTGGTGCTGATGAGGCTGCACTTTTGGGCACTGAGGCTATGCTGATGGGCACTGATGAGGCTGCGCTTATGAGCACTGATAGGTGCTAATGGGGTGGCACTGATGAGGCTGTGCTTTTAGGCAATGATGGGCATTGATTGGCAGATGAGGCTGTGCTGATGGCCACTGATGAAGCTGCACTGATGGGCACTGATGAGGCTGCGCTTAGGAGCACTGATGGGCACTGATGAGGTGGCAATGCTGAGGCTGTGCTTATAGGCACTGATGGGCATTGATTGGCACTGATGAGGCTGTGTTGATGGGCATTGATGATGCTGCGCTTATGGGCACTGAGGCTGCGCTGATGGGCGCTGCAGAGAGAGGCAGCGCACTTATTAGTGAAGCCTATCTGCGCCTCCTCATCATCGCAGCCTCATCAGTGCCCATCAGCGAAGCCTCAGTGCCCATCAGCGAAGCCTCAGTGCCCATCAGCGCAGCCTCATCAGCACCCATCAGTGCCGATGAGGCTGCACTGATGAGGCTGCGCTGATGGGCACTGATGAGGATGCGCTGATGGGCATTGATGAGGCTGTGGTTATAGGCACTGGTGGGCATGGATTGGCACTGATGAGGCTGTGCTGATGGGCGCTGATGAGGCTGCGCTGATGGGCACTGATGAGGCTGCGCTTATGGGCGCTGATGAGGCTGCGCTTATGGCCGCTGATAGGCTTCACTAATAAGCGGCACTGATGGGGCTGCACTGATAATCAGTGCCCTGAATATCAGTGTAAATTCTGTACCCCCTGTGCCCTGTCAGATTGGATCTCCTTTCCTTACATGGTGTCTCTGTGTGAGGAATGGAGAGCCGATAACCGGCAGGGCTGTTCACATGTGGTCACTGTGATTGGCCCTTCACCCCGAACTGAGTCCAAGGCACACAGCGATCACAAACATTTCCCGCTGCGCGCCCCGGTAGACATGCGGGAAGCACATTCTCATGAGGACTCCCTCCCAGAACTGGAGAGCTGCTGTGTAGCCATATATCAGCTATAGCGCGGTAGGGAAGAGGTTAAGATTAAACCACTTCTCCAACTTCATTGAGTGGCCGCTTGTCCTATTAAACTCCATGAGACTGAATAGTTTATTCCCTATGCTAGTATATTGCGATCCGATCTCCTCTCGAGCGTCTCTTCTCCAGGGGGAACACATTTAGTGCTTGTAGTCGTTCCTCATAATTGAGGTCATCCAGTCCTCTTATTCATTTTGTCACATTTCTCAGGACTTTCCTCAGTTCCAGGGCTTCCTTCCTGAGGACTGGTGACCAGAACTGGACAGCATACTCAAAATGTGGCCGAACCAAAGTTTTGTAGAGCGGTGGAATTACCCTGTTTCCCCGAAAATAAGACCTAGCGTGATTGTCAGTGATGGCTGCAATATAAGCCCTACCCCCCCCCCCCCCCCAAATAAGCCCTACCCTGTTTCCCCGAAAATAAGCCCTACCCTGAAAATAAGACCTACAAGGACTTTAACTAAGGCTTATTTGGGGGGTAGGGCTTATATTGCAGCCATCACGACAATCACGCTAGGTCTTATTTTCGGGGAAACAGGGTATATATTCATCTCTTGAGTAAATGCTCTTTGTAATGCATACTGCACCTTGGCACTACACATTACACGCTTTTGCTCAGTCTGTGATCTACTAGGACCCCCAGATCTCCATCCATCCTGGTTTCCCCCAGAGGTTCCACCCCCCCCCCCCCCCCCCAGGATTCTAAAGAGTAGTATGGGTTTCTTTTTTTCTTTCCCTAATCATACTTACCTAGGTGGATGCTGCATCTGTCCCCCGGCGCCTCTACACTGAGAACGGAGCGATCGTACACTGCTGATCACTCGGTTTTCACAGCTTAGTGAGCAGAGAGCTGCAGACTGTGGGTCACAGCTCTCTGCTCTTCTCCCTCCTCGCTCATTGGAGCGCCGAGCTGTGGAGGGGGCGGAGCGGGCCGTCTCAGGCTGTGGGGCTGAGCCGGGGGTCAGTCCAGGCACCTGGTGGATCCTGACTTCCCTTGTCGGGATGACGCGGTGCCTGGACCGATTTCTGTGATGTCAGCAGAGAGCAGACTTCAGCCTGCTGTCTGCTGAAAACGGGTCACAGGAGTGCAAAACGAATTGCCCTCCTGTGATCCATAGAAGTACAGCCAAACGAGATCTGGCTGGACTTGTCCTTTAACTTGCAATCATATTTTTAGCCCTCAAATGCATTACCTTTTTACCTATAAGACCTTTTTACATATAAGGCCTATAAGACCCCACATCGCTCCTGCAGGCTGGAAAGACCGAGATAAAAAAAAAAAAAATTAACTGTCTCAGCCTTTCCAGCCGAGTTCCCGGCATTGTTTACATCCGCCGGCCCGGACGTGACGTAATAAGGGGGTCATAGAGATGACTGGGGACCATAATCTCTATGATCAACTTCTGGTGGTGCTCGCCGGAGAACCATCGGAGGGGGGGGGGGGAGTGTCCCCTCCAGCCCCCTGTAAGAACGATCAAGCGGCTGAACTGCCGCTATGATTGTTCTTGTGGTGCACAGAATCGCCGGCCTAAAAAGATGATATCTGGATGATGCCTACAGCTGCACCCATCATTCAGATATCCCCACCCAAAGTCCAGCACATCATATGACGTCCTTGGGCTGGAAGTGGTTAAATACTGCACCTAAAGTGCCCTCCTGAAATGACCCCTCCTATGTTACATTATATACACCGATCAGCCATAAGCCATAATCAGACCACCAACTGAACATTGAGCAGGCCCCCCTTTTGCAGCCAAAATAGCCCTGACCCGTCATGGCATGGACTCCACTAGACCTTTTGAAGGTACGCTGTGGTATCTGGTACCAAACTGTCAGTAGTAAATCCTTTAAGTCTTGTAAGTTGCAAGGTGGGGCCTCCATGGATCGGACTTGTTTTTCCAGAACATACCACAGATGCTTGACTGGTTTGAGATCGGAAGAATTTGGAGGCCAAGTCAATGCCTTAAACTAATTGTCAAACAATTCTTGAACCATTTTTGCAGTGTGGCAGGGCACATTATGCTGCTAAAGAGTCCAGGGAATACTGTACAGTTTCCCCTGAAGGGGTGTACTTAATCAGCAGCAATGTTTAGGTAGGTGGTACGTGTCAAGTAACATTCACATCAATGGCAGGACCCCAGGTTTCCTAGCAGAACCTCACACTGTCTCCGCCAGCTTCTCTTCTTCCTATACTGCATCCTGGTGCCATCTCCAGATAAGTGATACACATACACCCAGCCATACACATGATGTAAAAGAAAATCTAATTCATCAGACCAAGCCACCCTCTTCCATTGCTCCGTGGTCCTGTTTTGATGTTCACGTGCCCATTGTAGGCATTTTTGGCTGTAAAAATGGGTCAGCATGGACACCCTGACCGGTCTGCCACTACACAACCCTATACACAACAAACTGCGATGCTCTGTATGTTCTGACACCTTTCTATAGGAACCAGCATTCACTTTTTCAGCAATTTGAGTTCCAGTAGCTCTACTATTGGATCAGACTACAGAGGCCAGCCTCCCCCCGCCTCCATCAATGAGCCTTTCCCCTCCGGCCTCCATCAATGAGCCTTTCCCATCCGGCCTCCATCAATGAGCCTTTCCCCTCCGGCCTCCATCAATGAGCCTTTCCCCTCCGGCCTCCATCAATGAGCCTTTCCCCTCCGGCCTCCATCAGTGAGCCTTTCCCCTCCGGCCTCCATCAATGAGCCTTTCCCCTCCGGCCTCCATCAATGAGCCTTTCCCCTCCGGCCTCCATCAATGAGCCTTTCCCCTCCGGCCTCCATCAATGAGCCTTTCCCTTCTGGCCTCCATCAATGAGCCTTTCCCCTCCGGCCTCCATCAATGAGCCTTTCCCCTCCGGCCTCCATCAATGAGCCTTTCCCCTCCGGCCTCCATCAATGAGCCTTTCCCCTCCGGCCTCCATCAATGAGCCTTTCCCCTCCGGCCTCCATCAATGAGCCTTTCCCCTCCGGCCTCCATCAATGAGCCTTTCCCCTCCCGCCTTCATCAATGAGCCTTTCCCCTCCGGCCTTCATCAATGAGCCTTTCCCCTCCGGCCTTCATCAATGAGCCTTTCCCCTCCGGCCCCCATCAATGAGCCTTTCCCCTCCGGCCTTCATCAATGAGCCTTTCCCCTCCTGCCTCCATCAATGAGCCTTTCCCCTCCGGCCTTCATCAATGAGCCTTTCCCCTCCGGCCTTCATCAATGAGCCTTTCCCCTCCGGCCTTCATCAATGAGCCTTTCCCCTCCGGCCTTCATCAATGAGCCTTTCCCCTCCGGCCTTCATCAATGAGCCTTTCCCCTCCGGCCCTCATCAATGAGCCTTTCCCCTCCGGCCCTCATCAATGAGCCTTTCCCCTCCGGCCCTCATCAATGAGCCTTTCCCCTCCGGCCCTCATCAATGAGCCTTTCCCCTCCGGCCCTCATCAATGAGCCTTTCCCCTCCGGCCTTGATCAATGAGCCTTTCCCCTCCGGCCTTGATCAATGAGCCTTTCCCCTCCGGCCTTGATCAATGAGCCTTTCCCCTCCGGCCTTGATCAATGAGCCTTTCCCCTCCGGCCTTGATCAATGAGCCTTTCCCCTCCGGCCTCCATCAATGAGCCTTTCCCCTCCGGCCTCCATCAATGAGCCTTTCCCCGCCGGCCTTCATCAATGAGCCTTTCCCCTTCCGGCCTTCATCAATGAGCCTTTCCCCTCCGGCCTTCTTTAATGAGCCTTTCCCCTCCGGCCTCCATCAATGAGCCTTTCCCCTCTGGCCTCCATCAATGAGTCTTGGCCTTCCATGACCCAGTTTTCATTCCATGGACCACTTTTGGTCGGTCCTGACCACTGCAGACAGGGAACATCCCATAAGAGCTGCAGTTTTGGAGCTGCTCTGACCCAGTCATCTAGACATTAAAATTTGGCTCTTGTCCCGCAAATCCTTACACTTGGTCATTTTTTAACAAAGCAACTTCAAGGACAACATGTTCACTTGCTGCTTTCTATATCCCATCCACTTTCAGATGCCTTTGTAATGAGATTATCAATGTTATTCACTTTACCTGTCAGCGGTCATAATGTTATGGCTGGTCGGTGTATATTCCTGGTATGTCTTCCTCATTCTTCTCCCCATCATCTCTCCCCATACAGAATGTCCGCTCCAACACCGCAGGCTCACGACCGCAGTCGAAAAGTGGAGGACGAGGATGACCCGGTGGATCAGATGATTGCTCGGACCGGCTGCACGGCCTTTCATTACGCTATACAGGAGTGCATGGCGGAGCACCAGGACTGGAGGAAGTGTCAGGCGCAGGTGCAGAACTTTAAAGATTGCATGCAGGACTATCAGAAGAAGAGGGCTGAGGAGCTGATGAAGAAAAGGAGTCAGCTGCAAGGGCAGGCGTCCTAATCTGGGACAATCCTACCAACGAAGGACCTACCCGAGACACTTACTGACACCGGATTATTGAGCAACACCAGCCAAACAGTGCAATACACCAAACTCTGGAGGTGGGCTAAAGAGACCCTGTCACCAGACCCTTCAGAGGATATGTGCATTTAATGTATTTAAATCATGTTTTGTACCTGTAAACCCTCTCTTGTAAAAAAAAATGTAAAAAAATCTAATTTCTTCACAATTTATTGATATTGTTTCAGGATATATTTATTTATACAGTTGTGATAATCTCTGGTAGCTCGCAAGATTTTTTCATTTTTAGGTCAATATGTATTCTGCTACATATTTTCGGTAAAACAAAAATCCCAATAAGCGTATATTGATTGGTTTGCGCAAAAGCTATAGCGTCTACAAACTATGGGATGTTTTTATGGACTTTTTTTTGCTTTTTATTGTTTTTACTAGTAATGGTGGCGATAATCGGTTTCTAGCAGGACTGCGACATTGCGGCGGTCAAATCTGACACTAAGTGACACTTTTTGGGGACCAGTGACACCGATACAGTGCTAAAAAAAAAATGTAGCGGCAGGGAAGGGGGTTGACATCAGGGGCAATCAAAGGGTTAAATGTGTTCCCTGGGAGTGCTTTCTATCTGTGTGGGGGATGGCTTAACTGAAGAAAGACAGAGATCCGTGTTCCTGCTTCGCAGAAACACAAGATCTCTGTCTTTCTTACTACCCTGTTTCCCCGAAAATAAGACCTAACGTGATTGTCGGTGATGGCTGCAATATAAGCCCTACCCCCCAAATAAGCCCTTGTAGGTCTTATTTTCAGGGAAACAGGGTAGGGCTTATTTGGGGGGGGTAGGGCTTATATTGCAGCCATCACCGACAATCACGCTAGGTCTTATTTTCGGGGAAACGGTAGTAGAATGGCGATCTGCCTTGTTTACATAGGCAGACTACCGTTCTGCCTCTCTCCAAATGATTGCTGGGTTTCTGCCAGACCCTGCTGATTGGCTTTTGCTGTGTCCAATCACAGTGGGAGTGGGGGCTCCACCGGCGTGCGCGCATGCCCCAGAGCCGAAGAGAGGAATCGCGTACAGGTACGTGATTTTGCGCCCTGCTGCAGTATATGTACATGGGGTGGTCCAATGACGAGGGGGGGCCCGGAGGTTTAACCCCCTGCAGATAAAGTCCTGACCCGAGTACAAACTGAGGACCCCCCATGCTGCAAGACAGAGGTGCTAACAACAGAGTCAGTGTGCATTACTTTAATGATGGATTCATATTGTTGTTTTGATCCATTAGTACTAATTAATATACATGATTTATACAGCGCCAATAGTTTGCGCAGCACTTTAATGCTGGTATGAGTATCAGGCTGGCAGGTAGACATGTGCAATTAGTTTAGTTCCGAATTCGTTTTTTTTAACGAATTTTGACAATTTAGTTAATTTCCGAATTTCGAATTTCCGAATTTTTGGAAATTGGAAATTTCGGAAGTTCGGAAATTCAAAATGTCAGAAATTAGGAAATTTGAAAATCTGAACATTCAAAAAGAATGAAAATCTGAAGATTCGAAAATCTGAAATAATAACTAACTAATAATAAATATTAAATTATAGGTATTGGAATTCCTTTCAAATTTGGCTGTTAGTGAACGTAACAAATACGAATTTATCTGAAGTTACGAATTATCTGAAATAACGAATGCCGTATCTAAACGAATGGAACGTAACGATCTAATAATAATAAATAATAATAATAATAAAACCTTTTTATTATTATTTTTAATTTGTTCCATTCCATTTGTTTACATGCGGCATTCGTTATTTGGGATAATTCGTAACTTCAGATAAATTTGTATTCGTTATGTTCACTAACAGCCAAATTTGAAAGGAAATTTCAATACCTATAATTTAATAGTTATTATTAGTTAGTTATTTCGAATTTTACTGATTTTCTTTCTTTTTTTCAGATTTTTCGAATTTCTGAATTTCCGAATTATCGAATTCCAAAAATTCGGAATTCAAAAATTCATAAAATTTGAAAATTCGGAATTTGGAAATTTGAAATTTGAAAATTCGAAATTCAGGAATTCCAATTTCTGCATTTTCGAATTTCTGAAAAAAAGCAAAAAAAAAAGGAATTAAACGAAAATGAACAATTTTTTTTGTCAGTACACATGTCTACTGGCAGGTTTAGCACATCAATGAAGGATTTCCAAAATGATCTTAAGTTGTAAAGACAATCGAATAGATCCAGGACTGAAGTGCTAAACTGTAATATTCAGGTCACAAAAAAAGGTTTATTCCTAACAAAGTGAATACAGAGGTTAACACGTTTTGAAGGCTTAGCTCTGCTCCTTTCATCAGAACTGAAGCATAATGTGAAAAGATAAAAAATGCTAATAATGAACTAATTAGTATTAAAGTGGTTCTAAAGGCTCATGTTTTTTTTTTTTGTTTTTTTTTTATCTTAATGTATTCTCTGCATTAAGGTAAAACAAATCTTCTGGGTGCAGCTCCCCCCCCCAGCCCCCCTTATACTTACCTGAGCCCCATCTCTATCTAGCGATGTGCATGAGAGCAGTGGCTCTTCAGGGTCTCTCTATCCCCCATTGGCTCACACAGCAGTGGAAGCCATTGGCTATTGCTGCTGTCAATCACAGTCAGTGAGCCAATGAGGAGAGAGCAGGGGGGCTGGGCCACGCTGTGTGCGTGAATGGACACACAGAGCGTGGCTCTGGAGCGAGCCTGCTATTAGGGGCAGGGGGGAGGAGCGCTGGCAGGGTACCCCAAAAGAGTAGGAGCCAGGGATGCTCTGTGCAAAACCATTTCACAGAGCAGAAAAGTCTGTTTTTTTGTTTTTTTCTTTTTTTTTTTATTTTTTTCTTTAAAATCACTTTAACCACTTCTGGACCGACCGCGGCCGATAACGGTCCTTTGACGTTAAATACTGTTGTTATGGCAGCAGACAGCTGCCATAACCCCGGTATTTTCTTCGGGGCGGGCGCCGCTTACCGGATTTTCTTCAGGGGCGGGCGCCGCTTACCGGAGCCGTCGGCGGAGATGATCCGATCCTTTTCCCTGCTTGGCACTAAGTCAAGTGAGGGAATGATGGCCCCCACTCGACTCTGTGCCATCTGATGACAGCAGCAACGTCAAACGTCACTTCCGCCCAATGGCATTAAGGGGACAATTTTTTTTAATTAAAAAAATTAAAAAAAAAAAAAAAAAATGTTATTATTGTTTCTTAAGTTTAAATGAGAAATCTGAGGTCTTTTTGACCCCAGATCTCACATTAACCACTTCAGCCCCGGAAGAATTTACCCCCTTCCTGACCAGAGCACTTTTTGCGATTCGGCACTGCGTCACTTTAACTGACAATTGCGCGGTCGTGCGACGTGGTTCCCAAACAAAATTGACATCCTTTTTTTCCCACAGATAGAGCTTTCTTATGGTGGTATTTTTTTTTTGCACTATAAACAAAAAAAGAGCGACAATTTAAAAAAAAACGCATTATTTTTTACTTTTTGCTATAATAAATAACCCCCAAAAATATATAAAAAAAACTATTTTTTTCCTCAGTTTAGGCCGATATGTATTCTTCTACATATTTTTGGTAAAAAAAATCACAATAAGCGATTATTGATCAGTTTGCGCAAAAGTTATAGCGTTTACAAAATAGGGGATAGTTTTATGGCATTTTTATTAATAATTTTTTTTTTAAATGGCGGCGATCAGCGATTTTTATTGTGACTGCAACATTATGGCGGACACATCGGACATTTTTGACACATTTTTAGGGCCATCGTCATTATCCACTTAAGGACCGCCTAACGCCGATTTACGTCGGCAAAGCGGCACGGGCAGGCAAAATCACGTACATGTACGTGATTTGCCTTCCGCGGGTGGGGGGTCCGATCGGACCCCCCCCCGCCGCCCGAGGCGGTCCCGTTCTGTTCCCCGGCGATCCGAGATGAGGGGGAGGCCATCCGTTCGTGGCCCCCCCCTCGCGATCGCCGCCGGCCAATGGGAACATTCCTTTGCTGCTGTATGCTAAACAGCAGCAAAGGAAATGATGTCATCTCCCCTCAGCTCGGTATTCCGTTCCAGCGCCGAGGGGAGAAGACATCAATGTAAGTGCACAACACACTACACACACAGTAGAACATGCCAGGCATACAAAACACCCCGATCCCCCCCCGATCGCCCCCCGATCCCCCCCCAATCACCCCCCCCCCCCCCCGGCACAAACTGACACCAGCAGGTTTTTTTTTTTTTTTTTTTTTTCTGATTACTGCATGGTGTCAGTTTGTGACAGTTACAGTGTTGGGACAGTTAGTATTACCCCCCTTTAGGTCTAGGGTACCCCCCTAACCCCCCCAATAAAGTTTTAACCCCTTGATCACCCCCTGTCACCAGTGTCACTAAGCGATCATTTTTCTGATCGCTGTATTAGTGTCACTGGTGACGCTAGTTAGGGACGTAAATATTTAGGTTCGCCGTCAGCGTTTTATAGCGTCAGGGACCCCCATATACTATCTAATAAATGTTTTAACCCCTTGATTGCCCCCTAGTTAACCCTTTCACCACTGATCACCGTATAAACGTTACGGTTGACGCTGGTTAGTTCGTTTATTTTTTATAGTGTCAGGGCACCCGCCGTTTATTACCGAATAAAGGTTTAGCCCCCTGATCGCCCGGCGGTGATATGCGTCGCCCCAGGCAGCGTCAGATTAGCGCCAGTACCGCTAACACCCATGCACGCAGCATACGCCTCCCTTAGTGGTATAGTATCTGTACGGATCAATATCTGATCCGATCAGATCTATACTAGCGTCCCCAGCAGTTTAGGGTTCCCAAAAACGCAGTGTTAGCGGGATCAGCCCAGATACCCGCTAGCACCTGCGTTTTGCCCCTCCGCCCGGCCCACCCAAGTGCAGTATCGATCGATCACTGTCCCTTACAAAACACTAAACGCATAACTGCAGCGTTCGCAGAGTCAGGCCTGATCCCTGCGATCGCTAACAGTTTTTTTGGTAGCGTTTTGGTGAACTGGCAAGCACCAGCCCCAGGCAGCGTCAGGTTAGCGCCAGTACCGCTAACACCCACGCACGCAGCGTACACCTCCCTTAGTGGTATAGTATCTGAACGGATCAATATCTGATCTGATCAGATCTATACTAGCGTCCCCAGCAGTTTAGGGTTCCCAAAAACGCAGTGTTAGCGGGATCAGCCCAGATACCTGCTAGCACCTGTGTTTTGCCCCTCCGCCCGGCCCAGCCCAGCCCACCCAAGTGCAGTATCGATCGATCACTGACACTTACAAAACACTAAACACATAACTGCAGCGTTCGCAGAGTCAGGCCTGATCCCTGCGATCGCTAACAGTTTTTTTGGTAGCGTTTTGGTGAACTGGCAAGCACCAGCGCCCTAGTACACCCCGGTCGTAGTCAAACCAGCACTGCAGCAACACTTGGTGACGTGGCGAGTCCCATAAGTGCAGTTCAAGCTGGTGAGGTGGCAAGCACAAGTAGTGTCCCGCTGCCACCAAGAAGACAAACACAGGCCCGTCGTGCCCATAGTGCCCTTCCTGCTGCATTCGCCAATCCTAATTGGGAACCCACCGCTTCTGCAGCGCCCGTACTTCCCCCATTCACATCCCCAATCAAATGCAGTCGGCTGCATGAGAGGCATTTTCTTTATGTCCTCCCGAGTACCCCTACCCAACGAACCCCCCCAAAAAAGATGTTGTGTCTGCAGCAAGCGCGGATATAGGCGTGACACCCTCTATTATTGTCCCTCCTGTCCTGACAATCCTGGTCTTTGCATTGGTGAATGTTTTGAACGCTACCATTCACTAGTTGAGTATTAGCGTAGGGTACAGCATTGCACAGACTAGGCACACTTTCACAGGGTCTCCCAAGATGCCATCGCATTTTGAGAGACCCGAACCTGGAACCGGTTACCGTTATAAAAGTTAGTTACAAAAAAAGTGTAAAAAAAAAAATATATATATAAAATAAAAAAAAAATAGTTGTCGTTTTATTGATCTCTCTCTATCTATTCTCTCTCTATTGTTCTGCTCTTTTTTACTGTATTCTATTCTGCAATGTTTTATTGTTGTTATGTTTTATCATGTTTGCTTTTCAGGTATGCAATTTTTTATACTTTACCGTTTACTGTGCTTTATTGTTAACCATTTTTTTGTCTTCAGGTACGCCATTCACGACTTTGAGTGGTTATACCAGAATGATGCCTGCAGGTTTAGGTATCATCTTGGTATCACTCTTTTCAGCCAGCGGTCGGCTTTCATGTAAAAGCAATCCTAGCGGCTAATTAGCCTCTAGACTGCTTTTACAAGCCGTGGGAGGGAATGCCCCCCCCCCCCCACCGTCTTCCGTGTTTTTCTCTGGCTCTCCTGTCTCAACAGGGAACCTGAGAATGCAGCCGGTGATTCAGCCAGCTGACCATAGAGCTGATCAGAGACCAGAGTGGCTCCAAACATCTCTATGGCCTAAGAAACCGGAAGCTACGAGCATTTTATGACTTCGATTTCGCCGGATGTAAATAGCGCCATTGGGAAATTGGGGAAGCATTTTATCACACCGATCTTGGTGTCATCAGATGCTTTGAGGGCAGAGGAGAGATCTAGGGTCTAATAGACCCCAATTTTTTCAAAAAAGAGTACCTGTCACTACCTATTGCTATCATAGGGGATATTTACATTCCCCGAGATAACAATAAAAATGATTAAAAAAAAAAAATATGAAAGGAACAGTTTAAAAATAAGATAAAAAAAGCAGAAAAATAATAAAGAAAAAAAAAAAAAAAAAAAAAGCACCCCTGTCGCCCCCTGCTCTCGCGCTAAGGCGAACGCAATCGGCGGTCTGTCGTCAAACGTAAACAGCAATTGCACCATGCATGTGAGGTATCACCGCGAAGGTCAGATCGAGGGCAGTAATTTTTGCAGTAGACCTCCTCTGTAGATCTAAAGTGGTAACCTGTAAAGGCTTTTAAAGGCTTTTAAAAATTTATTTATTTTGTTGCCACTGCACGTTTGTGCGCAATTTTAAAGCATGTCATGTTTGGTATCCATGTACTCGGCCTAAGATCATCTTTTTTATTTCATCAAACATTTGGGCAATATAGTGTGTTTTAGTGCATTAAAATTTAAAAAAGTGTGTTTTTTCCCCAAAAAATGCGTTTGAAAAATCGCTGCGCAAATACTGTGTGAAAAAAAAAAATGAAACACCCACCATTTTAATCTGTAGGGCATTTGCTTTAAAAAAATATATAATGTTTGGGGGTTCAAAGTAATTTTTTTGCAAAAAAAAAATAACTTTTTCATGTAAACAATAAGTGTCAGAAAGGGCTTTGTCTTCAAGTGGTTAGAAGAGTTGGTGATGTGTGACATAAGCTTCTAAATGTTGTGCATAAAATGCCAGGACAGTTCAAAACCCCCCCAAATGACCCCATTTTTGAAAGTAGACACCCCAAGCTATTTGCTGAGAGGCATGTCGAGTCCATGGAATATTTTATATTGCGACACAAGTTGCGGGAAAGAGACACATTTTTTTTTTTTTTTTACACAAAGTTGTCACTAAATGTTATATTGCTCAAACATGCCATGGGAATATGTGAAATTACACCCCAAAATACATTCTGCTGCTTCTCCTGAGTACGGGGATACCACATGTGTGAGACTTTTTGGGAGCCTAGCCGCGTACGGGACCCCAAAAACCAAGCACCGCCTTCAGGCTTTCTAAGGGCGTGAATTTTTGATTTCACTCTTCACTGCCTATCACAGTTTCGGAGGCCATGGAAAGCCCAGGTGGCACAAACCCCCCCAAATGACCCCATTTTGGAAAGTAGACACCCCAAGCTATTTGCTGAGAGGTATAGTGAGTATTTTGCAGACCTCACTTTTTGTCACAAAGTTTTGAAAATTGAAAAAAGAAAAAAAAAAATGTTTTTTCTTGTCTTTCTTCATTTTCAAAAACAAATGAGAGCTGCAAAATACTCACCATGCCTCTCAGCAAATAGCTTGGGGTGTCTACTTTCCAAAATGGGGTCATTTGGGGGGGGTTTTGTGCCACCTGGGCATTCCATGGCCTCCGAAACTGTGATAGGCAGTGAAGAGTGAAATCAAAAATTTTCACCCTTAGAAATCCTGAAGGCGGTGATTGGTTTTCGGGGTCCCGTACGCGGCTAGGCTCCCAAAAAGTCCCACACATGTGGTATCCCCATACTCAGGAGAAGCAGCTAAATGTATTTTGGGGTGCAATTCCACATATGCCCATGGCCTGTGTGAGCAATATATCATTTAGTGACAACTTTATGCAAAAAAAAAAAAAAAAGTGTCACTTTCCCACAACTTGTGTCAAAATATAAAATATTCCATGGACTCAATATGCCTCTCAGCAAATAGCTTGGGGTGTCTACTTTCCAAAATGGGGTCATTTTGGGGGGTTTTGTGCCACCTGGGCATTCCATGGCCTCCGAAACTGTGATAGGTAGTGAGGAGTAAAATCAAAAATTTACACCCTTAGAAATCCTGAAGGTGGTGATTGGTTTTCGGGGGCCCGTACGCGGCTAGGCTCCTAAAAAGTCCCACACATGTGGTATCCCCATACTCAGGAGAAGCAGCTGAATGTATTTTGGGGTGCAATTCCACATAGGCCCATGGCCTGTGTGAGCAATATATCATTTAGTGACAACTTTTTGTAAATATTTTTTTTTTTGGTCATTATTCAATCACTTGGGACAAAAAAAATAAATATTCAATGGGTTCAACATGCCTCTCAGCAATTTCCTTGGGGTGTCTACTTTCCAAAATGGGGTCACTTGGGGGGGTTTTGTACTGCCCTGCCATTTTAGCACCTCAAGAAATGACATAGGCAGTCATAAACTAAAAGCTGTGTAAATTACAGAAAATGTACCCTAGTTTGTAGACGCTATAACTTTTGCGTAAACCAATAAATATACGCTTATTGACATTTTTTTTACCAAAGACATGTGGCCGAATACATTTTGGCCTAAATGTATGACTAAAATTTAGTTTATTGGATTTTTTTTATAACAAAAAGTAGAAAATATCATTTTTTTTCAAAATTTTCGGTCTTTTTCCGTTTATAGCGCAAAAAATAAAAACCGCAGAGGTGATCAAATACCATCAAAAGAAAGCTCTATTTGTGGGAAGAAAAGGACGCAAATTTCGTTTGGGTACAGCATTGCATGACCGCGCAATTAGCAGTTAAAGCGACGCAGTGCCAAATTGGAAAAAGACCTCTGGTCCTTAGGCAGCATAATGGTCCGGGGCTCAAGTGGTTATACAGCAATCAGTGCTAAACAAATGCACTGATTCCTGTGTAAATGACACTGGCAGTGAAGGGGTTAACCACTAGGTGGCAGTGTAGGGGTTAAGTGTGTCCTAGGGGCGTGTTTCTAACTGTAGGGGGGATGGGCTGTGTATGACATGTGGCCGATCTCTGCTCCAATGACAGGGAGCAGAGATCAGGGACACTGTCACTAGGCAGAACGGGGAGGTGCTTGTTTACATTAGCATCTCCCCGTTCTTCCTCCCCGTGAGGCGATCGCGGGTATCCCCGCGGTTTCAATCGAAACCGCGGGACCCGCAGGGAACGTACAGGTACGTGATTCTGCCTGTACGCGCCCTTCTGCCGCAGTATATCTGCGTGAGGCAGTCGTCAAGCGGTTAAAGAGGTCCTGTCATGCTTTTTTTTTCTATTACAAGGGATGTTTACATTCCTTGTAATAAGAAAAAAAGTGATCCAAAATTTTTTTTTTTAAAAGGACAGTGTAAAAATAAATAAAGAAGTAAAATAAAATTTAAAAAGCCCCTCCCTCCGAGCTTGCGCGCAGAAGCGAACGCATACGTAAGTTGCGCCCACATAAGAAAATGGTGTTCAAACCTCACATGTGAGGTATTGCCATGATCGGTAGAGTGAGAGCAATAAATCTAGCCCTAGACCTCCTCTGTAGCTCAAAACTTATAACCTGTAGAAATTTTTAAATGTTGCCTATGGCATGACACATTGGGTATCAATTTACTCGGCATAGCATCTTTCACAATATAGAAAAAATTGGGCTAACTTGACTGTTTTGATAAGACCCCTGCGCAAATACGGTGTGACATAAAGTATTGCAACGACCGCCATTTTATTCTCTAGGGTGACCAGGGAAAAAAAAATATATAATGTTTGGGGTTCTAAGTACTTTTATAGCAAAAAAAATATGATTTTTAACTTAAACAGGTGTCAAAAATAGGCCTGGTCCTTAAGTGGTTAACATAAAAATATATCTTTTTATACTGTATTGTTATATGGTTTGGACATTTAAAATGAAATATAAAACACCACAATATAATCAAATTAAAATTATGAAAAAAAATTCTGCATTGATAATACTGGGGAAAATATACCAAATTAGAACTATACTGCTATAATAATAGTAATCATAATATGGGCGTTATCAATAATGCCCATATCAGGATCACTTTTAATTATATTATAATATAGTACTGTGTGTGTATAATATAAATATAGTGTATATTGGATTGAACCACTGAAGGGAAGAATTTATCAATAATTGCCTTCAAAGAGTTGCCAACATCCCGAATTAGTGGAAAAAATAATATATATATATATATATATATATATATATATATATATATATATATATATATATATATTAATATTATAATACTAGAATCGTGGTATTTGCCTTCCCCATGTAAAAATGTCAGCCTTTTCTTGTTACTTTTTGTTCCCCATTCGTACTTTTGCGTTCTCTCCTTTTATGGCACTGGTCACTGTGGGGTTCTCCCTATGGAAAAACTGCACCTGGTCTCCTTCTAGTTGTAGTTTTTGGAAAAGGAAAAGGGTGCATGATTACCGCACGCCTTCTTCTGTTAACAGGTGCGATAGGCAAGAGGGAGGAAGGGGGGGATCACATGGATTGATTGGTAGCTATGCTAATAGCTGCTTTTGTCATCACAGCACTGTCCCTCATAGGGTGCAAACAGCGGCAGTCTTTGGGGGGCAGGTAAGCAGCGGTCTGCAAGAGTGATGGATCACGCGTTACAGCGGCAAAAACAAACTACGGCGCCTGTGCTGAAGTGCCATTCAAAATTATTTATCTTTATTTCCTAAAACAAAGGACATAAATTGTGGGTCCCATGCAAGTACCAAAAATGGGCAGCAGCCCCAGCCAATGCCTATAGAAGGAAGGAGTCCCTGCCAAGCATCCACCCCTGAGGGAGAATCATCTCAGCATTGTCACTGGAGGTAGTACAGCGCTTTATATCAGTGGTCTCCAAACTGTGGCCCTTTGCTTGCCTTTATCGGTCCCTTGAGACATTATTCCTGCCACTGACACCAACAATGGTGTATAATTCATTCCACTGACAACAAAAATATTCCTCCTACTGACACCAACTATTTCCACCCCTAATACCAAGGACCAGGCATTGTTTACTCCCACTGGGCACAGTCCGGCCCCCCTAAAGTCTGAAGGACAGTAAACGGACCCTTTATTTAGAAAGTTTGGAGACCCATTTTTATAGAATTATTTCACAGCTTTGTTCCCCTTTATATGAAAGTCATTGTTCACCACGTAACCCCTGGTGTAGGTCATTAACTTCAAGTACCCATTCACTAGGTGTACATGTATTACTGCTATCATGGGTCAGATTTTTCCCAAACAATCCATTCATTTGTAAAGAACTAAAATACTTTTTGCCATTTTGTGTTATTACTTTTGTCTCGTTCTATGCCCATTCTAATTGTAACTGCCGGGTTTCCTCCGGTAAGGTTAGTTGGTATGGTTTGTAGGTATATGTCTTATGAGACGAGATTTCTTCTTGCTGCTCTCCATCTAACATCCATTGCCCTTAAGTTCGTAAGATGTGGAGCAGGGTTCACTATGGAGACTTTTCCTTTAGCTGTATGGTTCAGTATTGGATGCCCAGTATTATAATGGTGATTTCGGCTCAACGTTCACGTCAAGCCGTCTAACCTATACTTGCCGCTTTGGAATAGGTATCAGATGCCCATAACCAAAAACCAAAATGGCGTTTGCGGCCTGATGCTTACGTCTCAGAACAAGGTCTGGTCCTATTTATGGTGGTGTGTCATTGTGTTGCCCGACCCCCATTGAAAACGTCACCTATGACGAAACGCATCTGGGAGGGCACGCACTGACGTCACCACGCTGTTGTGAGGAGGACGGGCTCCTGTGTTTGCCGGCCGGCACTTGTTTCTATGCGAGTTTTTATCCTACCTATTTTTCTTTTTCCTGAGCCCACCGGGAGTACATCTCAAGTATGGCCATAATCCAGTGAGTCACTTAGGTGGAGGCCATTATCAGGTCCATTACCAGGTGCATTCCTGTGTGTGTCCAACAGCTGTCCTTGTAAGTAAAAGGCTGTGGCTGGGCTACAGCCGATCGCTTCCCTTTTCCTACTATCTGGTAAGCAAGCAATTTGTACGGTGGTCGGGCACTTCTTTCATTATGTGTGGTTTCACTGTGGTGTTGATCAAGAACTAAATTCATGGACTGTGTGGATTTATGAATTTATGGACTACTTTCACTATTTATGTATTTAATGTTATGGGTGCAGCTCTCTCCCAACCTGTTATTACTTGTTTAAAGCCGAACTCCAACCTCACCGGTTTCTCTCCCATTGGAAAACTCTGTTGCCTTATACAGGTGATACTCGAAAAATTAGAATATCGTGTAAAGTTCATTTATTTCACTAATGCAACTTAAAAGGTGAAACTAATATATGAGATAGACTCATTAGATGCAAAACAAGATAGTTCAAGCCGTGATTTGTCATAATTGTGATGATTATGGCTTACGGCTCATGAAAACCCCAAATCCACAATCTCAGAAAATTAGAATAGTACATGCAATCAATAAAACAAGGATTGTACATAGAACAATATCGGACCTCTGAAAAGTATAAGCATGCATATGTACTCAGTACTTGGTTTGGGCCCCTCAATGCGGCGTGGCATGGAAACTATCAGCCTCCGGCACTGCTGAGGTGTTATGGAAGACCAGGATGCTTCAATAGCGGCCTTCAGCTCTTCTGCATTGTTCGGTCTCATGTCTCTCATCTTTCTCTTGGCAATGCCCCATAGATTCTCTATGAGGTTCAGGTCAGGCGAGTTTGCTGGCCAATCAAGCACAGTAATCCCACGGCCATTGAACCAGGTTTTGGTGCTTTTGGCAGTGTGGGCGGGTACCAAGTCCTGCTGGAAAATGAAGTCAGCATCCCCATAGAGCTCGTCTGCGGAAGGAAGCATGAAGTGCTCCAAAATCTCCTGCTAGACGGCTGTGTTGACTCTGGACTTAATGAAGCACAGTGGACCAACACCAGCAGATGACATGGCTCCCCAAATCAACACAGACCGTGGAAACTTCACACTGGACTTCAAGCATCTTGCAGTGTGTGCCTCTCCATTCTTCCTCCATACTCCGGGTCCTTGGTTTCCAAATGAGATGCAAAATTTGCTCTCATCAGATAAGAGGACTTTGGACCACTGAGCAACAGACCAGGACTGTTTTTCTTTAGCCCAGGTAAGACGCTTCTGAAGTTGTTTGTTGTTCAGGAGTGGCTTGACAAGAGGAATACGACATTTGAAGCCCATGCTCAGGATCCATCTGTGTGTGGTGGCTCTTGATGTACTGACTTCAGCCTCAGTCCACTCCTTGTGAAAGTCCCCAACACTTTTGAATGGCCTTTTCCTGACAATTCTCTCCAGACTGCGGTCATCCCTGCTGCTTGTGCACCTTTTTTCTTCCACGCTTTTCCCTTCCACATAACTTTCTATTAATGTGCTTTGATTCAGCACTTTGGGAACATCCAACTTCTTTTGCAATTACCTTTTGAGGCTTTCCCTCCTTATGTCAATGATGGTTTTTTGCACAACTGTCAGGTCAGCAGTCTTTCCCATGATTGTGATTCCTACTGAACCAGACTGAGAGACCATTTAAAGCAGGGGTCTCAAACTGGCGGCCCTTCAGCTGTTGCAAAACTACAAGTCCCATGAGGCATTGCAAGGCTGATAGTTACAAGCATGACTCCCACAGGAAGAGGCATGATGGGACTTGTAGTTTAACAACAGCTGGAGGGCCACCAGTTTGAGACCCCTGATTTAAAGGCTCAGGAACCCTTTGCAGGTGTTATGGCTTAATTAGCTGATTCGAGTGGGACACTTTGAGCCTAGAATATTGCACCTTTTCACAATATTCTAATTTTCTGAGATTGTGGATTTGGGGTTTTCATGAGCTGTAAGGCATAATCATCACAATTATGACAAATCACGGCTTGAACAATCTTGCTTTGCATGTAATGAGTCTATCTCATATATTAGTTTCACCTTTTAAGTTGCATCAGTAAAATAAATGAACTTTTGCACGATATTCAAATTTTTCTAGTATCACCTGTAAATTGTCTTCTGCTCCCCTCCCCACTGTGTGCGTCTGAATTTTCTTTAAAGGACATTGCAGCGGGCAAAGGTTCTGTTTATGCAATGCCCCAACCTCCCACAAGATCCACTGACCATTATAGAATTGTTCCCACTACTTCCCCAGGCTTCAAGGGAGTGCAGTTCTATGTGGTGCACACAACTTCCATAGAGCCAGTTCTATCTGCACGAGAAAGTGTTTGCTGCAGAACCCATCCCTTAACTGTGTAAACCAGATTTATGAATTATTTTACAGCAATCAGTATGTTGCTCAGACTACTTACTGTCTTATGGTGTGCGGTGGGATCCAGACTGCAAACGCATATAACATGCAGCATCTGATTTTTTTTTTTTTTGGTCATTTATGGTTCACATTTAGACAAAGCTGTGTTTATAAGCATAGAAAAGGCATGATAGCTGGGGGGGTGAAACAATCACTGCAAAAGATGTGCTGGCTCCACCTGACTTTTCCCACCGAGTGCACAGCAGGATGAAAAAAGAAGCCGAACAGTCACGTGACCATCCATTCATAGAAAAGCACACAGATAAATGTTTAAATAGAGGCAGAGTGTAGCTCTGCTTTAAAACTGAACTCCGAGCTCTCTGGAAAGGTAATTTCCGACCTTTAATCAACATGTTTTTTTGCTTTTCAATTCAGCCATCCACCTACTGATAAAACCCAACCTGAATTCTGAAGAAGGAGGGTTCAAGTGTCTTTATTACCGTTTTGTAAGACCAGTGGGCGTTATGCCTGCAACTTCCCCTGGCCACTGGTCTTGCAATATCCCCTGTGTATTTCCCTGTACAGCAAGCTGCAATGTTATTTAGTCACTGCTTGCTGTGGCGCAAGGGACCAGGCAGCTCAGACTCCTGGTGTGTCCAACCACTGGCATAGCATACCATTACCGCACACTTTGACTGGCAGGCCTGGTCTGTCCTGCCCACCATTACTACATATGAAAATAAACTAAAGGTAAAAAGGTGATGGAGCTACTAAACATCACATATATAGTGAATTAACATCGTAAAAACGTATAAAATAGATTATATATATATATACACACACACACACCATGTGGATAATCATTTGCAAACAAAAAAAGTCTAATGTGACAAACCCAACACAAAAAAAAAAAAAAAAAAAAAAAAAGCTTCACCACGAGTGCACGAGGTAGATGGCAACTTACCAAAGGTGTTTGACCACTTTTTACAGTAGGTCAAAGTACGCTTTATTTGAATAAACCAGATGGATCCTGAGTTTACACCTCTCCACTTTGAGAATCCCTCCCGCAAAAGCTGGGGATATGGGAACAGACTCCACCAGGGACACAAAGAAGAACTTTTTAAATAAAACTTACTACACCATAAAAGTTCTTCTTTGTGTCCGTGGTGGAGTCTGTTCCCATATCCCCAGCTTTTATGGGAGGGATTCTCAAAGTGGAAAGGAACCCATACTTAGATGTCACATATTGGACCCAGAAATGTTGAATCCTCACTCGGATGTACATTTCACCATACTGGTGTCTTCCCGACGACATCAGTACGGTGACATGTCGGAGTGGGGGATTCGTCATTTCCAGGTCCCATACGTGCCGTCTATCTAAGTAGTATATCCAGAGCAAGGCGTGGATCGGCATGAGCCTGGTATACCCTATCCGCAACATGCTGTAGACTCCTTAGTGCTGGGATTGGCACAGTCACATGCGAGTGCAACTTTTTAGACAAGCCTTTAAATAAAACGTACTACACCATAAAGTTCTTCTTTTGTGTCCCTGGTGGAGTCTGTTCCCATATCCCCAGATTTGGCCGGAGGGATTCTCAAAGTGGAGAGGTGTAAACCCAGGAAAAAAACCTTTTATGGTGTAGTATGTTTTATGTAAAAAGATTTTTTTTTTCCTGGGTTTACACCTCTTCACTTTGAGAATCCCTCCCACAAAAGCTGGGGATATGGGAACAGACTCCACCAGGGACACAAAGAAGAACTTTTATGGTGTAGTAAGTTTTATTTAAAAAGTTCTTCTTTGTGTCCCTGGTGGAGTCTGTTCCCATATCCCCAGCTTTTGCGGGAGGGATTCTCAAAGTGAAGAGGTGTAAACTCAGGATCCATCTGGTTTATTAAAATAAAGCGCATTTTGACCTACCGTAAAAAGTGGTCAAACACCTTTGGTAAGTTGCCATCTACCTCATGTGCACAAGCATTTTTTTTGAAGATACATCAAACTAGAAGGGTTTTTTTTATTTCCTTATTTGGTGTTGGGTTTGCCTCATTGGACTTTATTAGTTTGCAAATGGTGTGTGTATATCTCATATATATATAGATATAGATATAGAGAGAGAGAGAGAGAGAGACATATATATCTCATTTTCTACTATGTTAATTCACTATATATGTGATGTTTAGTAGTGCCAACACCTTTTACCTTTAGTTTATTTTCATGTTGGAGTGTCTGTTTTCACTCGTTTTAAAGGGGCGGCTACACAATTTTAAAGCAGGGGTCCGCCCACCGCTGCAGTAATTAAAAGCCAGCAGCTGCTGACTTAATAGATCGGACACTTACCTGTCCTGGAGCCCAGGGATGTTGGCACCGCAGCTGATGCCTCCATTGTGAGTAAGGGAACCCAGCAGTGTAGCCTTACGCCGGGAACTCTACTGCGCATACGTGAGGCTCTGCTCCTCTCTCCTTCTGGCCCGGTGGCTGGGAAGTAGCAGGGAGTCTGAACAGTGACGCAAATATCCGCAGCCGAGGCTCCCGGAAGTGGGGAGAGGTATCCTAATCCCCCCCCCCCCCAGAAAGGTGCCAAATGTGGCACCGGAGGGGGGGGGGGGGGGAGGGAGGGAAGAGTACAATGAGCGGAAGTTCCACTTTTGGGTGGAACTCCGCTTTAATTTCACATTTAGGTGCCATCATCAGCCACATTGTTTACGCTACTACTGGTGAGCCAAAAACCTGCCTACAATATAACCCACATTCACACTCCCTGTTGGCTCTAAATCCTATTGCATGATGGGAGTTGTAGTTTGTTCTTGCAAACAGGATGTGACCTCACTTCTTGTCTTTCAGAGAGGTCAATGCTGCATGAATACTGCCCCCAAATGACCGGGTATAGTAGCGGATTCTAATTCAAAGAGATGACAGACTTTTTTCGATCAAGAGAAATGACACAGAAACTAGGTTGCTAGAGAAAAAAAAAAAATTAAACATGTTTGTTATGTACAGTATATATGGACAGAAAATGTGGGTAAAAATTTGTAACCAGGCTCCAGTTCAGCTTTAAATTTTAAGTGTTATGATGAGGTGTTGTGGCTCACATTCTAGCTAAACAGATCAACTTTCGAGTTATTCACTTTTATTTTTAAATATTACAAGTATTGTATAAAAAAAAAAGACTGTCATCCATAACAGTCATCCCATAGCAGCTCTGACCAGAGCCCAACATCACACACATTGGTATTAGTGTGGACCATTTTCTCCATTTCCCAGCTGTTCAGCAGAATTTCTGTTGCTCGGTGTATCCAGAGAGGTTCATTGGTGGTTCCAGGATTCTCCAGTCATATGCATTAGTAGGAGGGTCTCAGTTAATGGCAGCTTTCATCTTTTCCACATCTGGCCGAACTTTGAATCTTTTCAGGTAATCTGCCTCTGTATGCTGCGAAGATACAATAAAATAATGTCTGAGATATAGGAAAAAGGAAAGTAAATGGTCTATTAAAAGGGGATTTTTACTTTAAAAGAGACATTGTCACTTTGACCATTTAAAGGTGACCAGTTCTCTTGTAAGAACTAGCCCCCTCCCCATCCATCAGAGGAGGTTAACTCCTCCTTCCCTGTCAACTATCGGAGCCTGCAATTGGCCGATCAGGCCCAAGCACTGCATCTCGGGGGAGGAGCTCACAAGCTGCTTAAAGCGGAGTTCCGCCGATTTTTTATTTTTATTTTTTAAAGTCAGCAGCTACAAATACTGCAGCTGCTGACTTTTCAAATATGAACATTTACCTGTCCAGGGCGCCCGCGATGTCGGCACCCGAAGCCAATCTGTCCCTCGGCTCTTGGGTGGTGCTGCCGCCGCCATCTTTGGTAAGGGAATCAGAAAGTGAAGCCTTCGGCTTCACTTCCTGGTTCCCTAATGCGCATGCGCGACTCGCACTCCCACTGGCCCTTGCTGTCTCCTGGGACCCATGTTTCTCCCAGAAGACAGCAGGGGGGAGGGGACAGGAAGTGGCGTAGATACCCACGGGTGGCGTATCTATGCCCGGAAGTGGGAGCAAAATACCTGTATTAGACAGGTATCTGCTCCCCCCTCCAAGGTGCCAAATGTGACACCGGAGGGGGGGGAGGATTCCGAAATGCGGAAGTTCCATTTTTGGGTAGAACTCCGCTTTAAAGCCCAGAAGCACCAAGGGCTGTGCCCAACTGGTATAGCAGTGGGAGGAGGTTTTGTTTCTTCGAGAGAACCTGTCACTTTTCAACTTATCCCACAGCGTTGCTTTCTAAGAAAAGTTAATCACCGTGAAATAGACTCCCCTCCAGAGGTGGTTCTGGTCAGCTCAGTAGATTGCTTTAAAAAGGCCTGGATTCTTTCCTAAACGTACATAATATAACGGGGTACTGACATTTACAGGTAAAAGTTGATCCAGGGAACATCTGATTGCCTCTCGGGGGATCAGGAAGGAATTTTTTTTCTCCTGCTGTAGCAAATTGGATCATGCTTTGCTGGGGGTTTTCCCTCTTCCTCTGGATCTACTGTGGGTATAGGATTGTGTATATGGCATTTTATGATTTTTTTTTTTTTTTTTTTTTTATTGGCTGAACTGAATGGACTTTTTTCAACCTGACTAACTATAAAGAAAATTCTTCAGCCATAAAACTTTTCCTGTTAACAATGTTTTATACTTTAAAGTGTTTGTCAACCTATAAAGAAAAAAAATGGATCCTGTTCCTTTAAAGCATGAACAGCACAATGCTTGTGCTGTGTCATTTGGCCCCTTCTATCATCTAAAAATACCTGGCTGATCCTGCCTGGTTCTGCCCTCTCCCTGTAAACTGACCACGGTTTATCATGGCTGCTGAGCCCCGACATCGTGGTCAGTTTATATGCCTTCATCATCTGCAGCCCTTCTGTCCCCCCCCCCCCCCCCTATCCTCGCTGCCTGTCAGATCCTCCTCCCCTCCTGCCGCTATCGTAACTCAGTGTTCTTTTTACAATCCCCTCTGTATAGTATTATAGTAAATAATGTCCCCAGTGTATATGTTTTTACAAAAAAATAAGCCACTATATATCTTATTTTATAGCGCCGCTCACATGACCAGCCACCTCTTTCCTTCTCTCCTCCTCCAGGTTGATGCCAGTGGGGGATTCTCATCCCCATCCGCTATAGCTGTCAGATCGAGAGAGGTGGCCGGTCATGTGGGTGCCGAGCAGTGCTATAAAATAAGGTATATAGCGGCTTCTTTAGGAAAAATAATAAAAAAATACACACACTGGGGACATTAACTGTAACAGACGGGATTGTAAAAAGAACACCAAGTGGCTTAACAACCACTTTTAAGTTTAGATACACTTTACAGGGTACCCATACCAATTGCAGTCACTTTGCCCTGCTGACCCCCCTCCGGCCTGCTTGTTTGTCTCTGGGACTCTTATGGGAAGACTTACCCATTCTGTAGCTAAACTGGCCCTAAGCAGAATTCACACTGGTGCGGTTAATAGCGTTTTACTGCACTGTAAAAACGCCAGTCACTGCTAAACAGAGAAAAACTATTGTTTTCTCTGTGTCCTTTTCACACTGAAAACGCAGCATGGAGCTGTGCTGCAGTGATCAAATCTTACTTCATTACTGGTAGAAGTCAGCGGAGAGGTCATAACCATTCCATATGTTTAATAATGTTCATTATCTGAGATCAGTTCTCTTACCTGCTTGACCTGAAGCTGGACCCCTTCTGGCTGATTCATCATGAGGGCCTCCAGGATAATAGGGGCCAGTGTAGCCTTGAGGCCACTTACCTAAAGAAAAGACCACCGTGAATAGCCGACACCATCAATCAACACTTTACACATCAAACATATTTCCCTGTAAAATAGCCAATGACAGCAGATCACGGAAGTGGACAGAAGCTGGTTATCAGCTTTTTCCTCGCGCTGTCAGTGTGAAGAAAAGAAGAAAGCCATTAACTAGCTTCTGTTAGAGGAACATCGTTCCCACGGGGTGCACATCAGTGCTGCTAATTAGTGACCTTCAGTGCTGCTAATCAGTGCCCCCTATCAGTACCGCTAACCAGTGCCCACCAGTACCGCTAACCAGTGCCACCTATCAGTTCCGCCAACTAGTGCCACCTATCAGTACCGCTAACCAGTGCCCCCTATCAGTACCGCTAACCAGTGCCCCCTATCAGTACCGCTAACCAGTGCCACTTATCAGTTCCGCCTACTAGTGCAGCCTCATCAGCGCACATCAATGAAGTAGAAAAATTACCTGTTTGCAAAATTTTATAACAGAGTATGAAAAACTTTATTTTATTTTTTTATTTCAGTCTTTTTTTGGGTTTGTTTAGCAAAAAATAAAAAAGCCTGTGGTGATTAAATATCACCAAAAGAAAGCTCTGTGTGGAAAAAAAAAAAAAAAAAAGATAAAACTGTCATATGGATACAGTGTTGCATGACCGCACAATTCAAAGTCTGAGAGCGCTGAAAGCTGAAACTTGGCGAGGGCACTTGCCCAACAGGCAAGTGAAGTGGTTAGAGCCGGTTCACACAGGGGCGACTTGTCAGGCGACCTAGCCGCCTGACAAGTCGCCTCCCGCTCTGTACAATGAAACCGTTCTAATAGGAGCGACGCAAGGCGCTCCGACTTAGAAAAAGGTTCCTGTACTACTTTGGGGGCGACTTGCATAGACTTCTATACAGAAGTCATTTTGCAAGTCGCCGCGGAAGTCGTTTGCAGGTTGCCTCGCTGAGGCGACCTGCAAGTCGTGCTGCCCCTGTGTGAACCTGGGCTTAGAGTAAAAACACTGCAATTATGTGTTTAAAATACTTTTTTTTTTTTTATGTGCAGTTACCTGAAACTTTTTCAGTTGGTGACAGAGTCTCTGTTGAATTGCTTGGTAACACAAATTGCTAATCAGCCAATCACATGGCAGCATCGCAATGCATTTAGGCATCTAGACGCAGTGAAGATGACTTGCTGAAGTTCAAACCGAGCATCAGAATGTGGAAGAAAGGGGATTTAAGTGACTTTGAACGTGGCATGGTTTGTTGGTGTCAGACGGGCTGGTCTGAGCATTTCAAAAACTGCTGATCTACTGGGATTTTCACACACAACCATCTCTCGGGTTTATAGAGAATGGGCCGAAAAAGAGAAAATATCCAGTGAGCGGCAGTTGTGTGGAGGAAAATGCCTTGCTTGATGTCAGAGGAGAATGGGCAGACTGGTTCAATATGATAGGAAGGCAACAGTAACTCAAATAACCTCTCGTTACATCCAAGGTATGCAGAATACCATCTCTGAACGCACAACACATCGAAGTTTGAAGCAGATGGGCTACAGCAGCAGAAGACCACACCGGGTGCCACTCCTGTCCGCTAAGAACAGGAAACTGAGGCTACAATTCACACAGGATCACCAAAATTGGACAACAGAAGATTGGAAAAACGTTGCCTGGTCTGATGAGTCTCGATTTCAGCTGTGACATTCAGATGGTAGGATCAGAATTTGGTGTAAACAACATGAAATCATGGATCCATCCTGTCTTGTATCAATGGTTCAGGCTGGTGGTGGTGTAATGGTGGGGGGGATATTTTCTTGGCACACTTTAGGCCACTAAGTACCAATTGAGCATAGTTTAAACGCCACGGCCTACCCGAGTATTGTTGCTGACCATGTCCATCACAATGTCCTCCACAGTCACAAGATCTCAATCCAATAGAGCACCTTTGGGATGTGGTGGAACTGGAGATTGGCATCATGGATGTGCAGCTGACAAATCTGCAGCAACTCTGTGATGCTGTCATGTCACTATGGACCAAAATCTCTGAGGAACGTTTCCAACACCTTGTCGAATCTATTCCATGAAGAATGAAGGCAAAAGGGGGTCCAACCCAGGACTAGCAAGGTGTACCCAATAAAGTGGCCGGTGAGTGTATGTTTCTGGATTGTGGGAGGCAGGGAGAACATACAGACCTAATGCAGAGTGTGTTCTTGCTCTTAAAGCGGAGTTCCACCCAAAAGTTGAACTTCCGCTTATCTGTTTCCTCCCCCCCTCTCTGGTGCCACATTTGGCACCTTTCGGGGGGAGAGCAGGTACCTGTTTTTGAAAAGTACCCTGTCCCTACTTCCGCTGGACCTCGCCGTGGCGAGGCACCTCAAACGTTCGCCCGCCCCCCCCCCCTCCTCCTCCTCCTCCCCCCCCTGCTGCCGGGCCAGTAAGAGCGCAGCGTGCTTCACACATGTGCATTAGGGACCCAGCCGTGAAGCCGCAAGGTACCCTTGCCGGCAATGGCGGTGGCAGCACCCCACAGCTGGTGGAAACATTGGCTGCAGTGCCGACATCGCTGGACTCCAGGACAGGTAAGTGTCCTAATATTAAAAGTCAGCAGCTACAGTATGTGCAGCTGCTGACTTTCATTTTTGGAGGGGGGGGGGGGGGGGGGAGGCTGGAACACACTTTAACCACTTGACCACTGGGCACTTAAACCCCCTTAATAACCAGACCAATTTTCAGCTTTTGGTGCTCTCACATTTTGAATGACAATTACTCAGTCATGCAACACTGTATCTATATGAATTTTTTGTCCTTTTTTTCACACAAATAGAGCTTTCTTTTGGTGGTATTTAATCACCGCTGGGTTCTTTATTTTTTGCACTATAAAAGAAAAAAGACCGAAAAATCTGTAAAAAAAATAAATTTTTCTTCGTTTCTGTTATAAAATTTTGAAAATTAGTAATTTTTCTTCATATATTTTGGCCCAAATTTATACCGCTACATATCTTTGGTAAAAATAACCCAAATTAGTGTATATTATTTGGTCTTTGTGAAAGTTATAGCGTCCACAAGCTATGGTACCAATATCTGAAAATTGATCACACCTGAAGTACTGACGGCCTATCTCATTTCTTGAGGCCCTAACATGCCAGAAAAGTACAAATACCCCCCAAATGACCCCTTTTTGGAAAGAAGACATTTCAAGGTATTTAGAAAGATGCATGATGAGTTTTTTGAAGTTGTCATTTTTTCCCACAATTCTTTGCAAAATCAAGTTTTTTTTTTTTTTCTTTTTTTTTTTTTCACAAAATTGTCATATTAGCAGGTTATTTCTCACACACAGCATATGCATACCACAAATTACACCCCAAAACACATTCTGCTATTACTCCTGAGTATGGCGATACCACATGTGTGAGACTTTTACACAGCGTGGCCACATACAGAGGCCCAACATGCAGGGGAGCACCTTCAGGCGTTCTGGAGCACCCAGGCCAATTCTGACATTTCTCTCCTACATGTAAAAATCATCATTTATTTGCTAGAAAATTACATAGAACCCCAAAACATTATATATGTTTTTTTAGCAAAGACCCTAGAGAATACAATAGCGGTCATTGCAACTTTTTATCTCGCACGATATTTGCGCAGCAATTTTTGGAACGCGTTTTTTTTGGAAAAAAAACTGTTTTTTGCTTTAAAAAAAAACAAAACAGTAAGGTTAGCCCAATGTTTTTGCATAATATGAAAGATGAAGTTACGCCGAGTTAATAGATACCTAACATGTCACCTTTCAAAATTGCACACGCTTGTGGAATGGCGCCAAACTTCACCACTTAAAAATCCCCATAGGCGACGCTTTAAAATTTTTTACTGGTTACAAATTTTGAGTTACAGAGGAGGTCTAGGGCCAAAATTATTGCTCTCGCTCTACCGATCGCAGCGATACCTCACATGTGTGGTTTGAACACCGTTTTCATATGTGGGCGGGACTTACGTATGCGTTCGCTTCTGCATGCGAGCACACGGACAGGGGCGCTTTAAAAAAATTTTATTTTTTTTTATTGTTCATTTTACTTTATTTATTTTAGTTTGACACTTTTTTCCAAAAAAAAAAAATTTTTTGATCACTTTTATTCCTATTACAAGGAATGTAAACATCCCTTGTAATAGGAATATGGCATGACAGGTCCTCTTTACAGTGAGATATGGGGTCAATAAGACCCCACATCTCACCTCTAGGCTGTTCCTGAAATAAAAAAAAAAAAAAAAAAAAAAAAAAGATCCTGGCTTCGATCATAGCGGTGAGTCGGTAGAAGCACCGGAGGGCGGCGGGAGGGGGGGGCGTCCCCTCTCGCCTCCCGTAAGAACGATCAAGCAGTGTAACAGCCACTACGATCATTCTTATGGTGTAGGGAATCGCCGGCTGAAAAAGATGATATCTAAATGATGCCTGTAGCTGCACCCATCATTCAGATATCCCCGCACAAAGTCAAGGACGTCGTATGACGGAAGGCGGGAAGTGGTTAAAACGCTTTTTTTTTTTTTTAACACAAAGTTGTCCATTTATACAATATTTCTAACACATAACATGTACATACCAAAAATGACCCCCCAAAATAGATTCTCCTACTATTCCTGAGTACGGCGATACCACATGTGTGAGACTTCCACAGCCTGGCCACATACAGAGGCCGAGTACGGCTGAGCATGGCTGGGTATTGCAGAGTATCGCCGAGTATGACTGGGTATGGCAGAGTATGGCTGGGTATCACCGAGTATTGCAGAGTATGGCTGGGTATCACCGAGTATTGCAGAGTATGGCTGGGTATGGCAGAGTATTGCGGGTTATGGCAGAGTATTGCAGATTTTTGTGGGGTATTGCAGAGCATGGCTGGGTATGGCACAGTATGGCTGGGTATCACTGAGTATTGCAGAGTATGGCTGGGTATTGCGGGATATTTCAGGGTATTGCAGGGTATGGCAGAGTATTGCGGGGTATTGCAGGGTATGGCAGAGTATTGCGGGGTATGGCAGAGTATCGCAGGGTATGGCAAAGTATTGCGGGGTATGGCAGAGTATTGCGGGGTATGGCAGAGTATTGCGGGGTATGGCAGAGTATTGCGGGGTATTTCAGGGTATTGCGGGGTATGGCAGAGTATTTCGGGGTATGGCAGAGTATGGCAGAGTATTTCGGGGTATTGCAGGGTATGGCAGAGTATTTCGGGGTATTGCAGGGTATGGCAGAGTATTGTGGGGTGTTCCAGGGTATGGCAGAGTATTGCGGGGTATGGCAGAGTATTGCGGGGTATTGCAGGGTATGGCAGAGTATTGTGGGGTATTCCAGGGTATGGCAGAGTATTGTGGGGTATTCCAGGGTATGGCAGAGTATTGCGGGGTATGGCAGAGTATTGCGGGGTATGGCAGGGTATTGCGGGGTATTGCGGGATATTGCAGGGTATGGCAGAGTATTGCGGGGTATTGCAGGGTATGGCAGAGTATGGCAGAGTATTGCAGGGTATGGCAGGGTATGGCAGAGTATTGCGGGGTATTGCAGAGGGAATTGCAGAGTATTGCACAGCATTGCAGGGCATGCAGAGTAGTAGGGATGGCTGAGCATGGATGGATGGATGGCTGGATGTCACTGTGCAGCGCTGTGGGCACTACAGATGCAGCCCACAACGCTGCAGCCATCCATCCATCCGCCTCTTCGGTCACTGTGTACCGATCGGTACACAGGAGGGGAGGAGAGGGGGAGGAGAGGAACCGGCGTCATCAGATGACGCCGGTTTGTTTACATGTGATCGCTCCGTCATTTGACGGAGCGATCACATGGTAAACGGCCGCGATCAGCGGCCATTTACCGGGATCTGTGATGCGCCGGGTCCACACGGATGCTCTCGAGTGCGCGCCCTAGGGGGCGCGCGAGAGCAGAATTCTGGGAGGACGTCCCTGGACGTCCTCCCAGAGTTAAACAACCGCCCTGTAGCCGTCATTTGGCTATGGGCCGGTTGTTAAGTGGTTAAATACAAAAAAAAAAAAAAAAAAAAACTTACAATCCCGGTGCTTTAAGGCAAAAGTAAAAAAAAAAAAAAAAATAAAACTAAAAAAAAAAAAAAAAACAGCCACTTTCCTGTCCCATGATCCAGCGGTGTGCTTACCCCAGTCGGTTTCACCCGCTGTCTTCTTCCCTCGGTGCCGGCATCTTAACTACGGGCACCCAGCTGGGACAACATGCCAGGTGTTCACTGCAGCACTGCGCATCATGAATGGTGGATGCAGTCTGCTGGGACCTGTCAGTGTCCCAGCAGACTGCAGAGGGAGAGGGAGGAGAACTTCCCTTTCCAATCGCCTAGGCGGTCAGAAGTGGGAGTGGGTAACTCTCAAAATCAGGGGGGGGGGGGGGGCGACGCGCTCCCCCCTCCTCTGTTCTTTAAAAGTGCCAATTCTTTAAGAGGAGTGGGGGGACGAGTCCTTAAAGTTAAATGTCTTTTTGGGTGGAGATCCGCTTTAAGTTTTTGCCACATGCTGGTTAGGTAAATCACTAAGTTTCTTAGATCTCCCTTAAGGACTTCGTTCTCATCTCTGAACACCTGATCCCTACTGGATATTTAAAACATATTGCTGATAATTCAGAAGGAGGAGTGGGGATACCCCAAAGGCGGGCAGAAATTTTATCGGTGATGAAGTCCCCCCCCAAAAAATAAGGGTGACTGCTCGACAAATAAACTTCAACCGCCTCAATATCGGGCACTTTCACCCCTTTCCTGCCCAGGCCAATTTTCAGCTTTCAGCGCTGTCACACTTTGAATGACAACTGCGCAGTCATGCTATACTGTACCCGTATGAAATATTTATCATTTACTTCCCACAAATAGAGTTTTCTTTTAGTGGTATTTAATCACTGCTGGGTTTCTTTTTTTTTTTAAGAAAATTAAAAAAACAACTAAAAAAAAAAAAAGTTTTAGTTTGTCAGTAAATGTTGTAAAAAAGTCATTTTTCTCCTTCACTGATGTGCACTAATGAGGAGGCACCAACGGGGAGACGCTGCCCGCCGGGCACCGACCGGGAGACGCTACCCGCCGGGCACCGACCGAGAGACGCTACCCGCCGGGCACCGACCGAGAGACGCTACCCGCCGGGCACCGACCGAGAGACGCTACCCGCCGGGCACCGACCGAGAGACGCTACCCGCCGGGCACCGACCGAGAGACGCTACCCGCCGGGCACCGACCGAGAGACGCTACCCGCCGGGCACCGACCGAGAGACGCTACCCGCCGGGCACCGACCGAGAGACGCTACCCGCCGGGCACCGACCGAGAGACACTGGTGGGGCTACATTGATAATCATTGCCCTGATTACCTGTAAACTCTCTGCTGCGTGGAGATGCCGCTGATTGGTTCTCTTTGCCTCACACTGACAGAGTGTGAGGCGAGGGGAGCCGGAAAACGGTACTTCCGTGTTTACATGTGACCGGCTGTGATTGGGGTCACGCTGTCTCCTAGGAACAAAGCGCAACCCCGTGACAGCGGTGATCCTGCGGCGACGTCATATGATGCTGCCCCAGATCAAGAGGGGATCCCGCTGTCATTTTACTATACGGCGGGCGGGAGGTAGTTAAACAAGCTTCCTTGCTGGCCTGAGCCTTAAAGTCAAGTATTGTGCAACGAAAGTGGAAAAATGTCTCGGCTCACCTGGACGACTCTCTGGTGGGTGGAGAGAATGTAGTCGACGGCCATCTTGCTTCCGGAATCCTGCAGCAGCAAAACCTCTGTGCTCCTGGTCGGCAGGGCATAGCTGGTGAAACACATCAATAAAGGAGCTTTTATTGCAGAATACACAAAACCTACCTGCCAGCAATTTACACAAATAGATCATTAGAACCAAGCCATTACCTTCACAACGAGATGTGCCCACTGTGTGCTGTATGAACTGTATGTAGCCTCAGCTTACAGTATACAGTGCTGTGTTCTGGCAGCAGGATGGGGACTTCCTGTCTTAATCTCAAAAAAAAAAAAATTGAATGGGGCTCAGCCATTTACCAGGAGCTTTGCATTCTATGAATGAAGTCAGAAATTGTGACATCATCAGTCGGCCTCTCTGCCTCAGCCAAGCAGAGGAAGCTTCATTCCTAGAATACAAGTCACCCTGTGAATGGCAGAGCAGCACTCAGCCCGACTTGATTTTGTTTTGAGAACTGGACAGAAAGTCTTCCTTTCCTACTGCTGGAAGGCAGCGCTATATACTGTGTGTAGCTGTGACTACATACAATTTATACACTGCACAAATCTAGTAGTAATGGAAATTGTTCATTTGGACCAACTTGGTTGAAATAAACAAATTTAAACTTCACTAAAAGCCGAAGATCAGCTTTGAAGTGATTGTGTTTCATTTAAAAAAAAAAAAAAAAAAAAAAAAAAAGGACTTTACAAACATGTTATACTTGCCTGCTCCGTTTAGTGGTTTTGCGCAGGGCAGCCCAGATCCTCCTCTTCTCAGGTCCCTCTTCAGTGCTGCTGGCCTCTCCCTCCTGTTGAGTGCCCCCCACAGCAAGCAGCTTGCTATGGGGGCACCCGAGCTGAGCCACTGCTCTGTGTGCCCATTCAGACATGGGGCCGTGGCCCGGCACCGCCCTCTCTCTCTCTCCTCATTGGCTCATTGAATTTAGTTGACAGCAGCTTGAGCCAATGGCACCTCGCCGCCGTCTCAGCCAATCAGGAGGGAGAGTCTCAGGTAGCTGAGATACTCCTGCAACAATCCCTGGATTGAGATGGGCTCAGGTAAGTATTAGTGGGGGCTGTTGCACACAGAAGGCTTTTTTAATCCTAATACATAGAACACATTAAGATAAAAAAAAAAAAAAAAAAAAAAAAAACCTTCTGACTTTACAACCACTTTAAACCCTCAGACACCTAGGAGCTACAAAATGTAATCTCCATACCTGTAGAGTAGATGGTGATCACAGATATCTTAGAGCTACAAAAGTAATCCTCACACAGAGATGGCGACCATAGATATCTATAACAGCTACAAATCCGATCCCCACATCTGTACAGAGATGGCGATTATAGCTATCTATAGATGCTACCAATCCAATCCTCTCACCTGTAAAGAAATGGTGATCATGGATATCTACAAGAACTACAAATCCAATCCCTGCACCTGTACAGAGATGGGGATTACAGATATCTATAGGAGCTACAAATCTGATCCCTACACCTGTACAGGAGATGGTGATCAAGAATATTGAATACGAACTACAAATCCGATCCCTACACCTGTACAGGAGATGGTGATCAAGAATATTGAATAAGAACTACAAATCCGATCCCTACACCTGTACAGGAGATGGTGAGCAATGATATTGAATAAGAACTACAAATCTGATCCCTACACCTGTACAGGAGATGGTGAGCAATGATATTGAATAAGAACTACAAATCTGATCCCTACACCTGTACAGGAGATGGTGAGCAATGATATTGAATAAGAACTACAAATCTGATCCCTACACCTGTACAGGAGATGGTGAGCAATGATATTGAATAAGAACTACAAATCTGATCCCTACACCTGTACAGGAGATGGTGAGCAATGATATTGAATAAGAACTACAAATTTGATCCCTACACCTGTACATAGATGGGCATCATTGATATCTATACGAGCTACTGTACAATCTGATCCCCTCACCTGTACATAGATAGTGATCAAAGATATTTATAGGCGCTCCAAATCCGATCCCCACATGGGCATCATGGAACTCTAAAAAGGAGCTACAAATCCAATCCCCCCATCTGTACAAAGATGGTGATCATGGATTTCTATAAGAGCTACAAATCTGATCCCTACACCTGTATATAGATGGTGACCATGAATATCTTTAAAAACGACAAATCTGATCCCCACACCTATACATAGATGGGTATCATAGGCGCTACAAATCCAATCCTCACATCTGTACATAGTGATTATAGATATCTATAGGAGCTACAAATCCGATCCCCTCATCTGTAGAGATGGTGATCATGGATACCTATAAAAGCCTCGTACACACGGTGAGATTTTAGGATGAATGATTGTCCTTTTTTTTTTTTGCATGCTAGGCTCATATCGAAAATGAACCACATTTTTGTTATGTTTTTTTTTTTTTTTTTTCCACATTTTGTTATGTTACAGCCTTATTCCAAAATGGACTAAATCATGGATTTTCCTCAAGATTCTACAAACAATACCCCATAATGACAATGTGAAAGAAGTTTGTTTAAATATCTTTGCAAATTTTTAAAAACAAAAAAAAAAAAAAAAAATGAAAATAAATCCCATGTACATAAGTATTCACAGCTCAATACTTTGGTGAAGCTCCTTTGGCACCAATTACAGCCTCAAGTCTTTTTGAGTATGATGCTACAAGCTTGGCACAACTATTTTTGGGCAGTTTCTCACATTCTTCTTTGCAGGACCTCTCAAGCTCTATCAGGTTGGATGGGGAGCGTCTGTGCACAGCCATTTCCAGATCTCTCCAGAGATGTTCAATTGGGTTCAAGTCTGGGCTCTGGCTGGGTTCATGCAAGGACATTCACAGAGTTGCCACATAGCCACTCCTTTATTATCTTGGCTGTGTGATTAGGATCGTTGTCCTGTTGCAAGATGAACCTTTGCCCCAGTCTGAGGTCCAGAGCAGGTTTTCATCAAGGATGTCTCTGTACATTGCTGCATTCATCTTTCTCTCAATCCTGACTAGTCTCCCAGTTCCTGCTGCTGAAAAACATCCCCACAGCATGATGCTGCCACCACCATGCTTCACTGTAGGGATGGTATTGGCCAGGCGATGAGCAGTGCCCAATTTCCTCTGGATATGACGCTTGCCATTCAGGCCAAAGAGTTCAATCTTTGTTTCATCAGACCAGAGAATTTTGTTTCTCATAGTCTGAGAGTCCTTCAGGTACCTTTTGGCAAACTCCAGGCGGGCTGTCATGTGCCTTTTACTGAGGAGTGGCTTCCGTCTGGCCACTCTACTATACAGGCCTGATTGGTGGAGTGCTGCAGAGATGGTTGTTCTTCTGGAAGGTTCTCCTCTCTCCACAGAGAAATGCTGGAGCTCTGTCAGAGTGACCATCGGGTTCTTGGTCACCTCCCCGACTAAGACCCTTCTCACCCGATCGCTCAGTTTGGCCGGGCTGCCCGCTCTAGGAAGAGTCCTGGTGGTTCAAAACTTCTTCCATTTACAGATGATGGAAGCCACTGTGCTCATTAGGTCCTTCAATGCTTCAGAAAAGTTTCTGTACCCTTCCCCAGATCTGTGCCTCCATACAATCCTGTCTCCGAGGTCTACAGACAATTCCTTGGACTTCATGGCTTGGTTTGTGCTCTGACATGCACTGTTAACTGTGGGACCTTATATAGACAGGTGTGTGCCTTTCCAAATCATGGAGAATAAAAGAGGGGAGCACTCATAATGCCACATGCATAATTAAGGGGAAATAGGAAAGGATACTGATACAGTAAACAAAGGTCGGACTTTAAAGACATGAAAACAATGGAGAAGTAACAAAAATGATATACATAATATTTATTGAAAAAAGTTCATCATATAAAACACAGTGCACAAAAAAGATAAAAAACATGAAATTGATACAGTTTGTACAATGAGCCCTTGTGCGTCTACGCGTTTCGCCATTAGGCTTCTTCAGGACACGATCAAGGTTCAGAGACGTAACAGAAAAAGAAGAAAAGAGAGCAAATCTCACTATCCCAAAGGAGATATATTCCAATTAAAATCAGACATTTTACCCCCCCCCCCAGCAGCCGAGAAAGGGTTAAAGCAGCGCTATGTCGGTGGTATAGCCTCGCTGCCCCATTGATTTTAATGGACAGGAGCGGTGTATACACCGCTCCCAATATGCTGCAAGACTTTTTGTACTGTCCTGCAAGCGCACCGCTCCAGTGTGAAAGCCCTCGGGCTTTCACAATGGAGAGGAAGGAGCGGCTCTTTACAGGCGCCTCAGTGTGAAAGGGGTCTTATGTACATGGGATTTTTTATTAATACATTTGCAAAGATTTCAAAACAAACAACTTTCATGTTTTCATTATGGGGTACCGTTTGTAAAATTTTAAGGGAAATAAAGAATTTAATCCATTTTGGAATGAGTCTGTAACATAACAAAATGTGGAAAAAGTGAAGCGCTGTGAATACTTTTCGGATGCACTGTACGTGTGCATAAAAACACATAGGCTAACACAGAGGGGTATTTAAAAACGTCAAACACCTGTAAAACAGGCATTTGACAGCTGAAGTGTGCATGAGGCCTAAGAGATACAAGAGATACAAGAGATAATTCTGACCCCCATACAGAGATCGTGATCGTGGATAACTAGAAGTGCTACGGTTAGGATCCCCCCCCACACATATATACAGAGATGGTGGATACATAGGTCATTTTTGCTCTATGGAAGCCGTCAGCAGTGACCTCTGAGGACTCACCTCTCCTCCACAGTGACGGACATCTGGTTAAAGAATTTATGCATATACCGCACAAATCTTTCTACGTAGAGCATGTTGTGCCCGGTCACCTGGAAGTTCAGGGTGCCGTATTCATGGTCCGTCCCTTCTTTAATCTCCTTCTGCAGTCTACTTTTTCTTTTATCCTGGTGGGGAAAAAAAAATGTTAAAAACATTAAAGTGCGTCCAACAGCGATCACCGCAGGTAAATGCTGGCTGTGCAGAGAGCCGTGAATAGCTGCGGCCGTCAGCTACCCGTTGTGTGAATGAAGCCTAAAAGCCTGCTAAAGTTTGAATGGCCACCTGGACTATGTTGAAAACTAAAGAAGTTTAAAGGCTAGGTTCACCTGAAAAAATAAACAAAATGCACATATTTTTGCAGTAAAAAAAAAAAAAAAAAAATGTGCATTTATAATTTTTTTGTTTTACACATGAGCCCCCATGATTGAAAGAAATTAAGTCCAATGAATGAAAGGGGCAGGCCAGAGAGACAGTCAAGCTGGGATTGAAAGGGCTAGATGACGCTGGACATCCTCCTGCCAGGAAATAAAGGTGGGCTCTATCTGACTTGCTGCTGCTTCTAATGCACACTGTGAGAAGCTTGCATTGTGCAGTGAAATCAAAAGTAAGCCATTTTCGGTATAGGAGGCTGTGCAACTGTGCAAAATTGAAAGGGAAAGCCGGAGTTTAGTTTTAAAACCCTGATAAAGTCTGAGGCTCGGTTCACACTGGAATCAGCTGCGGATCGCACGGAAATGCCGTGCGTCACCCCATTTTCCAGTTCAGGGACGAATCAGGGCGGAATATTTGCCTGAATTTGGCCCTGAAACGGAGCCAAAGACGCACAGTGCCATATAAAATGGGTGACAAAGGATCACCGGGGATTATTGTAATTAAAGCTGCAGATTTTCAAAAGACTGATAAATGACTTATGAAATATATATATATATATATATATATATATATAGTGATTTCTTTTTTTACATAGTAGCATGAAAAGCCTTGTACCCAAAATCAGTAGATCACACAATAAAAAGCAATGCACGGGCTCCTGCAAACTTTTTCTGAATCCGCTGAAACGTAGGTCCATACCGCACTGCGGACGTTCTGTTACAGGGCTTCAGAAAGTCTCAATGGACTGCGAGTGCCGTCACATGACCACACTTGCGTTGCATCGAGAACTACACACACCGGCCATTATTAGGTACACCTGTTCAATTGCTTGGTAAAACAAATTGCTACTTAGCCAATCACATGGCAGAAACTCAATGCATTTAGGCATCTAGACGTGGTGAGGACCACTTGCTGAAGTTCAAACTGAGCATCAGAATGGGGAAGAAATAGGATATAAGTGTCTTCAAACGTGGCATGGTCGTTGGTGCCAGACGGGCTGGCCCGAGTATTTAAAAAAAACTGCTGATCTACAGGGATTTTCACACACAACCAGAGAACGGTCCAAAAAAAAAAAAAGAGAAAATATCCAGTGAGCGGCAGTTGTGTGCTTACTGGACACTTTCGCCCCATTTCGTGCCCAGGCCAATTTTCAGCTTTTAGCGCTGTCACATTTTGAATGACAATTGCGCGGTCATGCTACACTGTACCCAAATGACATTTTTATCATTTTCTTCATACAAATGGATTTTTCTTTTGGTGGTATTTAATCACCACTGGGTTTTTTATTTTTTGCTAAACAAACAAACAAAAAAAAAAAGATTGAAAATTGTAATGAAAAAAAAAAACAAAAAAAACAAAAATAAAAAACATTTTTATAGTTTGTTATAAAATTTTGCAAACAGGAAAATTTTCTCCTTCACTGATGAGGCTGCACTGATTGGCAGCACTGGTAGGTGGCATTGCTTAGCAGTACTAATGGGCACTGGTAGGTGGCACTGGTGGGCACTGCTTAGCAGCAGTGGCTGTCGGTGTGTGGGACCGATGCCCCTTTAAATGAGCTGGTAATCAGCTTGTTTTTTCTCCTCATGCTAAAAAAAAAAAAAAAAAAAATCAAACAAACAAATAACCGGCTTCTGTTTACATCACGTGATCAGCTGTCATTGGCTGACAGCTGATCGCGTGGAAAAGGGCCGAGAGCGACCCTTTACTCCATCTGTGATCAGCCGAGTCCCAAGAACTCGGCTGATCACAGAGCGTGCGCCGCACACGTGGGCAGCGGGAGGACGTCCATGTGCGCCCTCCTGGCAATTTAAGCCCGCGCTGTAGCCGTCTTTCAGCTATAGCGCGGGCTTCAAGTGGTTAAACGTGGGTAGAACATTAAACATGTTTAGAAAGATGTAATTGGCGTGTATGATGTTGACTGGAATGTCATCGGCTTTAGGTTCACAAAAAAAAGTTTAGAAGCGGATAGTTTGCTGCTTTCAGAGGAGGCCAAGCGCTGCCTTTGGACTCAACAACATTCTGTGCTACAGTTGCATACATGCTGGCCGATTAGCTGCGACCAGATTGTGCACAGCCATAACTCATGCAGAAACGCCAACCCTGAGAGCCCTTTCACACTGAGGTGCTTCAAAAACGCCCTAAAACGCCTTAGCGTTTTTACCGCGTTTTTTGGGGCGCCAGCGGTAAAATTACCGCAACGCTTCGGGCGTTTTAACGGCGTTATTGAAGCAAGGGCGTCGAAGAACAACCCCACCTCCCTACATGTAGATGCTCTCTTTTCTGCTTGCATGTTTACCTTTTTGTGAGATCATGTGACTTTTCTACAGCTCAGGGCGGATTATAGGCGCTATTCAGGCGTTTTTACAGTGCTTTCAATTTATTTTAATGGAGAGGAGCGTTTTTTAAGTGCTTTTAATGCCCAAAAGCTGCTCCAAAGATGCTGCTTGCAGGACTTTTCTCAACGACCCGACAGAGCAATGCCTCAGTGTGAAAGGGTCCATTGAGATGCATGGGGAGCGTTTTAATAGCGCTATTTTTAGCGCTAAAATGCCTCAGTGTGAGACCCCTTTCACACTGTGCCGCCCATAGCGTCGGCGGTAAAACGCCGCTATTTTTAGCTGCATTTTACCGTCAGATTTGCGGCGCATTTCAGCTGCTAGCGGGGGCGCTTTTAACCCCCGCTAGCAGCCGAGAAAGGGTTAAAACTGCCCGAAATAGCGGCGTTTTGCCAGCGTTATAGCCGTGCTGCCCCATTGATTTCAATGGAGAGCAGCGGTGGAGGAGCGGTAAACACACCGCTCCTTCTCCGCTCCAAACAGGCTGCTGGAAGGACTTTTTCTGCCAGCGCACCGCGCCCTTGGGCTTTCACACTGGAGACAATGGAGCAGCTGTTTGAGGGCGGATTTCAGGCGCTATTTTTAACGCTATAGCGCCTGCAAAACGTCCTCGGTGTGAAAGGGGTCTGAACCCCGGGTCAGCCGAGAGACTATCGACATCAGAAGAACATTTACATGAGAACAGCTGCAGGGTCGGCCATTGATTTGTACAGAAGACAAAATCTCACAGCCATTGGCTGACAGCTGCAGATGTTTGTAAACTTTGCCTGCACACGTTACGTGCAAATCAGTAGATTCTATCCAGGAACTGCTCCAAATTGCTGCTAAATTTTGATGTGAATGTAGCCTCAATCTGCTTTGATATTTAATGTTTGGTAAATGTAATGCTGCTTTTCTCCTGTAAGAAAACCAATTAAGCTCCTTACAACTTCGGGAGGCAGCAAGTGTCTGTATCTGCCGATGCCATGCGTAGGAAGTGCCCGGTAACATCTTTTACTGCTCTGATTCAGAAATCCTGAAATACATACAAAAAAAAAAAAAATGTTTACTGACATAGTATAATTTTATTTGAAATAAAATAACTTCAAGTAACATCAGAAATAAAAAGGCCTGTAACACAATACAAAAAAAATAAATAAATAATAATTCACACATTAATCCAATTTGCTGTGTAGTCTATGGTTGTCTTTTGCTGCAATTCTGGGCTAAAGGCAGATTAACCACTTAAAGTGATTTTAAAGAATAAAAAAACGATCCTTTACAAAATAACAAACATATCATACTTCCCTCCACTGTGCAGCTCGTTTTGCACAGAGTGGCCCCGAACATCTTCTTCTGGGGTCCCCCGGCGGCTCTCGAGGCTCCTCCCCGCATCAGATAACCCCCTAGAACAGGGGTCTCCAAACTATGGCCCTCCAGTTGTTGAGGAACTACAATTCCCATCATGCCTAGTCATGTCTGTAAATGTCAGAGTTTTACAATGTCTCATGGGATGTGTAGTTCCACAACAGCTGGAGGGCTGTAGTTTGGAGATCCCTGCCCTAGAAGAAGCACTCTCCGGGGGGGGTGTTACCTTGCGGTGTGCTCCCCAGTCCAGCGTATGCATCCACAAACACGAATTTCAGACTCGGCCCCGCCCCCTGCGTCATTGGATTTGATTGACAGCAGCGGGAGCCAATGGCTGTGCTGCTACCAATCTATCCAATCAAGAGCCGGGACCTGTGGAGAGAGGGACAGCATGTCCCCGCCGAGGAGGTGAAGGGGCTCAGGATTGCATTGGATGCATTAAGGTGAAAAATCCCCAAGGGTTTACAACCCCTTTAAGGACCGGGAGGATTTGCCCCCTCAATGACCAGGCCATTCGGCACTGCGTCACTTTAACTGACAATTGCGCCGTCATGCGACGTTGTACCCAAACAAAATTGACATCCTTTTTTTCCCCACAAATAGAGCTTTCTTTTGGTGGTATTTGACCTCTGCGGTTTTATTTTTTTGCGCTATAAAACAAAAAATAGAGTGACAATTTTGAAAGAAAAAAACAAAAAAAAACAAAATATACTTTTTAATTTTTGATAGAATAAATATCCCCCCAAAAAATGAAAAAAAAAAAACAAAAACAAAATTTCTTCCTCAGTTTAGGCCAATATGTATTCTTCTACATACTTTTGGAAAAAAAAAAAATGATATTGTATTGTATATTGATTGGTTTGCGAAAGGTATATCGTCTACAAAAATAGGAGGATAGATTATGGCATTTTTATTATTAATTTTTTTTACTAGTAATGGCAGTAATCAGCGATTTTTAGCGGGACTGCGCCATTGCGGTGGACAGATCGGACACTTTTTTGGGGCCATTGACATTTATACAGCGATCAGAGCTAAAAATAGCCACTGATTACTGTCATTGGCAGGGAAGGGGTTAACACTAAAGGGCGATCAAGGGGTTAAATGTGTGTCCTATGAAAGGGGGGGGGGGGGACTGGCTGGAGGGGAGAGAGAGCACGTGAGAGCGAGCGCGAGAGAGAGAGCGCGAGAGAGCGAGAGCGCGAACAGAGATTTGTCTGTTTACACCGACAGATCTCTGTTCTGTCTCTTTCAGGAGTGATCGTGGGTGGCCGGCGGACATCGCGGCCGCCGGACATCGCGGCCGCCGGGCGCGCACATCGGCTTTGTCATCGCATGCGTGCCCCCTAGAGCTCCTAAAGCACCCGACGTACCATGACAGCGATTCGCGCAGGGGAGCCAACCTGCCGCAGTATAACTGCAGCGGCTGGTCCTTAAGTGGTTAAACAAGTCTCTACATTTTGGTTAAGAGAGAAGCTTGGGGTTTTTTTTTTTTTTTAAAGAATCATACTTACCTAGGTGGATGCTGCATCCGTCCCCTATCGGCTCGAAGACTGAGAAATCAAACAGCGCTAATCGCTCGGGTCTCAATGCTTTGTGAGCAGAGAGCTGGTGACTTTCAGTCACTGTTCTCTGCTCTGCCCCCTCCCCCCGCCCCCACTAGAGCTGAGCTGTGGAAGGGGTGGGAGCGGCTGGCTCAGGCTCTCAGCGACCTGCTGAGAGGCTGAGCCAGGTGCCATATGGTCACGATTTTTCCCTTAGCCTGGACCAGCTCTGTGACATTAGCTGACTGAGAGTCTACAAACTTTGGTGTATGTACTGAAATTTACAGAGCTGTAGACGCTATACTGATAATGGTGGTGATTAGCGACTTATAGTGGGACTGTGATGGCGTAGCGGGCAATCTGGCGCTAACAGACACTGGCTGAGAGGGACACCAACGTCACTAGTGACCCTAATACAGTGATAATATTGTACATTGTGTCAATGACACCATTTGGGAAGGGGTTAACATCTAGGGGCAATAAAGGGTTTAACTGTGTGCCTAACAAGTGTAATATGTGCTGCTTTTACTTACGAAACAGGCAGATCAATGTTCTCTGCACCCAGGAGTTATGTGCGTGATTGGACACAGTCGATCAACAGCTTTCAACCAAACTCTTGCAATGTCCAAACACAGGATGAGTTGGCAGGCGGTGCCACAAACAGGCCCCAAACCCGGACAAAAGCCGATCACATATATGTAGGTGACTGTGCCTGCCGCCCACTCGCAGTTTATTTACTGTGAGCGATCAGCAGGTGGTTAAGGGAGGTCTGTACTGACCTGTCACTGTAAAAATGCCAATTCTCTTTGCATCACATTGACAGTTTAACTATCCTGCCAGCAAGCATGAAGATCAGGAGTTCCTGATATCACTGACTTCACGGATTGCATGCTTGTTCCTGGTCAGTGACTCAGTATTGAAATTGTAGATGCCCGGGAAACAAATAATAGGCTACAGTGAGGGAAAAAAAATTCTTTGATCCCCTGTCGATTTCGCATGTTTGCCCACTGACAATTAAACAGATCAGGTCTAAAAAAATTTTTAATGGTAGGTTTATTTTAACAGTGAGAGAAAAAAAAAAAAAAAAAAAAAATCTAGAAAACCGCATTTAAAAAAAGTTATAAATTGATTTGCATTTTAATGAGTGAAATAAGTATTTAATCCCCTATCAATCAGCAAGATTTCTGGCTCCCAGGTGTTTTCTATACAGGTAACGAGTTGAGATTAATAGCACTCTCTCAAAGGGAGTGCTCCTAATTTCAGCTTGTTACCTGTATAAAAGACACCTGTCCACAGAAGCAATCAATCAGATTCCAATGTCTCCACCAAGACCAAAGAGCTGTCCAAGGATGTCAGGGACAAGATTGTAGACCTACACAAGGCTGGAATGGGCTACAAGACCATCGCCAACCAGCTTGGTGAGAGGGTGACAACAGTTGGTGCGATTATTCGCAAATGGAAGACACACAAAATAACTGTCAGTCTCCCTCCGTCTGGGGCTCCATGTAAGATCTCACCTCGTGGAGTTTCAATGAACATGAGAACGGTGAGAAATCAGCCCAGAAATACACGGGAGAATCTTGTCAATGATCTCAAGGCAGCTGGGACCATAGTCACCAAGAAAACAACTGGTAACACACTACACCGTGGAGGACTGAAATCCTGCAGCGCCCGCAAAGCCCACCTGCTCAAGTAAACACATGTACAGACCCGTCTGAAGTTTGCTAATGAACATCTGAATGATTCGGAGGAGAACTGGGTGAAAGTGTTGTGGTCAGATGAGACCAAAATCCAGCTCTTTGGCATCAACTCAACTCGCCGTGTTTGGAGGAGGAGGAATGCTGCCTATGACCCCAAGAACACCATCCCCACCATCATACATGGAGGTGGAAACATTATGCTTTGGGGGTGTTTTTCTGCTAAGGGGACAGGACAACTTCACCGCATCAAAGAGACGATGGACGGGGCCATGTACCATCAGATCTTGGGCGAGAACCTCCTTCCCTCAGCCAGTGCATTGAAAATGGATCCTGGATGGGTCTTCCAGCATGACAATGACCCAAAACGCACAGCCAAGGCAACAAAGGAGTGGCTCAAGAAGAAGCACATTAGGGTCCTGGAGTGGCCTAGCCAGTCTCCAGACCTTAATCCCAAAGTTACCCAAGTTACCAAACGTCAGCCTTGAAACCTTAAGGACTTGGAGAGGATCTGCAAAGAGGAGTGGGACAAAATCCCTCCTGAGATGTGTGCAAACCTGGTGGCCAACTATAAGAAACGTCTGACCTCTGTGATTGCCAACAAGAGTTTTGCCACCAAGTACTGAGTCATGTTTTGCCAAAGGGGTCAAATACTTTTTTCACTCAACGCAAATCAATTTGTAACTTTTTTTGAAATGCGTTTTTATGGATATTTTTGTCTTTATTCTGTCTCTCATTGTTAAAATAAACCGACCATTAAAATTATAGACTGATCATTTCTTTGTCAAATGTACATACTGATACGGATCAAATACTTTTTTCCCTCTCTGTATTGCTCTTTGCATCACATTGACAGTTTAAACAAGCAAGCATATATGAGGATCAGGAGTTCCTGGTATCACTGACTTCACTGACTGCATGCTTGTTCCTGGTCAGTGACTCAGTATTGAAATTTAAGATGCCCAGGAAACAGATATTTTCAGAAGGGCGAGCAATAATAGTCTAAGTGAAAGTGACCATTCTCTCTGCACTGCTGGTGATTTGGCCATTGGCAAGTTGCTACCAGTGACCAGATGTGTAGTGTGACACGGGCCTCAGAGATGCCACATCCTGAAGAGGAGAGGGGAACGTCTGACATTATTCCAGGCTGGAAGTCCCTGCAATACACAGACTCATATCATTTCATCATAGAACTCACCCAGATCTCGGCATAGGAGACCACTGCTGCCTGCAATCCGACTGCAAAACAAATAAAATACATATTATTATCACTACTACAAGTATTTATAGTGCAAACAATTTACATAGCCCTTTACATGTATTAGATTCACAAGAGTCCAGGATTAGGGCCAATTTAAAATAGCAGCCAATGAAACTAACATGTAGAAGAAAACGAACTGCAGGGCACTGAGGTCAGTATCAAATAACATTTATTAAAATAAGCAGCACACTTACACTGAAGTTAGCATGAAAAAGCATTAGTAGGGAACACCTGAGGCCAAGCAGCTGTGATCAGTGTGAGGCTGTAGGCGTAGGATGACAGCTGTCAAAATGCCTGGTGAATGTCAGGAGAGCGAATGTGCATACCCCTCGCCCAACATTCACCAGGCATTTTGACAGCTGTCATCCTTGTGTGCAACTGAGAAAGCCGTCGCTATTATCCATACCTTGGAGCTGATTGGCTTCCTGTCATCCTCGGTCTCTGTTTGCACAGTGAGGCCTACAGCCTCACACTGATCACAGCTGCTTGGTCTCAGGAGTTCTCTATCCATGCTAACTTCAATGTAAGTGTGCTGCTTATTTTAATAAAGTGAATTTTATTTGATACTGACCTCAGCGCCCTGCTGTTCGTTTTCATCTACATTGAGGTGATCCTACCCATATCTTCTACAGAAGCTGCAGAGGTTCCAGTCTGGGTCCCTTCTCCTGATCATCCATCCAGTTGCCTCATCCCTTCCTCTACTCTGTTGATGGTCTACAGATGAAAGCTCCATAGACGAAGTGACTCTGCACTTCTCACAGGAGCGGTGTCTCTGCTGTATACTTGTACACTCTTTGGAATTTGCTATAATGAAACTTCCAGCATGTCTTCGGAGTGTGGGAGGAAACCCGCAACACAAGGAGGAAATGCCAGCTCCATGCAGGTCGTGTCCTGAACGGTACTGGGACCGAGGTCCAGTGCTGCAAGGCAAGACGCCCTAAACCTCAGAGTAACAGGTCACAGAAACCAGGGAGAATTTTGTTGCCTGAAATTGTCCAAGTCTGAGCAAAAGAGTTAGTTTGCTAATTAAAAGTCAGAACTCTTCTTTATATTCGGTCTGATAGTAAACATGTACAGCGCCTACAGCAGGAGGACAAATGGGATATGTAATGGCCTCTAGGAGGAGACGCTAACAGTTGTAGTCTCTAGAATTACAGGTAAGAGATTTGCTGGGCATTCTACTCCTTTACATAAGAATACATAGAAGACATGCTGGGAGTCGTAGTGTCCTGTAGGAGGATAGATGAGGACATGCTGGGAGTCGTAGTGTCCTGTAAGAGGATAGATGAGGACATGCTGGGAGTCGTAGTGTCCTGTAAGAGGATAGATGAGGACATGCTGGGAGTTGTAGTGTCCTGCAGGAGGATAGATGAGGACATGCTGGGAGTCGTAGTGTCCTGCAGGAGGATAGATGGGGACATGCTGGAAGTCGTAGTGTCCTGCAGGAGGATAGATGAGGACATGCTGGGAGTTGTAGTGTCCTGCAGGAGGATAGATGAGGACATGCTGGGAGTTGTAGTGTCCTGCAGGAGGATAGATGGGGACATGCTGGGAGTTGTAGTGCCCTGTAGGAGGATAGATGGATCGTGCTGGGAGTTGTAGTGTCCTGTAGGATAGATGGGGACATGCTGGGAGTTGTAGTGTCCTGTAGGATAGATGGGGACATGCTGGGAGTTGTAGTGTCCTGTAGGATAGATGGGGACAAGCTGGGAGTTGTAGTGTCCTGTAGGATAGATGGGGACATGCTGGGAGTTGTAGTGTCCTGGAGGATAGATGAAGACATGCTGGGAGTTGTAGTGTCCTGTAGGAGGATAGATGAAGACATGCTGGGAGTTGTAGTGTCCTGTAGGAGGATAGATGAAGACATGCTGGGAGTTGTAGTGTCCTGTAGGAGGATAGATGAAGACATGCTGGGAGTTGTATTGTCCTGTGGGATAGATGAGGACATGCTGGGAGTTGTAGTGTCCTGTAGGATAGATGAGGACATGCTGGGAGTTGTAGTGTCCTGTAGGAGGATAGATGGGGACATGCTGGGAGTTGTAGTGTCCTGTAGGAGGATAGATGAGGACATGCTGGGAGTTGTAGTGTCCTGTAGGAGGATAGATGGGGACACGCTGGAAGTTGTAGTGTCCTGTAGGAGGATAGATGAGGACATGCTGGGAGTTGTAGTGTCCTGTAGGAGGATAGATGAGGACATGCTGGGAGTTGTAGTGTCCTGTAGGAGGATAGATGAGGACATGCTGGGAGTTGTAGTGCCCTGTAGGAGGATAGATGGGGTGATGCTGGGAGTTGTAGTGTCCTGTAGGATAGATGAGGACATGCTGGGAGTTGTAGTGTCCTGTAGGAGGATAGATGGGGACATGCTGGGAGTTGTAGTGTTATGTATGATAATAGATGAGGACATGCTGGGGGTTGTAGTGTCCTGTAGGAGGATAGATGAGGACATGCTGGGAGTTGTAGTGCCCTGTAGGAGGATAGATGGGGTGATGCTGGGAGTTGTAGTGTCCTGTAGGATAGATGAGGACATGCTGGGAGTTGTAGTGTCCTGTAGGAGGATAGATGAGGACATGCTGGGAGTTGTAGTGTCCTGTAGGAGGATAGATGGGGACATGCTGGGAGTTGTAGTGTCCTGTAGGAGGATAGATGGGGACATGCTGGGAGTTGTAGTGTCCTGTAGGAGGATAGATGGGGACATGCTGGGAGTTGTAGTGTTATGTATGATAATAGATGAGGACATGCTGGGGGTTGTAGTGTCCTGTAGGATAGATAGGGACATGCTGGGAGTTGTAGTGTCCTGTAGGAGGATAGATGAGGACATGCTGGGAGTTGTAGTGTCCTGTAGGAGGATAGATGAGGACATGCTGGGAGTTGTAGTGCCCTGTAGGAGGATAGATGGGGTGATGCTGGGAGTTGTAGTGTCCTGTAGGATAGATGAGGACATGCTGGGAGTTGTAGTGTCCTGTAGGAGGATAGATGAGGACATGCTGGGAGTTGTAGTGTCCTGTAGGAGGATAGATGGGGACATGCTGGGAGTTGTAGTGTCCTGTAGGAGGATAGATGGGGACATGCTGGGAGTTGTAGTGTCCTGTAGGAGGATAGATGGGGACATGCTGGGAGTTGTAGTGTTATGTATGATAATAGATGAGGACATGCTGGGGGTTGTAGTGTCCTGTAGGATAGATAGGGACATGCTGGGAGTTGTAGTGTCCTGTAGGAGGATAGATGAGGATATGCTGGGAGTTGTAGTGATATGTATGATAATAGAGGAGGGTAATGCTGGGAGTTGTAGTGTTATGTATGATAATAGAGGAGGAAATGCTGGGAGTTGTAGTTGTCAGTGATGACAGGTTCTCTTACCAGCTCAGGGCAGCCATATATCTGATCAGAGTCTCCCCTCCTACCGGTAACATCTGGGGGGACAGAGAGAGATCAGAGCCCGCACCCCAATACTCCCATGCCCCTCTCCCTCCCCCAGCCATGACATTCATTACCTACTACCCGCTCTGTGCTTTTCACCTTCTCACCGCATGGGGGACGGAATAGTGCGGAGCACACGGTGTGCACCTAGAAATCCTTCCCCCCGACCCGCATCAACGTTCCGCCTCACCCCGAGACACATAGAGGCGGAGTGTCTGCATCCTCCTCAGTGTATGTGCCGGGGAGGCGTAGATATTGGCTGATCGGGCGCCACCTTGCGGCCACAAAGCAGTACTGCACCCACTATAAATTACAACAGATAGTATGTATTATTTCATGACGAGGCGCCACCTTGTGGCCACAGTGTAGTACTGCACCCACTATAAATTACAACAGAAACTATAAATTATTGTTTGATGATGGGGCACCACCAAGCGGGCACAGTGCAGTACTGCACCCACTATATATTACACCTACTATGTATTATTGCCGGTTGGGGCGCCACATGGCGGCCACAGTGCGGTACTACAGCAACTATAAATTACAACAGATAGTATGTATTATTTGCTGATGGAGCTCCACCTTATGGACACAGTGTAGTACTGCACCCACTATAAATTACAACAAATACTATAAATTATTGCCTGTGGGGGCGCCACCTTGCAGCCACGGTGCAGTACTGCACCCACTGTAAATTACAACAAATACTATGTAATTTTGCGCGATGAAGCGCTGCCTTGCACCCACTATAAATTACCTGGGCCGCTTACCTGGTGGACATGGTGCGGTACTGCACTTTCTCTGTAATACAAGAACTGCTATGTATTATTGCCTGATGGGGAGCCACCTTGTGGCCACACTGCAGTACTGCACCCCCTATAAAAATGCAACAATAGCGACAGTGTATTTAAGCCACAGGGAGAGAGGGGGCGCCACCTGGTGGCTTCAGCACAGTTGAGCACCTTCTGTCACCGTGCAGTACTGCAACCACTGTAAAGTGCAACAGATATTTTGTATTATTGCCTGATGGGGCACCACTTGGTGGCTGTGGCGCGGTACTGCACTTTGTGTGTACTACAAAAACGACGATGTATCCACTTTGCCGACCAAGATACGTATACAGTATATACACATTGCGGCTCGCAAGCAGTTTAAGATGATTTCAGCCATAACCCCCGGTATTGTTCATCTTACAGCCCACAGCTGGCTTTCTCTTGGAAGTGTTCCAAGTGACTTATGAGCCGCTGGAACACTTTCAGAAGTGGCGGGAGGGGACATCTCCCCTCCCGCAGCTCGCCGCGGTCTCTTAAGCTTACCGTTTGTGCCGGCTCGCGCGAAAAAATGCTCCGATGGTGCCGCCGGCTGGTCACAGGGGTAATAAAAGACTAGTTGGTCTTTGATCACCTCTATGGCCTTGGAGGACCGGAGCGACGTCATGACGTCACTTACGATCCAGGGTGGAAATGAAAAAAAAAAAACCTTAAGACAAAAAAAAAAATGTATCTTTCGCTTTAAAGGGTAAAGAAGAGATTTCGGCTCTTTTTGACCCCAGGTCTCTCTATAAAGAGATGTTTACATTCCTTGCAATAGGAAAAAAAATGATTAAAAAAATAGAGTGAGAGCAATAATTCTAGCACTAAATCTCCTCTGTAACTCTAAACTTGTAAAGGCATTTCAACTGTCACCTATGGAGGTCTTTAAGTACCTTTGTTCATTGGCATTCCATGAGTGTGTGCAATTTTAAAGCGTGATATGTTAGGTATCTGTTTACTGCGTTCCGCAGCCATTATAAATGACAACAGATACTATGTGTTATTGCCTGTGGGCCGCCATGGTGCGGTACTACACTTTGTGTTATACAAGTACTGCCAGGCGCCACCGGGTGCAACAATAGCTACAACGTATCTTACTGGGGAGGGGCGCCACCTGGCGGCCTCAGCACGCTTCTGTCACAGTGCAGTACTGCACCCACTGTAAAGTGCAACATATACTTTGTACTATTGCCTGACGGGGCGCCACTTGCTGGCCGTGGTGTGGTACGACACCTTATGCATAATGCAAAAATTACTATGTATCCAGTTGTCGACCAAGATACGTATATATATTATATATATATATATATATAATATTATATTATATATTATATATACACACATATACACATATACATATACACACACACACACACACACATTGCAGTTTGCAAGTGGTTTACCAGGATTATGGCTGAAGATATCAGCCATTAGACTTGTGCAGTTCGTTATTTGGAGATTCAGATATATCCGAATACCCGAATTACAATGTAAACAAATTTTACCGAATGCTCCGAATAACGCAACTAAATTATTTTGAATTTCGGAAATGCGGACTGAAATTCGAATTGAATTTTACATCGAACTCCGGTCGAATTCGGACTGTACACATATTGCTTTAATCAAAGACTGTGTGTGTTATTAGAGTTCCATTTCGAAATAATGCAGTTTTAGTTAACCACTTGACAACTGGGCACTTAAACCCCCTTCCTAACCAGACCAATTTTCAGCTTTTGGTGCTCTCACATTTTGAATGACAATTACTCAGTCATGCAACACTGTATCTATATGAAATTTTTGTCCTTTTTTTCACACAAATAGAGCTTTCTTTTGGTGGTATTTAATTACCGCTGGGTTCTTTATTTTTTGCGCTATAAAAGAAAAAAAGACCGGAAAATCTGTAAAAAAAAATACATTTTTCTTCATTTCTGTTATAATATTTTGCAAATTAGTAATTTTTCTTCATATATTTTGGCCAAAATGTATACAGCTACATATCTTTGGTAAAAATAACCCAAATCGGTGGATATTATTTGGTCTTTGTGAAAGTTATAGAGTCCAAAAGCTATGGTGCGAATATCTGAAAATTGATTACACCTGAAGTACCGACGGCCTATCTAATTTCTTGAGACCCTAACATGCCAGAAAAGTACAAATACCCCCCAAATGACCCCTTTTTGGAAAGAAGACATTCCAAGGTATTTAGAAAGATGCATGGTGAGTTTTTTGAAGTTGTCATTTTTTCCCACAATTCTTTGCAAAATCAAAGGTTTTTTTTTTACTTTTTTTTTTTTCCACAAAATTGTCATATTAGCAGGTTATTTCTCACACACCGCATATGCATACCACAAATTACACCCCAAAACACATTCTGCTATTACTCCCGAGTACGGCGATACCACATGTGTGAGACATTTACACAGCGTGGCCACATACAGAGGCCCAACATGCAGGGAGCACCTTCAGGCGTTCTGGAGTGCCCAGGCCAATTCTGACATTTCTCTCCTACATGTAAAAATCATCATTTATTAGCTAGAAAATTACATAGAACCCCAAAACATTATATATGTTTTTTTAGCAAAGACCCTAGAGAATACAATGGCGGTCGTTGCAACTTTTTATCTTGCACGGTATTTGCGCAGCAATTTTTTTAACGCGTTTTTTTTAAAAAAAAACTGTTCTGTGCTTTACAAAAACCAAAACAGTAAAGTTAGCCCAATGTTTTTGCATAATGTGAAAGATGAAGTTACGCTGAGTAAATAGATACCCAACATGTCACCTTTCAAAATTGCACGCGCTTGTGGAATGGCGCCAAACTTTGCTACTCAAAAATCCCCATAGGCGACGCTTTAAAATTTTTTACTGGTTACATGTTTTGAGTTACAGAGGAGGTCTAAGGCCAAAATTATTGCTCTCGCTCTACCGATTGCAGCGATACCTCACATGTGTGGTTTGAACACCGTTTTCATAAGTGGGCGGGACTTACTTATGCGTTCACTTCTGCATGCGAGCACACAGGGACAGGGAAAAAACGATCCTGGCTTCGATCGTAGCGGTGAGTCAGTAGAAGCGCGGGGGGGGGGGGACATCCCCTCTCGCCTCCCGTAAGAACGATCAAGCAGTGGAACAGCCGCTATGATCATTCTTATGGTGTAGGGAATCGCCGGCTGAAAAAGCTGATATCTGAATGATGCCTGTAGCTGCACCCATCATTCAGATATCCCCGCACAAAGTCAAAGTCAAGTGGTTAAAACGCATTTTTTTTTTTTAACACAAAGTTGTCCATTTGTACAATATTTCTACCACATAACATGTACATACCAAAAATGACACCCCAAAATAGATTCTCCTACTTCTCCTGAGTACGGCGATACCACATGTGTGAGACTTCCACAGCCTGGCCACATACAGAGGCCGTGTACAGCCGAGCATGGCTCAGCATGGTAGGGTATGGCGGGGTATGGCAGGGGGGTAATGTGGGGCTTTGCAGAGTATTGCACAGCATTGCAGAGTAGTAGGGATGGCTGAGCATGGATGGATGGATGGCTGGATGTCACTGTGCAGCGCTGTGGGCACTACACATCCAGCCCACAGCGCTGCAGCCATCCATCCATCCCCCTCTCCGCTCACAGTGTACCGATCGGTACACAGGAGGGGAGGAGAGGAACCGGCGTCATCTGATGACGCCGGTCTGTTTACATGTGATCACGCCGTCATTTGACGGCGCGATCACATGGTAAACGGCCGCGATCAGCGGCCATTTACCGGGATCCGTGATGCGCCGGGTCCTCAGGACCCGGCGGTCATGGATGTGTTCGGGTGCGCGCCCCAGGGGGCGCGCGAGAGGGGAATTCTGGGAGGATGTCATAGTACGCCCTCCCAGAGTTAAGCAACTGCCCTGCAGCAGTCATTTGGCTATGGGCCAGTTGTTAAGTGGTTAAGCCAAAGGTGATTTAAGGAGTCATTGTAATCATTTGATGAAGATTTTTAAATAAACTAAACTAAAGTTTTTGAGTCGGTCGATTCAAAATTTATCGATGCGAACTATTCGAATCTAAAATTTAAAAAAAAAAAAAAAAAAAAAAAATCGGTAAATTCAAAGAAAATTAAAAAAATTCCGAATAGGAATTCTGAATTCGAATTGAACGAATCAACCGAATTTAACAAAACTAAAAAAAGAGATTAACAAATCGAAACAAATTTTATTGTCATGCACACGTCTATCAGACATTACCTTGGTATAGGTTTTTTTCAGCCAGCGGCTGGCTTTTCTCATTAAAAGCGTTCTGAGCGGCTCATAAGCGGTTGGTCACAGAGGCAATAAAAAAAAAAAAACTAGATCGTCTTTGATCGCCTCTGTGGCCTTGGAGTACCGGAGCGATGTCATGATGTCACTTACGGTCCATGGTGGAATAAACTATTTTTTATATTTATTTTTTTAAAGCATAAGATCAAAAATAATTATTTTTTTATATCTTTTGCTTTTAAAAGTAAAGAAGAGATTTGGTACCTTTTTGAGCCTAGATCTCTCCATAAAGATGACCTGTCATCCTAATTTCCATTCCAAGGGATGATTACATTCCTTGTAATAGGAATCAAAATGATCAAAAAAAATAAAGGGATAGTGTAAAAAAATAAAAATAAATAATAAGAAAAACATTTACATCTTAAATTTAAAGTGCCCCCGTCCGTCTGTGTTCGCGCACAGAAACAAATGCATACATAAGTCGCGCACTCATATATAAACTGTGATTTTTCAGTATATTATTAATCATTTACAGGATATAATTATAGCATGCATATATTATCACACAGGGTATATATGTATTCTTAGTTATTATAATACATTCAATACAATAATTCTGCACATTTTTATATTACAGGATATATATATATATATATATATATATATATATATATATATATATAAATAATATATTTTACAGGATATATACAGTAAATATATATTTAAATATCTATGTGTATATAGTATCATACAAGCTATACATGTATTTTTATTATTAGTATTACTAATACTATTTCACAGGATATATTATACTTATTTTCATTATTATAACACACAATACAAATGTGTGTAATATATATATATATATATATATATATATATATATATATATATATATATATATATATATATATATATATATATATATATATATATATATATATATATATTACACACACACACATACATACATACACACACATATACATATATACACATACACACATACATACATATACACATATTTATTTTTTCATTTGTATTATTATTTTTCAGTATTATAATAATTTACAAGATATATGAATATCTTATTATTATTATTATAATACAGGATATTTGTTTATCCTTATTATTTTAAATTGAATATATACAGCATGTATATATTATTATACAGGATATGTGTGTATTATTACTATTTTTCTTTTTTTTTTTTATTAACAATTTACAGGATCTCTCTCTCTCTCTCTATATACACATACATACATACACACACACACATAAAATGAGTAATACTTTTTTACAGGATATATACGGTATGAATAAATTATCACACAGAGTATATAAATATATTTTTATTATTAAAATACATCCAGTAATTATTCACATCATAATAAAGGATATATTATTATACATGCTATACATTTTTTTATTATTATTAGTCGGTATATTAATAATAATAATTTACAAAATATAAACATTTTTTTTTTTAACTGGATATATGCATACCGCATATATCCAGTTAAAAAGTTAGAAAATGCATGTATTATTATTAATAATCATACAAATAATAATATTAATACTAGTACACAGTATAACCAGCTATAACTCAAGTGACTCCGCCCCTCCAGCTCTGCTGACACTTGTAGTGCCTCTGATCGTCCTCTCCAGACACAGCCTGGCATTCCATCCACAACCCAAATATCACGTGACTCGCCCAGCCCTCCCGCTATCCCTTCAGACCCCGCCCACTGCTGATGAAGGCACATCTCGGAGCAAAGATCCCCCTGACGTCACCCGGAAGTGCCAGCAAGTAACGTGGCGTCCCGCACTTGCTCATCGCAACCAAGCTGCCTGTTTTTTTTTTTCAGCTCAGACACCGCCCCTCCAGAACAAGAGGGCCACGCCCTAGCTTGCTACTGAAAAAGGGCGTGGCCGATGCGGCCGCACACCAGCGTCTTGCCTCGCCCGCCTATCGCGGGAGCTGTTGGCTGTCAGCGCGTGATGTCACTCCCCTCTGGTTTGGCGGCCTGAAGACGCCATGTTGATTGTGGCAGTTTATGGGCAAAGGCTCCTTCCTGTACAGTGATAATAATGGGGATTTGATGATTTTTTTTTTTTTTTTTTTTTACATTTCACATCAGTTGAAAACATTCTGTTGTCACAAGAAGCTTCACACAAGCAGGCGCTCTGTGTGTCCATTTACACGTTGATCCGCAGCTCAAACCCCCAACCCCTCTGTCTCCTGATTGGCTCACTGGCTAAGATTGACAGCAGCGGGAGCGCTGCCAAAAGCCAATCAGGAGTGTGAGTCCCCAGAGAAGCAAGGCTATCATAAACATCGCTGGACAGAGATGGGGCTCAGGTAAGTATGAGGGGGGCTGCTGCACACTGAACGTTTTACTTTCACGCATAGAATGCATCAAGAAAACAATCATTGTTCCTTTACAACCACTTTAACCAAGTGCTGCCCGCCCACAGTACATTTACTGCCAATCACAGCGGCCCTCCTCATCAGTGCTGCCTCACCAGTGCCGCCTATCCTTGCCTCCTAATCAGTGCCTCCTCACCAGTGCCGCCTATCAGTGCCTCCTCACCAGTGCCACCTATCAGTCCCTCCTAATCAGTGCCTCCCCACCAGTGCCACCTATCAGTGCCTCCCCACCAGTGCCACCTATCAGTCCCTCCTAATCAGTGCCTCCCCACCAGTGCCACCTATCAGTTCCTCCTCACCAGTGCCACCTCACCAGTGCCACCTATCCGTGCCTCCTAATCAGTCCCTCCTCACCACTACTCATTTAATGCCAATCACAGCGGCCCTCCTCATCAGTGCCGCCATACCAGTGCTGCCTATCCATGCCTCCTAATCAGTGCCACCTATCAGTGCCTCCTCACTAGTGCCACCTAAACAGTGCCACCTAAACAGTGCCACCTCACCACTGCTTTCCTATCAGTGCCTTGTCATCAGGGCCCTCTCATCAGGGCCTCCTCACAAGTGTCACCTATCTGTGTCTCCTCACCAGTGCTGCCTATCCGTGCCCCCCTCATCAGTGCTGCCTATCAGTGCCTCCTCACCAGTGCCTTCTTCACAAGTGCCACCTGTCAGTGCCTCCTCACCAGTGCCGCCTATCAGTGCCTCCTCACCACTGCCTTCTCATCAGTGCCTCCTCATTAGCGCCTCCTATCAGTGCCTTCTCAGTGTCTCTTCACCAGTGCCACCTATCAGTCCCTCCTAATCAGTGCCTCCTCACCAGTGCCTACTCAGCAGTCCCTCCTCACCACTGCCTTCCTATCAGTCCCTCCTCACCACTGCCTTCCTATCAGTCCCTCCTCACCCCTGCCTTCCTATCAGTCCCTCCTCACCCCTGCCTTCCTATCAGTCCCTCCTCACCACTGCCTTCCTATCAGTCCCTCCTCACCAGTGCCTTCTCACCAGTGCCTTCTCACCAGTGCCCTCTCACCAGTGCCACCTCACCAGTGCTGCCTATCAGTGCCTTCTCACAAGTGTCACCTATCAGTGTCTCCTTACCAGTGCCACCTATCCGTGCCCCCCTCATCAGTGCCGCCTATCAGTGCCTTCTTCACAAGTGCCACCTGTCAGTGCCTCCTCACCAGTGCCACCTGTCAGTGCCTCCTCACCAGTGCCACCTATCCATGCCTCCTCACCAGTGCCGCCTATCAGTGCCTCTTCACCACTGCCTTCTCATCAGTGCCTCCTCATCAGCGCCTCCTATCAGTCCCTTCTCATCAGTGCTGCCTATCAGTGCCTCCTAATCACTGCCTTCTCATCGGTGCCCCCTCATCAGTGCTTCCTATCAGTGCCTCCATTACTTATTTGCAAAACTTTACAACAGAAACTAACAATATTTTTTTTCCAGAATTTTCTGTCTTAATGTTGTTTAGCAAAAAATAAAAACCCCAGAGGTGATTAAATACCACCAAAAAAAAGCTCTATTTGTCTCAAAAAATGATAAGAATGTCAGTTGGGTACAGTGTTGTGTGACTGAGCAATTACCAGTTAAAGTAGCGCAGTGTTGAATAGCAGACAATGGACAGGTCATGAAGAGGGGTAAAACCTTCCGGAGGCCAAATACAAAACATTCGATTTTTTTTTATCATTATATGCTCTCTCTGACACCAACCCCCTCCCTCTTTTTTTTGCCCTGGTGTCACCAGGACAGGACTTGAGGGGAAGTCTTCTCATTGCCAGGCAGCAATACATGAAATGAGGTGGACAGACTCCAGGCTGCAGATAACAACAAGCAGGTTGTTGATTGCAGCGCTCCTTGTAGTCTTTGGAAAGTCTCCGCACACTGTGATTGGCTGTCTGAGCTCCCTGCCACACTCTTCATGTCCTCCTGTACTGGACGCCTAGCCCCGCCCTCTCCTCGCTCATTGGTAGTCTGCTCCGGTGTCTGATTGGCCGCCCCGGTCGGTTGCCAGGGAGACAGGTCCTGGCAGTCGCGGCGCTGTGGGGCGGGCTGGTTGTGGGCTGCAGAGGGCGGGGTTTGTGAATAAGGTGTGTGTGAGAGTTCACGGGAAGGAAGCGGCTCTCCCAACAGCCAGTGACGTCCCCGGTTCCCAGGCCGCCCTCTCCCGCCTCTCCTCCCCCGGGACCCGACACAGCCAGAACCTCCAACACCGCCGCCACCATGTCCTCCGGAGGAGACTTCGGTAACCCGCTCAGGAAATTCAAGCTGGTCTTCCTGGGAGAGCAAAGCGGTAAGTGCGCCTCACATCGGCCGTGTAACCCCCTCCCCCCCTCACCTGATCTGTGTAACCCCTCCCCCACACCTACCTGATCTGTGTAACCCCTCCCCCACACCTACCTGATCTGTGTAACCCCTCCCCTACACCTACCTGATCTGTGTAACCCCTCCCCCACACCTACCTGATCTGTGTAACCCCTCCCCCACACCTACCTGATCTGTGTAACCCCTCCCCCACACCTACCTGATCTGTCACTGTGTACACCCCTCCCCCACCTAACCTGTACCCCCCATACCGACCCCTGATCACCAGACCTGTACCCCCCCCCCCCCCATACCGACCCCTGATCACCAGACCTGTACCCCCCCCCATACCGACCCCTGATCACCAGACCTGTACCCCCCCCCATACCGACCCCTGATCACCAGACCTGTACCCCCCCCCCATACCGACCCCTGATCACCAGACCTGTACCCACCCCCCATACCGACCCCTGATCACCAGACCTGTACCCCCCCCCCCCCATACCGACCCCTGATCACCAGACCTGTACCCCCCCCCCCATACCGACCCCTGATCACCAGACCTGTACCCCCCCCCCCCATACCGACCCCTGATCACCAGACCTGTACCCCCCCATACCGACCCCTGATCACCAGACCTGTACCCCCCCCCATACCGACCCCTGATCACCTGACCTGTACCCCCCCATACCGACCCCTGATCACCAGACCTGTACCCCCCCCCATACCGACCCCTGATCACCAGACCTGTACCCCCCCCCCCCCATACCGACCCCTGATCACCAGACCTGTACCCCCCCATACCGACCCCTGATCACCAGACCTGTACCCCCCCCCCCCCCCCCCCCATACCGACCCCTGATCACCAGACCTGTACCCCCCCATACCGACCCCTGATCACCAGACCTGTACCCCCCCCCCCATACCGACCCCTGATCACCAGACCTGTACCCCCCCCCCCATACCGACCCCTGATCACCAGACCTGTACCCCCCCCCCCCCATACCGACCCCTGATCACCAGACCTGTACCCCCCCCCCCCCCCATACCGACCCCTGATCACCAGACCTGTACCCCCCCCATACCGACCCCTGATCACCAGACCTGTACCCCCCCCCCCATACCGACCCCTGATCACCAGACCTGTACCCCCCCCCCCCCCATACCGACCCCTGATCACCAGACCTGTACCCCCCCCCCCCATACCGACCCCTGATCACCAGACCTGTACCCCCCCCCCCCCCCCCATACCGACCCCTGATCACCAGACCTGTACCCCCCCCATACCGACCCCTGATCACCAGACCTGTACCCCCCCCATACCGACCCTGATCACCTGACCTGTACCCCCCCCCCATGATAACCTGACCTGTAAGCCCCCCCCCCCCCCCGAACCTCCAGATCATCACTAGCTCCAGATAACCACCTGTGGACCATCGGCCACTTACTTTCAAACTGGAAAGCGAATTTCCATCTACTTGTAAATCTCCATACACCCCTCCCCTCCCCCACCATTTACTGAGACCTGACCACACAGGGACCTCTATAGATCTTCCCCAGATCACAGGACTCGCCTCCCATATACTGTTCACCAGCCGTCCTCTGCCAGACCTTGCCGGGTCCCCGCTATTGCCCCCACATCTTCCCACTAAGGCTAGGTTCACACTTGTGCAATGCGGGAAACGCAGCCAATCCTGTGCTTTTCCCGCATTACGATCGCACAGCGTCCATATGATCTGCTGCAGGTGTCAATGTTAACTTAATGACACCCCAAAACAGATCACAAAACTCAGTGCGATTGCCAGAATCACATCGGTGTTAACACCCATGCAATGCGGGGGGAGGGGGGGGGTCCTGCATCGATTTGGTGCAGATTCGATTTCAGCCATATAAACTGTATGGCTGGATTTGCATCGCACAGACAGTGCTGGTGTTGTGCACTGGTATACGGTGCAAATCGCATGCGGTATCCATATCGCACCTGTGTGAACCCAGCCTTAAAGTAGAATTGGAGGCAAAGCGAGGAGTGAGGATGGGCTATAATTCCTATTTTTTCACCATCTGTGTCCCATTGGGAAGATTTTCCTTCACTTCCTGGTCCATAGCCACAACAGGAAGTGAGAGGAAATCCCTCTAGAGTGAGAGAATCCCAGGGTGTCCCCATTGGAAGATGTCCCCTCTATTCCTGTTCTGGGGACAACTCCAAATGTGGGACTTTTACTTTCTATGATAACTATAAACAGGACAAAGAGAGGGAGAATCTTCCTAACAGGGACAAGGACCGCAATCAAATCTGACAGGGGTTCTAATCCATCTCCACTAGTTATGCATTAATGCCCTCCTCACCGGTGCCCCCCATCTCCCGTAATGGTCCCTCCTCACCGGTGGTGCCCCCCCATCTCCCGTAATGGTCCCTCCTCACCGGTGGGGCCCCCCGTCTCCCGTAATGGTCCCTCCTCACCGGTGGGGCCCCCCGTCTCCCGTAATGGTCCCTCCTCACCGGTGCTAAATCCAGTCAGTCTCCCCATACACTGTTTATCATCATCCCCAACTATTCCTCTAGGCCGGGGTTCACTTACTTATTCATCTTTGCAGTGAGTGGGGGATGTGTCCCCCGGGGGCCACAGATGCTCAGTCAGTGTTGTGTCTTCATTTTTATTTTTGGCTCCTCCACTTGTCAGCTTACTGATGGGTTTTTGAACCCTTTACCCAGGTGTGGGTAGGACTGCCCTGATCATGTGACCACTATGATTGGCTGTCAAAGTGGTCACGTGATTGTGAGCCAGTCCTGCCGGCTTCCTATCACTACTAGAGACTGGGAGCCCATCCCCCCCCCCATCATAACCTGTTCGTGAGCTTAGGTCCCTACCCATTCTGCTTATTACCAACCCAATGAGCCTTTTTTCACCTTCCCAGCATCCAATCATGGGTCCAGGCTTCCTCCCCCCCCCCCCCCCACCATCCAATCATGGGTCCAGGCTTCCTCTCCCCTCCCCCCCCATCCAATCATGGGTCCAGGCTTCCTCCCCCCCCCCCCCCCATCCAATCATGGGTCCAGGCTTCCTCTCTCCCCCCCCCCATCCAATCATGGGTCCAGACTTCCTCTCTCCCCCCCCCCCATCCAATCATGGGTCCAGACTTCCTCTCTCCCCCCCCCCCCATCCAATCATGGGTCCAGACTTCCTCTCTTCCCCCCCCCCATCCAATCATGGGTCCAGGCTTCCTCTCCCCCCCCCCCCCATCCAATCATGGGTCCAGACTTCCTCTCCTTCTTCCCCCCCCCCCATCCAATCATGGGTCCAGACTTCCTCTCCTTCCCCCCCCCCCCATCCAATCATGGGTCCAGACTTCCTCTCCTTCCCCCCCCCCCCATCCAATCATGGGTCCAGACTTCCTCTCTCTCCCCCCCCCCATCCAATCATGGGTCCAGACTTCCTCTCCCCCCCCCCATCCAATCATGGGTCCAGACTTCCTCTCCCCCCCCCCCCCCATCCAATCATGGGTCCAGACTTCCTCTCTCCCCCCACCATCCAATCATGGGTCCAGACTTCCTCTCCCCCCCCCCCATCCAATCATGGGTCCAGACTTCCTCTCCCCCCCCCCCCCATCCAATCATGGGTCCAGACTTCCTCTCTCCCCCCACCATCCAATCATGGGTCCAGACTTCCTCTCCCCCCCCCCCCATCCAATCATGGGTCAAGACTTCCTCTCCCCCCCCCCCATCCAATCATGGGTCCAGACTTCCTCTCTCCCCCCCCACATCCAATCATGGGTCCAGACTTCCTCTCTCCCCCCCCCCCATCCAATCATGGGTCCAGACTTCCTCTCTCCCCCCCCCATCCAATCATGGGTCCAGACTTCCTCTCTCCCCCCCCATCCAATCATGGGTCCAGACTTCCTCTCTCTCCCCCCACCATCCAATCATGGGTCCAGACTCCCCCCCCCCCATCCAATCATGGGTCCAGACTTCCTCTCTCCCCCCACCATCCAATCATTGGTCCAGACTTCCTCTCTCCCCCCCCCACCATCCAATCATGGGTCCAGACTTCCTCTCTCCCCCCACCATCCAATCATGGGTCCAGACTTCCTCTCTCCCCCCACCATCCAATCATGGGTCCAGACTTCCTCTCCCCCCCCCCCCCACACCATCCAATCATGGGTCCAGACTCCCCCCCCCCCCCACCATCCAATCATGGGTCCAGACTTCCTCTCTCCCCCCACCATCCAATCATGGGTCCAGACTCCCCCCCCCCCCCCCACCATCCAATCATGGGTCCAGACTCCCCCCCCCCCCCCCACCATCCAATCATGGGTCCAGACTTCCTCTCTTCACCCCCCCCACCATCCAATCATGGGTCCAGACTTCCTCTCTCTCCCCTCCCCCCCACCATCCAATCATGGGTCCAGACTTCCTCCCCCCCCCACCATCCAATCATGGGTCCAGACTTCCTCCCCCCCCCCCACCATCCAATCATGGGTCCAGACTTCCTCTCCCCCCCCCCCCCACCATCCAATCATGGGTCCAGACTTCCTCTCCCCCCCCCCCCACCATCCAATCATGGGTCCAGACTTCCTCCCCCCCCCCACCATCCAATCATGGGTCCAGGCTTCCTCTCCCCCCCCCCCCCCCCACCATCCAATCATGGGTCCAGGCTTCCTCTCCCCCCCCCCCCCCCACCATCCAATCATGGGTCCAGACTTCCTCTCCCCCCCCCCACCATCCAATCATGGGTCCAGACTTCCCCCCCCCCCCCACCATCCAATCATGGGTCCAGGCTTCCTCTCTCCCCCCACCATCCAATCATTGGTCCAGACTTCCTCTCCCCCCCCCACCATCCAATCATGGGTCCAGACTTCCTCTCTCCCCCCACCATCCAATCATTGGTCCAGACTTCCTCTCTCCCCCCCCCCCCCACCATCCAATCATGGGTCCAGACTTCCTCTCCCACCCCCCCCCCCCCACCATCTAATCATGGGTCCAGACTTCCTCTCTCCCCCCCCCCCACCATCCAATCATGGGTCCAGACTTCCTCTCTCCCCCCCCCCCCCACCATCCAATCATGGGTCCAGACTTCCTCTCTCCCCCCCCCCACCATCCAATCATGGGTCCAGACTTCCTCTCTCCCCCCCCCCCCACCATCCAATCATGGGTCCAGACTTCCTCAATCCCCACCCCCCCACCATCCAATCATGGCCCCCATGGTCACCCTTTTCTCATACCTGTAATATGTTCTCATTGATGGATCTCTGTGTCTGATCAGTTCAGGGGGATGTTCTCTTATAATGTCTCCCTTTATTTTATATGGTCCTTTTATGTGTGATGTATACAGGGGGGAGATGGGTGACATTTACATTTTATCTCACAGAAAAATAGAAATCCTTACAGGAAGTGGATCTGTCTCTCCATCTTTTTGTATATTGAGATATAGAGGAAGCTTTATTCCTACACTTGTTCTTCAGATTACTGTTAATGGGCCGTACCTTTCATTGGTGCCCACTTACCTACATACTAAGGGGGTCTCTATTAATAATCTGCACAGCCATTCGTCCAGCCAATCGCCCTGTACATTCATTCTGGGTGAACTTGGCCAAACAAATGTTCTTTAGGCTATTTCCTGTTCTGAACAAATTATTTGATTATAGGCAACAGTAAACGGTGACCTCACCAGAGCCAGTGTGCCTTATCACCATTGGACTGATCTACGGATAATGTGCCTCCAGCACCTCATTTCTACCTGTTCAGGATATCTTTATTTTAAAAAAAAAAAAAAAAAAGCCTAACATTTGGCCACTAGATGGCACTAAATATCATTAGAATTTCCTATTATCCATGGCGCCATCTCGTGGCCAAATGCTAGTCAAATTCTTTTTTTTATATAAAGGCACCCCTGAGTATCATAGTTATTTCTTGTGACACTTAGCGCCATCTAGTGGCCAAATGCTAGGCAATTTTTTTTTTTCTTATTAAATAAAGACACCTCCTGCGTATCATAGGAATTTCTTGACACTTGGCGCCATCTAGTGGCCAAATGCAGTATTTTCAGTTCAAATCCATGCAAAACATTCGACCAGCACAAGAAATAGCCTGATAATAATAACATTTTGTGTATTTGCCCCATTCTAAATGTACAGGCACTTTCACCAGGCTTATTCCTATGCATTTTTTTTTTATTTTTAAATCTATGCACTCCATACTGTCACCACATGTACAGAGTGGTCAATCTAGATAAAGGTTTATTGGCCGTAGAGTGTTGGTTATGACAGGTCTGGCCACTAAAACCAGGTAACCAGTATATCAAGCTTTTTTCATGAGGACGTATTGGGGTGTCATTGTGTAGTATTCATAAATGTCTTTGTGTCTGATTTTTTTTATTTTGTGGATCCTGGTGATGTACGATGCTGGAATATTTCTGGATGCCGATATTGACCAGGGGCAAGACCAGCAGTGTAGATGGTGCCGGCTTATGGTCTGGGTCGATCATATTTGTCATGTTTTGATTTTTTTTAGCTGACTTATGACCTTGTGCTGACACATTGTGGGCCCGTTTACACGGGTGGCATTAAAAGCCAGGCAGTTGAGCCACAGTTTTACCACCCCCAGCTGACTGCCCACCTCAACTGGGGGGGGGGGGTTGCTGTTGCTCAAGGCTGTGTACTTGCGGCGGCTGTGATGCTTTGCACAAAAAAAAAAAATGACAGGGTATGTTGCTTTCAGCAGGCAGTACTGCCGCCAAACGCAACTTATTATCCTTGGTTCATGCCTGTGTGTGGTGGTTTTTTTTTTTTTTTTTTTGTTTTTTTTTTCAGTCCATTTAACATGGTTTCTTATGGATCCAGTTCATATCTGTGCGTTTTTTGAACCTGCAAAGGTTCAAGGTTTTTATTCTTTATTTATTTTCACAGCAGATTGTGTTTAGCAATAAACGTGACCCACACCAAAAACGCAATGGGTTGCGTTTTTTTTGCGCCCCCACACCCCCCCCCCCTTTTTTTTTTTTTTTTGTAGGCATTGTTAGTTTATTTTGGCAGCAAATTTCGATTTAGTCTTAGGACTAAAATGGCATTTTAGTTTTAGTCCCATTTTTAGTCATCTAAAATCTAATGTTTTTAGTTAAATTGTAATGCATTTCTCTAGAATTTCCAAACTCTATTATATACTCCTGGAGTAAAAAAAAAATCTAATATCGTTATTTATGGTATTAGGGTTTGAACAAACTCATAGATACAGATTTAGCCTCTCTGGACGGTCTGAGAAGGCCTGTAATGCTGCACAGTGCTCTGGACGGTGGTCTTTGGTCTGAAGGATGGCCTGTAATGCACAGTGCCCTGAATGTCACTGCCACTGGTTAGAGGAGGCCTGTAATAATGCACACACATTGGTCTGAGGAGGCCTCGAATGCCGGACGGATGTGGCCTGAGGAGGCCTCGAATGCCGGACGGATGTGGCCTGAGGAGGCCTCGAATGCCGGACGGATGTGGCCTGAGGAGGCCTCGAATGCCGGACGGATGTGGCCTGAGGAGGCCTCGAATGCCGGACGGATGTGGCCTGAGGAGGCCTCGAATGCCGGACGGATGTGGCCTGAGGAGGCCTCGAATGCCGGACGGATGTGGCCTGAGGAGGCCTCGAATGCCGGACGGATGTGGCCTGAGGAGGCCTCGAATGCCGGACGGATGTGGCCTGAGGAGGCCTCGAATGCCGGACGGATGTGGCCTGAGGAGGCCTCGAATGCCGGACGGATGTGGCCTGAGGAGGCCTCGAATGCCGGACGGATGTGGCCTCAGGTCTGAAGGATGGCCTATAATGCACAGTGCTCTGGATGTCTCTGCCAGGGGTCAGAGGAGGCCTGTAGTAATGCACACACAGTGCTTTGGACGGATGGTGGTCTTAGGGGAGGCCTCAGGCTGTAATGGTAATGTACACTAGTACTACACACTCGGCCTGCTCTCTGCTCTGGATGTGGGTGTTTGCCCCATAAGTCGGGACTCGGGAGGCCTGCCTGTAATGCACAGTGCTCCTCTGGTCTCTGGCAGTTGTCACGGAAGATGCACACAGTTGATTAAACTTGCTTGGTTGCTGGGAGCGGAAGCAGGCAGAGCTCTGTGAAAACCGGAAGTTAGTTCACGAGGGTATACATCCCTGCCTCACATATTCGTCCCGTTTTTCGTTCGTTAATGAAAACAGATCTGAATTTTCCTCATAGTTGTCGTCAGTGAATGGAAAATGTGCTGTACGTTTCGTTTTCGTCGCTGTAAAAATGTAGCTGACGAAAACTTTGACAAACTTTTTCGTTGACGAAATTAACGCTGCTGATAGGAAAGTATGATAGTTCTGTTCATGGAGTGCGACTTTGATGCGACTTTACACTCTCTGGTACTCAAGTAGCATCAAAGTAGTGCAGGAACTTTTTATGTCCAAAGTTGTATGTTAGGATTAAGGTTATGGGCTAGGGATAAATATCAGATTTAGCAGTAATCATCATTAGGGTTAGCATTCTATCCTTCACATTTAACTCCAACCTTAACATGTGACTTTGGACACATAAAGGTTCCTGTACTACTTTGATGCTACTTGATTGCCAGCGAGTGTAAAGTCACATTAAAGTTGCACTCCATAAACAGACCTCTCATACTTTCCCATTATCAAAAAAAAAAAAACTTGCAAAATGCATCAACCACAAGCTGCATAGATGTGAAAATGGGATCACGTCTCACCCGCCCTGCAACCACACGCAGTGCACTTAGTCGCGGGTCAGCATTGAGGGGTTAAAGCAGGGGATGAATTGGCAATGTAATGCCTCTTCGCTGTCTGTCACATACGCTACAGATTGCTTTTCAGAGGGGCAGCAGTATAGCCATACATGTGAATGAGCCCCTTAGTCACAGCTGGTAATAATAATGCACTGTGTGACCACTATGAGACCAGGATGACACGGCTTTGAGTTGGTTATATGCTGAGTATAAATGAAACGCAACATGGCATCGCAGTGAGGGGGGAACTACAAGTCACAGCATATCCTGCCTGCTAAAACATGGTCCCAGACACTACAGATTGCTCATTTCTGAACCAGGGGGTTCTTGCTGATACTTGTAGTGCACCAAATACTGGCACTCTGTATGCCGTCTATCTCTCTCTGTAGCTATTCTAGATGACCGAGGCAGACTTGTGTACATCTGGATTGCAATTAAATCTAACTCTAGTAATTATTGGTGCCTCCGCCTTAATTACCATTACACAGCTGTGTGTGTGTATATATATGTATGTGTGTGTGTGTGTGTGTATATATATATATATATATATATATATATATATATATATATATATATATATATATATATATATATATATATATATATATATATATATATATATATATATATAATTTCAGCTTCCACTTATATACCCATCAGTATGGTAAAGAGATCTCATAGAGCAGAAATATGCAATTAGCGGACCTCCAGCTGTTGCAGAACTACAAGTCCCATGAGGCATAGCAAGACTCTGACAGCCACAAGCATGACACCCAGAGGCATGATGGGACTTGTAGTTTTGCAACAGCTGGAGGTCCACTTATTGCATATCCCTGTTTTATAGTGTGTTGTGTTGTGTGGGGTTTTTTTTTTTTTTTTTTTTTTTTTTTTTTTTTTGTCCCCCCATCACGCATTTTATTAGTTCAGTGTTCACCTTTTTTAAAGGAGAATTCTGCCTGTTTGCACCGGGGTGGTTGCAGTGCGGCTCCATAGACTTGCATGGGGGTGCATTCAGCAGCAGTAATGGCCACCAAATACGACTTGCTGTTTTAATTTTTGCTGCTGTGTTGTGTGTACAGCTCAGAGCGGCTCCGTGTTCGAGGGCCCTTAAGCAAAGGTAGACTCCAGCTGTGTTTAAACTACAAATTCCTTAATGCCTGTGGAAGTCTTGCAATGCATCATGGGACTTGTAGTTTCACCATGGCTGGGGTGCCAAGGCAGCTTGCCCTTCCGCCCCCCCAAAGGCGAGGGCTTTCACACTGGAGCGGTGCGCTGGCAGGGCGTCAGAAAAAGTCCTGCCAGCAGCTTCTTAGGAGCGGTGAACTCACCGCTCCTCCACCGCTGCTCCCCATTGAAATCAATGGGGCAGCGCTGCGTTTTTGTGGGTGGATTTAATCCCTTTTTGGCCGATAGCGGGGGGGTTAAAACCACCCCGCTAGCGGCCGAATATCGACGGTAAAGCGCCGCTTTACCACTGACGCCCTAGGTGGCTCGATGTGAAAGCCCTCTTATATGTACCAGAATCTGATCTGTATGTACCAGAATCTGTAGGAATCTCCAGAGCCTCCGGGTAAGATCTTTGCTTCACGTTCAGTCGTCGTAGAAGTCTGGGGCTTTTTATTTATATATTTATTTTTTTCCCCAAGATTCTAAAGGCTAAAGCTGACCATACATGGATTGAAATGTGTCCGGTTCAGCAGGGACCAGAGGAATTTCAACCCAGGTGTAGCCCCCTGTGGTCTACCGATCAACTTCCCTGTTGGGAAAAAAGCTGCTTGACCAGTTCTGTAGGTTATAGGCTACAGTGCTGATCTGTGTATTTGTAAAGGTGGGGAGGTCTCCCTGATGTCAGAATACAATGACTCAGCGGGGAGGATTCCCCACCAATGTGTGGATGGGGGAATCGGTCTCAGTGTGGGGTTGTGTGTGTGGTGGGGTTGTTTTTTTTTTTTTTTTTTTTTTTGCAGCTTAAAATATGTTACCCCAGCATTTCCTATTCCTGATATGTGGCTGCTGTACCATGTACTTGTAGTTGAGAAACACACCTTGGTTACCTAGGCTGCAGAATATACGAGGGAGCTCGGGGGGGGGGGGGGGGGGGGGGGGGGTGGGGGGGGGGGGGGGGGGGGGCAGCAGTTTTAGTCATTGCAAGTAAGCGTTGCTTTGTAGGCTTCAGTCATGTGAATGGATGATGCTGGTTCCCATGAACTGGGAATTTTATTATACTGGAGGGTTACTATCAGCAGTGGTATTGGGGCCCATTCACACCGCTGTCATGGTAAGATGGTCATTCACACCATCTCATTGCTGCAACATGTACCATTCATTTGAATTGCATCCCCAACACTCCTTGCCAACATGCCTTGCTTTGCTGCTTTTAAGGTGCATTTAATGGATGGTTTGTTGGGGTGGCATTCGGTATGAATGGCACTGTAGTGCACTTTGCGGTAATGCACATAGAGATGGTGTCAATGGGCCCCTAACGTGTGTCGACCCAGTGCAGGTACAATACACTAAGGCCTCATGTGCACTAGTCCTCTGCTTTTAGGGGTGCCTCTAAGCGCCTCTCCATATTAGGTGATATGAAAATAGTTCATAAATCCCCCCCCCCCCCCCCTCACAGTACCCACATAAATCATCTTTTTACATTAAAATATTGCCCCAATATACCTTTTTTGGACGATTTGTATACCACGGTTACATGATAAACTGCACAGTTTCTCCAGTGCTGAGAGTTCAGGTAGGAGGAAATTTCCACTGCAGCCTGTATACACGCCCACATGTGTGATGTCAGTATCATGTGACCTGGCTATCTCTGAGAACAAGTAAATGTTCTCTCCAGCATAAAGACACAACTGAGCATGTGCAGGTCGGCTACTCCTGCCTGTGTTAGCTGGCCTTCCCCAGATAGACAGTGCAGGAGGGGGAGGATCTGTGCATACAGGATCAAACAGCCTTTTTACACAATGCAGAAGATTAACCTCTTAAGTTCCACAGTGAGTATAACAAGCAGGCTAGGCTGCATATACAGACTGATTTTACTTTTGTGGGTTTAGTAACACTTTAAATGCCCCTCCATGTTTGCCTAAGTGTCCCGTCACACATAGGTGTTTAGAAGCAGAACCCCACTGCCAGCATGTCCAGGAACAGCAGCGATTAGGTAGAAGAACAAAACGCTTGACGCCTGTAAACACACAAGCACTTGGGAATTTAATTCATTTCAGTGACACATCAAGCTATTTTTTTTTTTTTCTGCCCAAGTGCTGCTGCCAGGCGGAAAGGGGGTATCCATGAGAGATGGGCAAATGCTCTGTGTGCATGAGATGCAATGCCATGCAACCCCAACGTGCCCTGTGATAGACGTGGCAGCATGGTAACATGCATTACAGTAAAGTGGTTGCTAATGCAATGACTTGTGTGTTCAGGTCCTTCTACAATCTGTATTCTGTGACGGGTCCTCTTCCATGCCGGCCTCTTGCTGTTCTGCTATGTGGGAAGATTTTTAATGTGTTATCTTGCAGCTTGTCGTCTGGCTGGAGGGGATGGAGATGCAGCGAGGACTGCTGATCCCGCACACAGACACAATGAGTCGGCTGTCTGTGTATTCGGCTCGCTCGGTGATCATCCTCCACTATTTTATTCAGAGTTGGATGAAGAGGATCTGTCTGAAAGGACGGACACTAAATCTGATCGTTATCAATCATTTAGACTCTGGGGTGGACGCAGAGTCTAAATTCTCACAGCGTAACATCATCTATCACATTAAACAAAATATTTGGGCTAACTTTACTGTTTGGGGTGTTTTTTTTTTTTTATTCTTTTGAAGTGTATTTTTCCCAAAAAATTGTGTTTTGAAAGACCACTGGGCAAATACAGTGTGACTTAAAATATTGCAACCATCGCCATTTTATTCCATAGGGTCTCTGCTAAAAAAATATATATAATGTTTGGCGTAATTTTCTAGCAAAAAAAAAAAATCTGATTTTAACTGTAAGGCCCCTTTCGCACGTGCGGACAGTTTGTCCATATTTCATCCATCCGTTCTCAGATGAAATACGGACATACATGCATCCCTATGGGATATCGGGTGTCGGCGCATGAACATCCGCTGACACCCGATATCATCCGTCCCCGCTGTGGTCCGATTCTGCAGACGGAGGAAAAACCTATTTTTCTATCCGTCTGCAGAGTGGATCGGATGAACACGGACAGACGGTCCATGTTCATCCGATTTCCCCCCCCCCCCCCCCCCCCATAGGGGAGAGCGGAGATCTGACAGCGGATGTTCACGGGGCAGATCATCACGGATCCGTCCCGTGTGAAAGGACCCTAAGAAACAAGTGTCAGAAAAAGGTTTAGACTTTAAGTGGTTAAACTTCCTGCATATTCACACAATTGTATCCCTTTTGATCTAAGACAGAAAAGTTACAATGTAACTTAACTTAAAAACTTGGCAGACTGCCCGGTTTGGCAGACTGCCAGAGTGAGTCGAGAACTCTCTATATACTTGTTACATGAAAGAATCAGGATCATTGGAGGGGGGTCAATCCTGTAACGATTAATTGTGCAGCTCTAGGCTGTAGTAGGGTGTTCTGTGTGTAATGGATATTACTTAAAGGCATAGTCCACCTTTTTGGGACCAGGTTTCATGTTGCACCCATATTAAAATTGTGACCTGAAATAACGCCTACATTCCCTAACCTGTTTGTGTACAGTGTAGCATGACCACGCAATTTTTATTCAAAGTGTGACAGCACTGAAAATTGGCCTGGGCAGGAAGGGGGTAAAAGTGCCCGCTAGGCAAGTGGTTAACGAGGACCTGCACCTGTGATGCACTGATTGCTCTGCAGGCTTCAATGCAATAATTTTAATACGTTTCATTTTTTTTTGTTCTTTTTTAATTATGTGGGAGCATTTATTGCATTTCTGCAAACGATAGAACATGTCTTTAGAGGAAATCTGTACGAAGGAAAATGGAGGTTGCCGTTGTTGGCCTTTTCTTCTAAAAAATACTAGTTACCCGGCTGTCATGATGATCCTGTGGCTTCAACATTTTCTAACATGAGAACCTGAAACTAGGATGTGACTTTAGATCTGACTTTGCTCAGTAGAGGTTTCTTTTCAAGCCAATTTCAGGTCCAGGTTTTTTTCTTTTTTTTTTTTTTTAAATGTTGAAAAACATGAGAAGCTCACAGTGTGCAGTGAAAGTGATAGAAATCATAGAGAGGAGCGTCTGCAACTGTGGAAGACTGAAGGGAAGACTGGAGGACAGATTTAAAGGCCACATTGCTGAGCTATGTGAGGGAGCAATGCAGCCAATCCAGTTCTGTGTATACTATACCTGGCGCTCCTATCGGGGTGAGACATCCGTCTTCACTTTGTGATTACTGCAGACCAGCAGAATGTCATCTCTTTCCATTCAACTAAAGGCATCCTTACCTTACTCTAATTATACAAACAATGAACGCCTTTTGATACTCTTTGTGTGTTTGAAATTGTTGCAGTGCAATTTTACACACATTATAGTCATGATGGATTTTGCTCCTTTTTTATATGTGGAAATGCACTTTATTTTTTATTATGGCACACAAATGTGTTCAGTGTACCAAATGCATCAAAATGCACTTAAAAGGAATGTGTTGATTGATTTAAAAAAAGAAAAATTGTAAATAGAAAGTGGTATTAATTTAGCGCGCAATTGGCCACATGCATATATAGTCTTACCCCCCCCCCCCCCCTTTTTTTTTTTTTTTTTTTTTTTTTTTTATTCTTTCTTTACAGCCTTTACTTGAGGGTTTGCAAGCCCCTTTAATCATCTCCTATAGTACAATATTGGGGGTACAGTGTTGACAAAAATGACAGAGGAAGAGGGTACTTATTTCTGATGGTTTGTATTCTTATGTAGCCCTGATGTGCATCTTTACAGATGTACGGCACAGGTTTACACACGGAGAATACACAGAGATGCTGGTATGTGAAGTAGAAAAAAAATAACTTTGTTCTTCTTCTGTGGGTAAGCAGCAGAGCTAAAGGGTTGTTTTTCATTTTTTTGCCCACTGGGCACGTTCACACCCTTTCTGCCCAGGCCAATTTTAAGCTTTCAGCACTGAATGACAAGTGTGCGGTAATGCTACACTGTACCTAATATGAAGTTTTTTTTTTTTTTTTTTTTTTTTTTTTTTTTTTGAGACAAATAGAGCTTTTTTTATTTTGGTGGTATTTATTTAATCACCACTGGGGTATCCCTTTTTGTTTCGCCAAAAACAAAAAAAAAAAAAACATGGAAATTTTGGAAAAAATATAATTTTCTTTGTTGGAAAATTTCATTTTATCTTCACTGATGTACACTAATAAGGAGTCACTGATGGGCTGCACTGATAGGCTGCATTAATGAGGAGGCCCTGAATATCATTGTAAATGTGCCTGTCAGAATTTCCAGTGACCAGCTCTCCTTTCCTCACACTGTGACAGCACTGAGGAAAGCACTGCCGATAACTGACAAATTTGTTTACAGCATGATCAGCTGTGATTGGACACAGCTGATGACATCGTAAAGGGCTGCTGTGATTGGCCCTTTGCAATCGAGGTAAGGGAGCAGGGTTCTGGGAGGACGTCAGTAGATGCCCTTCCAGAAGAAGCTGACCGCGTTGTTGGCAACCAGCAGCCTGGTGCCCCCGGAACTGCATGCATGGTGCGTCAGCAATAGCCATTGCTATCGCTTGATAGTGGGCTGACAAAAGCCCAGGCGCCAGTTCGCAATTTCTAGTCACAATGGCAATCTGCCCCTGGGATTTGTGGAGCTCTACCTTTTAGTGTGATGGTCAGTGGGAAGAATTCTCCTTTAAGTTTGTGGTCTTTGTGAAGAATTCCCCCCTTTATAGATAAGCTAAAAAGGTCACTGGTGTCAGTGGTTACTCATCTGAAAGGCAGAAGTTGCTCATTGCTCAAGCATCCATTGGAGGATCCCCAGGGTTCCACAGGACTCTGATTGAGAGGCTGCTGTATATAGATCTTTTGTTGTTACTAGAAGGATCACCAGCAGGAGAAAGAAGGTGTTGATTCCCCTCTGAAGATCTTTATATCACTAGAGGGATTACCAACAGGAGGAAGGAGGTCCTCATTCCCATCTGAAGATCTTTATATCACTAAAGGGGTCACCAGCAGGAGGAAGGAGGACCTGATTCCTCTATATAGATCTTTATGACTAGAGGGATCACCGGCAGGAGGAAGGAGGACCTGATTTCTCTATATAGATCTTCTAGAGGGATCACCGGCAGGAGGACCTCATTCCTCTATGTAGATCTTTATTTATGACTAGAGGGATCACCAGCAGGAGGAATGCGGTTTTGATTCCTAATTTTAGATCTTTACTTAGACCTCTCATACAATTCTGTGTCCAGTTTGGGAGACCTCATTTACAAAAAGATATTTAGAAGATATAACGGACAGGATCATGATGGCTGCCAGGCAGTGATCATTTTCTGCAGCAGTTTAGCAGAGACATTCCCAATGATTTGCCCAGACCAGGTTTTCTATTTTCTTCCCATTATGAGAAGCTCGCAGTGTGCAGTGAAATCAGAGTAAGCCATTTCAGCGCAGGAGAGGAGCCTTTAAAACTGTACGAGACGGAAGGGAAGGATGGAATTCGGCTGTAAATGGTACAAAGCATGCGGTCAGTGTTTGCTTTTATTCGGCATAAGGTGGCATTGTGTTGCCAACTGACTTATCTGAGTTTCGGGACTCTTGGAATTCCAAGCAGCTAATGCAGAGATAAGGTTTCCTGGCTCTGAATTCAGCTGTTTTCCTGGAGGGATATGATCACTGGATAGTGAGCAAACAATCTCAGATTGCACTCACAGCGGGTCACCCCTCTCCCTTATTTACATTTTGTAGGCCTTTGCTGTGTCCATCTGTAATGCTGATTACTAGTTAATAAAGTTAGAAAAAAGTCCCCATCTTCAGGCTTGTTCCAAGTCGGTTTACAACTGAGAAATAAACACAGCTTTGCAATCATTATTATGTTGTTTATACATGTATTGTATATGTGTGTTTTTTGATGTTTAAGTTCAGCTTTAAGTGATGGAGTCACTAAGAGATTGTTTGGTGGTGCGTCTTCTATATAGGCATCTTTTTTTTTTATGTGGGATAAGGAATATTTCATAGAACCGTGCAATTACAACGCATGCACCAATCAGGAGAGATGCCTTTTTTACTCGCTGTCTGTACGCTGGGTGTTCTGCAATGCTCCATAGACCTTGGACCATCATCTGATCCAACTAAATATGGCCTTCGTCTAATACAGCCCTTCTCAGCCTGGGTTTTGTGACACCCTAGGGTTCCTCTGGAATTTGCTAGAGATTCCTTGAGTAGGGAGCAATTTCTGCCTCTCAGATCAATAACCCTTGACACAAATTAACAATCTTTTTAGCAATCTGTAAGGCGGAGGGAGTCTTTCCACTCACCAGTAATGTAAGGAGCATTCTGACCACCAAGATAGAAACATTTTACTTGGCTGGCCCCCTGGTGTCGGGAAGCCGGTCTTTGGCTGACCCCCTGGTGTCGGGAAGCCGGTCTTTGGCTGGCCCCCTGGTGTCGGGAAGCTGGTCTTTGGCTGGCCCCCAGGTGTCGGGAAGCTGGTCTTTGGCTGGCCCCCAGGTGTCGGGAAGCTGGTCTTTGGCTGGCCCCCAGGTGTCGGGAAGCTGGTCTTTGGCTGGCCCCCAGGTGTCGGGAAGCTGGTCTTTGGCTGGCCCCCAGGTGTCGGGAAGCTGGTCTTTGGCTGGCCCCCAGGTGTCGGGAAGCTGGTCTTTGGCTGGCCCCCAGGTGTCGGGAAGCTGGTCTTTGGCTGGCCCCCAGGTGTCGGGAAGCTGGTCTTTGGCTGGCCCCCAGGTGTCGGGAAGCTGGTCTTTGGCTGGCCCCCAGGTGTCGGGAAGCTGGTCTTTGGCTGGCCCCCAGGTGTCGGGAAGCTGGTCTTTGGCTGGCCCCCAGGTGTCGGGAAGCTGGTCTTTGGCTGGCCCCCAGGTGTCGGGAAGCTGGTCTTTGGCTGGCCCCCAGGTGCCGGGAAGCTGGTCTTTGGCTGGCCCCCAGGTGCCGGGAAGCCGGTCTTGGCTCATTTCTTAGCTGGCAAATATTAATTTCACTATTACTGACCTTCTTCTTCCTTTTTTTTTTTTTTTTTTTTTTTTTTTTTTTTGTATCTTACCTATTTATTATTCACTCCAAAACTGGCAATACATTATCCGATCGAAATTTGCTCAGTAGGTCACCCTTTCAGCCACCCCATCCCTCAATTGAAAAATAAGGTAGAAAATTGTCAGCCGTAAAGCTTCTGTATCCAATCAGATGCGGTTGCTGTTTGATTGGCGGTGTTGCTGCATTTTGACCAGCGGTGGGGCAGCTGTCATAATACAATAAGCACAGCAGGCGATTATTCTGTCCGTACTGTGAAGCGTGGATGGAGGAATCTGCTAGTAGTTTTTATCAGTGTATGGCCAGTTTTACATACCATGAAGTGAAGACCTGAAGGGTTCCTCTGTGTTAGAAAGGTTGGGAAAGGTGGATCCAATGTCTGGACACATTTATTAGATTGTAAATCTTCATCCGGTACATAAATCTCTGTAAATGGCTTGTTCCCCATTCCTAGCTCTAAAACAAAGTAAACGTCAAACTGTTCTCCCCGATCACAGTGTTGTACTTGGTTCTGGGTGGGATCTGTATAACATAACATTGGATGTCAGTGGTATATCTCTGATACGGCTAATGTCCCGACCTCTGTCAGGAACCAGCTCAGAAGAGGATGTCCCCACCCGGACGTTGACGGGCATCTCTAGCCCATGATTGCTCTATATATACTATAAAAAATTAGTCGATTTGTATTTTGGTTACACTGGAAAATGCATCTGTTGCAACTGTTTCACCAGACAGGAAGTGAGCAAATATCTGTAAAAAAAACAAAAAAAAAAAAACAGGAATGCAAAACTAGGAGAAAGGGGTGGGGGGAATCTTTTAGGTTAGGCATTTCCAAACAAAGGACCAGTTTATTGTCCTTTAGGGGGCCAGACTGTGGCCAGTGGGTGTAAACAACATGCTATCCCTGGTTTTAGTAGTGCCCCATTGTTGGTGCCGGGGGGGGGGGGTTAGTGCCTCATTGTTGGTGCCAGTGGGGGTGAGTAGTGCCCCATTGTTGGTGCCAGTGGGGCGAGTAGTACCCCATTGTTGGCGTCATATGGGGGGGGGGGGGTGGTACCTCATTATTCTTTATGAAAGACCACATTCAACCCGTGGGCTACAGTTTGGTGGCCACTGCTCTATGCCCCGTCATTGGCACCACTGGTGCCCCGTCGTTGGCATCTATGGGGGGGGGGCCTCATCATAAAGGACCACATCCAACCTGTGGGCCGCAGTTTGGAGGCCACTGCTTTATGGTTATCTTTTACCAAATTGTAGTGTTTGTACCGAGTATCTGAATTCTGGGCTGGCAGAATGTGAGATTGAAGCACCTCTCCACAAAAGAAAAGTCCAGATCTAAGTTTATCACAAAAGGATCAGGTAAAAAGGCGATCACAGCGCCAACTCTTAACGGGTCAGAAAAATGCCCCATTCCCTTACATCTATGGTCAGAGACGGGCCATGCACATTGGTGGTGAGTGGATACCTGCCTCTTGTACATTGGTGATCACTACAGAAGTGAATTGCATTACTTACATTAAGTAGTGGAAGTTGCCCCCCTACATTTGGTCGTTGTCGTAGGTGGGAGATCAATCTGTCATCAATCCCTGCTGAAGGAATCCTTAGAAACCTCCAGAGGAACCTGGTTGACAACGCCTGCTCTACTCTACTCTATTGAACAAACAAACATGTGGCGTTCCTCAGTCTCAAAGGGAAACTATTTTTAATGAATCCAGTCGGCTGTCTTTTAACCATTATGGCAGTTGTGATCGGGAGGTGTGGATGGCATACTGGATGACTATGTGCGTATTCACCGTCTGTCATGTATCTTTATATTGTGCTGCTGAGCTCCTTTGTCGATCCTCGTCTGTCTTGGTTACAGCCACACCAAATCCTAGTCTCACCTGCAGAGACTTGTTCAGGAGGATACGAGCTCCACCAAAGTCGCTGCTAATGTTGGGGTGTGTGTGTGGTGGTTTTTGTTTTTATTATTTTTAACCTCTTTCTGGAAACCAGGGCAAATCAAAAAAAAGTTGTGGATGAAAAAATGGATAAGCGCAGACCATCAATAATTATATCTGCGAGTCAGAGCAATCTATAGATCCAGGATTACAGGAAGCTGAAGTTGTATGCAGAATTTAAAGTAATTTTAAAGAATTTATTTTTTTTTTCTTTTTAAAATAACCAAACATGTAATACTTCCCTGCTTTGCCTTAGCCAGCCCCAACTCCGCGCCCCCCCGCGCCAGCCATGCATGCTGCTTGTGCCTGTGAGGACCCCAGACTGAGGTTGGGCCTCCACGAGTGACCCTCTCCCTATGTGCCCACAACCTCTGCTCCTTTCCCTCCCTGGATTCAGCACATGCTCCTGAGACCCTGCCTCTACAGACCCCCTAGGAGAGTTCATCCATCACCCAGACCCCCCCCCCCCCCCCCCACCTGTATCTGTGGGCCTTCAGGCGGCCATTCGTGAGTCCCTCAACCTTCCTGTCCTCTCTTTGCTGTAACCTATTGTCATTCCCTGGACTGGTAACCAGTGCTCTGCCATATTACTGCCCAGAGGACCAAAACTCTTGCTCTGCCCTGTTACCTACCGCCCTAAGGATTATTCCCTCTTGGTGTGCCTTACTGGCGCCCTGCAGACAGGTGTTTTTTTTTTTTCCTCCTCCCCTCGCTGTGCCACATTTCCTCTCCATGGATGCTTAAAGTGGAAGTCCATGCTGAAACTAAAATCCCTGCATCTATAGCCACCAACATTCCAACACTATCCAATCTAGCCCTGTAAAGAAAAAAAAAAAATCAGTATACATACCTTTTCTGCAGGTGATCCGACCCGATCTCCAGCAGCGGAAGCTCTGCTGAGTACATGTCTGACAACGGCTGTGAAATGAATGCGAAGTGACGTCACCCATAGACTTACTATGGGGCTTCCCTTGTCGGACGTGTCCCCTGCATCCGCCCACATGGCGAGGCTGCGGCTGACAGCTCAGTGTGGGATAAGAGCTTCCGCAGCTGGAATCGCCTGCAGAAAAGGTGTGTATACTGATGTGTGTGGTTGTGTGTGTCCCCCCCCCCCCCCCCTTACAGGGCTTGATAGGATAGTTTTAGAATGTTGGCTATAGATGCAGGGATTTTTAGTTTTAGCATTCCACTTTAACCCTTGCCATGCCATACTACCACTTTTTGAGGATTTGTTTCCCCTTGCCTGTGGACTGTTCTCGTTTGCTGTGCCATATTACTGCCCTCAGGATTGTTCTCCCTTGCTGTTCCTTTGTGTTGCCCTGTGGACCGCGTTTCCTTTGCTGTGCCATTAGTACCGCCCTTGAGGATCATCTCCCCTTGCTGTGCCATATCACCATTCCATCGCCTATTTATTTACCTGTTGCTGTGATACATTGTTGCCCTGTGGACTATTGTTCTGTATCCTATTGTCGCCCGCCCCCCTCCGTGTGCGTACTCTCTGCACACCTAGTCTGTCACACTGCTTGTTAAAGTATTACTAAACCCAGGAGCCTGCCTTCACTATATCGGGTTTCCCACAGTACACAGAACATGGAAGTGCAATTATTTTAGTAAATATAAACTGCCAAATACAGCAGTATATAGCAGTCTTGTGACTTGGATCAGTGTCTAGTTAAAGCTTGTAGGAGGAGTTTTCATTCTCCTGACTGTCCTATGAGCCTGCATGACCACTGACCCTCTGTCTGAAAAGCTCTCTAGCAAAACACACCTAACTGAGCATGTGCAGAGTGCCCCCAAGGCTCTGTTATATTGGGAGATGGATTGGGGTCTGTTAAAAGAAGGGGAAGATCAGAGAAGACAGGATCAAAATAGCCTTTTGGATTAACCCCTTAGATTCCACAGTGTATATGCAGTAAAGCATTCTTGTTATACTCAGACTGATTTTTACTGTTGTGGGTTTAGTTACACTTTAAGCGTATGCACATAGCCTTCCCACAGTTCTATATTTTAATGTGATTCTTTTGCTGTGCTCAGTACAGGGAACGTAAAGGTTTCCGTTACGCGTACAATTAAATAAAATGCAACGCCACGAGGAATGAAGTATTTATGAATTTTGTCATCTTTAACAGCGCATCTCCATTGTTCAGGGAAGCTGACAGTACGTCCTTGGTGGAGATGGGCAACATCGCCCTGTCAACCCATCATCTTAATTAGTTCCCATGTTTATTGGGGGGGTCTGGGCTCCTCCGCGGTGATGGACTGGATGCTCAGCATGGAGTTGGCGGTCCGGTACAGTGAGAAAAATGTGCATGGAATGTAGAAAAAGCCTTTTTGGGGGAATTCGAGAGATCTGCCTCTGGCAATCACAACCTAGAAGTTCAAACCAATTAAATTTGTAGCTGGAAGCAATGCACTCAGCAGGATGCAATTCATCCTCAGAACAAGAAATTCTTTCTCTCTCTCCCTTTACCTTCGCGGATGGGATAAGACAGAATGCGACACCACGAGATGAGAAGACTCCCATCTCTGTCTACGGAGGAGATGCTTTTACAAAAAGTTTATTCAGTTTTTCCTTTTACGTAGAAAAGCAGTTGAAAAACATCAACGTACAACCCAAGTTACAGAGAGTCAGACAATGGCATCTATAATATACAGTGGTAGTCTCCAAACTATGGCCCGGGGGCCAGATGCAGCCTTTCGCATGTATTTATCTGGCCCTTAGGGCACTATTTCATCCACTGAGGCCAATGAAGGGGGCACAAGTCTCCCCACTGACGCCAATGAAGGGGGCACAAGTCTCCCCACTGAGGCCAATGAAGGGGGCACAAGTCTCCCCACTGAGGCCAATGAAGGGGGCACAAGTCTCCCCACTGAGGCCAATGAAGGGGGCACAAGTCTCCCCACTGAGGCCATTGAAGGGGGCACAAGTCTCCCCACTGAGGCCACTGAGGGGGGGCACAAGTCTCCCCACTGAGGCCAACGAGGGGGGGCACAATTCCTCTCATTGACACCAAAGATGGGGCATTGTTTACTCCCACTAAAGGTCCCAGTCTGGTGTTCTGACAAAATTTCGAACCTGGCAGAACGAGCAACCCGCATCACTTCTGTTTTTCTTTAAACTTTAATGAATTGCAGATTTTCACAAATTGCTGTTTGGACACAACACCGGCAACTGAATACAGTCCGGTGCACGCTATTATGAGCGGAGAATGTTATTTCCGCCTCCGATGCTGCAACAACTTTGTCCTCTTTAGAGTCTTCCTGTACCGGACTGTATTCGGTAGCCGGTGTTGTGTCCAAACACCAATTCCTCTAAATCAGCAATTACGGATGGTTTAAAGAAAGCGGAAGTGACATGGTTCGATTTTCTGCTGAGTTTCCTATTTTGTCACGACAAAAACCCCTATAAAATCCAAAGGACAATAAACTGGCCCTTTTTGTTTAGAAAGTTTGGAGACTCCCTGAAATACAGCATAGCCCTACACAGGGTGACATCACAGCAGGATAACGGCTCAAGGACTTCCATGTCATCATGTTTATAGATCTGCAACCAAACATGATATATGATGGTGGAAAGGCATTTTTATTGTAATCTGGGATTCTAAATAATATAGCATTAGGCTGGAGTAAATTCTGCTGAGTATCTAGGAGCTGTGTCTGTTGGCCAAAAGAATTCAATTAGATTAGCTAAAGTGGAGGGAAAAGTAGTATGAAGAAAGGACAGGTAAAAGAGAAAAAAGAGGAGAGTGAGCAAGAGGTTTTTATTATTAACCACTTGAGCTCCGTAAGGTTTTACCCCATGGGTGCTCAACCTGTGGCCCTCCAGCTGTTGCGGAAGTCCCATGAGGCATTGGGCATTTTTTTTTTTTTTCCCGTGATATAAACCAAAAAAAACAAGGAACATTTTTGAAAAAAAAAATTATTTTTTTTTACCTTCTGCTATAAAACGTATTAAAAAAAAAAAAAAAAATCAAATTTCTTCATAGATTTAGGCCAAAATGTATTCTGCTTTGGCAAGAAAAAAAATCAATACTGTAAGTGTATATTGATTTGCGTGAAAGGTGTGTGTGTGTGTGTGTGTGTGTGTGTGTGTGTGTGTGTGTTTTTTTTTTTTTTTTTGTTTTGTTTTGTTCCCCCCATCTACAAACTATGGGATATGTACTAGAATTTTTTTATTTTTCTTATATACTAGTAATGGCAGTGATCGGCAACTTATAGTGGCACTGTGCTAGTGCAGTGGGCAATCTGACGCTGATGTTGGGGGGGACTGACTAACTGCCACTGACATCACCAGTGATATTATGCACTGTCACTGTACTAATGACATTGGCTGGGAAGGGTGTTAACATCTAGGGGCAAATAAGGGGTTAATTGTGTGCTGATTTTTACTACAGATCAATTTTGTTTCTTTTCCCTCCTTTTTAGGGAAAAGTAACAAAGCAATTGTTTCCTCTGTACAGAGCCCTGTGTTTGATTGTCGACACAGGGCTCTAGTCTGTGATTGTACACAGCCAATCAGCAGGTCCCGGCCATGAATCATTGGCCAAGATTTGCTTGACAGACTCCTGCTGTTTACAGTCACAGTGGAGTAGACGGGCAGGTCATGTGCGCCTGAAACTCAGAAACAGACAGCGACATATGGGTACGTTGCAATACCTGTAGGAGCCACCCTATCCCAGTATATGTACTGCGGCAGGTTGGTAAGCAGTTAATTTTATATTTCTTTAGTGCTTTTCCCCCTTTAGACCCAACACTCCTCTTCCTTTTTTTTTTTTTTTTTTTTTTTTTTTTTTTCTGCTGTTGGGTCGGATGGTACAGCAGCCATCTTGGACACGCTCAGTAGACTATCAAACTAGGGCCAGTTTTAGAGAGGCGCCAACTAACCTACCAGCATGTCTTTGGAGAGTGGGAGGAAACCTTAGTACCTGAAATAAATCCATGCCAGTACATGAACAACAGGCAAACTCCTTGAAAATGGTGTCCTGACCGGGACTCGAACTGCGGGACCCCAGTGCTGCAAGGCAGAAGTGTGAAACACTAAGCCATTGTGCTACCTGTTAGGTTGGGTTGAAAGCTAAGTGCACCTTTTTGCAAATATATAAAAAAAAAATTGAACCAACATTTGCAGAAAAAAATGCATTTATAAAATTGTTGCATATGAGCCTGCAAAGCTTTGCAACCGCGAGTAGTGGATCACGAGCGCAATGCACAGGCTCTTCCTTCAATGTCTGTACTGAGGTATGGATTTTCAGTTACAGAGCTGGAGGAAGTGTCAACCTGAGTCTCCATGTGAACATCATCTTCTGGTGGAATGTCACAATCTGGTAGATTCTCAATGTGAACGTCATCCTCTGATGGTACGTCACACACTGGTGGAATCTCAATGTGCATGTCATCCTTTGGTGGAATTTTGCGAGATCTATGTGAAAGCCAAACAGGCGAGGGAGAAGAGAAGGGTAAATATTGGTGGGCCATGTCTGGGGAGCTTGTTGTTTTGCCATCATGTTAGACTTTTGTTGGCCAGCATTTTATGATACTGACTTGGGGGGGGGGCGCTGCTTTAACCACTAGACATCCGCGCTATGGCCGAATGACGGCCACAGCGCGGACCTGCATTCCCGGGAGGCCGTCATATGACGGCCTCCCCTGTACACGCTCCCTGCAGGGCGCGCGCCGGGCGCGCTGTGATCACCGAGTCACTGAGACTCGGCTGATCACTGATCCGAGTAAGGGGCCGGTCCCGGCCCCTTACCATGTGATCAGCTGTCAGCCAATGACAGCTGATCACATGATGTAAACAGGAAGATCAGTAATTTGTTTTTTTGTTTTTTTTTTTGTTTTTTTTTACTCGCGCTGACAGCGCGAGTAGAGAAAAAAGCCGATCACCGGCTCAGATGTCAGGGACATCGGTCCCGAAGTGGAAGCACAACACATTCCTCAGTGCCACCTAACAGTGCCCACAAGTGCCACCTATCAATGCCCACAAGTGCCACCTGCCAGTGCTGCCCATCACTGCCACCCATCAGTGCCCATCACTGCCACCCATCAGTGCCGCCTCATCAACGTACATCAATGAAGGAGAAAAATTACCCGTTTAAAATTTTTTATAACAAAATATAAAAAAATAAATTAAAAAAAAAAAAAAAATCAGGATTTTAAATTTTTTTTAACAAAAAGTAAAAACCGCAGAGGTGATCAAATACCACCAAAAGAAAGCTCTATTCGTGGGAAAAAAATGATAAAAATATCATTTGGGTACAGCGTTGTATGACCGCGCAATTGTCATTTAAAATGCGTTAGTGCTGAAAGCTAAAAATTGGTCTGGATAGGAGGGGAGTTTAAGTGCCCTGTAAGCAAGTGGTTAATCTGCCATTAAAGGGACTACAATAGGAATCTTGAAAAATCTTTGCTTTTAAAATTTGGCTGCCGGGAGCAAAGACAACTCTCCAGTACTTCAAAGTATGGCAGGCATATGAATCGCGCCCCTTCCTCCCACATGACGGTGCTGGTGTTTGGTGATTGGCCCAGTGCTGTCACTGGGCGGAGAGTCCTCAGCCTTGTGTAAGCTTCAAGTCAGGATGTGCACCTTACCACTGTAGATTGGCTTACACTAGAGAAAGAAAGCTCACATTAATCTGGTTGATTTGAGTTCTGCCCGGTTTCACTCTGCTTTACTGCTTGTCAAGTCATGGTCTCTTCCTGTGTAAAGACCCATCCTGTCCCATAAGCCGTTCATACCCAGGTTTAATAGATGTCGGTCTTGATTGTGTTAGGATGTACAGCCATTCTCTGCAGAGACTGACACAGAGCCTTTTTAACATGTAAGCAAATAGGCCAAAGCCGAATGAATAATTAATGCTGGGAGCAGCAGAGTGTAATGTGGCGGTATGCGTTCATCCACAGGCAGCCTCATGTATTATACATACGTTCCTGCACTCTCCGCTTACTTGTTTGTTTATTTCCAGAGAGCCACCCCCTCCCCTTCTAATATTATTCCTAAAGGGAATCTACCATAGCTGTAAAGGTTTTTAGATACAGCTGTATGTGCGATCAGCTTACTGTAAATGTAATCGAAAATCTAGGAGCCCGCCTCAAAAAGGAGGCCCCGACAGTGCATTTTATAGATGGGGAGGTAAGGGCTAGATCAGTGATTAACTTAAATATCACAGCCTCCGACACTTGAGGGCCATGCAGTAGCAGTACATTTTCACACCTCATCGCCCAAAAATGTTGATTCTGCTGCATTTTATGCAATGCACTCTGCAGAAGTTGGAGTAAAATAACCCCCAACATTGGGGTCAGTGACTGCAATAATAACCCCCAACATTGGGGTCAGCGACTGCAATAATAACCCCCAACATTGGGGTCAGCGACTGCAATAATAACCCCCAACATTGGGGTCAGCGACTGCAATAATAACCCCCAGCATTGGGGTCAGTGACTGCAATATTAACCCCCAGCATTGGGGTCAGTGACTGCAATAATAACCCCCAGCATTGGGGTCAGTGACTGCAATAATAACCCCCAGCATTGGGGTCAGTGACTGCAATAATAACCCCCAGCGTTGGGGGTCAGCGGCTGCAGTAATAACCCCCAGCGTTGGGGGTCAGCGGCTGCAGTAATGACCCCCAGCATTGGGGTCAGCGACTGCAATAATAATCCCCAACATTGGGGTCAGTGGCTGCAGTGATAACCCCCAGCATTGGGGTCAGCAGATGCAGAAATGGCCTCCAAAATTGAGGGGTCAGTGGGTGCAAAAATTTAGTGCCAAATGCTGGAACACAGAGCACATTCCAGCGCCCAGCCACTCTCTGCCATCCTGCTTTCTGTATGGTGCCCAATGTAGGTGATTTGTTGGGCGCTGGGTGTATTCCAGCTAGTAAATGAGGTGGACTCCATCTATCTTTCTTCAGCTTCTAATGCACATTATGAGAGGCTCACAGTGTGCAGTGAAATCGCCCATCTCAGTCCAGGAGAGGAGTCAGTACAACTGTCCAAGACTAGAGGGAATGCTGGATTCCTGCAATTTCCATTAGTAGCTCACCGAATTATATTGCTTGCCTGGAGTTGCTGATTTTAATTACACTTGCCCTAATAAACTTGTATCTAGCGGCTGAGCCGTATCCCTGCAATCTACACACTTCCCAGTCTTTTACCAGCAGATTACAGATGTGCTTCCAAAATCTCATGACTCCATATATACTGCCTTCCTCTGCAAAGACTAATGACTTCTCAGTAATTCTTATTTTAGCCTCATCTGTGTGATTATCTCATTTATATTAACAGTCAGATCCTAGAAAACCTAGACCCGGCTCCCGAGACACTAACATGACAGATATAAATGTCTCCCCTCCCCCCTCCTCCGCCATTCCTGTGTGATCTGTCAGCCATTATAAGAGCGCTATATATTTCCCATCCGCTCAGAGAGGAGAACGCTCATGTCACAGACACCCAGCCCACTGATGGCGGAGAAGCCCATAAAGCCAAACTGCTGCCTTTTTCTTTAAGTTTTTTTGCACAGTTGTACCGACTCCTCCTCTCCTGTACATAAATCGCTTCCTCTGATCTCACTGCACACTGTGAGCTTCTCACAATGTGCACTAGAAGCTGCAGAAAGTCAAATAGACCAAGTAGAAAAAAAAAAAAAAAAAACTGCCCACCAAAATCTGTCCAACATGTTTATTGAAAGACTGCCACCAGGATTATAACGGACCAAAAGTCAAATAGAGCCCGCCTCGTTTCCTGGCCCATTCCACCCCAATCCAACTCCTTTTTCCTTCTTTGGATTTCAGTTATTCTTCCTATCATGGGGGGGTTTCAGCATCGCATGTAGGCGTTTATATAGGGCGGTCTGCATGTAAATGCTCTGCTGCTTCTCCTTTCACTACGAAGTCGCTAGCCGGGAGCAAGTTCAGGGTGACCTGGGATCAGAGGAATCCAATGCTGGCCATCGGGCAGAGGGCATTTTGTGGCAGAAAAGTACTGCGGGGGAGTGCTCTGGATTGACAGTAAATATTGTAAATTAGATTTTTTTTTCTTTTAGCTTTTACATGGGCTATTCAAATAATAAAAAAAAAATTATTATTAAATTATAAATACAATATCCTATCTCTCTATCCTATCTATCTATCTATCTCTATCATCTCTATCTCTATCTCTATCATCTCTATCTCTATCTCTATCATCTCTATCATCTCTATCTCTATCTCTATCAATGCAGCTAAACTCACTTTTTGCAATTCATCAAATTGTCCATGTGTTTCCACCTGGCAATTAGGACCTCTGGGAACTTCAGCTCAATCGCTCTGACACAAGAACATCTGGCCACTCTCTGGCTTTCTGAAATCCTATATACACCAAAATTCCTGGAAGTTCCGCCATTAACCACTTTGTTGACATCTGATTCCTTTATTGGAGAAAAGACTGATTTTCTTACTTTTATCCCCCCCCCAATCCCTGCAGCTATTATGACCACCATTGATGGTGGGGCTCTAGTTCCCAGTATACAGCACCCACTGCCATTCTTTACCACTACTGGAACAATTTGTTTACTCCCTGCATACATGGTAAAACATTCAATTTTTTTTTTTTTGCCATGAAATGACTAATTTTATATATAATTTTTGAAGGCAGAGGCCCTGTAAAATAAAATGGTGTCAATTGCAATTTTTTTGTATAGCATGATATTTATGCAACGGTTTATTAAAAGCATATTTCTAGAAAAAAAAAAAAGTACAATAAAATATATTTTAGCACATACAAAAACAATATAATAGACATTTTGTTGGTAAAATTAAAAAAGATGGGGTTGCGTTGAGTGAATAGATACTAAACCTAGTAAGGTGTGTGGGTTTTTTTTTTTCCTTCATGCATTAGAGCTGCATAATTAATCGTTAAAAAATCGTGATCTCGATTCAACCCCCCTGACAATCTCTATTGTAGTTTGCCGATTCTTTCATATAACAAGTGGAGAGACTTATCTGCTCACTCAGCTGTCAAAAGAAAACATCCAGGCAGTCTGGCAAGTTTTTAACATGAAACATTGTAACTAACTCTTCCTTCTTAGATCAAAGGGATAAACTTCTGTGTGAAAAAAAAAAAAAAAATCCAGGCAGTCTGCCAAGTTTTTAAACAATGTGTAAATGCAGGAAGTTTAACCACTTAAAGTCTAAATCTTTTTCTGACACTTGTTTCTTAGGTTAAAAACAATATTTTTTTGCTAGAAAATTACTTGGAACCCCCAAATATATATATATATATATATATATATATATATATATATATATATATATATATATATATATATATATATATATATAATTTATATTTTTTTTGGGGGGGGGTGCTAACTTTGTTTAATTTTTTTTTTTTTTTCCCAAAAAAATTGCGTTTGAAAGACCGCTGGGCAAATACAGTGCGTCATAAAATATTGCAGGAACAGGAGAGTCTGCGAAGCACAACGGGCAGCAACCTGCAGGACCAGTAGGGGGAGCTACCTTCTGGGTACTGTAAAAAGTGATGAGGTGGTTCTACAGCCACTCGGATCACTTTAACATGAGAGCCAATCGCCGACTGGAAAACAAAAAAAAATCCAGACTCAACCGTGAGCTTGTTTTTATTCCCCTAAATTTCAGGACATTTTTAAAGATGCCTTTTGTAAACCATGGGATTAAAGGAGAACTCAAGACCAAAAACTTTTTATCCCTTTTTAGATTTAAAGTGGTTGGAAACCTCAGACATGAAATATGAACAAAGCAAATCCCTCTATAGTGTGTACTTGTCTCAAGAGCACGAAGTGTCATTTCTGTCTGCTGCTTTATTCCTCTGCTATCAGCAGGAATCACTTCTGACAAGTTTTCCTGACACCAAGAGAAAAAAAAGGTGACGGGAGGGATCTCCAGCACACAGCCTGTGATTGACAGCCTCAGCTCTTTTCCTGTGTGGAGGGTGTGTGTCTCTTCCCTCCAACCAGCGTGTATCATTTTAGCTTCCCGCCCCCTGTTTTCTGTCAGCTCGGGTAAGCTTTATAAATTGTGGACTTTGAACAGATGTAAAGAAGACTTCTGAATAAACGGGTACAACCTATGTAGGAGGATTTGTTTCATCTCTGTGTATCACCTGAGGACAGTCGCTTCACTGGGTATATGTAGGGGTTTACAACTACTTTAACCGCCTCTAACCTGTGCTATAGCCGAAAGATGGCTACAGCGTGGGCTCACATTACTAAGAGGGCGTCTGTGGACGTCCTCCTGTGACCGCGCCCCCTGCGGCGCACTTCGGCATGGATCTGTGATCGGGGTGAAGAGCAAGACCCAGAGGCTCTTAACCATGTGTGTCCAATCACAGCTGATCAGTATAAACTGTATTTGCCAGTTATTGGCAAACTTCACTCAGACAGTGGGTGATGAGAGGAGAGCTGATAACTGGCAAATCTACACAGGGGGCATCTACACTGATAATCAGGGCACTGATGATCAGTATCCTGATCATCAGTGCAGCTCCAACAGTGCCCATCAGTGCTGCCTGTCAATGCCACCCATCAGTGCCACATTTGAGTGCAACCTCATCAGTGCCTTGCAAAAGTATTCACCCCCCTTGGCATTTTTCGTGTTTTGTTGCTTCACAACCTGGAATTAACATGGATTGTTTAAGGATTTGCATCATTTAATATACAGAACATGCCCACAACTTTGAAGGGGGGTGTGTGTGTGTGTGTGTGTGTGTGTGTGTGCGCAAAACAACAAATAGGACAAAATAACAGAGTCAATGTGCATAACTATTCACCCCCCTAAAGTCAATACTTTGTAGAGCCACCTTTTGCAGCTATCACAGCTCCAAGTCGCTTTGGATAAGTCTCCTATGAGCTTGTCACATCTTACCACTGGGATTTGTGCCCATTCCTCCTTGCAAAACTGCACCAGCTCCTTCAAGTTGGATGGTTTGCGCTTTGGAGTCTGACCACAGATTTTCTATTGGATTGAGGTCTGGGCTTTGACTAGGCCATTCCAACACATTTACATGTTTTCCCTTAAACCACTCAAGTGTTGCTTTAGCAGTGTGTTTGGGGTCATTGTCCTGCTGGAAGGTGAACCTCCGTCCTAGCCTCAAATCGCACACAGAGTGCTACAGGTTTTGCGCAAGAATATCCCTGTATTTAGCACCATCCATCTTTCCCTCAACTCTGACCAGTTTCCCAGTCCCGACTGCTGAAAAACATCCCCACAGCATGATGTGCCACCACCATGTTTCACGGTGGGGATGGTGTTCTTTGGGTGATGTGATGTGTTGAGTTTGTGCCAGACATAGCGTTTTCTTTGATGGCCAAAAAGTTCAATTTTAGTCTCATCAGACCAGAGCACCTTCCTCCATACATTTTGGGAGTCTCCCACATGCCTTTTTGCAAACTCAAAACGTGCCATTTTGTTTTTTGCTGAAAGTAATGGCTTTCTTCTGGCCACTCTGCCATAAAGCCTAACTCTATGGAGCATACGGCTTATTTTCATCCTATGTACAGATACTCCAGTCTCTGCTGTGGAACTCTGCAGCTCCTCCAGGGTTACCTTAGGTCTCTGTGCTCCTCTCTGATTAATGCCCCCCTTGCCCGGTCCGTGAGTTTTGGTGTGCGGCCGTCTCTTGGCAGGTTTGCTGTTGTGCCATGTTCTTTCCATTTGGTTATGATAGATTTGATGGTGCTCCTAGGGATCATCAAAGATTTGGATATTTTTTTTATAACCTAACCCTGACTTGTACTTCTCAACAACATTGTCCCTTACTTGTTTGGAGAGTTCCTTGATCCCCATGGCAGTGTTTGGTTAGTGGTGCCTCTTGCTTAGGTGTTGCAGCCTCTGGGGCCTTTCAGAAAGGTGTGTATATGTAATGACAGATCATGTGACACTTAGATTGCACACAGGTGGACATCATTTCACTAATGATGTGATTTCTGAAGGTAATTGGTTGCACCAGAGCTTTTTATGGGCTTCATAACAACGGGGGTCAATACATACGCACATGCCAATTATCAGTTTTTTTTTATTTATTTCTTAAAAATAGAGATTTTTTATATATATATATATATATATATATATATATATATATATATATATATATATATATATATATATATATATATATATATATATATATATATATATATATATATATATATATAATTTCAAATTTTACTTCACCAACTTAGACTATTGTTCTGTTCCATCGCATGTAATTCAGATTAAAATAACATTGAGCTAAAGGCTGTATTGTAACAAAGTAGGTAAAAAGCCAAGGGGGTGAATACTTTTGCAAGGCACTATATCAGTGCAGCTTCATCAGTGCTCATCAGGGAAGGAGAAAAATTAATTTTCGTTTTTTGCTAAAAAAAAAAAAAAACTCCAGTGGTGATTAAATTACCACCAAAAGAAAGCTCCATCTGTTTGAAAAAAAAATTTTAAAAAATAATAAAAATTTTGGGTACAGCGTTGCATGACCGCGCAATTGTCATTCAAAGTGCGACAGAGCTGAAAATTGGCCTGGGCAGTCGGGGGGGGGGGGGGGGGGAGAAAGTGCCCAGTAGGCAAATGGTTAAATAAAATCCTCTATCTGGTTTGTCCTCCTCCCTGGTGGGGCGAGGATAGTGCTTGTGGTCTCTCTACGCACCTGCTGTGAGATGATCTGGGAGTTGTGAAGTAGATCAGCATCGTCCTGTATTGATCTGTCCACTTCCTGCCATGTTCTCTATGCACTTTGTCTTCCTTAATGGACTGGGAATGTAGCAGACCAAGCTATCACAGGCTGTTTGTTGTTGGTAATGAGCACAAAATGCCGGCGCTCTCCATGTTCCACGATGTACAGATTTATTTCATCATAGTGAGTACAGGATAAAAACCTGACACTGATGTATTTCCCCCTAGCCTTGCCTTAATTGTAGCCAAGTATGGAAGAGTCTCCCTATCTTTGTGTACCAATCACCAAACAAGGTGGACAATGGTGTTAATTTTGACTTTACATTTTAGTTTTGACAGTCTTTTGACTAAAATGTCATTTTAGTTTTTGGTCATTATTTAGTCGACTAAAAGTGTTAATTTTGGCTGCAAAAATATTATTGTCGTCATCGAAATTAACACTGGTGGGCAAAGCAAGGAAGATGTTAACAGAGTAACTGGATTACCACCGGGATCCAAAACAACACGTTATAAAAACTGCTACCGTGCACAATAGAAGGTGGACCTTTCATTCATCCACCCGTCCTCCATTCATAGCACGCTTTTTTTATTGCTTGAAGCCATAGTACAGCTTAGAGAAGGGAGGTATCACCGCTCCAGGAGGATCGACCGAATGTAAATCTCTTCACCAGAAGCCACAGGTGCAGGCAATGCAAATAGATAAATAGTAGATCTGGACAGCCGCACTCCGAATATGCCTTTTATTCAAAAACTACAAACAAAAATACTTGCCACAGCAGAACAAAAGAGCTAACGAGTTTCACCCTATATGTAGTGCTTAATCCTAGCTGATTAAGCACTACATATAGTGTGAAACGCGTTGGCTCTTTTGTTCTGCTGTGGCATGTATTTTTGTTTGTAGTTTTTGAATAAAAGGCATATCTATAGTACAGCTTCTATGAATGGAGAAGAGGAGCAGAAAGGGCGGCCATATTCAGCATTCTTGACGAGTACCTGTTACAGGTCCAGTATCTGTATGAGCCTCCAAAGCACCAGAATAACATGGCAGCAGGGATATTAGGAGACAGAGGGATGAAGATATCAACCAACACAGCAGCCACCAGCGCAAGGGGCTCTTCTCAATGTCAGTTCTTTCCTTTGTGCTGGGCCTGGCTGAGCTGGGGGTAGAGGGGTCCTGCTCCAGCTCTGAGGCCGGGATCCTCAATGCTTTCCGCTGACATTCACTCTGCTCTTCAATAGGACAGACACGTGGCTGAGCAAATTTACTTTCCTCACTGCGGTCACATCGACACCGTGTACCTTTCTGCCGCTCGCCAGGACCTACGCTGTCCGAACGCCTTCTGTTTATTCACAATCTTTGTGTTCTTCATACTGAATTACAGGATTACTACAACACTCTGCAGTCTTCATTTATATTCCATTCTAAAACACATGTATTTTGAATCCTCTTGAAGATAAAAGTAAAACTAGTTTTTAGCTATAAAATTTGCACGTGAGCAACTTGATGTAAATATCCGTATAGGCTTAGATGTATCTTCAGCCATATTATGTATACTATAATGAAAGGTCTGCTGCAAAGTATTTTACAAGTTTATTTTATTTTTATGGACTTGTCCTTGCACCCTGGCTGTCCTTGTAAAGGGATGCGCCTCTCCTCCCCTGGCACTCCTAGGGGATGCGCCTCTCCTACTACCCTGGCACTCCTTTTTTAGTTTTACTTGTCCACCCCCTCCTCCCCAACACACCTTTTTGTTATTTGACTTGTCCCTCCTAGTTAGCAGACCTGCCCCTTCTCCTCCCCTGGCACCCATTCTTAGCCAACCTGTCCCTCCTTTTCCCCTGGAACTCCTTGTTAACAGACCTGTCCCTCCTCTCCTAACACTCCTTGATAGCAGACCCATACTTCCTTCCTGTGGCACTCCTTGTTAGTGGGTCTAACCCTCTATCTTCCCTTGCACTCTCTCTTGGCCAACCTGTCCCTCCTTCTCCCCTAGCACTCCTTGGTTGCAGACTCCTACAGTCTTCCAGTGGTACTCTGTTAGCCAACCTCTCCCTCCTTCTCCCCTGACACACTTTATTAGTGAACCTGACCCTTTTTCTCCCCTGACACCCCTTGTTAGCAGATTTGTTTCTCCTTCCCCAAAGGCTCTCCTTGTTAGTGGACCCATCTATCCTTCCACCTCCCCATGTCTTTGCATTTCTTGACAGCCGGCCTGTCCCCCTTTTCCCCTGGTTTAACCAAAAAAAAAAATATATATATTGCCAGCACATCAATTCCTTTTTTAAAAGCTTCTTGCTTTGTGAGTTTGTTTGTTTGTTTGTTTGTTTGTTTGGTTTTTTTTTGTTTTTTTTTAGTGTATACTAATGAAGAAATTGGTGTGCTGGCGACATGTTTTCTTGGAGAACATGGTGCCATCCATTGGTTTGGTCTGGTATGGATGGGGATATCTCATGGATCCTTGCCACCTTTCCCTCTTTGTTCCCTGGCACTCCTTGTTAGTATACCCATCCCTACCAACCGCCTTTTAGAAGTTCTTGTTAGCTGCCCCATCTTCTCCCTCCTCTCCCAGAGCTCTTTGTTAGCTGACCTGGTTTTTCTTTTCCCCTCCTGGAACTACTTTTTATTTGATCTGTCTCTCCTTTCCCATTCTTTTGTAAGCATTAATTTTCTTTCAGACTGACATTTGCCCATTATTCGCTATCGTTTTATTAATTTTTGTTTTTCTTGTTTCTTCTAGTTGGAAAAACATCTTTAATCACGAGGTTCATGTATGACAGCTTCGACAACACCTACCAGGTAATCCCACCAGCTTATTGCATAGCCTTATCTGTCAATTGTGCCCTCACTTGTAAATTGTCTTATTTTGAGGGTATCTACAGGCAAGAGTTAACAGTTGCTACATTTGGCTGGTTTCATCTTGTTGGGCAATTACCTTTTTCTGTGTGGGTTGCTCTTGACCCAGCCCACTACTGTCTGAGGGACCATTGATCAGACCGGTCCTGACCAATTGCTTTTGATCATTGGAGATCAGCACCTCTCCTGTCCCCAAGGTCAAGCCCAATACTTGAACCACTCAGACATTCATAAATGATCCACCCCCCCAATACACCTAAATTGGCCATCTTAGGAAGTGCTATGGCATCACTTAGTTTGTGAACTGTAGTCCTTCCCTCCTTTTCTTCTATTGTAATCACATTATAGGCTTCTGATGTTTAGATTTTATTAGCCAGCTATCGATTATTCTTAATAGTAGGTTTAGGAAAGAGGCAAAACTTTTTTGGCTGTAACCAGATTTTGTAAATGCTTCAGTTATAAGTGAAATCTGGAGTGCAAAGTCATCTGCTGTGCATTAAAATTCCTGATGACTCCAAGGTGTGAGCTCGCTGCCTTAGTTCCTGGCTTTGCTATATGTTTTGATGCATTCTTTATAACCTAAATCTTTTAGGGATGGTGGGAACCCCTCATAATGGGCACAGCAGGTGTATAGACCTGGGAACTCGTGCAGCAATGTTGGGAATCTTTCACATTAGGCACATCAGGTGTACAGTCCCAAAAACTTGGCACTGGGATGGTGGGGACCCCTCATAATAAGCACAGCAGGTGTACAAACCCAAAAACCTCAGCACAGGAAAGGTGGGAAACCCTCATAATAGGTTCAGTAGGTGTGCAGACCTGGGAACACAGTGCATGAATGGTGGGAAGCCTTCACATTGGGCGCAGCAGATGTTCAGACCCAGGAACTTGGCACTGAGATGGTGGGAACCCCTCATATTGGGTACAGCAGGTGTTCAAACCCAGGAGCTCAACAAAGGGGTGGTGGGAACTCCACTTATTGGGCACAATGTGAACTTGGCACAGGGATGGTAGGAAACCCACTCAAAAAAGGACCTAGAAAGTGCACAGACCCAAGAAATTGGTGAAAGGTTGGTGGGAACCCCTGATAATAAACACAAAAGGTGTGAGAGCCAGAGAATTCAGTGCAGGGAAAGTGAGAACGCCTAAAAACAGGCACAGTAAGTGTGTAAACCTGGAAACTTGGCATAAAGATGGTGGAAGCCCCTTATAATGGGCACAAAAGACCGAAGGGGGTCTTACCAATAGAGTTTGTGAAAGATAGAAGAGAAACCATTAGATTAGGGCTGGACAAACCTTAATCAACAAGGTGGGTGGGAAAGTCCCTTGGTGTTGCCAGTATCTTCTGTTCCTCAGCTCCCCCATTCAATAAATTCTGCCTACTGCTGGAAATTCAGCAGGGAGCTTTTCATGAGCTATGCGAGGAACCCACTGTGGTCAGAGGGGATGCCGCTTGTCTCATGACCTGGTAGATTGCAACTATCACTGTAGTAGCACCGACTACTATAGTGATTGCAGGCTCCCATAGCAGTCTCTCAGCTATGAGATATGCCAAGCTGGAGCAATGTAACTATGCAATACAGATCATACCTGGAGTTCAGATTTAAAAAAAAAAAAGGTAGGCTGCCAAGTTTTTATTTTCCATAGAAACTAAAATAGCGGGAAAAAAGTTGTGATTTCTGTGCCTCTGTTGTGAAATTTAAAGATGAATTTCTCCACAATGTCTATATAGAGGTGAATGAGGGCTTGTTCTAAAGTGTTTTTACTACTTTAGCATGCATAGATTGGATGCAGGTTCACTTTAACATCCTCAAACTGGATCTGTGGGTTGCTTTAAAAGCTTCTCCAAAGCCGTCCGAAGCTGTACGCTCTGCCTAAATACACACTGTAGCACCATGTATACAAGGACTACGTTAGAAGCTTTGATCTGCACACTTGTTTCAGGTCAGTGAATTGATGGAGTCCTAGACAAATCTTATTTATGAACGGTTCTGTTCATTGTAGAAATATTGTGAGCAGCATCGAAAAAATAAATAAATAAAGGACTTATTCACACAGGCGGTCAGGGGGTGGTAAAAGCAGGTGGTTAAAGCGGAGTCCCAGTCTGTAAAAAAAGAAACAAAAAACAAATACTGTAGCTTCTGATTTTTAATAGAAGGATGATTACCTGTCCAGGGATCCCGCGATGTCGGCACCCCTAGCCAATTAGTCAATCGGCTTTAGGCGCATCAGTAATAAGGGAAACCGGAAGTATAGCCTTGCGGCTTCACAGCCTGTTTCCTACTGCGCATGCGCAAGTCACGCTGAGCTTTTTGAATTGCCCCAGAAGGCAGTAGGGGGAAAGAAGAGGTGCCGGAAATTACGTAGATCGCTGCGATCTTACCAGGCAGTGGGGAGCGGGTACCTGTATGTGGAAAACCCTTTTGGGTAGAGCTCCGCTTTAAGCCGCAATTTTACCAACCACACACCTAAAGAAAGATGTGCAACCACCTAGGGCCATACGCTTGCCGCAGCAAAAACAAAACCTCATGTCATGTTCGTCAGGCAACACTGCTGCTGATGTGACCCATTATGGGGCTATGCCACATACCGTGGTTGCAGCGCTGTGGTTCAGCCTTTTCATTGTTTAAATAGGCAGTGAGGAAGCAATGTCAATCGCCCTCCTAAAAGCGATCCACCACAGCTCGCTTTTTCACAGGGGATGCAAGAACCAGAGTTTGTCGTTTTTTTTTTTTTTTTTTTTTGTTTTTTTTGTTTTTTTTTTTGTCACAGAAAATATCATACAGGGAATTAACTGGTCCTGCTGTTAAAATCTTTTAACCTTCTTCTTTTGTTTTGTTTATTTTTTTCTAGGCAACAATTGGTATTGACTTCTTATCAAAAACAATGTACCTAGAAGATCGAACAGTGAGTATTTGATTGACCAGCAAATCTCTTAAGTCCGGTACACACTATAGGATTTTTCTGTTCAACCCCCTGCAGGTTGTGCAAAAAAAACAAAAAAAAAAAAACTGTCCTCTCTGGTCTGAGCCGCTGTACTAACTATGCAAAGTAAGGACAGCGATTTTTTTTTTTTTTTTTTTTTTTTTTTTTTTTTTTTTCTTTTCTTTTCTTTTCTTTTCCTGCTGAGCTGTAGTGTTTTGACAGTACAGCAATACAGTAAGTACAGCGATTTTATTATTATTTTTTCCTCCCGCCATTGGCTGAGAGCTCTGATCGGGAGTCGGTTGGCTGCTGGTTTGCAAGCGTGCTCGCCTGACAGAAGCCGGGCAAGCGCCCACCTGCTATCGGACAGACCGACATATACACGGGCCGAATGTCCGTGGTGTTTGTTTTTTTTGTTTTTTTGAACCCAGCTTTAGTTTGCTGCTTCAGGTTCCCAGATGTTCATGGCAGAATGGATGATCTATGATATCACTGTATGAAATGATCGGTATGGTCTGTATAGAATGGCCCTGATGCATCAAGCTGCAGTGGCATTTCAAGTAGAACCCCCCCCCAAATCCTTTTTAAGCTGTAAAACAAAATTTCTCTATTTATTTAAGGACTTAACTCCTATGCATTAGGCCTGTGCATTCACACTGCCAACTGCAGGCTCTGAATTTTATTTTTTCATGTGGCCAGGGTTAAAAGAAGAACGTCAGAGTTCTTCTTTAAACCCTGGCCACATGAAAAAATAAAATTCCTCCTATTTTTTTTTTTTTTTTTTCAGTGTTCTGTCCCTCAGGGGACAAAGTACAGCTCTAGTAGTTTGTCCCATGTTCCTACATGTTTTTGTAGGCCTAGCTATGAGACCCTCGAGCTGTCATCTCTTTGCTAGCTACTTTGTCAGACCGCTCTCCTCTCCTCACGGCCATCTAACAACGTAGCTGGAAAAGAGATGGCTACATCATAACAGACACTTGTCTCCGCTTCAAGCACTTGCCCGAGACACGCAGCCCCTAGAGGAATGCAGAGGGAAACGGGGTGCCTTAGCCACCCATCCTTCATTCCTCTTGTCTTGGGCAAGTCTTTGGAGGCAAGGCAAGTTCCAGTTGTCAAGCGGCCATCTCCTTGCTAGCCACGTTGTGGGACGGCCGTAGGGAAAGGTAAATCTGACACAGCAAATGTCAGATTTATGATGCCATTTTATTCTGGTCTTCAGTTTGCATGGTGTAGAATTTTATTTAGTTGTTAGTTGCGCAGATAGTCCTGGACTGCTTAAATTCACAGTTGGGTATTCCTTAAAGCGGAGCTCCACCCAAAAGGGGAAGCTCCGCTTGTCTGCCTTCTCTTCTAGAGCCACATTTGACACCTTGTTGGGGGAGCGGGTACCTGGTTTTGACAGGTACCCGCTCCCACTTCCTGCTGAGTTCGCAGTGGTGAAGGTCGGCCCTCGTAGCAGCCGGCCCATTAAGAAAGGCTTTAATGCTGGTTTCCCTTACCCAAGATGGTGGCACCAGCACCCGAGATCCAGTTTCAATCTGCTCGGGTGAGGACACCACGGGATCCCTGGACAGGTCAGTGCCCAAATGGTAAAAGTCAGCAGCTACAGTATTTGTAGCTGATGGCTTTACATTTTTTGGTTGGGGGCGCTGGAGCTCCCGTTTAAAATAAAAAAGGGACCATAGGCTTGATTTTTTTTTTTTTTTAATTATAACAATCCTTATTTTTAGCCATATGACTTATTTTGAAATGGTTCTAAAGCCTTAAAGCCCATCTCCAGACACAAAAGTTTTCCCATGCAGTGGGGCTGTGCCCGCACTCCATGGGTTTACTGCTCTTTTTTTTTTTTTCTTTCTTTTTTTTTTGTCTAGAGGAAGGAGAAAGGAGATGTACAGTTGTGGACTGTTCCTGACGTCGTCGAACCCAGAGCAGGCTCCATAGACCAGGAACAGTCCACCGCTGGACAGCGGGGGAGCGCTGTTTTCCAGTGGAACAAAGGATGAGTATAAACTTTCTCCTCACCCCTAGACAAATCGAGCAGTGCGGTGCAGCCAACTGCATGGGAAAACCTTTTTTTTTTTTTTTTTTTTTTTGCCCAGAGTTGGGCTATAAGGTCTTTTACATTCTGTTCATTGAGGTATAAAACCTTTCAGTGTCCAGGACCCCCACCTTATACTTGCCTGAGCCCAATCTCAATCCAGCGCTGTGCATGAGAGCAGTGGTTCTCTCCCTCCTCACAAGGCAGATTGATAGCAGCGGGAGCCAATTAATTTAAATCCTATGATGAAGGGGTGGGGCAAAACCCAGATGTCTGTGTCTATGGATGCAGGCAGCAGAGCCTGCAAGTTGCTTTCTGGGGGAGGGGTACTCGTAAGACAGGAGGAGCCAGGAGTGACAGCGGGGGATCCCAAAAGAGGAGGCTTAGGGCTGCTTTGTGCAAAACCATTGCACAGAGCAGGTAAGCATAACTTGTGTGTTTTTTTTTTTTTTTCTTTTTTTATTAAAGGTTTAGAATTACTTTTAAGCTCTCATGGGCGGTCATTGATGAAAATATTTGAATCATTTTAAATAATCATGAAGTTAATAATTATTTCATGCAGACTTTGAGTGGTAAGATTTCCTCTCTTGGTTACTGAGATTGACAATGCTCATTGCCAGGTTCATGGTGAAGGAGGAGCTAGAAACTGGGGGGGGGGGGGGGGATTATTTGGGCTGATTACTAAATGAGTTGATAATCTTTAATCAAACCCTTCTTTTTTTTTTTTTTTTTTTTTTTTTTTCTTTTACTATTCCTTTTTAAATATCAAATCACATTAGAAGCATCTTCACACGATTGGGTATTCAAAGTCAACATTAGTTTACTTTTCAGATGATTGAATAATTGAAAAGAATATTCACATATGAAGGCTATTCACAGTGAAAATTAAAAAAAAAAAAAAAAAAACCTAAAATATCAGTTCTGGGTGTATGTAAGCCTCCTTTTTTGAAAGTGCACTTTTAACATATCAAGCAAATTTGCATATATAACTATTCATTTTTTTTCCTTGCTCCTGCTGCCCACTGTGAGGTATGTTGAAATCTGCAAGTTTCTAATATTGCAGATTGCCTGTGTGATGCAAAAAACCTGTGCATACATTTTCTGTTTATAATAAAAGAGAACATATTTTATCCGCATCCTCATCCTTGTATCTCCTAATCTTTTATACAGAAAAGCAGTGGTGATTCGAACATCCAAAGGGTTTTTTTTCTACATGTATCCTCCCCTAAGGTTTTCTATGCCACTGGCTGTATCATTGTGACCAAGTACCAGTTAGTTTGTACAAATGATGATCATTTCAGGAGTGCAAGATACTGACAATGGTTCAGCCAGGTATAGGGGACATATTAAAGCGGAACTAAACCTTCCTATCCTTTTCAGCCATGAAAGCTTCCATCTTAGCCTCTGTCTGATCTGCAGTTGCCACAAAGCTGCAAATGTGACAGTTGGCATGCTGGGAATATACCGGTAACCGTTTAAAAAACTGTCAAATCTATGGTTTTAGTTGCGTTTTAAAGCAGAACTAAACCCAACGATTTAAGGGCTAGTTTACACTTGCTTCAAAACAAGGCTTCGGAAACGCTTTGTTAAAGCTCTCTGAACGTCAGTCAAATCTGTCACTAAATAAAATGGTTAGCTTACAGTCCTGTTTACACTTTCTTTTGCTTGGTGCTTTGATGAGGCTTTGGTGATGCTTTGATGCGGCTTCAAGCAAGCTTTGCCATAGACGTCTATGGAGGCTTTGAAGATGCTTTTGAACCCCCACTAAAGCTACATGGGGTATAATTTTTGAAGCAAGGCTTAAACAGGACTGTAAGCCAACCATTTTATTTAGTGGCAGAAGCTTTGACTAGTGTTCAGAGAGCTTTAACAAAGCCTGTCCGAAGCCTTGTTGAAGCCGAAGCAAGTGTAAATGAGCCCTTTATAAAATGGTTAGCTTACAGTCCTGTTTACACCTTGCTTTTGCTTGATGCTTCAATGAGGCTTCAGTGGGGCTTCAATGGGGCTTTGGAGCGTTAAGGCTTTGGTGGGGCATTGATGGGTCTTTGGTGGGGCATTGATGGGTCTTTGGTGGGGCATTGATGGGTCTTTGGTGGGGCATTGATGGGTCTTTGGTGGGGCATTGATGGGTCTTTGGTGGGGCATTGATGGGTCTTTGGTGGGGCATTGATGGGTCTTTGGTGGGGCATTGATGGGTCTTTGGTGGGGCATTGATGGGTCTTTGGTGGGGCATTGAGGAGGCTTTGGTGGGGCATTGAGGAGGCTTTGGTGGGGCATTGAGGAGGCTTTGGTGGGGCATTGAGGAGGCTTTGGTGGGGCATTGAGGAGGCTTTGGTGGGGCATTGAGGAGGCTTTGGTGGGGCATTGAGGAGGCTTTGGTGGGGCATTGAGGAGGCTTTGGTGGGGCATTGAGGAGGCTTTGGTGGGGCATTGAGGAGGCTTTGGTGGGGCATTGAGGAGGCTTTGGTGGGGCATTGAGGAGGCTTTGGTGGGGCATTGAGGAGGCTTTGGTGGGGCATTGAGGAGGCTTTGGTGGGGCATTGAGGAGGCTTTGGTGGGGCTTTGAGGAGGCTTTGGTGGGGCTTTGAGGAGGCTTTGGTGGGGCTTTGAGGAGGCTTTGGTGGGGCTTTGAGGAGGCTTTGGTGGGGCTTTGAGGAGGCTTTGGTGGGGCTTTGAGGAGGCTTTGGTGGGGCTTCGATGGGGGCTTTGACGCAACACTAAAGCTACATGAGGTATAATTTTTGAAGCAAAGCAAAAACAAGGTGTAAACAGGACTGTAAGCTAACCATTTTATTTAGTGACAGGAGCTTTGGCTAGGCATTCGGAGAGCTTTAACAAAGCCTGTCCAAAGTGTAAACAAGCCGTTAATGTGTGTGGAAGCCGATGCAAGTGTAAATGAGCCCTAACAGTTTTCCAATAAATTTAAACTCAAGGCATGCTAACGTTTGCTTGTGCCTCAACTGAACTGTCAAACCATCAAATAGTTGGAGTCATAACTGATCACATGTGCAGCTCCATGGTAACCGCAGATCAGACAAGAGGCTAAGATGGCCGCTTCCTTGACTCTAAAGAATATGAAGGCTTAGTTCCGACCTTAATATTTTCAGAAAACCTTCACTTTTACAGTTGCAGCATCTGGGGATTTGCTGATACTGTATAGCAAGCCTTTTTTATTTTTTATTTTTTTCCGTGTTTGATTGTCTTCCATCTCGCAGATCAGATTGCAACTCTGGGACACGGCGGGGCAGGAACGATTCCGCAGCCTCATCCCCAGTTACATCCGTGACTCTGCAGCCGCCGTAGTAGTTTACGATATCACAAGTAGGTATCTAATCTTGACAGCCTGTTTGACGGTGTTTGTTTTTTTTTTTCTTTATTTCCTCTTCCCTTCCCCCCCTCTTCTGCTGCGCCGGCCGCTGTTAGGTGCGGCTGCAGCTGTGGGACACGGCAGGTCAGGAGCGGTTCAGGAGTTTGATCCCTAGCTACATTCGCGACTCCACTGTGGCAGTTGTTGTTTATGATATTACAAGTGAGTGTGGACGCCGCATCTTCGCATCTTCCTGTGCCGTCATCTGCTCACCGTCACCGCAGCGCGCTCCCGTTTATAACGGACAGTCCTACCTGACAACCTGTTACTACAATTAGGTCTCCTATATATTTTTTAAAGGCTAATATTTGAACCAGTATTGTCTATAATTTATATTTTTACATTGAGGTTTCTCATTTTATGATTTGCTGTGCTGTGTTTTCGGGGGCCATACTTTTATAATGAGCATTTGTAGGTGCGCCCTCTAGTGGGAGTCTGTGTCAGCCCAATTCAATCAATCATCTTTGATGCTGAATGTCTCTTGGCATAAGGAATAAGCCTCCTGGAGAATATTACAGTCATTGAAAGCCTATTAACAGAGTTCTGACTTTCATTAAATATGGGTTGTTTTTTTTTGGATAATCATACTTGCCTAGTTGGATGCTGTCCCTGCACTGGCTCTAACACTAAGAACCGAGCGATCAAACCCCACCGATTACACGGCTCTCAGGGCTCCCTGAGCAGAGAACTGGTGACTGTTGGTCACTGCGCTCTGCTTTGCTCCTCCCTCCCTCGCTCACTGGAGCGCTGGGCTGTGGAAGGGGCGGGAGCGGCCGGCTCAGGGGCTCGCTGAGAGACTGAGCCGGTTGTCGGGCCAGGCATGTGGGTGGATCCCGACTTCATTGTCGCAGTCTTGCTCTGTGACGTCAGCGGACTTCAGCCCGCTGTCAGCTGAAAACTGGTCACAGTAGTGCAGAACGAACTGCACTTTTGCGATCCATGGAAGTACAGCCAAACGAGCTTTGGCTGTACTTCTCCTTTTAAGTGGGGGGGGGGGGATCCCCCTGCAAAGCCATTATACGCCAGCCATTTAGACATTCAGCACAGTTTGAAACTATTTGACCAATGTTGAAATTTCAAGTGCAGAAATTGGCTGGGGTTGTCTGCCATTTGACCTCAAGCTCTTTGCAGCTTCTGTAGTGCATTAATAAAGGAGAAGGGGGATAAAAGCTTTGCGCAGTCCAGTATAAACATCCTTGGATCCTAAGCCCTGACTCTACATGGGACCTTGATTGATCTTGGTATTGATGTAGAATTTTAGAGGGTGGGGCTTAGTACTTGGAGGGGGTGGGTCTTTAATATGACCTTCGAGATAAGGTGAGGCTCCAGGAAGAAGCTCCAGGCACGGAGGTTGGGACTTAGTACTTGGAGGGGGTGGGGCTTTAATATGACCTTCGAGATAAGGTGAGGCTCCAGGAAGAAGCTCCAGGCACGGAGGTTGGGACTTAGTACTTGGAGGGGGTGGGGCTTTAATATGACCTTAGAGATAAGGTGAGGCTCTAGGCACGGAGTGTGGGGCTTAGTACTTGGAGGGGGCGAGGCTTTAATATGACCTTCAAGATAAGGTGAGGCTCCAGGAAGAAGCTCTGGGCACGGAGGGTGGGACTTAGTACTTTGAGGGGGTGGGGCTTTAATATGACCTTCGCGCTAAGGTGAGGCTCCAGGAAGAAGCTCTGGGCACGGAGGTTGGGACTTAGTACTTTGAGGGGGTGGGGCTTTAATATGACCTTTAGAGATAAGGTGAGGCTCTAGGCACGGAGCGTGGGGCTTAGTACTTGGAGGGGGCGAGGCTTTAATATGACCTTCGAGATAAGGTGAGGCTCCAGGAAGAAGCTCCAGGCACGGAGGGTGAGGCTTAGTACTTGGAGGGGGTGGGGCTTAATTTTAACTTCGACATAAGGTGAGGCTCCAGGCACGGCTTAGAATCCACAAAAGCTTCATGGGGACATGGATCAATTTGAAAGACTTGCATAGGTAGAGGGGAAGGTAATGCCCCCTAAGCACATTATGGATCAGGTCAAGTTTATTGTAACATGCGCTTTCTTTATAAAACAAGTATTTTTAGTTATATACATATTTAAAGAGTAGATAAAAAATAAATAAAAAAAACCTCCATTTAAAAATTAAGCCATTTTGAGTCTGGCTGCTGCCTGGATTTACACAGACACCCAGAGGCACACCTCCAGCTCTGCAGCTCTCATTGTCCCTCTTATTACTCATCCCCCCTCTCTAGAAGCCTTTCCTCATGGCAGTGTGTCTTGACAAAGTGTCTAAAGCTTTCAGGCACATTTACAGGTGTCCAAAAGCTTGGGCGTTCATTCATTTAATAATAATTTTATTCTTGCCATTGAAATTAAGTGCCTGCTTTTAAGCACGTTTAGCAGCGTCAATCGTTTTGTCTGGACACACTGGCAGTGGGGTCTTTTTTTTTTTTTCCCCTGCCTCTAAAAGCCCCTGCCGCTATACACTGATAAAAGCCTATGTGTGCATGGACACATCGGATAACATGGAGAGGAGTTTAGAGGCAGAAAAAAAAAAAACACTCCTAGAAGCAGCTACAAAACCGTCCGGTGTGCATGAGGCCTTCTACTACCTTGTGGTGTTATAATGTGTGGTTCCCATAAGAAATAGTTCTTATTGCCCATAGCAGAAGGTGGCCACCTTCCATTGTCCCATACGGCCATAGGAACAATAAAGGGCAGTGGCCCGTTATCCCCCCTAGTCTCTGAAGCTTGGCCTGTCGGGTCACAAAGCACTAGGGACATCCCTGAGACGTTTCGCCCCTAGCTTTTCATTCTGTGTTTTGAATTTGATCAAAATTGTCTCGACCCAGCGAATGGCTTATTTCCCCCCTTGTGTTGGGTAACAGGTCCACTTCATTAAGTGTCCTTAACAAAACATCGTCCTACTGGCTGCCATAGTCCGTTATAAGCGGAGCGCTATGTGTGCATGTCACTTGTGTGCGCTCTCTGTGTTTACATGTGTTTTGTGATCCGTGCATGTCTCATTGTGATGTGGCTAAACCTTGCTGTGCTGGGAGCTGGCTCTGTGATGTAGCTGTGCTTGGCAACAATAAGATGTATATGACAATTTATTGTAATGTTTTGTATTGTATTCCTCATGAAGTCGAACTTCAGGCAACAGGGCAATAATTATCCTATGACCACATGATTACTTTTTTTCTGTTTTTTTTTTCCCCAATTATTATTATTATTATTATTATTATTATTATTATTATAGCCTTCCTTCCTTCCTTCCTTCCTTCCTTCCTTCCTTCCTTCTTCTTTTCTTTTTTTTTTTTTTTTCTCCCTTTTTTTCTTTTGTCAATTTTTCTTTTTTTTTTTTCCTTCCTGTTCTTTTAAATGTTTATTTTTTCTTTTCTTTCTGTCATCCATTCTCCTCACTCTTTTTTTTTTTTTTTTTTTTTTTTTTTTTCTTCTTTCCATGCTGTATTGGGTTTTTTTTTTTTTTTTTCTCCATTCTCTCCTATTTTATTTAGTCTCTCTTACTCGTATGCTGCGTACACACGATCGGAATTTCGGCCCGCAAAAGACCGATGATTTTCTTAATTTTTCAGTCGGGAAAAGTTCCTATCCGAAAATGCAATCGTCTGTGGCAATTGTGACGCGCAAAATTCATACGCATGCTCGGAAACAATTCGACGCATGCTCGGAAGCATTGAACTTCATTTTCTTGCCTCGTCGTAGTGTTGTACGTCACCGCGTTCTTGACGGTCGTAAGTTCAGCGAACTTTTGCGTGACCGTGTGTATGCAAGGCAAACTTGTGCGGAATCCCGTCGGAAAAGCTGTCTTATATCTTTTTCCGACGAGAAGTCCGATCGTGTGTACTTGGCATAACTTTTCATTCTCCTTTTCTCCCTTTTTTTTTTTTTTTCATCCTTCCTTTCCCCTTCTTTTTCTTTTTCTTGCTGTATTATTTTTTACTTCTCCTTCAATCCCTCTATTTTTTTCGTCTCTTTACTCTTACTTTTCATTCTCGTTTTTTCTTTTTCTTCTTTATCATACTCTCTTGTTTGTTCCCTCTCTCACTTTTTTTTTTTTTTTTTTCCTCTTTTATTTTGTTCTTCCCTTATCAGTTTGTCTTTTTCTCTTCCTCTGCTCTGCTGTCTCTCGTATTTGTGTACAGTTCCAATAAGGCAGTGGTCTCCAAACTGTGGCCCGGGGGCCATATGCGGCCCTTTGCTTGCTTTACTGGCAGCAGCAAAGGGACACAGTTCCTCTCAATGACACAAAGAATGGGGCACAATTCCTCCCATTGACACCAACAATGGGGCCCAATAGCACCAACAATGGGTCACGATTCCTCTCACTGACTCCAAAGATGGGGAAGTGTTTACTCCCAACTGAAGCCGGGACATTTTCTACTCCTTATGGCCACAGTCCGGCCCCCCTAAAGTTTGAAGGACCATAAACTGGCCCTATGTTTAGACAGTTTGGAGACCCCTGCCATAAGGCATCATGCACACGGGACTTTTTTTTTTTTTTTTTTTCACTTCTCCTAAAAACCAGCAGCGTTAAAAAAAAAATAAATAAATCTGGACGCTTGCAAAAGTGTAACGCTTTTATATGCGTTTAGGCGCATTTACAGGAGTCAAGTGCTTGGATGTTAATTCATTCATAAATTATTCTGGCCATTTAAATGAATTAATACTTAAAGTGCTAAACGTGCCTAGCGTTAACACGCTTTTAGAAGCGTTTTGTTCTGCCCAAAATCTGCTGCTCCTGGATGCACTGGCAGTTGATTTTTTTTTTTCCCTGCCACTAAGCACTACTAAAAGACGGACACATAGGCTAACATGTGGGTGAGTTTAGAGGCAGAGGAAAAAAAATGTTTGACGCCCCTAAGAGCCGCTGCAAAAACGTCCATTGTGCATGAGGTCTTATAGCTGATCACAATGAGTGCTTCTAAAACAAGTTTTTCTATTACATAAGTTTTCAAGGGAGGCAGCCATAATTGGTACCCTGACAGAGCCTGTTAAATAAGATTATAAAGACTGTTTAGGGGCTATTTTTTGTTATGTAGAGGGATCGCTAACCAAGCAATGACTTTTTTAATCATTTTAGGGGAGGGTTTAAATAGTTTAGTTTGTTTAAAGGTAATCTACAGTATATTTAGCGTTTACAAGAAAGGGAGGTGTGTTTTTTTGGGTTTTTTTTTTTTTGTTTGTTTTTTTATGCAACTTTCTCACTGTAGAGTAATTGCGTAAAAATACACCCCCTTTAATATGGCACTCACAAATCATCACTGGTGCAGCCAATTATTTTCCAGAGTCCATTAATTAGAATAGGACATTGCCTGTGCATAGTTGAGGGGTTTCAGATGATTGTGCTATAAATACACACGAGTCTGAAAGGCTGGTATTATAGCATAATGTGTGGCATAATCTGCACCATGAAGATAAATGAACACTCCATGCAGCCCTGTGAAGGAGTCCTTGAAAAGCAAGTCAGGTGATGGTTACTGACTTAACCTTGGAGTCCAGATAAATCAGGAATGTATTCACACAAGGCGTGCCACCCTAATTTCAGCGACAGAAATTAAAACGTGGACAAAGATGCCTCTCATGACTCCATCCAAGATTCCTCTATTTCCTATTATTTAATGCAAGATCCCACTGAGCCCTTGTGACTCTGTCAAAGCTTTCTTTCTGAGCCCCCATTATTTAATCCCAGTACTTTCTCTCTCTAAGTTCTCTGACATAAGATCTTCCCCAAACCCCCATGGCTCAGTCCAAGATTCCTCCCTGAGCCCCATGACTTAATCCAAGATCCACTCGAGCCCCCGTGACTCAGTCCAAGATTGTTCCCTGAGCCCCATGACTTAATCCAAGATCCACTCGAGCCCCCATGACTCAGTCCAAGATTCCTCCCTGAGCCCCGTGACTTAATCCAAGATCCACTCGAGGCCCCATGACTCAGTCCAAGATTGTTCCCTGAGCCCCATGACTTAATCCAAGATCCACTCGAGCCCCCATGACTCGGTCCAAGATTCCTCCCTGAGCCCCATGACAATGCAAGATCCACTCGAGCCCCCATGACTCGGTCCAAGATTCCTCCCTGAGCCCCATGACAATGCAAGATCCACTCGAGCCCCCATGACTCGGTCCAAGATTCCTCCCTGAGCCCCATGACAATGCAAGATCCACTCGAGCCCTCATGACTCAGTCCAAGATTGTTGCCTGAGCCCCATAACTTAATCCAAGATCCACTCGAGCCCCCATGACTCGGTCCAAGATTCCTCCCTGAGCCTCATGACTCAATCCAAGATGCAAGCAATGGTGCTGGAGCCAGTTCCAGTCTTTTTAATAGTGTTTTTTTTATTAAAAGTCAGCAAAAATCCAACGGCGGCAAACAAGACTGCTAGCGTTTTTCAGCTAGACCTCCTTAATCATAGCGGTCTAGCTGAAATGCATTAAGTCTTGCTTGCTTCAGTCCAATGTTCAAGAACTTTTCAAGGATTGTAGGTGACTTGTGACCCATATTGAAGGAGAGGTTGAGCAATTTTCGTGTAGGATCCCTCCTCCCCTCATAACTATATAAATACTGCTAATATCTCCCATCCCCACACCCCATGCCTCAGACATAAAACTCCAACATCCCAGTACACATGCAGCATTCTGAGCCAGGATCTCACTAGAGATGGAATTCACGGTGCACTAAATCTAGGGATATTGCAGGAGATGGCCATTCTTAGATATTTGTCTTGTTGTGGTTGCAGGAAAGCGTCGTTACAGGTACTGTGGGAGGAAATGTCTGTGTGTCAGGTTACCGTAGGGTTCAGCACTGAGCTCTTGTTTTTCCTCTATTGTCCTGTATTAACCTGTCTTCTGCTATTCCTCATTAGACGTGAACTCATTCCAACAAACGACAAAGTGGATTGATGATGTCAGGACGGAGCGGGGGAGTGATGTCATCATCATGCTGGTGGGAAATAAAACAGATCTTGCTGATAAGAGGTAACGTTAACCTTCTGAACTTAAAGTAGGGCTCCAGCTTGCTTTGAAAAGGGTCAGAAACGGTTAGAACTGCTCTCTCTGTCCTTGATCTGTTTTTTTCCAGTACCATCAATGGGCAGAATTGGCCCAGCTGGGACATAGACAGCAAGAAAAGATATGTTTATTGTGGGGTGGGGAATGCTCCCAGTCATGTCACCCTAGATAGATAGGATTTCATACAAAAATTCTTAGGAAAATCATCAGAACATATCTCAGAACACTCATTTGTCATTCGAAAAATTGAGTTTCTTTTAACATTTGCTTTTTGGAATGAATGGACTTTACAGATCAAAAACCGCATGCACTGTTTGAAATTCGTTCATTCAAGAAATATTTTCCTTCCTTTCTCATCACTGCAGTTGAAAATGAACGTCAGTTTGACCCACTAATGATTAGAAAGATGAACAAACTTTAAAACCTTCTTTTCCCAAGAATTTTCATTTGAAAATGTGCCGCCATGTCCCCCCATCCTTACCAATATAATATGTGCCATCATGTCCCCTCTTTCCTTCCAATTATCATATGTGCCACCATGTCCCTTCTTCTCCCAATATCATATGTGCCACCATGCCCCCTCTGTCCTCACCAATATCATATGTGCCACCATTGACGAATGTCAATTTAACCCACTAATGATTACAAAGATGAACAAACTTTAAAACCTTCTTTTCCCAAGAATTTTCATTTGAAATTCTACCCATCTATGGCCAACTTAAGTGTGACAAATGCCTATAACTAAAGAGAACCTGTCAGGATGGCTATTCCTCTAGCATTGGAGCTTGCTATTGCCTTTAGACGTGGTTCTAGTCCTGGCAATAGAGTATCCTCTGCAGCAGGGGGTCTCCAAACTATGGCCCTCCAGTTGTTCAAGAACTACAATTCCCATTATCATACGTGCCACCATTTCCCCTCTCTCTTTCCCATTATCATATGTGACATGTCTGTGCATGTCAGAGTTTTACAATGCCTCCTGGAACGTGTAGTTCCGCAAACAGCTGGAGGGCCGTAGTTTGGAGATCCCTGCTCTACAGCATCCAGCACAATGATGTGTGTGACACAGAACTGGCATTATTTCAAGAATTCTGGCAATGGCTCTAAAAGGTAACTGCAGTTCTCTTTTTTTTTGTAAAGTTTTTTTTTTTGTTTTTTTTTTTTATTATGTGGCAATAAGAGCTACAAAGCATGTCAAAAGCATGTGACATAAGGCACATTGGTAGTGATGATACATAGGGCTGGCACTAGGGCCAATATTGCATATACAGAAAATAAACAATGTATTGGTGCAATAAAAGCAAAATACTAGACGCCTTATCCCTCAGTCTGATATATGCATTTCCCTCCCCCCTTTTTTTTTTTTTTTTATCCCACCCCCCGAAGAAGAAAACAAACAAAAAAAAAGGCAACAGGCTTCAGCTTCCAAATGTAAAATGAAACAAAAACGACCTTTAAAACAGATATAAATTGTTGCAGTTAAACACAATCCCCTCAGTTCCCAGTATAGGACAACACCACCAGTAAGGACTTTTCCAAAAGTACTAATAGGTCACGACCCTAAGAATGTATTTCAAATATCTACCTCTCCCTGTAGTGCAGGGATAGGCAAACCGTAGTCCCATCATGCCTCCTGCCGCTGTGTGTCATGCTTGTGGCTGTCGGTGTGATATGCCTCATGGGACTTGTAGTTCTGCAACAGCTGGAGGGCCACAGTTTGCATATCCCTGCTCTAGTGTTATATTAGAGTCCACCCAGGGAAAGCATACCTGCCTAAACTTTTTGGGGACAGGTTCTCTTTAACCACTTAACTTTCAAAGTAGACGAAAACCCAACCATTAAAATCTCATTTGTTACCATGATCGTGGCATTTTCAAAGTCATTGATCAAAACTTTTTAAATCTGCCACTTTTATTAAAATAACACCGGTCATGCCTTGAAGGTCTGTGTTCGGGCACTTCCTGTTATAGGGGGTATTTTTCTCCTGCATTGTCACTGTCAGAACACAGGAGACCATTAACAGGCGCACATTACACAGGCATGGTCCACCATTGTTGGGTCAGTGGGTAGGACTAAGCTGCAGTGACAATCAGCAGAACATATCAATCCTCCCCAGGCAGAGCAGAGCAGGGTGGAGTGAAGCTGTCAATCAAGTCATTGGATCCACCAATGGATAGGCATTTGATGTGGGCAGTAGTGATAAGCTCAAACGTGTTCGGATTAGGATGTGTGAGCCCGCCAAAAAGTTGTCACTTATACAAGTCAATAATATGTGGCCGGAGCATTCTCTGCCCTGCAATTACACTTTTATACACTGTACATGCCCCTAGCTCATCAATAGTGAGCAGCTGGAAGGTATAAGCCATGAGTAGACATGGCTTGCTTATTCAAGGACAGGGACCACGCGCTCTGCAGAGACTTATTAAGCTTGCAGATAGTTTCCACGCAGAACAAGAAAAAAAAATAAATAAAGGAAACGTATCATCTAAAATAGACAATTGGTAGGCTTAACTTTTTGATTTTTTTTTTTTTTTGTGTGTTTTTTTTTTTACAATTTTAATGCCAATTAGACCCTAAGTTCATTGATTTGCTGTATACAGTATCTCACAAAAGGGGGTACACCCCTCAGATTTTTGTAAATATTTTATTCTATCTTTTCATGTGGCAACACTGAAGAAATGACACTTTGCTACAATGTAAAGTAGTGAGTGTACAGCTTGTATAACAGCGTAAATTTGCTGTCCCCTCAAAATAACTCAACACACAGCTATTAATGTCTAAACCGCTGGCAACAAAAGTGAGTACACCCCTAAGTGAAAATGTCCAAATTGGGCCCAAAGTGTCAATATTTTGTGTGGCCGCCATTATTTTCCAGCACTGCCTTAACCCTCTTGGGCATGGAGTTCACCAGAGTTTCACAGGTTGCCACTGGAGTCCTCTTCCACTCTTCCATGATGACATCACGGAGCTGGTGGATGTTGGAGACCTTGCACTCCTCCACTTTCTGTTTGAGGATGCCCCACAGATGCTCAATAGGGTTTAGGTCTGGAGACATGTTTGGCCAGTCCATCACCTTTACCCTCAGCTTCTTTAGCAAGGCAATGGTTGTCTTGGAGGTATGTTTGGGGTCGTTATGTTGGAATACTGCCCTGCGGCCCAGTCTCCAAAGGGGAGGGGATCATGCTCAGCTTCAGTATATCACAGTACATGTTGGCATTCATGGTTCCCTCAATGAACTGTAGCTCGCCGGTGCCGGCAGCACTCATGCAGCCCCAGACCATGACACTCCCACCACCATGCTTGACTGTAGGCAAGACACACTTGTCTTTGTACTCCTCACCTGGTTGCCGCCACACATGCTTGACACCATCTGAACCAAATAAGTTTATCTTGGTCAGACCACAGGACATGGTTCCAGTAATCCATGTCCTTAGTTTGCTGAAGACAAGCAGACTGTTTTCAGGCTTACGTGTGCATCATCTTTAGAAGAGGCTTCCTTCTGGGACGACAGCCATGCAGACCAATTTGATGCAGTGTGCGGCGTATGGTCTGAGCACTGACAGGCTGACCCCCCACCCCTTCAACCTCTGCAGCAATGCTGGCAGCACTCATACGTCTACTTCCCAAAGACAACCTCTGGATATGATGCTGAGCGCGTGCACTCAACTTCTTTGGAGGACCATGGCGAGGCCTCTTCTGAGTGGAACCTGTCCTGTTATACCGCTGTATGGTCTTGGCCACCGTGCTGCAGCTCGGTTTCAGGGTCTTGGCAAACTTCTTATAGCCTAGGCCATCTCTATGTAGAGCAACTTAAACTTTTTTTTCAGATTCTCAGAGAGTTCTTTGCCATGAGGTGCCATGTTGAACTTCCAGTGACCAGTATGAGAGAGTGAGAGCGATAACACCAAATTTAACACCCCTGCTCCCCATTCACACCTGAGACCTTGTAACGCTAACGAGTCACATGACACCGTGGAGGGAAAATGGCTAATTGGGTCCAATTTGGACATTTTCACTTAGGGGTGTACTCACTTTTGTTGCCAGTGGTTTAGACATTAATGGCTGTGTGTTGAGTTATTTTGAGGGGACAGCAAATTTACACTGTTATACAAGCTGTACACTCACTACTTTACATTGTAGCAAAGTGTCATGTCTTCAGTGTTGTCACATGAAAAGATAGAATAAAATATTTACAAAAATGTGAGGGGTGTACTCACTTTTGTGAGATACTGTATTTATTTTATAATAAAGGGCTTATTGTTGGAGATCTTCCCTTTTTTTTATATAACATGGGATGATTTATTCCTTACACAGGCAAGTGTCCATTGAGGAGGGGGAGAGGAAAGCCAAGGAGCTCGGTGTAATGTTTATCGAAACCAGCGCTAAAGCCGGATATAATGTAAAACAGGTAAGGAGATTCTTCTGGCTCCGCCCATATGCCCCACCCATTTATTATTTCTTACTGCATTTATTGCTTCCTTTTTCTTGTGTCTTTCAGCTTTTCAGACGTGTGGCAGCAGCGCTGCCCGGCATGGAAAGTTCACAGGACAAGAGCAGAGAAGACAGTATCCTTTTCCTGTTGTGCGAGAACATTCAATAGACCTTCCAAGGGGTGGTTAAGTGTGTTTTGTAGTAAAGTTGGCTGTCTGGTCATGTGATCAGCGATGAGCCTTTGACAATGGGACCTGTGTCAGTGTTATGGAGTCCGTTCACACAGAGCTTGTGACTGGCTGGTTCTGTTTGGGAATCCCTTCCCAGAATTGTCGGGCAGACATGGCGGAGTCCTGGAGGGACAAAGAACTGGTCTTCTAAGATCCACATGCCATTTAAAACCTACCCGTGTTTTCATGTTACACACATCTTTAGGGTGTAACATAAAACATTGTGTCCACAGCCCCCCCCCCCCTTACAGAATTGGGGGTTCTTCTCCCCGCCGTTCCTGTCTGATTTGAATTCAACGTGGCTGTCGGTGGCTCTTCCAACAGAGCCGCATCATTTATTTGCAGAGATCTGAGAATGAAAAAAACTACAAGTCCCATCTGCCACCACAGTGTAGGGACTAGTAGTTCTCAGTGGAGCAGAAGTTCAGTGCCATTGCCACACTTGAAGGTACAGACCAGAGCTGGAGGAAGAGTCTGCAGGAACCAAAGCATTACATTCACAGCCCATTGATCACAATTTCAATGCTTTGCACATGTACGTGGGTGAAAATTTTTTTTTTTTTTTTTTTTTTTTTTTTGCAAAAGATGGAATTTTCCTTTTTAATTGTACAATGGAGGGTAAAGATGCAGTATTTGGAATTTTTCCTGGTTTCTTCAGTCTTTACTCCTGAACTTTTCTAATTTGGGGTTATTCTGTACTGGGTTGTATGAGTTTAATTCCCAGGCCCCTAAGGCAAAATTAAGCTGGGCTAAAACACTGACAGACCTGTTCAGCCATTGGACTGCTAATTCTTAAAACAACTCTGTCAGCAAAAGATGTCTAAAAAAAAAAGCAGCCTGCAAAAGAATTGTATGAACATTTTCAGTCCCACTGCTTGTGCATCCACTCTTTGCTCTCTTGTAGATCTATAACAGCCAAAGAATATTTAGAATCTTACACTTATAGCCCCATGATTTAGTCCAAGGTCCCGCCTGAGCCCCAAAAACTCTGTCCAGGATCCCTCCAGCCCCGTGACCTACTCCTGTGGTTCTCACCCCTGTCCTCAAGTACCCCCAACAGGCCATGTTTTGGAAATTTCTCTTCGCTAAAATGGCTAACCAAAATACCAAACCTTTTTGACTGATTTAAATCACCTGCAAGATGAAGGAAAACCTGCGAACATTGCTTGTTGAGAACCTGTAACCCCCCCTCCAGTCCAGGATCCTTCCAGCCCCCGTGACCCCCCCTCCAGTCCAGGATCCTTCCAGCCCTCGTGACCCCCCCCTCCAGTCCAAGATCCTTCCAACCCCCGTGACCCCCCCCCCCTCCAGTCCAGGATCCTTCCAGCCCCCGTGACCCCCCTCCAGTCCAGGATCCTTCCAGCCCCCGTGACCCCCCTCCAGTCCAGGATCCTTCCAGCCCCCGTGACCCCCCTCCAGTCCAGGATCCTTCCAGCCCCCGTGACCCCCCTCCAGTCCAGGATCCTTCCAGCCCCCGTGACCCCCCTCCAGTCCAGGATCCTTCCAGCCCCCGTGACCCCCCTCCAGTCCAGGATCCTTCCAGCCCCCGTGACCCCCCCCCCCTCTAGTCCAGGATCCCTCCAGCCCCCCGTGAATGCCCCCCTCCAGGTCAAGGATCGCTCCAGCCCCCCGTGAATGCCCTCACCCCCCCAGTCCAGGATCCCTCCAGCCCCCCCCGTTAATGCCCCCCCCAGGTCAAGGATTGCTCCAGCCCCCATGACTCCCCCCCCCCCCCCCCCCCCCAGTCCAGGATCTCTCCAGCCCCCGTGCCCCCACAGTCCAGGATCCTTCCAGCCCCCGTGACTCCGTCCCCCCCCCCCCCTGCAGTTCAGGATCCTTCCAGCCCCCGTGACTCCGTCCCCCCCCCCCCCCCTCCAGTCCAGGATCCTTCCAGCCCCTGTGACCCCCCCCTTCAGTCCAGGATCCTTCCAGCCCCCGTGACTCCGTCCCCCCCCTGCAGTTCAGGATCCTTCCAGCCCCCGTGACCCCCCCCTCCAGTCCAGGATCCTTCCAGCCCCCGTGACCCCCCTCCAGTCCAGGATCCTTCCAGCCCCCGTGACCCCCCTCCAGTCCAGGATCCTTCCAGGCCCCGTGACCCCCCCCCCCCTCTAGTCCAGGATCCCTCCAGCCCCCCGTGAATGCCCCCCTCCAGGTCAAGGATCGCTCCAGCCCCCCGTGAATGCCCTCACCCCCCCAGTCCAGGATCCCTCCAGCCCCCCCCGTTAATGCCCCCCCCAGGTCAAGGATTGCTCCAGCCCCCATGACTCCCCCCCCCCCCCCCCACAGTCCAGGATCCTTCCAGCCCCCGTGACTCCGTCCCCCCCCCCCTGCAGTTCAGGATCCTTCCAGCCCCCGTGACTCCGTCCCCCCCCCCCCCCCTCCAGTCCAGGATCCTTCCAGCCCCTGTGACCCCCCCCCCTTCAGTCCAGGATCCTTCCAGCCCCCGTGACTCCGTCCCCCCCCTGCAGTTCAGGATCCTTCCAGCCCCCGTGACCCCCCCCCTCCAGTCCAGGATCCTTCCAGCCCCCGTGACATCCCCCCCTCCAGTCCAGGATCCCTCCAGCCCCTGTGACCCCCCCCTTCAGTCCAGGATCCCTCCAGCCCCTGTGACCCCCCCCTTCAGTCCAGGATCCCTCCAGCCCCCCGTGAATGCCCCCCTCCAGTCCAGGATCCTTCCAGCCCCCGTGACCCCCCTCCAGTCCAGGATCCTTCCAGCCCCCGTGACCCCCCTCCAGTCCAGGATCCTTCCAGCCCCCGTGACCCCCCTCCAGTCCAGGATCCTTCCAGCCCCCGTGACCCCCCTCCAGTCCAGGATCCTTCCAGCCCCCGTGACCCCCCTCCAGTCCAGGATCCTTCCAGCCCCCGTGACCCCCCTCCAGTCCAGGATCCTTCCAGCCCCCGTGACCCCCCTCCAGTCCAGGATCCTTCCAGCCCCCGTGACCCCCCCCCTCCAGTCCAGGATCCTTCCAGCCCCCGTGACCCCCCCCCTCTAGTCCAGGATCCCTCCAGCCCCCCGTGAATGCCCCCCTCCAGGTCAAGGATCGCTCCAGCCCCCCGTGAATGCCCTCACCCCCCCAGTCCAGGATCCCTCCAGCCCCCCCCGTTAATGCCCCCCCCCAGGTCAAGGATTGCTCCAGCCCCCATGACTCCCACCCCCCCCCCAGTCCAGGATCTCTCCAGCCCCCGTGCCCCCACAGTCCAGGATCCTTCCAGCCCCCGTGACTCCGTCCCCCCCCCCTGCAGTTCAGGATCCTTCCAGCCCCCGTGACCCCCCCTCCAGTCCAGGATCCTTCCAGCCCCTGTGGCCCCCGTGACCCCCCCTCCAGTCCAGGATCCTTCCAGCCCCTGTGACCCCCCCCCCTTCAGTCCAGGATCCTTCCAGCCCCCGTGACTCCGTCCCCCCCCCTGCAGTTCAGGATCCTTCCAGCCCCCGTGACCCCCCCCCCTCCAGTCCAGGATCCTTCCAGCCCCCGTGACATCCCCCCCCCTCCAGTCCAGGATCCCTCCAGCCCCTGTGACCCCCCCCCCCTTCAGTCCAGGATCCCTCCAGCCCCCCGTGAATGCCCCCCTCAGGTCAAGGATTGCTCCAGCCCCCATGAATCCCCGCCCCCCCCCCCCCCCCCCAGTCCAGTATCCCCTCCAGCTCCGTGAACCCAGTATTCCACCCACTCCATAGAACACCAGGTGACTCAATGCAGTCTTCAGCATCTGACACTTCCAAGCGTGTCGGATGCCTATGTTCTCTGCCGCATGCTGTGGTGCCATCTGCTGTCTGTCATCAGCGTATTTCCTTGGCACTGTCGCTACGGTTAGGGCAGCTTTCCCCTTTGGTGAGCCCAAGGCATAAAGTGAAAGCCAAAGCCCTGTGTCTTGGGTTCTCTGAACCATACAGTGCCCCCTAATTAAAGCCAAAACTGCCCATAGACTATAGAAGACAGTCAGGTGTACAGGTAGGATCTGTCTGCAGAGCAATCCAAAAACGTCTACACTTGGGAGGGAGGATGCTACCAGTAACGGCTTATTATAGGCACAATAGCGATCAGACCGGTTTCCAGTTAAGAGCTAGCCAGCGCCATCCTGGGGCATCTCCAGTTCTACCCCGAAAATTATCAGATCAGTAATTATGTATCAAATTATACTGGAAAAAAGATCAGACAAGCGGTTATATACTGGCACATGTGGCAGAGCGCAGCATGTCCGATAATTGGGGTGAGATGCGGGGCACAGCAGCGTCCGCGCTCGGTTACTTTTTATGTGCATTGTCCTTTGTCGCTGATCAGGCTTTGAAAGCCGCATCCGAGGCTCTGCAATCTTCGTACCGTCATCTTTCATTGTCGGAGATTTCCTCTGTTTTGTCTGCATGCGTCAGCGAGCAGACAGAGCCGTCCTTCTATGACAATGACTCAGTGTGTGTACAGCAGGGAGACAAGCCGCTATATTGATCTTAACGGTAATACAAAGAGGGATGTTTCTGAAAACTGGTGCAAGGGGAATGCAGGCGTTGCCATGACAACCTGACAGGCATTTGTCTGGTGCAGTTTTCCAAACGTAGATGAAAACACTTTATCGCTTCCGCCGAAGTCCCATTGCACTTTGCATCAAGGTCCTTAAAGGGTTCCTGTAAAGTATTTTGTTGCTTAAACTGATATTAAAGTCCTTGGTTTTTTTTATTAAAAAAAAAAAAAAAAACAATAAATTTGTCATACTTACCTGCTCTGTGTAATGTTTTTGCGCAGAGCAGCCCAGATCCTCCTCTTCTTGGGTCCCCCACTGGCGCTCCTGGCCCCTCCCTTCTGCTGAGCTATGAGTAAGCATCAGTAGATGTGAAACGCGTTAGATATTGTTCCTGTGTTATCCACCTCTGATGTGACCCATTTTGGATTTTTAACGTTTTTGTTTCAATAAAGATGCTCCACTTTTCATTGAGTGCAGCCGTCAAGGATTGCTTTTCTTCCTCCCTCCCTTCTGCTGGGTGCCCCCACAGCAAGCAGCTTGCTGTGGGGGCACCCAAGGAGGCGCGATTCTAAACCGCGGCTCTGTGTCCAATCTCACGTGGAGCCGCAGCTCAGGCCCCTCCTCAGTCTCTTTATTGGCTTACTGGCTGCTATTCCATTCTCCCTCCTCACAGGGCAGACCTGATGGCAGCGGGAACTATTAGTTCCTACTGCTGTCAATCAAATCCTATGACAAGTGGGCGTGGCAAAGCCCTGCTGCCTGTCCATGGACACAGGCAGTGGGCCTCAGGAGCGAGCCTGCACAAGTATCACCCTAGCAAGCGGCTTGCTGGGGGGGGGGGGTTTACTTGGAAGACAGGAGGATCCAGAAGCGACAGCGGGGGAACACAGAAGAGGAGGATCGGGCTGCTCTGTGCAAAACAGTTACACAGAGCAGGTAAATTATCTTGCTTTTTTTTTTTTTTTTTTTTTTTTTTTAATTTATCTTTACATTTACATGCAGGTCAGGTTGTTCAGCAAAAGTGCCAGTAACAGTTGGGACAAACTGTTAGGCCTGATTGACACCTCTGCATTTTTAGTGCTTTTTGCATTTTGCAGATTTGCACTACAGAACGTGTTCCATAGGAAACCATGTTACCGTAAGTGGACTGTAGTGCAAATCTGCAAAAAGCACATAGGTGTGAATCCAGCCTAACTACCAGGCTGTTTTGAGTAGTTGGAAGCCAATTGATGATGTTGGCACCCATTTGTCCCAACCTGTGTCACTGTCACTTCTGCTGGAAAGCTTTGCAAGCATATAAATGTGGATAAATCACCAAATCTTATACAAGCTTTTTAATATGTATGTCATTTCAAAGGTAATTCTCAATATTTTAATAAATGTCCTGTTTTCACATATAATCCTGGGTAATCCTCCCATGAAGGTCTTTTTTTTTTTTTTTTTTTTTCAGGCACTTCCTGTTCTAGGGTGACAACGTTCTGCCCCTGTCTTCCAATTGAGACTACAAGTGGCTTGTTAATACAGTACACATTATGCAGGCATAATTCACTGTTGTCACCATCTACTTTAAGGCTTCATGCACACCAGACGTTATATTAACGCTATAAAAACGCAAGTAGCTTTGCAGTTTTTCAGTGTAAGCATTTTTTTTTTTCAATGGATAAAAAATGCTGGTGAGCTGCGTTTTTTGAATGTACAGTGGGGACGGAAAGTATTCAGACCCCCTTAAATTTTTCACTCTTTGTTATATTGCAGCCATTTGCTAAAATCATTTAAGTTCATTTTTTCCTCATTAATGTACACATAGCACCCCATATTGACAGAAAAACACAGTATTGACATTTTTGCAGATTTATTAATAAAAACTGAAATATCACATGGTCCTAAGTATTCAGACCCTTTGCTGTGACACTCATATATTTAACTCAGGTGCTGTCCATTTCTTCTGATCATCCTTGAGATGGTTCTACACCTTCATTTGCGTCCAGCTGTGTTTGATTATACTGATTGGACTTGATTAGGAAAGCCACACACCTGTCTATATAAGACCTTACAGCTCACAGTGCATGTCAGAGCAAATGAGAATCATGAGGTCAAAGGAACTGCCTGAAGATCTCAGAGAGAATTGTGGCAAGGCACATATCTGGCCAAGGTTACAAAATATATCTGCTGCACTTAAGGTTCTAAGCGCACAGTGGCCTCCATAATCCTTAAATGGAAGACGTTTGGGACGACCAGAACCCTTCCTAGAGCATTACTGTCTGGCAAAACTGAGCTATCGGAGGAGAAGAACCCAAAGATCACTGTGGCTGAGCTCCAGAGATGCAGTCGGGAGATGGGAGAAAGTTGTAGAAAGTCAACCATCACTGCAGCCCTCCACCAGTCGGGGCTTTATGGCAGAGTGGTCCGACAGAAGCCTCTCCTCAGTGCAAGACACATGAAAGCCTGCATGGAGTTTGCTAAAAAAAAACTCCTGAAAGACTCCAAGATGATGAGAAATAAGATTCTCTGGTCTGATGAGACCAAGATAGAACTTTTTGGCCTTAATTCTAAGCGGTATGTATGGAGAAAACCAGGCACTGCTCATCACCTGTCCAATACAGTCCCAACAGTGAAGCATGGTGGTGGCAGCATCATGCTGTGGGGGTGTTTTTCAGCTGCAGGGACAGAACGACTGGTTGCAATCGAGGGAAAAATGAATGTGGCCAAGTACAGGGATATCCTGGACGAAAACCTTCTCCAGAGTGCTCAGGACCTCAGACTGAGCCGAAGGTTTACCTTCCAACAAGACAATGACCCTAAGCACACAGCAAAAATAACAAAGGAGTGGCTTCACAACAACTCCGTGACTGTTCTTGAATGGCCCAGCCAGAGCCCTGACTTAAACCCAATTGAGCATCTCTGGAGAGACCTAAAAATGGCTGTCCACCAACGTTTACCATCCAACCTGACAGAACTGGAGAGGATCTGCAAGGAGGAATGGCAGAGGATCCCCAAATCCAGGTGTGAAAAACTTGTTACATCTTTCCCAAAAAGACTCATGGCTGTATTAGATCAAAAGGGGCTTCTACTAAATACTGAGCAAAGGGTCTGAATACTTAGGACCATGTGATATTTCAGTTTTTCTTTTTTAATAAATCTGCAAAAATGTCAACAATTCTGTGTTTTTCTGTCAATATGGGGTGCTGTGTGTACATTAATGAGGAAAAAATGAACTTAAATGATTTTAGCAAATGGCTGCAATATAACAAAGAGTGAAAAATTTAAGGGGGTCTGAATACTTTCCGTCCCCACTGTATATCTACGTTTTTAGGTGTTAGAGCGTTTTTACAGCTGAAAAACACCTCTCAGAACCCACTAGTTTTTGGGGGGGGGGGTGTTTCCAGCCAAAATCAGTTAACAGCCTATGTGTGTGGGACACGTAGGCTAACATGCAGGAGAGTCTATTTACTGTAGAAGAAAACCTCTGAAGCCAAAAACAGCAGCTGTAAAAATGTCCAGTGTGCATGAGGCCTAAAGCTCAACTCAAAGAAGCTTTAAAAGTTTCCCTTGTAGTGAGGATGCAGTGGACGCAGTCCCACTGCAAGGGGTATTTGCACATTTTGTCCAGGGGAGAGGAGAAGCACTTTTACTTACCTGATCCTCCACTCCCCTGGCATGATCTGGTCCGCTCGCCGTCATCATATCCAGTCCAGGGGATCATTTTTAAGTTTCCTGGAATTCCTTTTAACCACTTGCTGACCTTTTATTGGTGAATGACAGATACAGCATGACCGGCCAGTTTTGGGAGGCCATCATAAGACATCCTCCCTTGATCAGGCCTGCTGTGGTGCACGGGTGGCGTGCCGTATGATCGCAGTGTCCTCTGGACACTGCTGATCACAGATTGAGGTAAAGAGCCAATCAGCGGTTCTTTACCATCTGATCAGCTGTGTCCAATCACAGCCGATCATGATGTAAACAGAAGCTGGTTTTTGGCAGTGCTGACATGAGGAGAGGAGAAGAGAGCCGTTAACCAGCTTGTGTAAAAGACACACTGATAATGAGTATACTCATTATCAGTGCCGCCTGTCGGTGCTCATTGGTGCTGCATATACAGTGCCTTGCAAAAGTATTCACCCCCTTGGCTTTTTATTTATTTTGTTACATTACAGCCTTTAGTTCAATGTTTTTTTTTAAATCTGAATTATATGTGATGGATCAGAACACAATAGTCTAGGTTGGTGAAGTAAAATTAGAAAAACATATACATAAAACTATTTTTCAGAAATAAAAAACTGATAATTGTCATGTGCGTATGTATTCACCCTCTTGTTATGAAGCTCATAAAAAGCTCTGGTGCAACCAATTACCTTCAGAAGTCGCATAATTAGATTGCACACAGGTGGACATCATTTCACTAAGTGTCACATGATCTGTCATTACATATACACACCTTTTTTGAAAGGCCCCAGAGGCTGCAACACCTAAGCAAGACGCACCACTAACCAAACACTGCCATGAAGTCCAAGGAACTCTCCAAACAAGTAAGGGACAATGTTGTTGAGAAGTACAAGTCAGGGTTAGGTTATAAAAAAATATCCAAATCTTTGATGATCCCTAGGAGCACCATCAAATCTATCATAACCAAATGGAAAGAACCTGGCACAACAGCAAACCTGCAAAGAGAGGACTGCACACCAAAACTCACGGACCGGGCAAGGAGGGCATTAATCAGAGAGGAGCACAGAGACCTAAGGTAACCCTGGAGGAGCTGCAGAGTTCCACAGCAGAGACTGGAGTATCTGTACATAGGACGACAATAAGACGTATACTCCATAGAGTTGGGCTTTATGGCGGAGTGGCCAGGAGAAAGCCATTACTTTCAGCAAAAAACAAAATGGCACGTTTTGAGTTTGCGAAAAGGCATGTGGGAGACTCCCAAAATGTATGGAGGAAGGTGCTCTGGTCTGAGGAGACTAAAATTGAACTTGGCCATCAAAGAAAACACTATGTCTGGCGCAAACCCAACACATCACATCACCCAAAGAACACCATCCCCACAGTGAAACATGGTGGTGGCAGCATCATGCTGTGGGGATGTTTTTCAGTAGTCGGGACTGGGAAACTGGTCAGAGTTGAGGGAAAGATGGTTGGTGCTAAATACAGGGATATTCTTGAGCAAAACCTGTAGCACTCTGTGTGTGATTTGAGGATAGGACGGAGGTTCACCTTCCAGCAGGACAATGACCCCAAACACACTGCTAAAGCAACACTTGAGTGGTTTAAAGGGAAACATGTAAATGTGTTGGAATGGTCTAGTCAAAGCCCAGACCTCAATACAATAGAAAATCTGTGGTCAGACTTAAAGATTGCTGTTCACAAGCGCAAACCATCCAACTTGAAGGAGCTGGAGCAGTTTTGCAAGGAGGAATGGGCAAAAATCCCAGTGGTAAGATGTGGCAAGCTCATAGAGCAGTGGTTCTCAACTCCAGTCCTCGGGACCCACCAACAGGCCAGATTTTAAGTATTCCTTTAAGCAACTCCTTGGGGAGTTGCAGACTAGAATACTGCAATCACTGAGCATCAAGTGATATCACCTGTGATGTATTTCAGCTGTCTTACAAACCTAGCCTGTTGGTGGGTCCTGAGGACTGGAGTTGAGAACCACTGTCATAGAGACTTATCCAAAGCGACTTGGAGCTGTGATAGCTGCAAAAGGTGGCTCTACAAAGTATTGACTTTAGGGGGGTGAATAGTTATGCACATTGACTTTTTCTGTTATTTTGTCCTATTTGGTGTTTGCTTCACAATAAAAAAGAAAACTTCAAAGTTGTGGGCACGTTCTGTAAATTAAATGATGCAAATCCTCAAACAATCCATGTTAATTCCAGGTTGTGAGGCAACAAAACACGAAAAATGCCAAGGGGGGTGAATACTTTTGCAAGGCACTGTAAGTTCCTCCTCACCAGCGCAGCCTCATCATAGCACATCAGTGAAGGAGAAAAATTACCTGTTTGCAAAATTTTAGAACAAACTATGAAAGGTTTTTGGTCTTTTTAATTTTTTTGTTTTATTTAGCAAAAAATAAAAAGCCCAGTGGTGACTTATTACCACCAAAAGAAACCTATTTTGTGTGGGGAAAAAAATGATGAAGATTTCATATGGGTACAGTGCTGGATGACCACGCAATTATCACTCAAAGTGTGACAGCGCTGAAAGCTGGAAATTTGCCCTGGGCAGGAAGGGAGTGAAAGTGCCTGGTAGGCAAGTGGTAGGAGCCCACCCTTATGTACTTTTAGATGCTTTGGAGCTGTAACAGTCGCTCCTGGCCAACATATTGTTTGATTGCTGCTCTGCGACTTAACATAGAAGAAACAGGGAAATGTATGTGCTTGCTTCCTAATGTCCAAGTTCTGATGAGTTCTGAGGACAGATCTGTTTTCCTTAACTTTTTTTTCCCCTCAGTGATCGACATCAAACTGGAAAAGCCCCAAGAAGCCCCCGTCAGCGAAGGCGGCTGTTCCTGTTAATAAAACCCCTCCCCATCTCCCAGAATCCCTCATGGCCTCTCCCCCCACCCCCCTCATTCAGAATGTCACTACACCCCTCTCCCCCTCCATTAACTTTTTTTCATTAACCGCAGTGTGAATATCGGCGCGCCCTCCTCACATGTCCATCGCTGGCTGTCTTCTGGTGACTCTACGAACAATTTTGCTGCACAGGCTCATCTAATATATAATATATATATTCAGTGTCTTCATTATTTAAATGAAACTCAAATGGTGTCACGAGAAAAAAATACTGCCTGTTATTGTCCTGTGTTAAAGCCACAGTTCACATCTGCCGAGGAGAGTTCCGGCATCCTAGGAGGATCCTGAGTATCTGCATCGCAGTAAAGAGATTGTACAGTCATTCTAGTGCACGGGTGTATGTACCGACCGTGACCACAGGCTGCAAAGGTTCTAAATATGGAGTAACCCTTCAAGGTTTGGCCGTTTGTGGCAGCCATTTTGAACCCTGGACTCCTGACCACAGCTATCTGTTCTATCAGGAGTGCCAGCCAGGCTAAAACAGAGACATTGCTCCCGTAGTAACCACCATTTTGTAAGCAACCTCGTTGGTTCTTCATGGATCATATACTGGGTTTTTATATTTAGTGTTAGTGTACAAAACGGCTGCCACCAGTTGCTGGCCTTTGCATACTATTGAGGGGGGGTAATAAAAGCATTATTTAATCAGTGGTCGTGCTCGGTCCTGTTTTATAACGCAGCATGTTCCCGTTTACAAAGGTGTGAACTGCTGCTTTAAATAGTTAATCCTTTTATTAACAATTTCTTTTTTTTTTTTTTTTAATTAAATAAAGTTAAATATATTGCACTTTAGAGTGTCACAGAGGAAAATCACAAAAAAAAGACCTGCGTGCGATGGCATAGTTGAGTACCGCGTGATGCACAGCGGCATGCGACAAATGAGAGCCACTGTTTTTTTGCGGTGGTGACCGTAGCGGGGCGAGTTTGGCTGGAAAGTGGCCATGGGGCTATAGAGACAAGTTCCTGGACCTCTCTGCAACTTGACAAAGTTATGGTGAACAATGGGCCTTCTAGTTTGTTTTCTGTCCATCGCACATGATGCCAATAAAGGAATGATTTCTCTCTTGGTTATAAGAACGTCCATTTTTTTTTATTTTTTTATAATGAACTGTTATTGCTGTGTACCTACCTATCTTTACAGCTGCCTTTCTCAACCAGGGTTCCTGCAGACCTTACCAGGAGTTTCTATGAGCAGTGGTCGATTGATCTCATGCTCCTGGTGGTCCCTGTTTAATTTTTAACCCCAATCTCACTTGGCAGAGCTTTCAGTATTTGACCAGCTGAGCTTCTTCTCCTGAATCTCAGATGTTTGTAAGAGGAACATTCTTCCCACTGACCACCATTGTACGGGACATTCATCCCACTGACCACCATTGTAAGGGTTATTCTGCCCACCAGTGTAAGGGGGCCCTTCCCTTTTTGAACACCAGTATGCTTTGGCAAATATACAGTGAGCGAAAGCAGGGGTCTCCAAACTTTCCAAGTAAAGGGCCAGTTTACTGTTCTTCAGATTTTTAGGGGGGCCAGACTGGTCCCAGTGTCAGTAAACACCTGGGTTGATTTACTAAAATTGGAATGTGCAAAATCTGGTGCAGCTGTGCATAGTAACCAATTGGCTTCCTGGTTTTATTGTCAAAGCTTAATTGAACAAGCTGAAGTTAAAAGCTGATTACTAGGCACATCTGCACCAGATTGTGAGTGCTCCCAGTTTTGGAAAATCTTCCTAAATGTCTGTGGTTAGTAGAAGAAGGAATAGTTCCCCTTCGTTGGTATCGGTGGAATAAATAGTTTCCCAATCATTGGTGTCAGTGGCAGGAATAGTGCCCCCTTCTTTGGTGTCAGTGGGAGAAATAGTGCCCACTGTTGTTGGTATCAGTCAGAGGAATACTGCCCCATTGTTGGTGTCAGTGGCAGTAATCGTGCCCCATTGTTGGTGTCCGTGGGAGAAATAGTGTTTCAACATTTATATCAGTGGGAGGAATGGTGAACCTCTTTGGAGTCTGTGGGAGGAATAGCACCCCATTGTTGGTGTCAGTGGGATGAATAGTGCCCTAAGGGGCCGGATACAGGCAAGCAAAGGACCACACTTTGGAGACCACTGATCTAAAGATATACTTTTTTTTTTTTTTTTAACAGGGGTTCCCTGAGACCTGAACATTATTTCAATGGTTTCTTCACAGTAAAAGTGTTGAGAAAGGCTGCTTTAAACATAAACTAATAACCTTCAAAACGTGGCACATGCGTTTCCTGCTCCTAACTGGTCAGCACCTCCCTAAAAAATATGCAAATACTGACTTTCTGTACGTATGTGCCTTCATAGAACAATACTTGTCTACCACGTGACACTGTTTAGGCTTGGCAATTGGTTAACCAGGCAATGACTACTGCATTGTGGTAAGTCAGGAGTGTACATTTGTCCATTGTACATCTCACACACAGCAGTTAAACCCCAACTCCAAATAACTAAAAATGTATGCCTTGCAGCCCACCTGCAAGGGATCAGTTTAAGTTTTCCTGAAGTTGGGTTTTAACTTTTTTTTTTTTTATTGGGGTGCAAACGGCAGCTTAGGACAATGATTGCAAGGTAGGAGCCTTATGTCTGGGGTCTGATTGTAGTACAGGTGCGCTTTAAAGTGAATTTTGTCTCGTACAATATGTACTTATGTTCTAGAAATACACTGTCTGGTCAGAAAGTTTGTGGAGACCTGACCATTACACCTATATGAGCTTGTTGGACATCTCATTCCAAAACCATGGGCTTTAATCTGGATTTTTGAGTGTGTCTGAGGGAATTTGTGGCCATTTAACCAAAAGATCATTTGTGGTGTTGGGCACTAATGCTGGATGAAAACGGCTGTCTTTATGGAGTTGGCTTGGGCCACAGTCTTGCTGGAACAGAAAAAAGGTCTCCAAACTGTTCAAAATCTCTTTTTATACTATAATAATAATAGTACCCTTCACTGCAAACACCTGAACGTGATCCTTTCGGGGGTCTCTCTACATACTTGTGGCCATATAATGTAGGTGTGATGGTCAGGTGTCCACAGACTTTGGCCATAAGGCTTGGTTGAGGCCAACTGGTGGAATTGGCTAATAAGTGGGAGGCTCTGCGTTGACTCCCATAATCTGTGCTGGTGTTGTAATAGGAAATACTACATCCCCAATGTACCTTTTTGACATGATCTATGAGACCACTAGTGTAGGCCTGTAATTTTGAGCTCCAGCTCTGAAGACTTTTAGGAATAGCAGGGAGACAATAGTAAAAGCTGCAGATAAGAATTCAGTGACAAACTGTTGCAGTGACCATAGCAGACGTTCATTTTTTGTCTTTGGAAATAGGTGTCTGCTAAGTGAAATAGAGGGGAACTTTTTAGTGACCTCAAATTGATGCAAGGGTTTAATGTAACCAGTGGTGTATCCCCCTATAGGTGCAATGTCTGTAGTGCACATGACCTGCTAGGGTGGGGGTGAGCCACTGTGCCCTTGCACATTGCAAAACCTAGAGAAATGCTTTTCCGTTCTGTCTTTGAAGCAACTGCAATTGTCACTTGCAGCTGCAGCAAAGAGCACTTGGAGGGGAGATTGAGTGCTGTCGGGCTGATGCTGGGGAAGGAGGGCTGTAATTGGGCACTGCTAATGCCAATCACAGTACTGCTAGCCCCGCATACCAGACCAGAGGAAAGCAGAAAGAGAGCCAGCACTGAGGACAGAAGTCCAGGTGGTAAGCTGTGGAGGGGAGTGCTTTTGTGGTTGTACTGTGGAATAGAGGGTCTGAGCCACGTACTCCTGAACTCTGTGGCACTTGCTCCTGACCGCTAAATTCTGTGCCACTTACTACTGAACTCTGCGTCACTCCTGACCCTTGAACTCTGCACCACTTACTACTGACTTCTAAACTCTGTGCCACTTATAATTAAACCCTAAACTCTGCCTCACTTACTACTGAACTCTGCCTCACTGCTAATCCCTAAACTCTACCGCACTTATTCCTGACCCCTAAACTCTGCCTCACTTACTCCTGACCCTGAACTCTGCCTCACTCCCTATCCCTAAACTCTGCCTCACTTACTCCCGACCCCTAAACTCTGCCTCACTCCCAACCCCCTTGAACTCTGCCTCACTTAGTCCCGACCCCTGAACTCTGCCTCACTTAGTCCCGACCCCTGAACTCTGCCTCACTTAGTCCCGCCCCCTGAACTCTGCCTCACTTAGTCCCGCCCCCTGAACTCTGCCTCACTTAGTCCCGCCCCCTGAACTCTGCCTGACTCCCGCCCCCTGAACTCTGCCTGACTCCCGCCCCCTGAACTCTGCCTCGCTTGCTCCCGACCCCCTGAACTCTGCCTCGCTTGCTCCCAACCCCTACCTCACTTCCGATCCCTGCATACTGTGCCACTTACTACTGAATCTTTGAGTCACTAACTACTAGGGTTGGCACCTCATCCCTTTAAAACTGAACACATATGAATTACACAGGTTCCATGGCTGATTAAGGTGGTAATTAAACTCACTTGGTCCCTTATCTGTATTAAATTAGCCTCAGAACCTGTGTAATTCATATGTGTTGGGGTTTAAAGGGATGAGGTGGCAACCTTACTAACTACTGAACTTCACTCTGTGTCTAAGTCACAGACCATATTCAGAGCAATGAAAACCACACCCGGTTTTTGGCACGGCACGCTGCACTTTGATTTTCTCTGGCAGGAGGACCCAACTAATGACCTTCCACACAAGCCCCCTGCTCTCAGAAATGCCCCTGAATGTTAACAATTAAGTATATTGTTATTAGATAAGTAAGGGACCTCTCCTTGAAAATACCAATTGACTGGGTGCTATTTTGACACAGTGGCTTTGATGGTTCGATGCTTTTTTTTTTTTTTTTTTTTTTTAAATTCGTAGTCCAGGGCCTGCAGCATTGGGGTAAGCAAAAAGGTTGAGCAACTGACATTTTCAGGCAGTATTCTAGCACACATTCTTCCTCAAGCACTCTGCTTCTCATAAGAGTTTGCTCCCTGGAGCAGTCAGCAGAGGCGTTGTCAGTGGGTGGCTATTGGGGCTACAGCCCCGAGTCTGGGGCTAATAGCCCCGAGTCTCTTGTCCTGGTCCTAGAATGCAGGGGACAGGGGCGGACTGAGCCGTGGTAGCGCTGGCTCCGGCTCTGCCCCCGCCTGACTCTACTCTTGGTCACTGGTTGCTATAGCCGCCTAGCGGCTAGCAACCAGTGACGTCACTGCCCACTGTGCCCACACTGCCCAGCATTCAAAGCGGAGGAGGATTGCATTTCCTCCTCCTCCGCGCTAGTGCTTATGGGGCTAGTGCTCATGGGCAGGGCCGGCCCTACCATGGGTCCCGGGCGGCATGTTCTGAGGGGCGGTACATTGATGCCTAAGAAGATGGTGGCGGAACTCCCACCGATCGCTCCGCTTCTTATCCCACCATGAGGGTGGCCTGGGCGGCGCCGCTGCTTTTAGAGGTGATGGCAGAGCACTCACTGCTATACCCGCACAGCGGACCATCCTTTCCGCGGCTCCCCCCTATTGCTGCTGACATGTCGGGACGACAAGAGAAAGTCAGCTGATCGCTGACAGCGTGAAGGGGAGGAGCTTCCTGCTGTGCACTGAGACCCCATGATAAAAGAGGGATCGCTGGAGGCGCGGCTGACACTGAGAGAAAGTAAGTGTCAGCGCCATTGATCCTATCTCCACCACCCCTGCCTGTGTCTAACCCCCCCCTCATCACCCCTGCCTGTGTCTGTCTAACCCTCCTCCTCTACCCCTGCCTGTGTCCAACCCCCCCCACCACCCCTGCCTGTGTCCAACACCCCCCACCACCCCTGCCTGTGTCCAACACCCCCCACCACCCCTGCCTGTGTCTAACCGCCCCTCACCACCCCTGCCTGTGTCTAACCCCCCCTCACCACCCCTGCCTGTGTCTGTCTAACCCTCCTCCTCTACCCCTGCCTGTGTCCAACCCCCCCCACCACCCCTGCCTGTGTCTAGCCGCCCCTCACCACCCCTGCCTGTGTCTAACCCCCCTCACCACCCCTGCCTGTGTCTGTCTAACCCTCCTCCTCTACCCCTGCCTGTGTCTAAACCAACCACCACCACCACATCTGCCTTTGTCTGAACCCCACCCCCACCACCCCTGCCTCTGACTGAACCCCACCACCACTGTTGCATGAATATCTGACTTCCTGATAAATTTAATTTTAGTTTTAATTGTCATGATATAAAATAATGGATGTGTGGGCCTTTTGGTGGGCGTGCTGTTTTTTTGTTTTGTTTTGTTTGTGGAGGAGGGGGGGGCAGCATTTTTTTCCTGGTCCCAGTCAGCACAATGTCTTGGGCCAGCCCTGCTCATGGGGCTAGTGCTCATGGGACTTCTGGACTGGAGCGTCCCTCCGGTGGCGCCGTGGAGTGCAAAGCAGCAGGGATGGGGATACCTGGGGAGCCGGGAAGAGCCCAGGAGGGAGAGAAGACACCGCCACCCTGAGCAGCATCCCCAGCACCTCCCAGAGCCTGCACTCCACCTATCAGTCCTCTCCCAGCGCGCTGTGACTGGAAGAGGAAGAAGGCGGGAATTACAATTTGGCCGCCGTGCGACATCGATCGGCGCTTGGCTCTCCTCCTCTCCTCTGGCTGCCTCACACACCAGCACCACGGCTGAGCTACTGCTGCAGGACCTGGACACATGAAGTCTGTCTCCTTCTGGTCAGGTAGGTCAGTCAGTGTGTGTATGTCAGCTACCAGGTCAGTGTACGTAGGTCAGTGTGGGTCAGGTAGGTCAGTGTGTATCAGGTAGGTCAGTGTGTATCAGGTAGGTCAGTGTGGGTCAGGTAGGTCAGTGTATGTCAGGTAGGTCAGTGTATGTAGGTCAGTGTATGTCAGGTAGCTCAGTGTGGGTCAGGTAGCTCAGTGTGGGTCAGGTAGGTCAGTGCGTGTGGGTCAGTGTATGTAGGTCAGTGTGGGTCAGTGTGGGTGGGTCAGTGTATGAAGGTTAATGTCAGTCACCTACAATGGTTTGCTAGAGGTGCAACCAAAAAAATCGAAGGCATCCCTGGAATTTTTTTGAAATGTTGGTATTTATGCTCTATGGGTGAGACTGAGGTGCCATTTATGAGAAGACTAATTTCAGACAACTCATGGCAACCAATCAAATTAAGACCTGCACCGAAAAATGATCATTGGAGAATGAAAGTTGGAATTAGATTTATATGAGCCGATTCCACTTTTCCCCATCGACAGTTTTTATAAATAAGATATCTGGCAGTATGAAGATTTCATATTGTTTCTCATCCACCCCAACACATTGAGGAGCGGAAACATCATCATTAGGCTGATTTCCCGGAGAGGTGGCTTGTGACACACGTACTGACAGAGACCCAGTGGCTGGGGGACACATCCACTTGCGTGCATGATCTCTTTGACAGGAGATCTTTGGATCTGGTAAGGGGCTTACCTACTTAAGGTGGAGGAACTCCCTATAACACCACGCTCCTCACGGAGATAGTTTTTTACATCACTTGAAGAAAGGGTATCTTTCTCCCTCTATCCATTAATTTTCTGCACCCACAGGAACTTTTATTTTTATTTTTTTATTTTTTGAATATATGGACTTGATTCAATTGTTTTGATCACTGAATTCCTTATTCACTATTTCTGCATGCGATTTATTGTTTTTTCAATTACTGTATGTTTTTTATTATTTTGTTCACATTTAATTGTCAAGGAATACTTTGCTTACGTTTAATTGTCATTAAGGTGGTTGTATTCATTATGATCACGTTCATTTATTAGCAGCGCAGCCTATTATCTGTACAGTGTATGTAGGTCGGTGTGGGTCAGGTAGGTCAGTGTGGGTCAGGTAGGTCAGTGTGGGTCAGGTAGGTCAGTGCATGTCAGGTAGGTCAGTGTGGGTCAGGTAGGTCAGTGTGGGTCAGGTAGGTCAGTGTATGTAGGTCAGTGTGTGTCAGGTAGGTCAGTGTAGGTCAGGTAGGTCAGTGTGTATTAGGTAGGTCAGTGTAGGTCAGGTAGGTCAGTGTGTATTAGGTAGGTCAGTGTATGTAGGTCAGTGTGGGTCAGGTAGGTCAGTGTATGTCAGGTAGGTTAGTGTGGGTCAGGTAGGTCAGTGTATGTCAGGTAGGTCAGTGTATGTAGGTCAGTGAATGTCAGGTAGGTCAGTGCATGTCAGGTAGGTCAGTGTATGTGGGTCAGGAAGGTCAGTGTGGGTCAGGTAGGTCAGTGTATGTCAGGTAGGTCAGTGTATATAGGTCAGTGTATGTCAGGTAGGTCAGTGTATGTAGGTCAGTGCATGTCAGATAGGTCAGTGTATGTGGGTCAGGTAGGTCAGTGTATGTGGGTCAGGTAGGTCAGTGTATGTCAGGTAGGTAGGTCAGTGTGTGTGTGTCAGGTAGGTCAGTGTGTTTGTCAGGTAGGTCAGTGTATGTCAGGTAGGTAGGTCAGTTTAGTGGTCAGCATTGATGGGCACTGGTAAGCCAGGCAGCAACCAGCAAGTCAGCGTACCCGTACCCCCCCCCCCCCCCACCACCACACAACCACACAAACCCTCTGCCCAACCAAAAAAACCCAGCACCACTAGAAGCCCCCCCCGTGCTGGTCTTGGACTTCGGGCTGAAGCCCCTGGTCTTTTTGCCACCTAGCAACGCCCCTGGCAGTCAGTATCCTCATCTTCCCCTCTCTCTGAGCTGTTCACCTACATTGGAGTACAAGATGGAGGATGACGGTAAAGGTTCAGCATCAACAAGAGGTTTCAGATCTCCATCCAGACATACTGAATTGGCTTCTGCGCTCCTCCTTTGGTTCCTCCTCTCCTGTAGGTGGCCCGCTCTGTACAGGGTGGCTACATGGTGTATAATCATACTTTGTAAGACACCTATTCTCTTACCCTACCACACACAGGATATGGTGGCTTTTCTAGGTAGGTGCCTACCTGTAGTAAACAGAACTGGAATCACTGTTTCCAATACTGCCCGTGCTGAATGGTTACAATGTTCTTAGCTAACTCTGTAGATTACAGAACACCTCCCCTCAATGTTATCAAAACTGGGGTGGAGGTCCATCCATGGTAACCAATCTAGTCTTCTCAAAAGCAAAGTTCAACCAAATAAAACCAGGGAAAGCTTACAGACATGACCGTTCCCTCCAGTCTGACCATAAATGGCCACATAAATGTCTCCAGAGTGACCGGAATCCTCTGCCACTTTTGACCCTTTTTAAAGGAATGGGGGCTGGTTACGTAAAGTAGAGACGAAGCAATGAAATTTTTTTTTTTTTTTTTTTATAAAGATGGTTTTGGAAGGCTACAACTCCCATCAACTTTTATTTTTATTTTATTGAGATTTTTCTTGGCAATTTTCTCTTCCTGTCCTGTTGACAGCATTATCAGCAGGAAAGTTAGAGGAACATTTTCTCAACTAAGACTTAGATAGCAATTAAAACCTGGCTGTAGTTTGAACCACTGCCTACACCTCCCCAAACCAGAAAGTCAAGTTCTGGCTGGAGTTCTTGTTTAGAACTCAACTCCAACAAAGTTTTACCTTAGTTTTGGACAGAATGGGAGAAACGGTTGGATCCACTTTGGCTTTTTAATTGCTACTTCTATAATAATTTGAATTTTTCCCTCACTTCCTGTGTGGTCACCGAGATGTAGGGTGAGTAAAGTCTCTGCTATGGGGGCACGGACCATAATAAAATATTTTAGTATATTTTGTAAGGATAAGAACCATATTGCCATCTTTGCCCTTGATCTCGCTTCCTGTAGGGTCACTAGGACAGGAAGTGGGATGACATCTCTGCAACAGGGACACAGATAGCAATAAAAAGCTGTAAAAAAAGACAACTCCCAGAGGTGGTAGGATTTCAAAACCCTACAGTGCAGTAAATCCAAAAATAAAAACCCCATAATTTGGCTCACTGGCTGTGGTGAGGCTGCTCATGTGAAACAATGCTTCCCTTTGGTGGGTACCCAGAAAGTGATCTAGGAGCACCACCAGACCAAATTGTAAAATATCCCATGTAGCTTTAATAATTCATCATGTGATCACATAAAGCAGCCATTGTGTTCCCGGGGCCCAAAACACATCCCCTTTATCCGGACTATAAGTTAAATACAGAGGAAAAATAAAAATATATTTAAAAATTCATAGTATACATAGATACATAAAAGGCAAAAACAGTCAAAATCCCAAATTCCAATTCATATAAAAACGATTGGTCCGGGATAATTTTATCTAATTATATAATTAGAACTCATAATTACCATGATCAGGGACCACCGTGAAATAAAATAGATGAAGAACAAGATGAATTTCCTAAAATTAAAAATAATAACCATTTGGGGAATAAAATGGATTTAAATAATACCAATAATAATAATTAATATTATATGAAATAATATTAATTTTAATAATTCCATCTTATTTTTAATCCATTTTATTCACCATTTGATGAATAAATATATTTAAAATAATAACAAATTATAATCATTAATATTGATTATATTCTATTAAATGTTATTATGATTTCACCTAATTTCTAATCTATTTTAGTCACCATTATACTAGTTAAATATTATAATAATAATAACTTTACTTGTATGATTTCATCTTATTTTTATTATATTTTATTCACCATTTGGTCTGGCTCTAAAAAGCTGATAAAGATTTTAATTCTTTCCCAATTTTCAGTTGGAGTTGGGTTTTAAAGCACAACCAGTGTACAACAATATTAAAAATCATTAAAGACTTAAAAAAAAAAAAACACTTGCCGACCACCTGACTGGGAATGTACGTCATGATTTTGCCATTTACATGCCGGGGTTATGGCATCTACCTGCAGCCATCGGCGGTGTCTATAGATGCAGGGATTTTAGTTTTAGCATTGACTTCCACCTTAATTTCCCTTGCCTTACAGCCTTACTACTATTATCCAGCTGCTGATAAGTCATGCTGTGACTTGTAGGTCACATTTTAGGTGTTGGAGATTATTCAGTATTGTATAAATGTGTCTTTCAGCTGATAAATCTTACAACACCACAGCACGTGTGGGTGATATGATGCAATCCTGAGTTGTAAGTTCCAATACATGCCCTACGTGCCCAACAACCATGCCACATGGCTGCACAAAGTCCCCTGACTCACCCCTTCCTGCTATACCTGTCATTATTTTATGGACGGTTTAAAGGTTGGGCACCTGATCAACTCCGCTCCAACTTCTTTTATGCTACATTCTCCATCCTCTGATTTCTGTTTCTTCCCATTGGAGGGGGTCACTAGGAGTCCACCTGAACAATCTTTTTTTTTTTTTTTTTTAAGTAGATGTAAACCCAAATACTAACGTTGCATAGACACTTTTCTATTCAATCTAATTAATTTTTTTTGAAGTTTTAAAAAAAAATTTATACAAGGGATATTGTCCACGTACCACAAACAATCAAAAAAATATATATAAAAATGTACACAGCATAGTTACACATAGACATACAATATCTCATAAAAGTGAGTACACCCCTCACATTTTTGTAAATATTTTATTCTATCTTTTCATGTGACAACACTGAAGAAATGACACTTTGCTACAATGTAAAGTAGTGAGTGTACAGCTTGTATAACAGTGTAAATTTGCTGTCCCCTCAAAATAACTCAACACACAGCCATTAATGTCCAAACCGCTGGCAACAAAAGTGAGTACACCCCTAAGTGAAAATGTCCAAATTGGGCCCAAAGTGTTGATATTTTGTGTGGCCACCATTATTTTCCAGCACTGCCTTAATCCTCTTGGGCATGGAGTTCACCAGAGCTTCACAGGTTGCCACTGAACTCATGCAGCCCCAGACCATGACACCCCCACCACCATGCTTGACTGTAGGTAAGACACACTTGTCTTTGTACTCCTCACCTGGTTGACCCACACACGCTTGACACCATCTGAACCAAATAAGTTTATCTTGGTCTCATCAGACCACAGGACATGGTTCCAGTAATCCATGTCCTTAGTCTGCTTCTTTTCAGCAAACTGTTTTTTAGGGCTTTCTTCTGGGGCGACAGTCATGCAGACCAATTTGATGCAGTGTGCGGCTTGTGGTCTGAGAACTGACAGGCTGACCCCACCCCCCCCACCCCTTTAACCTCTGCAGCAATGCTGGCAGCACTCATACATCTATTTCCCAAAGATAACCTCTGGATATGACGCTGAGCACATGCACTCAACTTCTTTGGTCGGCCATGGCGAGGCCTGTTCTGAGTGTAACCTGTCCTGTTAAACCTCTGTATGGTCTTGGCCACCATGCTGCAGCTCAGTTTTAGGGTCTTGGCAATCTTCTTATAGCCTAGGCCAGTGATGGCGAACCTTGGCACCCCAGATGTTTTGGAACTACATTTCCCACGATGCTCAACTACACTGCAGAGTACATGAGCATCATGGGAAATGTAGTTCCAAAACATCTGGGGTGCCAAGGTTCGCCATCACTGGCCTAGGCCATCTTTATGTAGAGCAACAATTCTTTTTTTTTTTTTTCAGATCCTCAGAGAGTTCTTTGCCATGAGGTGCCATGTTGAACTTCCAGTGACCAGTATGAGAGAGTGAGAGCGATAACACCAAATTTAACACACCTGCTCCCCATTCACACCTGAGACCTTGTAACACTAACAAGTCACATGACACCGGGAGGGAAAATGGCTAATTGGGCCCAATTTGGACATTTTCACTTAGGGGTGTACTCACTTTTGTTGCCAGCGGTTTAGACATTAATGGATGTGTGTTGAGTTATTTTGAGGGGACAGCAAATTTACACTGTTATACAAGCTGTACACTCACTACTTTACATTGTAGCAAAGTGTCATTTCTTCAGTGTTGTCACATGAAAAGATAGAATAAAATATTTACAAAAATGTGAGGGGTGTACTCACTTTTGTGAGATACTGTATATAGACACCCTACAAAAACTCTTACCCAATAAATGACATGAACTAATTAGAATACTATCAGTGAACGTTGACCAATATAAAAGCTCATATTGTTTTGTGTAAAACCGTGTAGCCTGTTACCCTTGTTCCTTCCTCGTCCTAGGCGTTCCAATTGGCCTAGGAGGAGGAAGGAAACTCTGTGATTGCCGAGGAGGAGAAGCAAAGGAAAGCCGCCGCCCATGCATAGATGGGGTAAATGCTGGGCTGGGAACCGTCCGTCCGACCAGACGGGGGGGATGGTTTCGGTTGACCCGACCTGGGCAGGGGTGTCTGTGGGTACAATTGCATAAATAAGATAAATATTAAATTACAAGTCCACATGACAAACATGGGCCACTATATACACCACAGAAAGAGCAAAAACTCTTCTTACTACATCAAGATTATCCGGGGTAACCTGGAACTCCCAGACCCCACAGATAAGTCTCAAGAGTTTCATCAATAGCCTAGATAAACCTGTTCTCTACCATTGTTTTTGTAAGTGCACACATGGTTAACTATAATTATACTCCATACAGAGATAGTTCTGAAATGCTTGATGGCTAAACTTATGACCTAATGTAATTGCTCCACATATGTGCATGATAACATTCTGTATCACCTGTTATTTTGTTTAATTTTATCTTACTCAATAAAAATTTTATGAGAAAAAAAAAAAAAAATTACAAGAAGCTAAATAAAAGTCACAATTATTATATAATTATATAACAGTAAATAAAAAATGATATAAAATACCATACAACATTGTAAATTTAAAGATTAAGGAAAAAAAATAAATGAAAATAATAAGTATGAATCATAATAATAATAATAATTATTATTATTATTATTATATAAAATTACAAAAAATATAAATTAAAATAATAAATAAAAATGTGTAAATAAATTCTCCATGCTTTGCAGCAAAAACATATTTTTCGTGGTACCACTAAGGAAAAAATTAAAGGGTAACATTTTTGCTAGAGGAGTTACCCTAGTTCTAAGACTAGAGAAACAGTTTGATTACCTTAGTGTTAATTAATTCTTGGCTCTATTTTATCATGCTAATTACGATCAACCACACCTATTGAGCAACATCTGGTTTTGCCACAGTGTGCTCTGCCACCCCCTTCTTTTCTTCCTGTTTGGTTTTCTAATGACCAATAAAGTGGCTACCCAACTGGAGTGTGCAAAATCTGGTGCAGCTGTGCATGGTAGCCAATCAGCTTCTAACTTCAGCTTGTTCAATTAAAGTGGTTCTTAAGACTGAAGGTCGCCCCCCCCAATACTCACCTGAGCCCGATCTCAATCCAGCGATGTGCAAGGCTGTCCCGGATCTCAACCTTCTCATTGGCTGAGATGCAGGAGTCATTGGCACCCTCTGCTGGAAATCACAGTCAGTGAGGGGGGAGCGGGGGCAGGGCTGACCCCCCCCTCCAAGCGCTTGCTATAGGGGCACTCTGTAAAGTAAGGGGCCCAGAGTGCCCGCGGGGAATCCAGAAGAGGAGGATCTGGGCTGCTCTGTGCAAAACCATTACACAGGGCAGGTAAGTATATATTTAAAAAAAATAATAATTTCCTTTACAAATACTGTAAGCTTTGCCAAAAAAAGCCTGAGCTGCACCTGATTTTGCACTCTCCAGTTTAGTAAATCAACCCCCATAGTGTTGAGGCACAGGGCACCTCACGACTCCCGGAGGACTTATAACTACTGAACATCCTTCATAAAGTCTTGGAGGTTACTGACGATAACACAGCAAGATGGTGAGAGGGGAATATAAATAAAGGAGTGAGATCAGCTTTAATTACAGAGGAGGCTTTTTATAGTTTTATTGATCTGAGTATGACCTCATAGTGACATATTCCCACAATGCACTGCATGAGTCTTCTGCATGGAAAGGGTTAATACTGGAATTTTGGAACGACTACAAATCTACAAATCTGCTGGAACTACCTATAGTTTTATCTTTTCTTTCTTTTTTTTTTTTCTTTCCTTTTTTTCCTTCTTTCTCATCTCTCTTTTCTGTCTCACTTTATATGATCTATCTATTTGTTGCGCTCTCTCTCCTTTTCTTTTTCTCTTTCTTTCTTTTCTCTCTTTTCTTTCTTTTGTCTCTATATCTGATCTATTTATTCATTTCTTTCTTTCCTTTCTTTTGTCTGTATATCTGATCTATTTATTCATTTCTTTCTTCCTTTTCTCTCTTCATCTGATCTATTTATTCATTTCTTTCTTCCTTTTCTCTCTTCATCTGATCTATTTATTCATTTCTTTCTTTCCTTTCTTCTTTCTTTCCTTCTTTCTTTCCTTTCTACCTTTCTTCCTTCTTTTCTCTCCTTATTTTCTTGGTTTTTTTTCTTTCTTTTTTTGTTTTTTTCTGATCTATTTATTCATCTTTCTTTCTTTCTTTCTTTCTGACTTTCTTTCTTTGTCCTCTTTCCTTCTTTCCTTCTTTCCTTCTTTCCTTCCTTCCTTCTTTTCTCTCTTTCTTTTCTCTCCTTATTTTCTTCGTTTTTTTTTTCTTTCTTTTTTGTTTTTTTTTCTGATCTTTTCTTTCTTTCTTTCTTTCTTGCTTTCTTTCTCACTTTCTTTCTCGCTTTCTTTCTTTCTTTCTTTCTCGCTTTCTTTCTTTCTTTTCTTGCTTTCTTTTTTTCTTTTTTTTTTCTTACTTTCTTTTCTCTATTTATCTGATTCTTTTTCTTTTTTTCCCTGCTCTTTCTTTCATTGCTCTTTCTTTTCTTTCTTTCATTGCTCTTTCTTTCATTGCTCTTTCTTTTCTTTCCTGTAAATGGACCTATGTGTGCCCCTGTGCTTTAGAATTCTCTTTTTGTGTGGTTCCTTCAGACAGAGGCTCAATTACAGTTGTCTGCAGCTCCCGCACTGCTGTCAGTGTAGTGAAAGTTCTCCCTATATAAAGAGAGGAGAAATACTGTACATGCATTACAATTACAATACTCGTAATACCGGCTATTGGAGATCCTCTGCTGCCCCCTCTGGAGGTATGTGGATGGTACATTGCGTATCACATTTCTGGTATAGGAGACACTCAATCACAGCTGTGATGCCACCATCATCTGAGTGCATATCGTTTGCTGGTCACAAAAATACCCAAAGCAATAACATTGTCACTTACTCTCTCCAAGTCTCTGGCTTCTTATATTTTGTAGGACAAGATCTCCCAGCCACAGTTTCATTCTCTGTACATCTTGGGGTTTTCCTCTCATCTGACCGCATATTATATATAATTAGCAGAAACATAATTACATAGTAACACCCAGCAGGAAAAATAGGGCTGATAACTATAGACATTCATAGACTGCTATAGACTTCTATCCCTCAATCATTCTCTTATGATTCCTGACCCCTAATGCTTAGGGAAACATAGAGTCAAGATGATATCTGATATTGTGGAAGACCAGAACACTTCTATCTTTTTATACATTTTGACAATGTTACTCTATCTCTCTGTTCCATCTATTTAGATCAGTGGCGGCTGGTGCTCCATCGGTCGGCAGATAGACCTGACCACAGACCCCCCCGTTGCTCCAGCCTGCCACTGTACACCATCACCCTCTCGCCCACCAGGCCCCCGTCGCCCCCCCCCGCGCGCTTTAGCGCTGCTGTGGTGTGAAAGGGGTCTAAGCGATACTAAAGTCTAATTTTTTTTTCATTAAAAATAACAAGCATGTTATACTTACCTCCTCTGTGTAGTGGTTTTGCATAGAGCAGCCCAGATCCTCCTCTTCCCGGGTCCCTCTTAGGTGCTCCTGGCCCTCCCCTCCTGTTGAGTGCCTCCACAGCAAGCAGCTTGCTTCCTGCGTGGATATGACCTTTGTAGTTTGGGAATATCTTTTATTGGAGAAATCTTCAATAAAAGATTAGGAAAAAATAGCTCAATCAATATTATGCATGTAGTAAATTAACTGACCCATGTGATAAAAGGGGGAATTCCACAGGTGTCAACATCTATCTAGGTAACAATGGCCATTGGCCTCCAGGTGCCTTATTGTGAATCCAGGTCTGGCCCAGATCACACAGGCAACGAGTCTCCTTATACAATTTATAATATAATATACATACAGCATAGGCTTGTGTGAAGGGGGTGTGCCAGGTGTGCCTAGGCACATCCCAGAGGCGTAACTAGAACCTTCAGGGCCCGTTGCAAGAAACCATGATGGGCCCCCCTTCCATCTGAGCCCCGGGCTTCCAATTTTGGGGGGGTGTCCATGACCCCTGGGACATGCATCCAGTGCAATCACAGCGGCCTTTACCATGTGATCAGCTGATCACATGTAAACAGACTTGCCGGTTATCCACAGCCCTTTCCTCACACACTGTGTCTGTGTTAGGAAAGGACTGCCGTTAACTGTCAAGAAAGTCAGTAAATTGTTTACACTGATAATCAGTGCCCCAATCATCAGTGCCATCTATCAGTGCCCATCAGTGCTGCCTATCAGTGCCCATCACTTCCACCTACAAGTGTTACCTATCAGTGCTCATTAATGCTGCCTATCAGCACCACCTATCAGTGCTCATTAATGCCGCCTAACAGCGTCCATCAGTGCCACCTATCAGTACTCTTCAATTCTGCCCATCAAAGCCCATCGATACTGCCTGAGTTCTGCCTATCAGTGTTCCTCAGTGCCCTTCAGTACCACCTATCAGTGCCCCTCAATGCCTCCTATCAGTGCAGCCTATCAGTGCACATTAGTGCCTCCTATCAGTGCTGCCTATCAGTGCTCATCAATTTGGCCTATCAGTGCTCATCAGTGCCTCCTATCAGTGCCCATCAGTGCCTTTTATCAGTGTCCAGCAGTGCCTTCTATCAGTGACCATTAGTGCCTCCTATCAGTGCCCATCAGTGCCTTTTATCAGTGCCTCCTATCAATGCCCATTTGTGCCTTCTATCAGTGCCCATCAGTGCCTTTTATCAGTGCCTCCTATCAGTGCCCAGTAGTGCCTTCTATCGGTGCCCATCAGTGCTCATCTGTGCCCATAAATTCCTCCTATCAGTGCCCATTAGTGCCTCCTATCAGTGCCCATAAATGCCTCCTATCAGTGCCCATAAATGCCTCCTATCAGTGCCCATTAGTGCCTTCTATCAGTGCCCATTAGTGCCTTCTATCAGTGCTCATCAGTGCCTTCTATCAGTGCCCATCAGTGCCTTCTATCAGTTCCCATCCCTGCCTTCTATCAGTGCCCATCAGTGCCTTCTATCAGTGCCCATCAGTGCCGTCTATCAGTGCTCATCAGTGCCTTCTATCAGTGCTCATCAGTGCCTTCTATCAGTGCCTTCTACCAGTGCCCATCAGTGCCCATCAGTGCCTTCTATCAGTGCTCATCAATGCCTTCTATCAGTGCTCATCAGTGCCTTTTCTCAGTGCCTTCTACCAGTGCTCATCAGTGCCTTCTATCAGTGCCTTCTACCAGTGCTCATCAGTGCCTTCTATCAGTGCTCATCAGTGCCTTCTATCAGTGCTCATCAATGCCTTCTATCAGTGCTCATCAGTGAATGCTATTAATTTCCATCAGTGCCGTCTGCCTTCTCAGGACAGCACGGCTCTGAGCAGAGATCGTGTGTCATAGAACAATAGCACAGAGACACCGGCGGCATTAACATTCTATTTGCCCGTCCGTCCTCTCTGGCAGGGGATGAGAGAGAACACACAGCTGATCTCACTACTCCCCCTTCTCCCTCCTCCCCTCTCCTGTGTGGTCCGCGGCCAGTCTAGTGTGAAGCTAAGGAGCTCACATTTCCCACAGAGCACACAGGAAAGGGGAGGAGGGAGAAGGGGGAGCAGTGAAGATCGACTGTGTGTCCTCTCTCATCCCCTGCCAGAGAGGACGGATGGGCAAATAGAACGATAATGCCGGTGTCAGTCTGTGCTATTGTTCCATGACAGACACCGATCTCCACTCATAGCCGTGTGTGAAGAGCAACCCTGCTGACCCCCCCCCCCCACAGTGGCGGAATGCCGGGCCCCGTCGCAAGTGCGACTGTTAAGACCCTGGTAATTCCGCCACTGGCACGCCCTAATCACTATGTGTGATGCCGATTCCCCCTACTGCCCTCCCCCTTGTTATCCGCCTCATGCCGCAGTGCTGCTGGCTTCCCTCCTCGTTACTCCTCTCCCCCCGGGGATGTTTTGTAAATTTGTCATTTATAGGTATGATGGGAGTCACTTGGGGCAGAGGGCTTGGGGAACCCAGCTTACCTTAGAGAGGATGGGAAACTCCTTGTCCAGCTCCCCCGGCCCCCTCCTATGTGTAAGTTACCCTGTGTCTATTAGGGGCACAGGGTGACCGAGAAGCCCAGTCTGGTCTGCACTAATCAGACTCCCAGTACAACCACACCAGACTCAACAATTCGTTTTACCCGTTATCCCAGGTTCTATATGTGTGGTGTGTGCTGAATGAATAAAGGGGTTCTTTCACTTGGGACAGCAATATTTCTGAACAATATCCCTCAATGAATATATGAAGATAAATAATTTCACCTTTCAGAATGCTAGATCGTTTGAGGTGGGGTGGGGTTTGTTATTTGTTTGCCAAGTGCCTGTATCCCATTTTTCTATTGTTTCTGTCTGCCTTGGGAGCAAAGTATTATGGGATATATATGTGTATGTGGATTGGCTGACATGTTACTGGAGGAGGTAAAGTCTACCCCGCCCTGCGTCATTATGTAAAGGAGGGGGGATTATCCTCTGAGTGTAGATCTCTTTGTGCCTCTGTTCAAATAAAGAGTTCTTATTCTGGTTTACTCCAAAACTGGTGTTGCCTAGTTCTTGGGGTAACTATAGCCAGATTCTCGGATCTTGTGTTCCAGAGCATTGGGAAGCAGCTTTTTGGCGGAGATACCCAGTCAGGGTGCCCAGATTCCATCACAACAGGCCCCTTTCTTTTCTAAATGAACACAGGGAACACACTCGCTCACTGTGTCCATTCATAACTGAAGTATAGTAAACTATGTTTACTATGCTTCCGTTTGTGAATGAATAGGAAGCCACTCAGCACAGAGCGCTTCCCATGCATTCACTGTCCGGTGCAGCTGAGGCTGCAGAAAAAAAGGCATGTGTGTTTGAGCTTTGGGGTGCACACCCTAATGCAATAGGCTCCGCACACCTATGGCATACAGTAAACTAGCTGACCCATGTGATAAAAATCAAAGGAGAGATTTCACTTTAGACAGGTGTCAATATCTGTCCCGGTAACAATGGCCATGGGCCCCCAGGTGCCTTATGGTAAAAATCATGGTTGGACTCAGATCACACAAGGTCTGAGTCTCCATATAGATACATTTTTAGATCAGATCACACAAATAGCAGGTACAGTAGATTTATTTTTAGCGGATTGCTTTGGCAGGACAGGATGGAGGAGAACAGTGAGAAATAATTGGAAGGCTCCTGGGGAAATGGCCGACATTTGGCACTTTGATTTATTACACATATACGGTTTGCTCTGATACTGACGTCATGGGCCAGCTGTCTTCTCTACCGGAACCGCCTGCTGGGAATTCTGGGAGCCCCCACAACGCAGCTGTCCGATGTCTCTGCAAACACACTTCTTTTATTTAAAATGATTTAGTTAAAGTGAACCTGTCATGAACCCTGACGAGCAAACGTAACGCAGAACAAGAAAACACATAAGTTAACTTCAGTGAAAACCACATCAATCCAGTAGATCTGGAAACAAAGGCAGCTGAAGTTATATGACAATCCTGTCTTCTCCACTGTGAGTACTGCTCTTGGTCACAGCTCCACCCACATCCTGGACCTCCCTTTTGGTGGTGAGCGGCTTCTTTGACCAATAGGAAGGCTCTGGAGGCAGGAAGTACAGGGCAAAATTGGCTTTCATAGGAAATGTATAATCTAAAAGTGCCCACCCCAAATACTTACACCTAAATTAAATATAGCTGTTGTCTTAAACACCGATCCAGTGTTCCAACAAATTGTGAATATACACTATATTGCCAAAAGTATTGGGACGCCTGCCTTTACAGGCACATGAACTTTAATGGCATCCAAGTCTAATGCCCCGTACACACGGTCGGACTTTGTTCGGACATTCCGACAACAAAATCCTAGGATTTTTTCCGACGGATGTTGGCTCAAACTTGTCTTGCATACACACGGTCACACAAAGTTGTCGGAAAATCCGATCGTTCTATACGCGGTGACGTAAAACACGTACGTCGGGACTATAAATGGGGCAGTGGCCAATAGCTTTCATCTCTTTATTTATTCTGAGCATGCGTGGCACTTTGTCCGTCGGATTTGTGTACACACGATAGGAATTTCCGACAACGGATTTTGTTGTCGGAAAATTTTATCTCCTGCTCTCCAACTTTGTGTGTCGGAAAATCCGATGGAAAATGTCCGATGGAGCCCACACACGGTCGGAATTTCCGACAACACGCTCCGATCGGACATTTTCCATCGGAAAATCCGACCGTGTGTACGGGGCATAAGTCTGTAGGGTTTTTTTTTTTTTTTTAAATATGCATAAAGTATTGTATACACGACTAAACATAATAATAAAGGCTTAATTCAACCAATAATATATGAACAAAAGGGTTTTTTTTTGATCAACCAAGAGAAATATCACTGTATTATATTATTCTATATATCTATATATATATATATATATATATATATATATATATATATATATATATCACTAAATAGCACAGACATCTTCAAAAATTCTACACATCATTCAACTTGATTAACATTCAGACCAAGAAACATAGATTATCATGTGTATGCCTTTCTTCAAAATTATGTTTATCCTTGAAAATCTAAAGGAGTGTCCAGAGAGAAAACAGGGAAAGAACCCAACACCCCGAGATCAACAAACAGCAGCTACAGGCCTGATATTCCTCCAAGCCTTTATCCAAACCCTTTAACGCCATCTGTCTTTCTCGAGACCCCGAATTTTCCCTACCTCACCAAGAATCTCACACACCACCACCGGAACAGGAAGGACTTTCTGCCGAAGGGATACCTGACACCGTGCATTCCAGGTTTAATATCGGACTACTAAGCTGACTAGAAAAAGAGTGTCCAAATCAAATCTCTTGTGATTCTGCAATGCTCCATACACCCACTCAGCATAAGACATGCTAGGCAGGAAAGGTATATTCAGAGCCCCCCCACCTTTTTATAGACTTCTATATTGAAAGGGCACTGAAGCAAGAAGTGGTCCGTGGTTTCCACTTCACCCTGACACTCCGCTCTTGGACAACCACGATTGTCCAAAGAGCGGCACTTCACGTTCCCCCTCACATAGAGCCTACTGTGGAAAGCGAGCCAGGCCTGGTCCCTAAATTTCAAGGGAATCCATTTAAAATTTATTAAACGTAAACCCTCCCTCATTATATGACCTGGGCAATCCCTTAAGGCCAGTGGCGCATGAAAGACAGTACCCACGATCTTCTCACCCAGAAGTCTCCTAGGAAGGGACCTGATATCCTCCGCTGTCACATGCCACCGTTTAAAATTTTTCAGGCACAGGGCAACATAAGCCGGGAGCTTACCATGCTTGATCCTTAGGCTTTTCACTGGCCCGCCACTCTCCCAACAGCCTAGAAAAGGTCTAAACAAGATCTGGAAAATACCCACCCATCCAGGCGGTCTCTCTGCTAGCATGTTACCAAAATTGTGTTTCAAAAACATCAGAGAGAAAAACACAACCGGGTTGAGCATCCCTAGGCCACCCTTCCACCTAGATAGGTAAGTCACATTCCGCTTCACAAGATTCAGCCTGTTCCCCCATAATAATTGGAAGAAACTACTATAAATCCTGGTATAGCAATACTCTGGCAAGATGCAAACAAAGCTGACATACAGAAAGGTAGGAATCAGGTAGGTCTTAATCAAGTCCACCCTTTCCCTCAAGGAGAGCCGCCACCCTTTCCAGCATTTCACCTTGACATCAGCATCATTTAGCCTAGCTTCCCAATTTGACTTACTGTAATCATCAGGGCCAAACTCAATGCCTAATACTTTGACTTTCTGCTGAGGCCTCGGGAAGGTGTCCGGAAGTGCAAAGCTCTCACCTCCCTCGCTCATCCAAAAAACGTCACTTTTATCACGGTTGACCTTGGAGCCTGATGCCTCGGAATACTGCTCTATAACTGAAACCAACTCCTGCGCCTCCTGTGTCCCAGAGATAAAGACAGAAACGTCATCAGCATAGGCTACAACCCTCAAGGACGGCTCACCAGTAATTCCCACTGGCACCCCACACAACGGTCCGCTCTCTAGCCTTCTGATGAAGGGGTTGATTGCGAACACGTATAGCAAAGGGCTCAGCGGACACCCCTGGTGCACCCCAGATCCTACCCCGAAGGGCCGTCCAACCCAACCATTAACAAGCATGAAGCTCTCTGCCTCTCTGTATAAAGTCTTAAGCAATCCAATAAACCCACCCTCCAGGCCATACCTGTCAAGGAGAAGCCAGAGGTACTCATGATTGACACAATCAAAAGCCTTCGCCTGATCCAGTGCCAGCAAATACTTTCCTCAGCCTTCAGCCCTGCAACGTTCCAGAGCCCCCTGGACAGCTAACGCCGCTGATAAAGTGCTTCTGCCCTGGACCGAACAGTGCTGCTGACGAGAAAGCAATCTGTCTGCTACTGACGACAAGCGCCAGAAAATTATCTTTGCCAGAATCTTTCTATCGACATTGAGAAGGCTAATGGGGCGCCAATTCTCAATCATTGAGGGATCCTTGCCTTTTGACAATAGAATCACAGCAGATTGTCTCATGGAGGGAGGGAGTGAACCCTCCTGCAGACAGCCGTTAAAATCCTCCACAAGATAAGGTACCAAGCTGGATTTGAAAGTCTTATAAAATTCAGCCGTCAATCTGTCTGGCCCAGGGGTTTTCTTAATAGCCAGACCATCTATAGCTTTGACTACCTCTTCTGCTGTGATTCCCCCTGTCAAACTTGCCAGCGGAATGTTATTACCCAGACCTGGTTTAGAATCCAGAAAACTCGACATCTTTGCCCGATCAAGGTACTTCTCCCCCAGAAGATCCACATAAAAAGACCTAGAGACCTCCAGGATCCCTGACCTGAATTTCGTCAAAGAGCCCGTACTATCCCTTAGCCCAACAACCGTTTTAACTGCTGTGCTTTGTTTTCAGTTCTGATAAGGGTCGGGCGAGTGATATTTCCTGTAGTCCCTTTCCATAATCAAAGAAGCATGCCGGTCATACTGATACTTCCTAAGGAGAAGTTTCACCTCAGAGATTGCCCCAGAATCTCCACCACTCGAGACAAGGCGATCAAGTTTTCTCCGCAGCTGCTGGTAGGCAATGTACTTACCAAGCTGTTTCCTTTTTCCTATGGCCTTGAAAAACCCACTAATCCGGCTTTTGGCAAACTCCCACCACTCCGACTTACGGCTGCAGAAATCCAGGATGGTTACCTGAGCCTGAAAAAAATCCTCAAAAGATTGTCTTACCTCCTCGTCATCCAGCAGAGCCGAATTCATCCTCCAAATACCCTTTCCTTTAGGTGGTATATCTGAAGCATTGAGAATAACAGACAGCAAAAGGTGATCAGAAAACTCCACCATACAACACTCAGGAGCCGAAAAGGCAGAGTCCCCCTTTAAAAAAACCTATCCTGCTCTCACAACTGCCTCGCTTAAATGTGTACCCCGTGCTGTCTGGGCAACGCTTAATATGCGCATCTTCCAGACCTGCTTCCCTGGATATCGTATTAAGAAAAACGCTATCATATCTCAGGCTGTCAGTGGAGCCTTTCCTGTCTTTAGGCCTAGTGACGGTGTTAAAATCACCTCCAAAGACAACTTGCCGAGATGTAAAAAGGAAAGACTTAATCTTTGTAAAGAGGCATTTTCTCTCCCATCTAGTCTGTGGTCCATAAATATTTATTAAACGCAGATCATGCCCCTTCACAGAGACGTCCAGGACCATACACCTTCCAATCTCTACCTCGATAACCCGCCGGACCGTTACCATGCCAGTAAAAAGTACTGCAACTCTGCTGTAAGGCTCAGCCGCAAGAGACCAGAAGGAGGGAGCACGCTTCCACTCCCTCTTTGCCAGGTGGATGTATGGAGGGGACTCTCCGGGGACCCTGATGTAAGGGGGGGCTCTCTGGGGACCCTGATGTAAAGGGGAGGCTCTCTGGGGACCCTGATGTAAAGGGGGGGCTCTCTAGGGAACCCTCATGTAAGGGGGGGTTGGGGGCTCTCTGGGGACCCTGATGTAAGGAGGGGGCTCTCTGGGGACCCTGATGTAAGGGGGGGCTCTCTGGGGACCCTGATGTAAGGGGGGGCTCTCTGGGGACCCTGATGTAAGGAGGGTGCTCTCTGGGGACCCTGATGTAAGGAGGGGGCTCTCTGGGGACCCTGATGTAAGGGGGGGCTCTCTGGGGACCCTGATGTAAGGGGGGGCTCTCTGGGGACCCTGATGTAAGGAGGGTGCTCTCTGGGGACCCTGATGTAAGGAGGGTACTCTCTGGAGACCCGGATGTAAAAGGAGGTTCTCTGGGGACAAGGTATTCCAGTGCCCAGGGAAAAGATGCCAAAATAATGCGCCCAGACACACCCCCCCCGATCGCAGAGCACTGGGGTCGGAACTAATAGAAGAATTTGCAGCATACAAAAACACATGTGATGGTTGAAGAGAGCACCAGTATTAAGAGAGAGGGGGGGGGGGTGCCGCGCTATCCAAAGGGGTCTCAGCTTATAGGTGTTGATAATAGTTCCTAGTATTCATAGGTCACGAAGTTTTAAATAATCATAAACGTAAAACAATCGTAAAAAATCGCATGAATTGGAGTTGAGATTATGCGTAGATATAATGACTCAAAAGTAGATGTGTTGATCCAACAAGGGATATAAATATAAACACTGATGCATATGTTGATAAAAAAGTGAAAAAATATATATATAAAAACCCAATTTCTGCATGTGTTAAAGTATTACAGTACAATATATCCTAAGTGCTCGTGCTCTTGTGTCTTAAATAAGAAGATCAAACTTATACATATGCTAAAGTGCAAAAATGGGGCAATAAAATAAACAGATCATATATCAAGTGAAACAAACAAAAATCAAGTGAAACAAACAAGAAAGGAGATATGGTCGCCTGATCCTCGTGTTGCGACCAGTGCAACAGTGCAAGTATAGTGTGGATGGTCAACGTGAGTAGATAAACCCACTCTAATTGTTAGTGTCCAAAATAAATTGATAATTCAAGTGTCCAAAAGAATGAATAGTGTTCAAAAACCAGTGCTTAAACACAATAATCAAATGACAGTGGGGTGTTGCTATGCAGATCAGACACTCTATGTCCTCTTCATGCAGCATGCACTAGTGTAGGTAATGGCCCCTTACCTAGCGGTGCTAGGTCAACCGCATATAAGTTGTTAACTCCCGGAGTCCTGGGTCTCTCCTGCGTCTCTGCGTCCGGACTTGCTGACTCTACAGGATCCTATTGGGGGCTGGGATATGTCTAGTAGTGGTCCTAACTGGGGTCCTAGGACAGTGCGGCTCCTAGCTCCTCCTCCACATCATGTCTCCAGTGTATGTAAAATATAGGACAAGGTACCCAGATAGTGAAGTATGTTTCTTTAGGGTCACTTTATTCACATATGCAATATACAGAGTACTCACATTAGCAGTTATTTTCATACAGCATGGTATCCTACGAGCAGCGAGCTCGCAATGTATTCAGCAAGGAAGGTAAAACGAAACAAGCCTATTCCATCCCTACGCGTGACGTCACCGATCACGTGACTTCTTCAGGGGATAGGAATAGGCTTGTTTCGTTTTACCTTCCTTGCTGAATACATTGCGAGCTCGCTGCTCGTAGGATACCATGCTGTATGAAAATAACTGCTAATGTGAGTACTCTGTATATTGCATATGTGAATAAAGTGACCCTAAAGAAACATACTTCACTATCTGGGTACCTTGTCCTATATTTTACATACACTGGAGACATGATGTGGAGGAGGAGCTAGGAGCCGCACTGTCCTAGGACCCCAGTTAGGACCACTACTAGACATATCCCAGCCCCCAATAGGATCCTGTAGAGTCAGCAAGTCCGGACGCAGAGACGCAGGAGAGACCCAGGACTCCGGGAGTTAACAACTTATATGCGGTTGACCTAGCACCGCTAGGTAAGGGGCCATTACCTACACTAGTGCATGCTGCATGAAGAGGACATAGAGTGTCTGATCTGCATAGCAACACCCCACTGTCATTTGATTATTGTGTTTAAGCACTGGTTTTTGAACACTATTCATTCTTTTGGACACTTGAATTATCAATTTATTTTGGACACTAACAATTAGAGTGGGTTTATCTACTCACGTTGACCATCCACACTATACTTGCACTGTTCGCAACACGAGGATCAGGCAACCATATCTCCTTTCTTGTTTGTTTCACTTGATTTTTGTTTGTTTCACTTGATATATGATCTGTTTATTTTATTGCCCCATTTTTGCACTTTAGCATATGTATAAGTTTGATCTTCTTATTTAAGACACAAGAGCACGAGCACTTAGGATATATTGTACTGTAATACTTTAACACATGTAGAAATTGGGTTTTTATATATATTTTTTTTCACTTTTTTATCAACATATGCATCAGTGTTTATATTTATATCCCTTGTTGGATCAACACATCTACTTTTGAGTCATTATATCTACGCATAATCTCAACTCCAATTCATGCGATTTTTTACGATTGTTTTACGTTTATGATTATTTAAAACTTCGTGACCTATGAATACTAGGAACTATTATCAACACCTATAAGCTGAGACCCCTTTGGATAGCGCGGCACCCCCCCCCCCCCCCCTCTCTCTTTATACCATTAGATTTGGGTTTGTGTCTGAGCCCTTGTTTTCGGTGCATGCAGCTGCCCAGTGATAGAGGTTGCATACAGGTTCAAAAGTCGATTATACGACTATATAACATTTTTTCCAATCTGGTAGCGCAGGAATAACCCCCGTTTTTACTGAGTGCACCAGTATTACTATTTACATTTGTGGTTGGTTGGTCATCACAATGATCACAAAGCACACAGCCAATTAGATTGCTTTGATGACGGCTTGGTTCGCGGTCAATAATGAGTAACCTGGCTGCCCAGGGGTGATTTCTGAAAATTGTAAATGGTGCTCTAGAACTATGACCTGCGGGCTGCAGCCCTGATCATTGTATTCTGACAGTGGAGGAGTCCTGCTGTCAGAGTACAATGGCACAGAGAGGGGATTCCTCCATCCACCTTGTTTTGAGTGGATGCAGGAATCTGTTCAGCTTGCTGGAAAAAAAAAATAGCGTGTACTAGGGTGGCACTGATACCTGTATCGTTGCTGATGCTAAGCATTTGCAAGAGTACTTGTACTTGTGCAAATGCTCCAATATCTAAAACCAATACTTTCTGTGCGATTTGAGCTCATACAAAATGAGTGGGCTCAAAGCGCACTGTAAAGAATCAAATGTGAATTGAACAGGAATGTGGTGCGATTCCTGTCTGAATCACATGCAGTTTCCCACACCGCTCCTGTGTGAACCCAGGCTTGTCATAATGACTTCAGTCTGGGTTCACACTGGAGTGGTGCGGGAAACCACATGTGATTCAGACAGGAATCGCACCACATTCCAGTTCAAATCACATTTGATTCTTTACAGTGCGATTTGATCCCACTCATTTTGTATGAGCTCAAACCGCACCGCAAAGGTATTGGCAACTGTTATCAGCGAGTACTTGAGCTATTGTTGGTACAAAACAGGTATTGGTGCAACCCTGGTGTGTAAACAGCTTTAGACAATGTGTCTGGGTGTTTAATGAACTCAAAGACAAAGCTCCTGGGCAAACAAATCTGCATAGGTGAGATTAAGGATAACCGGGAAAACATTTGTCACTGTTAGTACTTATGCACAAGAACTTATAATGTAGGTATAGCATACACTATACAATCTGATTGTACAATCTCTGCACAATCTCCTTTAGATTTACGAAAACTTTGTAATATATGGACAACCTAAACAATTTATTTAAGTAGTATCCAATCAAGCAGGCCTTTGTGCTACATAGTTGGTGGTAGATCCAAAAGCTATTGTACAATCAGATTGTATAACGTAAAGGTAAGCTGGAGGCTGGCCATAGATGGATCATTTTTATTTTTTTTTATCAATCAGCATCTGATTGAAAAAAATTTAATGGATCCCCCCCAATCCACACAACTAAGGTGGATGAGGGAATCCTTTCCGCTGAGACATCGATGTCGGCGCTGCAAATCTAAGGAAACATTTCTGCTGGTTTGAGAGAAGTTGATCATTAAATTGATGTCTCTTTAGCAAGAATGACTATTGAAACCTGTCCGGTCCTTGCTGGACCAGTTACATTTCCATCCATCTAAGGCCAGGTTTAGTAGCTCCTGTTGTTTTCTTATGTCTGGGGAGCTCACTAAGACTCCATGTACAGGAGTTCTTTAGGACCCATTCACATGGGGAGCAGACATGTGTGTCCTGTGCAGGGCTCTCTTTTACCAGCACAGGGATATACGGGCATTGTGTACATATCACTATGCCAGCGTCCCATTCACTTCTATTGGGACCCGACACCTGCATGTCATATTAGGATACAGAGGCTGTGTCCATGCAGACTCATGTCCCAGTACAGTGCAGGCGCTATGGGGAAGGCAGGCGAGTTGGGGCCCGGTGAGTGGTGTTGCTAGGTGGGTGCGGGCCGCACCGGGAGACACCCTTGGGTAGCGGCAGCCGCACCACTAACACTGCTCACTGTGCCTCGCACCACTGTGTCCCTCAGCATCGCGGGCCGAAGCCGCCTCCCCTCTCTCTGTTTACATCCACAGAGGAGGAGGAGCCTGCGCTCGAGCCTTGAGGGACACACACCGCTGTGTGTGTATCTGGAGACTGTCAGCGCAGTTCTGAGGTATGTAAGAAGGGGGGAGTCTGTACTGAGGGGGGTCTGCACTACTGAGGGGGGTCTGCACTGAGAGGGGGTCTGCACTACTGAGGGGGGGTCTGCACTACTGAGGGGGGTCTGCACTACTGAGGGGGGTCTGCACTGCTGGGGGGGGTCTGCACTGCTGGGGGGGTCCTGCACTGAGGGGGGTGTCTGCACTGAGGGGAGGTCTGTAATAGGGGGATGTCTGTACTACTGGGGGGTGTCTGTACTGCTGGGGGGTCTGCACTTGGGTGGGGGGTCTGTACTGATGGGGCGGTCTGTACTGATGGGGGTCTGCACTGAGGGGGGGTGTCTGTATTGCTGGGGGGGTCTGCACTGAGGTGGGGTCTGTAATGCTGGGGGGATCTGCACTAGGGGGGTGTCTGTACTAAGGGGGGTGTCTGCACTGCTGGGGTGGTCTGTACTACTGAGGGGGGTCTGCACTGAGGGGGATGTCTGCATTGAGGGGGATGTCTGCACTGGGGGGTGTCTGCACTGGGGGGTGGTCTGCACTGGGGGGTGTCTGTACTGCTGGGGGGTCTGCACTGGTGGAGTGTCTGTACTGAGGGGGGTGGTCTGCACTGGGGATGTCTGTACTGCTGGGGGGGTCCTGCACTGAGGGGGGTGTCTGCACTGAGGGGGGTCTGTAATAGGGGGGTGTCTGTGCTGATGGGGGGTCTGTACTGAGAGAAGAGCACAGAAGGGGAGGGGGTCCGAGAGAAGGGCACAGGAGGGGGTCCGAGAAAAAGGCACAGGAGGGTAGGGGGTCAGAGAGAAGGGCACAGGAGGTTAGGGGGTCCGAGAGAAGGGCACAGGAGGGGAGGGGGTCCGAGAGAAGGGCACAGGAGGGGAGGGGGTCCGAGAGAAGGGAGCAGGAGGGGAGGGGGTCACTATACAGAGGAGGAATAGGCTCTGCAGGAGGCTGGGGGTGGTGGTGATCTTCCACAGACATGGGACAGTGAGAGAGATAAAGCAGGAGTGATAAAAAATGACTGGAGAGGGGGGAGAGAAGCCGTTTTAGATATACTATACAACAAATATGTACAAAGTGTCTGCATTCTACTTACCCAGGATTACAGATTTGTCTGATATTAAAAATTAAACCACATCGCAGAGGCACATTATTTATAAAAAAATAAATGTTTATTGAAATAAAAAAAATCCTATGTACAACAACATATAAACATAATTTCTTGCAATTATAAATATACATTATTTACAGAGCAATTTGTTTGCATTGTTCACATCACAAAAATAAAATGTGTGGAATATAATTCCCATCTAAGCGAGTCTTGCTCAGACATTAGAAAGGAGCTTATATTTTAAATGTTGTAGTGGTGCTCAGTCCCAAAGTCCAAATACAAGTCCTTGTGAAGTAAACACCATGCAGTCTTTAATCCACCTCTTCAATGGTAGGTCCGGGGTTGCAGCCCTGTCTGGCCTGAGAACTGCAGCTGGCTCCTGGCATCCCACCACCTGATGCCCCTTGGTACAATCTGGAGATGATAGGGTTACATACCCTCTCCAGCTCTTTCTGCTGGTGGAAATACTCCTCTTTCTCAGCCAGCTGGTTCTTGTCCAGCCATGACAGGACCTCATTACACTTATCCACAATGGCCTTCTTATCTGATGCACTCATTTTGTCCTTGATATTGTCATCCTCCACTGTGCTCTTCAGATTGAAGACATAGGCCTCCAGAGAGTTCTTAGCAGCAACCCTCTCCCTCTGGACATCATCATCAGCCTTGTACCTTTCTGCCTCCTGCACCATTTTCTCGATTTCCTCTTTGCTCAGTCTGCCCTTGTCATTGGTGATGGTGATTTTGTTCTGCTTTCCTGAGCTTTTGTCCACAGCAGACACATTGAGGATTCCGTTGGCATCAATATCAAAGGTTACTTCAATTTGTGGCACTCCGCGTGGAGCTGGAGGAATGCCACTGAGTTCAAACTTGCCCAGGAGGTTGTTGTCCTTTGTCATTGCTCTCTCACCCTCGAAGACCTGGATGAGGACACCTGGCTGGTTGTCCGAGTAAGTGCTGAAGATCTGTGTCTGCTTGGTGGGGATAGTGGTGTTGCGTTTGATGAGTACAGTCATCACCCCTCCAGCTGTTTCTAGACCAAGAGAGAGCGGGGCCACATCCAGCAGGAGCAGATCCTGGACTTTCTCAGACTTGTTACCAGTCAGGATGGCAGCTTGTACAGCGGCTCCATAGGCGACAGCTTCATCAGGATTGATGCTCTTGTTTAGCTCCTTCCCATTGAAGAAGTCTTGAAGGAGTTTCTGCACCTTGGGAATACGTGTAGAGCCTCCCACTAGAACAATGTCATGAATCTGAGACTTGTCCAGCTTGGCATCTCTCAGGGACTTTTCAACAGGGTCAAGGGTTCCCCTGAAGAGGTCTGAACAGAGTTCCTCAAAACGAGCCCTGGTGATGGAAGTGTAGAAGTCAATGCCCTCATACAGAGAGTCAATCTCAATGCTGGCCTGGGTGCTGGAGGACAGGGTGCGCTTGGCTCTCTCACAAGCTGTTCTGAGCCTCCTCAGAGCTCTCTTATTCTGGCTGATATCCTTCTTGTGCTTGCGCTTGAATTCTTCCACAAAGTGGGTCACCATTCTGTTGTCAAAGTCTTCTCCACCCAGATGAGTGTCACCTGCTGTAGCCTTCACCTCAAAGACACCGTCATCAATTGTGAGGATGGAGACGTCAAATGTGCCACCTCCCAGGTCAAAGATCAGGACGTTGTGTTCACCTCGGCTTCCTTTATCCAAGCCATAAGCAATGGCAGCAGCTGTGGGCTCATTAACGATTCTCATCACATTTAAACCAGCGATGACTCCGGCATCTTTAGTGGCTTGGCGCTGGGAATCGTTAAAATAGGCTGGCACGGTGATCACAGCGTTTCTCACAGGATGACCCAGGTATGCCTCAGCTGTTTCCTTCATCTTCAACAAGACCATAGAGGAAATTTCCTCAGGTGAAAAGGTCTTCTCTTCTCCTTTGTATTCCACTTTCACTTTGGGCTTCCCACAGTCACTCACCACCTGGAATGGCCAGTGCTTCATGTCAGACTGCACCACAGGGTCATCAAACTTCCTGCCAATCAGTCTCTTGGCATCAAAGACCGTGTTCTGTGGGTTCATGGCCACCTGGTTCTTTGCTGCATCTCCGATCAGTCTCTCTGTGTCGGTGAAGGCCACGTAGCTCGGGGTGGTGCGGTTGCCCTGGTCATTGGCGATGATCTCCACCTTGCCATGCTGGAAGACGCCAACGCAGGAATAGGTCGTGCCTAGATCAATGCCAATTGCAACGTCTTTGGGAGCCATCTTCTTGCTGGTGGATGGGTAGATTTCTACAGAATGTCTTCTCTGGGGTCAGTAGATGAAGCCGGTTCTCCTCTGCTGTGTCAGAAGATACGTCTTCTCTGTGCTGTATCAGGAACGAAGGTGTGTTCTCCTCTATGAGCTGAGCTCTGTCTTCTCTCTGGGAGTTTTACTATCTGCCTCTCTCTGTGCAGCTCAGCTCTATTTATACTCGCTGGCTCAGCTGTGAGAAAGTGAGGCCCGAAACGAAAGGACTGCAAGGAGGGATAGTGTAGGGCCGGGCATGACAGTGTGTCTAAGGGAGACACATATGGGGTTAATGTGGAAAGGAGTAATGGGAGTGGCAAGAAAGGGGAAGGTAAGAAAGAAGTTTTGCCAAAGGGGAGTGGTTATATTTATAGAGGGGGCGGTGCAAAGGGTCAGTGTGAAGATGAACTTACAGGAGGAGGCAGTTTTTCTCACTGCTCCTCCATGATGGCAGAGATTGAAGCAATACCAGAGTGGCTGCAGAGACAGGCGCGGAGCTCATGGAGGATGAGGCAGACGGATCCCCGTCAGGTGAGGTGTCCCATCGCGGAGGTCGCGGCCTCCAGCGTGCTTTTCACCAGGGCCTGCATCTAGACCCATTCACCTCCCCAGAAGCCCGACAGAGGAGCGATCGCTTCCCCCGGCAAAACAGCATCAGCCACAGCTTTCAGCAGGCCCTGGGTGGTCCACACGCCGCCTGCCTAATCCAGTGGGTGGGGCCACGGGCCAACATGGCGCCGGTTCCCCGCACGGACATCGTGGGTCAGGAAGCAGGGCGGCATCCCCATCCGCACACAGCGATCAGAGGGGGGAGATGATGAGGGACGGAGAGCCGAGCAGAGACACGGAGGTGGTGGAGCGGGAGATCGGGAAGTCGGTGAGGGGGCGGAGCCTACCGGGACAGCGCTCGGTGGGACAAGATGGCGGAGGAAGAACAACACATGACAGCCAGGACATCGCCAGGTCAGGTCAGTGACGCCGGTCTGGAGAAGGAGGAATTTCGGGGGTGAAGCGGGCCCCACAACTGCCAAGCACCACGGCCTTAGGGATTTTATCTCCCGGGGGGCTTGCTATGCCACCCATCCTGGAACAGGACGAGAGGTCAGAAGGGAAAGCATCAGGGGAGGAGGAACCACTAGTACCAGCGATGGAGAGCAACGCGGCGGCTGTTGGGGGAGCTCCTGGTCAGCCCGGTAAGTCAATGGTTAATTTGTCTTTGTCTGATGCATTGCAGGATGTGTTAGGGGTGGTAGCTGCGGGTACGGTTAGGCCAGCAGTTCCTTTGATACAGTCAGGGGGGGATACGCTGGGCCAGCAGGGGGCAGGGCACAGGCCTGCCAGTGCGGGGTCCGGTACGCAGCTGACGGATTTATTGGAGGGCCTGCGGGCGTTGTTAGGTAGATTTGAGGCAGTGGTTGGAGGAACTGGGGGATCTGGGGTGGAGATGCCCCCGGCAGCTCCAATACCCGTGCAGTCAGGGGTAGGAGTGGTCACCGAGAAGGCAGGGGAAAAAGGGGATACGGAGAAGGCAGAGAGGACCAATATGGTCAGGACTGCGAACGCGGCAAAGTGCGAGGTATACCTCTACTTCGAGGGCCCGCTGGGAGCTCATCTAAAACAGGAAGTCCGGGATAAGATTTACAAGGGCGAGTATGTGGAGATTTTTCGCTACTGCCATTGGAAAAAATTAACTTGGACAGGATGAAACCTGATGATTCCAAGAAGGAGAACGAGGAAAGAAGGAGGTACAGGCTTATACCGTGTACATTTGTTAACTGGCTGCAAGCGTTTGCCATTATGGTGAGCGTTATTGGTGAGAAGAACCCCGAGCATTGCTCGGCTTTGTTCTGTTACATGGACGCTATAGGAGGGGCACATAGGGTGTATGGTGGTACTGCTTGGCTTAGATACAACGAGCAGTTCAGACAGCGCAGAGTAGTCCGCCCGTCTCTGCATTGGGATCATAAAGATATTAGCCTCTGGATGAGGCTTATGTCTTCAGCGAGGGCCCCGCCTCAGTTTTTTCAGGGGAAGGCCGGGGGTACACATTCCTCAGGACTGCCGGCCGGAAAGAAGTGGGGAGTATGCTGGCAGTGCAATGAGGGCTCCTGTAAATTTGGAGCAGCATACAAGTTCAAGCATGAGTGCTTTGGGTGAGGGGGAACCCATATATTGTCCAGGTGTTTTAAGAGAGGGAAGCATGCCGGTGACTCTGCTCAAAAGAGGGACGACGCCGGTGAGGGTGGAAAGGATGCTTCCTTTTCTAAGTAAGTATCCAGACAGGGAAGCGGCAAAGTTATTGGCTTCGGGGTTTCAGGACGGTTTTAAGAACCCGTGTTCATTGGCGATGGTTCTGCCAAAGGCAAGGAATCTGACATCTGCTTTACAGCATCCGGGGGTGGTGGAGGACAAATTGGGAAGAGAAGTGGCCATGGGGCGCATGGGGGGGCCCTTTTCCAACAAACCCTGGCAGGATTTGGTGGTGTCACCATTGGGGGTGGTGCCCAAGAAGGAACCGAACAAGTTCCGCGTGATACACCACTTATCTTTTCCAAAAGCCATGTTCGCGGCTTTCAGCTCGTTTTTGGAGTGGGTGATTAGGGAGGTTTCCGGCTTAGGTTCAGTCATACATTATTTGGATGACTTTTTGTGTATAGGCCCCCCTGCTTCCTCTGTGTGTGCGATTCTACTTTCCACGTTGCAGCACATCGCAGGCAGGTTTGGTATACCATTGGCCGCAGAAAGAACGGAAGGCCCAACGGCTGAACTTAGCTTTTGGGGATAGTAATAGACTCAATGGCGATGGAGTGCCGATTGCCCAGAGGTAAGTTGGAGGACTTGCAGAAGGAAATTCGGGAAATCCACGGACTGCGGAAAGTTCAGTTGAGGACTCTGCAGTCGTTGCTGGGTAAGTTGAATTTTGCCTGCAGGATCATCCCCATGGGGCAGGTATTGCCGACGGCTGTCGGCAGCCACCGCGGGGGTAAAGGCCCCGACTCATTTTATTCGCCTGACCGGGGAACACAGGGAGGATTTAAAGGTGTGGTATGAGTTTTTAGCCTCATACAATGGCAGGGCGGTGTGGATGTCTGGCCCGGTGAGTAATTTCGATGTAGAGCTGGTTACAGATGCTGCAGGCTCCACGGGCTATGGTGCATTTTTCCAAGGGCAGTGGAGCGTGGAACCCTGGCCGCAGTCTTGGGAGAGGGCGGAGTTCCTTAAGAATTTAGTGCGACTGGAACTTTTCCAGTGGTGCTGGCTTTGGAACTGTGGGGGGAGGCATGCCAGATTCTAAAGTTGAGAATAAATTGTGACAACATGGGAGTAGTGCAGGTGGTCAATCGCATGTCTGCTTCACCACAACCAGTTATACGGCTTTTGCGGAAACTGGTGTTGAGGTGTTTGAGATTAAATATTTTATTTATGCGGTGCACATCCCGGGTGTCGACAATTTGCTAGCTGACTCCTTGTCTCGATTTCAATGGAACAAGTTCAGGGAGCTGGCTCCGGGTGCACAAAAAGAAGGAGTTCCTTGCCCGGACTGGATTTGGGAGCTGCCCTTGGAGTCACCGCGGGATGGATTCGGCAGTCTAAGTGAGTCCACTTGGTCAGCCTACGCGAAGGTATGGAAAGAATGGTCAGGGTTGGTACAGGAGGCAGGGGCTGGGAAAATGGGGTCTGACGGGCGGTTACTGGTATTGTATTTTGTAGCTAGGAACATTGAAAAATGTTTTTTCGGTCTCTTCCATCGATAAAAAAATGGCGGGCTTATCGTTTCTTTTCAAATTAATGGGAGGTGAGGACTGGAAAAAAGATTTTGGGTGAAGCAGGCCATAAAGGGTTATCGAAAACAGCATATGTGGAAGGATGTGAGACGGCCTGTCACTTTTGCGAACCTGGGGTCCGTATGTGCGATGTGGGGTTCAATATGTAAATCGCGGTATGAAGCGTTGCTGTTTACAGCAGTGTTCTCGCTAGCATTTTTGGGGTTTTTCGGACAGGGGAGTTGGTTAGCCCATCGAAGTGTTTGGCAGTGGGCCTGTTGGGAGCAAGATGTGCAGGTGGAGGTGGATAGAGTGTGTTTGCGGCTGCGCAGGTCAAAAACTGATCACCAGGGTAAGGGTGTCGCTGTTCGCATTACCTGGGTCTAGGGTGTGCCCTGTTGAGGCAGTGCGTGAATTTCCGAAGATTAAAACAGATGGGGCAGGGCCATTCCTGAGGCATGAGGATGGGTACTACTTGTCAAAGTTTCAGTTCATATCAATTTTTAGGAAATGTCGTAAAGCAGCTGGGTTGGACGGGGCAGGGTACGCTTCACACTCCTTCCGCATAGGGGCGGCTACAGAAGCTGCCAGATGTGGGTTGGATGAGGCGGCTGTGCGCAGAATTGGAAGATGGGATTTGTGAGATTTCGGTCTTATATTAGGCCTCATTTGGCCGTGGAATAGATATAAAAAAAAAAAAAAAAAAAAAACTATCTTGGATGTTTACAGGAAAAGGAGGGTGCATGTGGGATTCGCATGTTGTGATATGGTTGTGTTAAGTTGACAGGTGTGTTGCTGCCTTTATGTTATTTGTTTGTCGTTTCAGATGGAGGTTCAGTACGCCTTGTCTGGATCATAGGGCACTCCTAGGTGTGTTGGGGGGCCAGGAGAGGAGACGTAAGACCGGATGGCAGGCAATTGGGTATTTTCCAGGAGGGAGGCTTATCGGAGATGGTTGGGGATACCCGGGATGAGGTGGGGTAGAGTGATGGTGGAGGTGGAGAGGTACGTAAGGCTGGATAGACCACCTGACGTGTTAGTGATACATGAGGAATGATTTGGGGATCCGGACAGTCAGGGACCTGATCGCGGATATTAAATCCGATTTCACGCACTTGCGCACTAAATTCCCGGGTACCCCTTTTTGCTGTGGTCTGACATTGTGGCTATAACGACATGGCGTTGGGCTAGATCTGTGGTGAGCATCAGTAAGACTCGTATCAACAAAGTAGTGGGTAGGTTCGTGGCACAGAATGGGGGTATTGTGATTAGGCACAGAGAGCTTGGAAAAAATGTGGGGCTCTACTTGAGGAGTGATGGAGTTCGTCTCTCTGAAGTGGGGATTGACTTATGGCTATGGGTTTACAGGAAGGGATAGAACGGGCCCTGAGGGTGTGGAGGTGCCCTCAAGGGTAAGGTTGTCACCCTTTCGGGCTGTGGCGGTGTTCTTCTGGTGGTCTTTGACGGTGGCAGTAAACGGAGGGATCAAAAAGGGGTGGGGGGCTCATCGTTTGTATGTGCCCCTCCGGTGTATTCCTGAACGGTGGATGGAATACTGGAATGGTTGCACTGTGGGAAGGGGTTGTCTCCGAGCGGTCACAGCTGGAGGCCTATCAGTTTGGAAAAGGTCCCACAGTGCATTGGTGTGGTATGTGGTTATACGTGGTTAAAAAGGTGGGTCACCGTCAGAGACCATCAGACTGGGGTTAACAGGTTATGTTATTGTTTATTATATTTATATATACAGTATATATAATATATATATATATAGTGGTTTGGAGTTATTTAGTTGGTTTGTTTTAATAAAATAGGCTGTTATGGCCATTTTACTCCATAAAATATAAGTGTGGTCTCATTATTTGAGGTGGGTAAGGTACGGGTTGGAGATAAGTGGGTAACAGCGATAAGAATGAAGGGGACATTTAGACTACACTGGTCAAGTTCCTGACGAATCACGGACAATCTAGGCACACGCTTTGTTGTCTCCCAGGGAACCAGCTGGAACCTTCCGGAGACTTCCTGGATGCATCACCCAATCAGCACTAACCTAAGGCGACGTCATCCTCAGATGATTCAGGAAGCTACAGGAATATTCAGGGACTCCTTAGGCTCTCACCAATTAGAGTTGGGTTTGGTGACCTCAGAATGCCGGGTGGTATCACAAAGGTTCCAGAATGCCGGTGTTACATGGAAGAGCACCGCTGTGTCTTTCTATATAACTGTACAAATAATAAAATTATCATGGACAGAACTCAGCATGGAAGAACACTGTGTCCCCTCCCAGCAGTGTGCATGTGTATGCATGGATGGAATGAATTACAAATCAATGTTATTGATACAAAGTAACACATTTACCCCCACCCCCTATATCTGTATATTACACCCTTTCCTATACGGTACTTTTCTGGTGTATATGGGTGTTTAACCATTTCAGGACTGGAAGGTGACTGGATATGATAAGCCCAATCACTGGGATCACTACAAGCGGGAAATTATAAACCCTTGAATGACTTTAATTGTGTGAATTCTTCCTTCCTGATGAATACGGAGTCCCAATATTAACCCTTCCACTACTAAAGCGTCTCCCACTTCCCTAACAGCACACAGTGCTGCCTGCAAACATGTTTGGATCCTCCTGCACCCCAAAGTGGGAATCATAACACCTAGTAGATTTGATTTATTTATTTCAGGTACTTATATAGCGCCGTCAGTTTACGCAGCGCTTTACATATACATTGAACATTCACATCAGCCGCTGCCCTCAAGGAGCTTACAACCTAAGGTCCCTAACACACACATTCATACATACTAGGGACACTTTAGACAGGATCCGATTCACCTACCAGCATGTCTTTAGAGTGCGGAAGGATAACGGAGTACCCAGAAGAAACCCACACAGGCACAGGGAGAACATGCAAACTCCATGCAGATGGTGTCATGGTCAGGATTCGAACCAGCAAACTTTTTTGCTGCTAGGTGAAAGTGCTAACCACTACACCACTGTCCACTGTACTGCCCTGTGCTGACTTTCATATCCAGGATTAGTGCTTTAAAAGTGACTGCTGCCCTGACAAATTATGTGTCATCATCAGGGGTGGACTGACCATTGAGCCACTCGGGCACTGCCCGAGGGCCCTGGGCCACTAAGGGGCCCCATCAGGGTTGCCAGCCTCAGTAAAACCAGGGACAGTATGTATAAATCTGTGGTTTTTTTTTACACCTGTCTGTGCATACTGTGTGTAGATGTATGTGTATACTGTGTGATTGTATACTGTGTGTGTGTATACTGTGTAGTCCCATAATCTCTGATTGGCTGGGGGCCCCATAATCTCCTATTGCCCAGGGGCCCCATGAGTTATCAGTCCGCCCCTGGTCATCATCTAGACTTTCCTGCATACCACAGTGCTACCTACAACCCCCCAACCCTATCATGTCATTACCGTTTAGCCAGACCTCCCCCATCCAGAAGAATCCTTTCCCATAGAAGAAACCAAATCTAAACTGCAGACTAAAAAACATCCAAATTGAAGGCCAAAAACTTGTTTTATGCATGTACAACTGATGGACATTATAGACATTACCGCTGGGTGCCTGGGAGCCTGCACTTAGTTTGGGAGAGCAGGAGGCATTTATAAAATGCTATACTGGGCTGTCTTGTAGAAAGGCTCTTACCAGGGCTTATAGATATCTGCATACAGGGCTGTAAAGATATATGAGAAGGAGGGATTTCAGGCAGCATTGGATGTTTTTTTGTAATGTGTGGGCGTGGCACATAGTTTGGAAGGGTTGTAGGAACTTTAAATCTGGCCTCACAATTAGTAACCACTACGGGAAATGGACTCCATTAGTGGGGGAAAGCAGCTGGAATGTTGGTGGGTTTGCAGACGGTACTTTGCAGCCCATCGGGAGCCATTGCAGCTGGCTCATTAGGAAGGGTAGAAGAAACTTTCTTTATAAAATGGTTAAAAACACAGACATTGGGAGGAAGCCAATAGTGAGGAAAGGGATGATATATCTTGGTGCCTAAATGCTGCCACCAGGGTGGACAAGGATAATACGAACATCCAGAAATGAGCTGCTGCTAGCCATGAAAGGGTCAAACATATACAGACATTGGAAGCCACCAGTCATTATAGGGTTAATAGTTCCCAGCCATCAGGAAACATCTCCATATAAATAGGTAAATCCTATCCAGCCAACACAGACCCACAGGAAATGAAAGGGTTAATCACATCCTGCCATTAGGGAGCGGTTAGTCATGAAAGGGTTAATAAAATCCACCTGGAAGGACATCAGTCATGAAAGGGTTAATGGTATTCAGCCTCTAAGGAGTTGATAGTCATGGAAGGGTTAATCTTATCCAGCCACTGAGGAGACATTTGTCATAAATTGGTGGACCCGTGTTCAGCCACTAAGGAGATGCTGATCATAAAGGGTTAATCATATGCAGCCACCATAGAGCTGTTAGTCAGGTTAATCCTGTCTAGCCACCAGATAACCACAAGTCATGAAAAGGTTAACTGTATTATGCTTAATGGAGCTGCTGGTCATGTGAGTGTTAATGTTATCTGGCCACCAGGGAGCAATTAGCCAAGAAATGTTTAATTTTATTCAGCCACTAGGTAGCAGTTATAAATGGAAAGGGTTAATCCCAACCACCGGGGACCTGCAAGTCATGAAAGGGTTAACTCTGTCCAGACAGCAGAGATCTGTCCCCAACATTCCTGTACATTCAGGAATCATCTAAAGTTGATGACGTTTGTCTCAGGTCAGTGCTGATTGGCTAATGCTTCCAGGAAGTGTCTGGAAGGTTCCAGCTGCTTCCTAAGGACTGTGCGTGATTGGTCAGGAACTTTCTCACAGCTGAGCCAGCGAGTATAAATAGAGCTGAGCTGCACAGAGAGAGGCAGATAGTAAAACTCCCAGAGAGAAGACAGAGCTCAGCTCATAGAGGAGATCACAACTCCGTTCCTGATACAGCACAGAGGAGACGTATCTTCTGACACAGCAGAGGAGAACCAACTTCATCTACTGACCCCCGAGAAGACATTCTATAGAGATCTACACATCCACCAGCAAGAAGATGGCTCTCAAAGACGTTGCAATTGGCATTGATCTGGGCACAACCTATTCCTGCGTTGGCGTCTTTCAGCATGGCAAGGTGGAGATCATCGCCAATGACCAGGGGAACCGCACCACCCCGAGCTATGTGGCCTTCACCGACACAGAGAGACTGATCGGAGATGCTGCCAAGAACCAGGTGGCCATGAACCCGCAGAACACGGTCTTTGATGCCAAGAGACTGATTGGCAGGAAGTTTGATGACCCTGTGGTGCAGTCTGACATGAAGCACTGGCCATTCCAGGTGGTGAGTGACTGTGGGAAGCCCAAAGTAAAGGTGGAATACAAAGGAGAAGAGAAGACCTTTGCACCTGAGGAAATTTCTTCCATGGTCTTGTTGAAGATGAAGGAAACAGCTGAGGCTTACCTGGGTCATCCTGTGAGAAATGCTGTGGTCACCGTGCCAGCCTATTTCAATGACTCCCAGCGCCAAGCCACTAAAGATGCCGGGGTCATCGCTGGTTTAAATGTACTGAGAATCATTAATGAGCCCACAGCTGCTGCCATTGCTTATGGCTTGGACAAAGGAAGCCGAGGTGAACGCAACATCCTGATTTTTGACCTGGGAGGTGGCACATTTGACATCTCCATCCTCACAATTGATGATGGGGTCTTTGAAGTGAAGGCTACAGCAGGTGATACACATCTGGGTGGAGAAGACTTTGACAACCGGATGGTGAACCACTTTGTGGAAGAATTCAAGCGCAAGCACAAGAAAGATATCAGCCAGAATAAGAGAGCTCTGAGGAGGCTCAGAACAGCCTGTGAGAGAGCCAAGCGCACCCTGTCCTCCAGCACTCAGGCCAGCATTGAGATTGACTCTCTGTATGAGGGCATTGACTTCTACACTTCCATCACCAGGGCTCGTTTTGAGGAACTCTGTTCAGACCTTTTCAGGGGAACCCTTGACCCTGTTGAAAAGGCCCTGAGAGATGCCAAGCTGGACAAGTCTCAGATTCATGACATTGTTCTGGTCGGAGGCTCTACACGTATTCCCAAGGTGCAGAAACTCCTTCAAGACTTCTTCAATGGGAAGGAGCTAAACAAGAGCATTAACCCTGATGAAGCTGTTGCCTATGGAGCTGCTGTACAGGCTGCCATTCTGACAGGTGACAAGTCTGAGAAGGTCCAGGATCTGCTCCTGCTGGATGTGGCCCCGCTCTCTCTTGGTCTAGAAACAGCCGGAGGAGTTATGACTGTACTCATCAAACGTAACACCACCATCCCCACCAAGCAGACACAGATCTTCAGCACCTACTCCGACAACCAGCCAGGTGTACTCATCCAGGTCTTTGAGGGTGAGAGAGCAATGACAAAGGACAACAACCTCCTGGGCAAGTTTGAACTGAGTGGCATTCCTCCAGCTCCACGCGGAGTGCCACAAATTGAAGTCACCTTTGACATTGATGCCAACGGAATCCTCAATGTGTCTGCTGTGGACAAAAGCTCAGGAAAGCAGAACAAAATCACCATCACCAATGACAAGGGCAGGTTGAGCAAAGAGGAAATAGAGAACATGGTGCAGGAGGCAGAAAGGTACAAGGCGGACGATGATGTCCAGAGGGAGAAGGTTGCTGCTAAAAACTCTCTGGAGGCCTATGTCTTCAATCTGAAGAGCACAGTGGAGAATGACAATATCAAGGACAAAATGAGTGCATCAGATAAGAAGGCCATTGTGGATAAGTGTAATGAGGTCCTGTCATGGCTGGACAAGAACCAGCTGGGTGAGAAAGAGGAGTATTTCCACCAGCAGAAGGAGCTGGAGAGGGTATGTAACCCTATCATCTCCAGATTGTACCAAGGGGCAGCAGGAGGAGGGATGCCAGGAGCCAGCTGCAGTACTCAGGCCAGACAGGGCTGCAACCCCGGACCTACCATTGAAGAAGTGGATTAAAGACTTCACAGTGTTAACTACAGAGGGACTTGTATGTGAATTTTCGGAATGGTCATCATTGCAGAGTTAGGGTAAGGACAGTATAACATTAAAAATATAAGGACTTGCATGTGATCATACTGGACTGAGCAGCACTGAAGAAAAGGACTAAATACAGTACTTTAAAAAGACATAAACAGTGGATAATGAGGGAGAGTGTACAGTGATTTTTGCAGGTCATCAAACACGTCAAGCAAACTACATTTTACTATTTTAGGAAAAAGTTTTTTCTACTTCGATGTTTGTTGTACATATGGCAATTGATATTTTTTCCTAATAAATATTTTTCTTTTTTAATTTATTTGTGTTTTTGTTTTAATGTTAAATCTAAATATATTTTGCAATGTCTTCAGTATAATATTAGTTATTATCTTCATAGGAGATAAAAAAAAAAAAAAAATTTTTTTATTAGGCATGGAAATTGCATTAGAATCTTAATAGTATGGGGCAGGGGCGTTGCTAGGTGGCAAAAAGACCAGGGGCTTCAGCCCGAAGTCCAAGACCAGCACGGGGGAGGCTTCTAGTGGTGCTGGGTTTTTTTGGTTGGGCAGAGGGTTTGTGTGGTTGTGTGGTGGTGGTGGTGGTGGGGGGGGGGGTACGGTTACGCTGACTTGCTGGTTGCTGCCTGGCTTACCAGTGCCCATCAATGCTGACCACTAAACTGACCTACCTACCTGACATACACTGACCTACCTGACAAACACACTGACCTACCTGACATACACACACTGACCTACCTACCTGACATACACTGACCTACCTGACCCACACTGACCTACCTGACCCACATACACTGACCTATCTGACATGCACTGACCTACATACACTGACCTACCTGACATACACTGACCTACCTGACATACACTGACCTACATACACTGACCTACCTGACCCACACTCACCTTCCTGACCCACATACACTGACCTACCTGACATACACTGACCTACCTGACCCACACTAACCTACCTGACATACACTGACCTACCTGACCCACACTGACCTACATACACTGACCTACCTAATACACACTGACCTACACTGACCTACCTGACACACACTGACCTACATACACTGACCTACCTGACATACACTGACCTACCTGACATACACTGACCTACCTGATACACACTGACCTACCTGACCCACACTGACCTACCTGACATGCACTGACCTACACTGACCTACATACACTGACCTACCTGACCCACACTGACCTACATACACTGACCTACCTGACCCACACTGACCTACATACACTGACCAACCCACACTGACCCACACTGACCTACATACACTGACCCACACACACTGACCTACCTGACCCACACTGACCTACCTGACCCACACTGACCTACCTGACCCACACTGACCTACCTGACTCACACTGATCTACCTGACCCACACTGACCTACCTGACATACACTGACCTACATACACTGACCTACCTGACATACACTGACCTACCTGACCCACACTGACCTACCTGATACACACTGACCTACCTGACCCACACTGACCTACATACACTGACCTGGTACCTGACATACACACACTGACTGACCTACCTGACCAGAAGGAGACAGACTTCATGTGTCCAGGTCCTGCAGCAGTAGCTCAGCCGTGGTGCTGGTGTGTGAGGCAGCCAGAGGAGAGGAGGAGAGCCGCCCGCCCGAGCGCCGATCGATGTCGCACGGCGGCCAAATTGTAATTCCCGCCTTCTTCCTCTTCCAGTCACAGCGCGCTGGGAGAGGACTGATAGGTGGAGTGCAGGCTCTGGGAGGTGATGGGGATGCTGCTCAGGGTGGCGGTGTCTTCTCTCCCTCCTGGGCTCTTCCCGGCTCCCCAGGTATCCCCATCCCTGCTGCTTTGCACTCCACGGCGCCACCGGAGGGACGCTCCAGTCCAGAAGTCCCATGAGCACTAGCCCCATGAGCAGGGCTGGCCCAAGACATTGTGCTGACTGGGACCAGGAAAAAAATGCTGCCCCCCCCTCCTCCACAAACAAAACAAAACAAAAAAACAGCACGCCCACCAAAAGGCCCACACATCCATTATTTTATATCATGACAATTAAAACTAAAATTAAATTTATCAGGAAGTCAGATATTCATGCAACAGTGGTGGTGGGGTTCAGTCAGAGGCAGGGGTGGTGGGGGTGGGGTTCAGACAAAGGCAGATGTGGTGGTGGTGGTTGGTTTAGACACAGGCAGGGGTGGTGGGGGGGGTTGGACACAGGCAGGGGTGGTGGGGGGGGTTGGACACAGGCAAGGGTAGAGGAGGAGGGTTAGACAGACACAGGCAGGGGTGGTGAGGGGGGGTTAGACACAGGCAGGGGTGGTGAGGGGGGTTAAACACAGGCAGGGGTGGTGGAGATAAGATCAATGGCGCTGACACTTACTTTCTCTCAGTGTCAGCCGCGCCTCCAGCGATCCCTCTTTTATCATGGGGTCTCAGTGCACAGCAGGAAGCTCCTCCCCTTCACGCTGTCAGCCATCAGCTGACCTTCTCTTGTCATCCCGACATGTCAGCAGCAATAGGGGGGAGCCGCGGAAAGGATGGTCCGCTGTGCGGGTATAGCAGTGAGTGCTCTGCCATCACCTCTAAAAGCAGCGGCGCCGCCCAGGCCACCCTCACGGTGGGATAAGAAGCGGAGCGATCGGCAGAAGTTCCGCCACCGTCTTCTTAGGCGTCAATGTACCGCCCCTCAGAACATGCCGCCCGGGACCCATGGTAGGGCCGGCCCTGCCCATGAGCACTAGCCCCATAAGCACTAGCGCGGAGGAGGAGGAAATGCAATCCTCCTCCGCTTTGAATGCTGGGCAGTGTGGGCACAGTGGGCAGTGACGTCACTGGTTGCTAGCCGCTAGGCGGCTATAGCAACCAGTGACCAAGAGTAGAGTCAGGCGGGGGCAGAGCCGGAGCCAGCGCTACCACGGCTCAGTCCGCCCCTGTCCCCTGCATTCTAGGACCAGGACAAGAGACTCAGGGCTATTAGCCCCAGACTCGGGGCTGTAGCCCCAATAGCCACCCCCTGACAACGCCTCTGGTATGGGGCATTATAAGAATGGCCAACTGAGTTAAGAACACATTTTGTACTATTAGGCTATGCAAGGAGTAGGTCATTCTGTGCAGATAGTTTGCGGCATCTGTGCTAAATATCATCTAAATCTTTACTGATACTGGCTGTTTTATGTCCTGATAAGACCAGATAGATGGTTACAGAGAACAAAATAACAAGCTCTAGCCAACATGTCTCAAGGTGTCTGTGCAGAAATATGAATTTCACACACTTCACAGGAAAGTTCTCTGAAAGTTTTGTTATCCTTTTGCCTCCCATGTTTTATTTATTTTTTGTTCAACCAGGGGGTAACTAAAACCTTCAGGGCCCTAGTGCAAGAAACCATGAAGGGCTCCCCCTGACCCTCAGCCGGGCCCTTCCTTCCGAGCCCGGTGGTGGAATGCCAGGGCCCGGTTGCAAGTGCGACCTTTATGACCCTGATAGTTCCACCACGGGTGTCAGTCATTTTATATTTTTTTTATTTTTTTACCATTTTATTTATTTATTTGTTTTTTTGCAATCTTTTTTTTTGCTCCAGGGGGCCACACGGGCCCCCTGGAGCATGGGGGGGTGTAATTGTGACCCCTGTAGGTATGCCCCTAGGTTGAACAAAAAAAAAATGACCCAATTCCCCCATCCACCATGAATGTGTAGATGGGGGAATCTCTCTCAGAACACATCGAACAGTATTGCAGGCTACAGCTGGCAGCACTTATTGTTCAGAAAAACCTGACAGGCTGGTTGTTCAGAAGTTGATTGGTAGATGGACTTCTGTACAACCAGCCTACTCACACATGGATCAAGATTCGGCCGGTCCCTACTGAACCGGCCAAATTTTGATCCATCCATGGCCGCCTTTAGTATACTTGGGGAGGGGGACTTAGATGAGCTCAGTGGGCGGAGGAAAAAGGCTGGCATCACTTATACGTCTATTTCCCAAAGTCAACCTCTGGATATGACGCTGAACCTGGTGAAGAGAAGGAAGTACAGATGTGTCATTCAAGATGAAATCTCCACTTGTCTTTGAAAGTTGGGTGATCTCAACTCTTGCATGAGAGCTAAACGAAATCCAACCGCAGCTCTTCTGTGTTCAGTGCCCACGACTAAACAATTCCGTATAAGGGGAGCACCATAGGAACATCACCTGTCCTGCTGCAAAACCCTCCAACTACTTTTACTTACTGGACTGAAATAATTTACCACAGAAAGGGAGAGATAGAGATCCATCCAAATCTCCATTCAAGGCATGAGAATCTACCATCCCAACACCGGTGCCTCGAAAGCCAGCTTCAAAGAGCCCAGACATGCTCCCTGCTAAAGATAAACTTCACAGGGACATGGCCAAGATGTGACCAAGGCAAGACATGCTGACGTAATGCTTTGTGAAAATCTGGGTTTTTATCCTGCTAATACGGCGCCGTGCACCCCATTCCTTGCCTACAGCTGCTCCCCAGTGGCCGTGGTGTTTAAATGATGCTCAATTGTTACTAAGGGGCCCAAAGTGGGGCAAGAAAATATCCCCCACACCATTACACCACCACCACCAGCCTGGTAATACAAGGCAGGATGGATCCATGCTTTCATGTTGTTTACGCCAAATTCTGACCCTACCATCTGAATGTCACAGCTGAAATCGAGACTCATCAGACCAGGCAACGTTTTTCCAATCTTCTATTGTCTAATTTTGGTAAGCCTGTGCGAATTGTAACCTCAGTTTCCTGTTCTTAGCTAACAGGAGTGGCACCCAGTGTGGTCTTCTGCTGTTGTAGCCCATCTGCTTCAACTTTCGATGTGTTGTGCATTCAGAGATGATTTTCTGCATACCTTGAGTGTAACGAGTTACACTTTGAGTTTGAGTTACTGTTGCCTTTCTATCATCTGGAACCAGTTTGCTCTTTCTCCTCTGACCTCTGACATCAACAAGGCATTTTCCTCCACACAACTGCCGCTCACTGGATATTTTCTGCAAACCCGAGAGATGGTTGTGCGTGAAAATCCCAGTAGATCAACAGTTTTTCAAATACTCAAATCAGCCTGTCTGGCACCAACAACCATGCCACATTAAAAAGCCACCTAAATCTCTTTCATTCCCCATTCTGATGCTCGGTTTGAACGTCAGCAAGTCGTCTTCACCATGGGGTGGATTTACTAAAGGCAAATCCACTCTGCACTACAAGTGCACTTGGAAGTGCAGTCGCTGTAAATCTGTGGGGAAGATCTTGTCAGAGCTGGGCTCAGCAATTCCTTCTCTGAGCTGGCCGCTCAGCTGTTGGCTAAATGCCAGCTCCTATTTCTCCACATTTACTCAGCTGTTGATGATATCCTGCTCATCAGTCCTGCCTACTTAAGCCGTCCAGTACAGAGGTTCTCTGCCTTCGCCTTGGTCAACATCACAGAAATGATGCGGATGTTGTCCCCGCACTAGGGTGAATCTGTCCAGGTATGAACTGGCTGTTGGTCTCCAGGAACAAAGAGCCCCAGGTGCTGGCTAATGCTAGTAAAGGCTGTGTGCAAATGGGAAAATCCGGACAGCCGCACTCCAGGAAATTATAATCCAAACTTCTTTATTTTAAAATCAGGAACATGTCATACAGTACATCAAAGGCAGAGTGTACAGACAGGCAGCTTACGCGTTTCGCACTATATCAAGTGCTTACTCATAGCTGCCCTGCCTTCTCTGAGCTCAGCTGTCAGCTAATTGCCAGCTCCTATCTCTCCACAGTTACACAGCTGTTGATGATATCTTGCTCATCAGTCCTGCCTACTTTAGCCGTCCAGTACAGAGGTTCTCTGCCTTCGCCTTGGTCAACATCACAGAAATTATCTCCTGTAATCCTGTTCAAGACTTGCTTTGCTGATATCCCTTCTGGCTCCAGATCCTGCTTGCTGTTCCACTACATTGATCCCTGACTTCTGGCTTGGCTGACTATATGTTCCGGTTACTGAATTTTGGCTATGTTTTCACTACGTTTGTTCTTTTTACTTTTATTATTAAACAAGTGTAGCACTTACCCCCGAAGGAGCTGCTGGTATTTGATTGGGCCTTACCGTTCCTCTACTGTCTCACCATATACATCTTAGGGGTCCCATTGATGATTTTCTTTTTAGTAATTTCAGCTCCGACACACAGTCTCTTTCTTGAATGCTTTATTTAAGAAAGATTCTTGCAATAGAGGGATGGAGGGTTTAGGGAGAATACAGGTACCTTGAAATTGATTGCAGATCAGGAACACTCTCTTTGATCCAGAGGGCAACAGCATCCACAACTAGATTCAGCAACCACCGGACAGGCCTCTCTCACTGACCTAGCAGCCGATGTGATGCTCGGTCATAGTCTCTGCCACAGACTTTAGGATTCGGTGTAACTGTTACACAATCCTCTGCCACAGGATTGGGTAATTAGCGTCTTGTTGCAATATCAAAGGCTTGATCACACAATACCAGTTTCCTTCTTCTCAACTTACGGTACTGTGTGGTATGTGACCCGGGATGCATCCTCCAACTGAGTCTCCAGGCTCTTGTAGACTTACTGGCCTTATTGCGCAGTCCTCTCCTGAAAAGTCCTCCCCTGGTTCCTCCAGTCGCTCGGCTTCTCCTTGCAGGCAAGACAGCACAGGACCACCCATGGATCGGTAGGCCTCCCAAGACTTTTGGGGCCTACCTTCAGTAACAACACCTTGGGCCAGTCGGCCCCGAGACAATGTGATGGCAGCGATACAACTTAGGCCAGGAGGGCCATCAGGTCAAAACTCTTTTCTGTAACGGGGTCTATATATATATTTTATTTTCCCTGCGTGTCTCTCTCGGATCTACAGCGACTGCACTTCCAAGTGCACTTGTAGTGCAAAATGGATATGCATTAGAGTAAATAAACTCCAGCTCTAGATGCCTAAATGCATTGAGTTGCTGCCATGTGATTGGCTGATTAGCTTGTGCCCCCAAGCAATTGAAAAGGTGTACCTAATAAAGTGGCAAGTGAATATACACTATTTTACCAAAAGTATTGGGACACCTGCCTTTACACGCACATGAACTTTATTGGCATCCCAGTCTTAGTCCGTAGGGTTCAATATTGATTTTATCCACCCTTTATAACAGCTTCAACTCTTCTGGGAAGGTTAGCCTCAAGGTTTAGGTTGCATCCATGTCTTTATGGACCTTGCTTTGTGCACTGGTGAGCAGTCATGTTGGAACAGGAAGGAGCCATCCCCAAACTGTTCCGACAAAGTTGGGAGCATGAAATCGTCCAAAATGTCTCGGTATACTGATGCCTTAAGAATTCCCATCACTGGAACTAAGGGGCCAATCCCAACCCCTGAAAAAAAACCCCACACCATAATCCCCCCTCCACCAAATGATTTGGATCAGTGCACAAAGCAAAGTCCATAAAGACATGGATGAGCGAGTTTGGGGTGGAGGAACTTGACTGCTACATATACTGTATATACTGTACGTATTGCGGTCAGCACATAGGTGGCCTGCTGTAATTCCTGATTAAGCCACTAGATGTCTTCATTGCTATGAGTTAGGGAAGGCTTAAAAGTAGAGGGGCACTATGAGAGGTCTACATGTATATAGTGTTGGGAGCTCAAGGAGAGGTTTGTCACTGGAAGAGTATTGGCTGAAATGGCATGAGAATCTACTATCCCAACACTGGTGCATTGAAATTGAGTTTGATATTGCCCAAATGCACTACCTGCTAAAGAAATTCTGCCTGTAAATGGCATTTTGAAAGGAAATAAAGACATTTAAAAAATTACAAATTGTATTTTTTTCTACATAGGTGCTACAGAAAATGAATGAATTCAAATGTAAAAAAGTTTTCATACAAATGTTATGCATACACTATGGAGAACCCAGAGCTTTGTATAAAACCTGCGTTCAGATCAATATTGGCAGCTTCACCAGTTGAGGCCGAATACAAACCTAACAAATAGATCAAAAAAGAAAAAAACAGGTGTGCTTATCCTTTTAAATTAAATATGGGGGGTTATTTACTAAAGGCAAATTCACTTTGAAATTGCACTGAAAGTGCACTTGGAAGTGCAGTCGCTGTAGATCCGAGGGGGACATGCAAGGAAAATAAAAAACAGCATTTTAGCTTGCACATGATTGGATGATAAAATCAGCAGAACTTTCACTCATTTCATATCTACCCCTCAGATTTACAGCGACTGCACTTCCAAGTGCACTTTCAATTGCACTTTGCACTTGTAGTGCAAAGTGTATTTGCCTTTTGTAAATAACCCCCCATGGTGTCTGTCCATTTAAGAACTCATATAACCAACAAAGTATAACTCATATACATAACATCTCAGCATATAAGTGTGCAAAAGTACTAAAGAAAAATCCATACAAAAATAGCAATTTATCAATTCCTATAATTGTGCAAAAAATAAGAATCCAATCCACAGTGCAGATCTCCAGTAATGAAGATCAGTATATGACTGTGATGGAAAATGCTTTCTGTGCATAAAACACTTTACCAATTCATATATCATCATCCAAATTAGACCACTAATAATAAAAGTCCAGAGAAAAACCACAGCAATAAAGATGCACTACCTGCTAATATATATTTACCAACTGCTTAATTTAAATACAGTTAGATCAGACCTCACACTTCATAGGTGTAGAATCTAAAGGCGATTGTACTGTATATCCTTACATAGGTCATCCGACTGGCATATATGGGGGTCTGGGGTTCATCCATCTAGATCAGGGGTCTCCAAATGTTTCACTTCAAGGGCCACATTGTATATTTTACACACATTCAAGGGCCAAAAAATCAATAAAAAAATCAGTTATTCATAAATGAATCCACAGCAGTGGAATTGAATAGAAATTTGCAGGCAGTACAGTTGATCTCCCCATAAATCTTTGTCCCTATCAGTCTCCCTGCACATTTGTATCTCCATAACCAGAGTCTCCATTAAATTGGTGTCTACATCCGAGCCCCCTACATTTGTGTCTCCATCAAGGCCCCCACACACGTAACCCATCAGAGTCACCCCAAACAGGTCCCCATCAGGGCCCCCCCCATGAGGGCCCTCCGCACATCTGTCTCCATCAGTGCCCCCCCCACACATGTCCCCATCAGGGCCCAAAACACATGTCTCCATCAGATTTCCCCCACACAGGTTCCCATTGGGGCCCCCCAACATGTGTCTCCATCAGGGCCCCACCACACGTATCCCCATCAGGGCCCCCACACACAGCTGTCCCCATCAGGGTGCCTACACATGTTCCCATACAGCCCCAACACACATTTCCCCATCAGGTCCCCCACACGTGTCTCCAATGGGGGCCCCCATACACATGTTTCCCCATCAGAGCCCCCCCCGCATGTGTCCCAATTAAGGCCCCCCCACATGTGTCCCAATTAAGGCCCCCCACACATTTGTCCCAAAGTCTCCCTGCATATTTGTGTCCACCTCAAATTTCCCATTTACATCAGTGCGACTGTAATGGTGCTTTGATTGGCTGTGCTTCCCAGCTCCTGATCGGCTCTTACATCAACACTGCGGGGTGGAAGCCGGGATTTGTGGCTGGTGCGCAATAAAGTAATATGAAATAATTCATTGGTTGCTTAGGACGTCAGCGGTCCTAGCAACCAATAACACAGTGAAAAGCTGGGAGAGGCAGATTTTATCGGGTTGTGAGACCTGCACTGCACACTCCCGGAGGTGAGTTTTTAGCGCAGGTCCCGTAACGTGACAAAGTCTAAGAAGAGACCGTGCCTGAAGTGAGTCTGGGGACATTGGCTGCGATCCAAAAAAAAAGGGCCTTACAGGCCAGATGTGGCCCATGGGCTGTACTTTAGAGACCTCTGGTCCATGTCATCATGACACTAAAATAATATTTCTGATACAACTGGATGACAATTTTTAAAAAATTAAAAAAATACGTAAAAATTAAAAAGCAAAAATAACGAAATTGTAAAAGATGTTTTTGCAGGAAAGATAAAAAATGTGTCCACATTCAGTGACAAAATCTCTCCCAGGAGAAAAGTCTGGAGTTCCCCTTTACCTTCATTGAAGGAGAGGGGTGCAGGCCTTGGTGTGAATGGAGTGCAGTTGTAGTGTTCAGTTTTATCTGCTGTGGATGAACTCTGAGCAGATTTGGCCCGTCTCCCTCCAGCCTCCATAGCACAATGGTTAAAGCTGCAAGCTACGGTGTGTGAGGTTGTGAGTTCAACTCTCTGCAATGCCGCTGATGGTGCAAAACTTTACTGGGAACTTCTGGGGTATGGATCCCTTTTTCTCCGTGGTTATCACCGAACTAAAAAGGACTATTAACATGGATGTGTTTAGGCTGAGTATGAGCTGCTACTACATTACGCTGAGATATGAACAAACTCCGCCCCTCTTGGATCCTCCTCGTAGTGTGCTCAACGTTGCTGATCAGTCCGTGTGTGAGCCGTGATGACTGCACAACAACACCACAGAGCAGTAGAGAGCCCCGCCTGATATATGACAGTATTAGACCTAAGAACACCTGTCTGCCCAGCAAGGACTATCACCTACCACAGCTTCCTGACATTGAGCATCTGAACGAGTCCAAGTTGGCTGTTGCTGCATTTGAAATCGCCAAGCAAGTCCATACATTTCTTCACCGATACCACAAGTATCTTCACCTGTACCACCAACAGCCCCGCAATAAACGGGAGGACTGGAGGAAGATGATGGGACTTCTGCATGACCGATATCAGTCTCTCAAACGTTGCGCGCAAGGAGATGGCAAGCACCTTCTGAAATTGCAAATTGCAGATTACTTCAACCGGCTGGGGAACCTGGTGAAGAGAAGGAAGTACAGATGTGTCATTCGAGATGAAATCTCCACTTGTCTTTTAAAGTTGATCTCAACTCTCGTATGAGAGCCATTAAAACCTAACCGCAGCTCTTCTGTGTTCAGTGCCCGCGGCTAAACAACTCCGTATGAGGGGAGCACCATAAGAACATCACCTGTCCTGCTGCAAAACCCTCCAACTACTTTTACTTACTGGACTGAAATAATTTACCACAGAAAGGGAGAGGGAGAGATCCATCCAAATCTCCATTCAAGGCATGAGAATCTATCATCCCAACACCGGTGCCTCGAAAGCCAGCTTGAAAGAGCCCAGACACGCTCCCTGCTAAAGATAAACTTCACGGGGACGTGGCCAGCATGTGACCAAGGCGAGACATGCTTCCGTAGTGCTTTGTGCAAATCTGGGTTTTTATCCTGCTAATAATAAGGAAAAAAAAAAAATAAAGTTTGCATTCAGTTGACATTTTGAATATAAATAAAGACTTTTAAAGAAAGAACATATTGTACTCCTTTCATTTTTTCACCAGTGCTACACAAAATGAATTCATGCTTTATACACTATAGAGAACCATGCAGCCAGAAAGGAATGTGCTGTTGATCGTTTAAAGGGGCCACCAGACGGTGCTACATTTTTTTACAGTGGGTAAGGAAGCCCATTCATGAATCTTTTTTTTTTTTTTTCGTTCAACCACTGCATTCAATGAAAAAAAAAAAATCCAATTCCCCATCTACACCCCCCCGATGTGAATCCTTCCCACTGAGCTATTGTTTTTCTAATGGTGGGGGGACTTCCCCGCCATCAAAATACACTAATCAGAGCTTCTGACTATAGCCAGTGCCTCTGACTGATCGGGAAAACCCGACAGGATGGTTGTACAGACGCCGATTAGTAGGTCGACTTCTGTACAACCAGCCTGTCCATACATGGGTTGAAATTCGACTGGTCCCTTCTGGACTGGCTAAATTTCGATCTATGTATGGCCGGTTTAAAGGGGTTGTAAACCCTCATGTTTTTTCACCTTAATGCATCCTATGCATTAAGGTGAAAAAACTTCTGTCACTAACTGGCCCCCCAGCCCCTCCACTTTACTTACCAGAGCTCCGTAATTCCCACGCCGGAGACGCGCTTTTCCATTCTACCCATTGTCTCGGCTCTTGATTGGATAGATTGATAGCAGCGCAGCCATTGGCTCCCGCTGGTGTCAATCAAATCCAATGATACGGGCGCCAAGGGGCGAGGCCCGAGTCCGGCATTCTGCCTCTATGGATGCAAATGCTGGAGTCGGGAACACACCCCCAAGGTAACCCCCCGGGAGAGCACTTCTCCTAGGGGTATTGAAGAAATGGATTCTGGACAGCCGCACTCTGATAAAAGCCTTTATTGTAATCAATAGTCAACGTTCATGTGACAGCAGAAGCAGGACAAACAGCTGACGCGTTTAACAACATCATTGTTGCTTAGTCAAAGCTATGACTAAGCAACAATGACAGAGGCGTAACTAGAACCTTCAGGGCCCTGGTGCAAGAAACCATGATGGGCCCCCCTTCCATCTGAGCTCCGGGCTTCCAATTTTGGGAGAGTGTCCATGGACATCCTCCCAAAACCGTGCTTCCTGCATGACCCCTGGGACGTGCATCCAGCGCAATCACATCGGCCCTTTACCATGATCAGCTGATCACATGTAAACAGACTTGCCAGTTATCCACAGTCCTTTCCTCACACGCTGTGTCTGTGTGAGGAAAGGACTGCCGTTAACTGTCAAGAATGTCAGTAAATTGTTTACACTGATAATCAGTGCCCCAATCTTCAGTGCCATCTATCAGTGCCCATCAGTGCTGCCTATCAGTGCCCATCAGTGCCTTCGATCAGTGCTCATCAGTGCCTTCTATCAGTGCTCATTAGTGCCTTCTATCAGTGCTCATCAGTGCCCATCAGTGCCTTCTACCAGTGCTCATCAGTGCCTTCCATCAGTGCTCATCAGTGCCCATCAGTGCCTTCTATCAGTGCCTTCTATCAGTGCCCATCAGTGCTTTCTATCAATGCTCATCAGTGCCCATCAGTGCCTTCTATCAGTGCTCATCAGTGCCTTCTATCAGTGCTCATCAGTGCCGTCTATCAGTGCTCATCAGTGCCTACTATCAGTGCCCATCAGTGCCTTCTATCAGTGCTCATCAGTGCCCATCAGTGCCTTCTATCAGTGCTCATCAGTGCCTTCTATCAGTGCCTTCTCTCAGTGCTCATCAGTGCCCATCAGTGCCTTCTATCAGTGCTCATCAGTGCCCATCAGTGCCTTCTATCAGTGCTCATCAGTGCCCATCAGTGCCGTCTATCAGTGCTCATCAGTGCCTTCTATCAGTGCTCATCAGTGCCTTCTATCAGTGCCCATCGGTGCCTTCTATCAGTGCTCATCAGTACCTTCTATCAGTGCTCATCAGTGCCCATCAGTGCCTTCTATTAGTGCTCATCAGTCAGTGCCTTCTATCAGTGCTCATCAGTGCCTTCTATCAGTGCCCATCGGTGCCTTCTATCAGTGCTCATCAGTGCCCATCAGTGCCTTCTATCAGTGCTCATCAGTACCTTCTATCAGTGCTCATCAGTGCCCATCAGTGCCTTCTATCAGTGCTCATCAGTGCCCATAAGTGCCTTTTATCAGTGCCCATCAGTGCCTTCTATCAGTGCCTTCTATCAGTGCCTTCTATCAGTGCTCATCAGTGCCCATCAGTGCCTTCTATCAGTGCCCATCAGTGCCTTCTATCAGTGCCTTCTATCAGTGCCCATCAGTGAATGCTATCAGTGCCCATCACAGTGAATGCTATTAGATCCCATCAGTGCCGGACAGCAGGGCTCTGAGCGGAGATGGTGTGTCATATAACAATAGCACAGAGAGACACCGGCGGCGGCATTAATGTTCTATTTGTCGGTCCTCTCTGGCACGGATGAGAGAGGACACACAGCTGATCTCACGGCTCCCCCTTCTCCCCCCTCCCCCCTCCTGTGTGCTCCGCGGGAAATGTGAGCTCTTTAGCTTCACACTAGACTGCCCGCGGAGCACAGAGGAGGGGGGAGGGGGGAGAAGGGGGAGCCGTGAGATCAGCTGTGTGTCCTCTCTCATCCGTGCCAGAGAGGACCGACAAATAGAACATTAATGCCGCCGCCGGTGTCTCTCTGTGCTATTGTTATATGACACACCATCTCCGCTCAGAGCGTGTGTGAAGAGCAACCCCGCTGGACCCCCCCCCACAGTGGCGGAATGCCGGGCCCCGTCGCAACTGCAACTGTTGCGACCCCGGCAATTCCGCCACTGAACAATGATGTTGTGAAACGCGTCAGCTGTTTGTCCTGCTTCTGTTGTCACATGAACGTTGACTATTCATTACAATAAAGGCTTTTATCAGAGTGCGGCTGTCCAGAATCCATTTCTTCAATATTCCTCGTGCTGAGCCTGCACCTGACATCCACTTTGAGGAGGGAGTGTTCTTCAGTACACAACCTGGAGCGGTTCATCCTTTTGTTCGCTTCTCCTACGGGGGTTATACGATGCGGGGAGGAGCTACCAGCACCGCCGGGGGACCCCAGAAGTCGGGGCCACTCTGCGCAAAACAAACTGCACAGTGGGGGGGAAGTATGACATGTTTGTTATTTAAAAAAAAAAAAAAAACCCAAAGCTTTACAATCACTTTAACCACTTGCCGACCGCCTCACGCCTATATACGTGAACAGAATGGCACGGGCAGGCAAAATCACGTACCTGGTACGTGATTGCCTTCCCGCGGGCGGGGGGTCCGATAGGGAGCGTTTAGAGATGAGGGGGAGGCCATCCAATCGTGGCCCCCCCTCGCGATCGCTCCCAGCCAATGAGAAACATCCCCTGCCTCTGTATAGTACACAGAGGCAGAGGATGTGATGTCATCTCTCCTCGGCTCGACAGTTTCCGTTCCGGCGCCGAGGAGAGAAGACATGTGAGTGCACAACAACACACACACACAGTAGAACATGCCAGGCATACTTTACACCCCCGATCCCCCCCAATCACCCCTCCCCCTCCCTGTCACACTGACACCAAGCAGTGTTTTTTTTGTTTTTTTTTCTGATTACTGCATGGTGTCAGTTTGTGACAGTTAGAAGTGGTAGGGCAGTTAGGGTTAGCCCCCTTTAGGTCTAGGGTACTCCCGTAACCCCCCCTAATAAAGTTTTAACCCCTTGATCACCCCCTGTCGCCAGTGTCACTAAGAGCCCATTCACACAGGGACGACTTGTCAGGCGACCTAGTCGCCTGACAAGTCGCCTCCCGTTCTGTGCTATGGAACCGTTCTAAGGGGAGCGACGCAAGTCGCTCCGACTTAGAAAAAGGTTCCTGTACGACTTCGGGGGCGACTTGCATAGACTTCTATACAGAAGTCGTTTTGCAAGTCGCCCGGGCAGTCGTTTGCAGGTCGCCTCGCTGAGGCGACCTGCAAGTCGTGTTGCCCCTGTGTGAATGGGGTCTAAGCGATCATTTTTCTGATCGCTGTATTAGTGTCACTGGTGACGCTAGTTAGGGACGTAAATATTTAGGTTCGCCATCAGCGTTTTATAGCGACAGGGACCCCCATATACTACCTAATAAATGTTTTAACCCCTTGATTGCCCCCTAGTTAACCCTTTCACCACTGATCCCTGTATAACCGTTACAGTTGACGCTGGTTAGTTCGTTTATTTTTTATAGTGTCAGGGCACCCGCCGTTTATTACCGAATAAAGGTTTAGCCCCCTGATCGCCCGGCGGTGAGGCAGCGTCAGATTAGCGCCAGTACCGCTAACACCCACGCACGCACCGTACACCTCCCTTAGTGGTATAGTATCTGAACGGATCAATATCTGATCCGATCAGATCTATACTAGCGTCCCCAGCAGTTTAGGGTTCCCAAAAACGCAGTGTTAGCGGGATCAGCCCAGATACCCGCTAGCACCTGCATTTTGTCCCTCCGCCCGGCCCAGCCCACCCAAGTGCAGTATCGATTGATCACTGACACTTACAAAACACTAAACGCATAACTGCAGCGTTCGCAGAGTCAGGCCTGATCCCTGCGATCGCTAACAGTTTTTTTGGTAGCGTTTTGGTGAACTGGCAAGCACCAGCCCCAGGCAGCGTCAGGTTAGTGCCAGTATCGCTAACACCCACGCACGCAGCATACACCTCCCTTAGTGGTATAGTATCTGAACGGATCAATATCTGATCCGATCAGATCTATACTAGCATCCCAAGCAGTTTAGGGTTCCCAAAAACGCAGTGTTAGCGGGATCAGCCCAGATACCTGCTAGCACCTGCGTTTTGCCCCTCCGCCCGGCCCAGCCCAGCCCACCCAAGTGCAGTATCGATCAATCACTGTCACTTACAAAACACTAAACGCATAACTGCAGCGTTCGCAGAGTCAGGCCTGATCCCTGCGATCGGTAAAAGTTTTTTTGGTAGCGTTTTGGTGAACTGGCAAGCACCAGCGGCCTAGTACACCCCGGTCGTAGTCAAACCAGCACTGCAGTAACACTTGGTGACGTGGCGAGTCCCATAAGTGCAGTTCAAGCTGGTGAGGTGGCAAGCACAAGTAGTGTCCCGCTGCCACCAAGAAGACAAACACAGGCCCGTCGTGCCCATAGTGCCCTTCCTGCTGCATTCGCCAATCCTAATTGGGAACCCACCACTTCTGCAGCACCCGTACTTCCCCCATTCACATCCCCAACCAAATGCAGTCGGCTGCATGAGAGGCATTTTCTTTATGTCCTCCCGAGTACCCCTACCCAACGAACCCCCCCAAAAAAGATGTTGTGTCTGCAGCAAGCGCGGATATAGGCGTGACACCCGCTATTATTGTCCCTCCTGTCCTGACAATCCTGGTCTTTGCATTGGTGAATGTTTTGAACGCTACCATTCACTAGTTGAGTATTAGCGTAGGGTACAGCATTCCACAGACTATGCACACTTTCACAGGGTCTCCCAAGATGCCATCGCATTTTGAGAGACCCGAACCTGGAACCGGTTACAGTTATAAAAGTTACAGTTACAAAAAAAAGTGTAAAAAAAAAAAAAAAAAAACACAAACAAAAATATAAAATAAAAAAAAATTGTTGTTGTTTTATTGTTCTCTCTCTCTCTATTCTCTCTATTGTTCTGCTCTTTTTTACTGTATTCTATTCTGCAATGTTTTATTGTTATTATGTTTTATCTTGTTTGCTTTTCAGGTATGCAATTTTTTATTTGTCTTCAGGTACGCCATTCACGACTTTGAGTGGTTATACCAGAATGATGCCTGCAGGTTTAGGTATCATCTTGGTATCATTCTTTTCAGCCAGCGGTCGGCTTTCATGTAAAAGCAATCCTAGTGGCTAATTAGCCTCTAGACTGCTTTTACAAGCCGTGGGAGGGAATGCCCCCCCACCGTCTTCCGTGTTTTTCTCTGGCTCTCCTGTCTCAACAGGGAACCTGAGAATGCAGCCGGTGATTCAGCCAGCTGACCATAGAGCTGATCAGAGACCAGAGTGACTCCAAACATCTCTATGGCCTAAGAAACCGGAAGCTACGAGCATTTTATGACACCGATCTTGGTGTGGTCAGATGCTTTGAGGGCAGAGGAAAAATCTAGGGTCTAATAGACCCCAATTTTTTCAAAAAAGAGTGCCTGTCACTACCTATTGCTATCATAGGGGATATTTACATTCCCTGAGATAACAATAAAAATGATTTAAAAAAAATGAAAGGAACAGTTTAAAAATAAAATAAAAAAGCAAAAAAAAAAAAAAAAAAAAAAATAAAAAAAAAAAAAGCACCCCTGTCCCCCCTGCTCTCGCGCTAAGGCGAACGCAAGCGTCGGTCTGGCGTCAAATGTAAACAGCAATTGCACCATGCATGTGAGGTATCACCGCGAAGGTCAGATCGAGGGCAGTAATTTAGCAGTAGACCTCCTCTGTAAATCTAAAGTGGTAACCTGTAAAGGCTTTTAAAGGCTTTTAAAAATGTATTTAGTTTGTCGCCACTGCACGTTTGTGCGCAATTTTAAAGCATGTCATGTTTGGTATCCATGTACTCGGCCTAAGATCATCTTTTTTATTTCATCAAACATTTGGGCAATATAGTGTGTTTTAGTGCATTAAAATTTAAAAAAGTGTGTTTTTTCCCCAAAAAATGTGTTTGAAAAATCGCTGCGCAAATACTGTGTGAAAAAAAAAAATGAAACACACACCATTTTAATCTGTAGGGCATTTGCTTTAAAAAAATATATAATGTGTGGGGGTTTAAAGTAATTTTCTTGCAAAAAAAAATATTTTTTTCATGTAATCAAAAAGTGTCAGAAAGGGCTTTGTCTTCAAGTGGTTAGAAGAGTGGGTGATGTGTGACATAAGCTTCTAAATGTTGTGCATAAAATGCCAGGACAGTTCAAATCCCCCCCAAATGACCCCATTTTGGAAAGTAGACACCCCAAGCTATTTGCTGAGAGGCATGTCGAGTCCATGGAACATTTTATATTGTGACACACGTTGCGGGAAAGAGACAATTTTTTTTTTTTTTTTGGGCACAGAGTTGTCAGTAAATGAAATATTTCTCAAACATGCCATGGGAATATGTGAAATTACACCCCAAAATACATTCTGTTGCTTCTCCTGAGTTCGGGGATACCACATGTGTGAGACTTTTTGGGAGCCTAGCTGCGTACGGGACCCCGAAAACCAAGCACCGCCTTCAGGCTTTCTAAGGGCGTAAATTTTTGATTTCACTCTTCACTGCCTATCACAGTTTCGGAGGCCATGGAATGCCCAGGTGGCAAAAAAACCCCCCAAATGACCCCATTTTGGAAAGTAGACACCCCAAGCTATTTGCTGAGCGGTATAGTGAGTATTTTGCAGACCTCACTTTTTGTCACAAAGTTTTGAAAATTGAAAAAAGAAAAAAAAAATGTTTTTTCTTGTCTTTCTTCATTTTCAAAAACAAATGAGAGCTGCAAAATACTCACCATGCCTCTCAGCAAATAGCTTGGGGTGTCTACTTTCCAAAATTGGGTCATTTGGGGGGGGGGGGGGTTGTGCCACCTGGGCATTCCATGGCCTCCGAAACTGTGATAGGCAGTGAAGAGTGAAATCAAAAATTTACACCCTTAGAAATCCTGAAGGCGGTGATTGGTTTTCGGGGCCCCGTACGCGGCTAGGCTCCTAAAAAGTCCCACACATGTGGTATCCCCGTACTCAGGAGAAGCAGCTAAATGTATTTTGGGGTGCAATTCCACATATGCCCATGGCCTGTGTGAGCAATATATCATTTAGTGACAACTTTGTGCAAAAAAAAAAAAAAAAATTTGTCACTTTCCCACAACTTGTGTCAAAATATAAAATATTCCATGGACTCAACATGCCTCTAAGCAAATAGCTTGGGGTGTCTACTTTCCAAAATGGGGTCATTTGGGGGGGGGGGGTTTATGACATCTGGGCATTTTATGGCCTTCAAAACTGTGATAGGTAGTGAGGAGTAAAATCAAAAATTTACGCCCTTAGAAATCCTGAAGGCAGTGATTGGTTTTCGGGACCCCATACGCGGCTAGGCTCCTAAAAAGTCCCACACATGTGGTATCCCCGTACTCAGGAGAAGCAGCTGAATGTATTTTGGGGTGCAATTCCACATAGGCCCATGGCCTGTGTGAGCAATATATCATTTAGTGACAACTTTTTGTAATTTTTTTTTTTTTTTTGTCATTATTCAATCACTTGGGACAAAAAAAATGAATATTCAATGGGCTCAACATGCCTCTCAGCAATTTTCTTGGGGTGTCTTCTTTCCAAAATGGGGTCATTTGGGGGGGTTTTGTACTGCCCTGCCATTTTAGCACCTCAAGAAACGACATAGGCAGTCATAAATTAAAGGCTGTGTAAATTCCAGAAAATGTACCCTAGTTTGTAGGCGCTATAACTTTTGCGCAAACCAATAAATATACACTTATTGACATTTTTTTTACCAAAGACATGTGGCCGAATACATTTTGACCTAAATGTATGACTAAAATTGAGTTTATTGGATTTTTTTTAGAACAAAAAGTAGAAAATATCATTTTTTTTCAAAATTTTCGGTCTTTTTCCGTGTATAGCGCAAAAAATAAAAACGGCAGAGGTGATCAAATACCATCAAAAGAAAGCTCTATTTGTGGGAAGAAAAGGACGCAAATTTCGTTTGGGTACAGCATTGCATGACCGCGCAATTAGCAGTTAAAGCAATGCAGTGCCAAATTGTAAAAAGTGCTCTGGTCAGGAAGGGGGTAAATCCTTCCGGGCCTGAAGTGGTTAAGGACTAGAACAATTTTATGTTTTCAGTTTCTTCATGTGTTCCTTTTGGGGGAGATTTCCCCTCACTTCCTATCCTTGGAAGTAGAGCCAACAGGCATAGAACATGAAAGGAAATCTGCCCAAAGATGACACAGACAGGAGCACTCAGGAGGGTGGGCTGTCTAGTAGGGGGAATATGATAGGATGTACTGTACTTGGTACTCTCTCCAGGCTGAGTGGAAGTCTTGCAGGGTGCACCTATTACGTCCCCAGTGTCCAATGTCTTCCAGTGAGCAACACTGACATTCCCAGGGTGGAAAATGGTAGAATGGATATATTGTGTTTTATAAATGAATCTCACTTCCTATAATCATTTATTATATCATTATTGGAATAATATCTGCTGACCTTCACTGTGAAAACAGTCAAAAACAATGAGAACTCCTGTAAAATCATACAAATCCCATAACCCATAAAGAAATTGGAAAAATATGTTGTTTGATCACTGCAAACTACATTTAATTTTACCAAACGCTCAATTAAAATCCAATCAGATCAGACTTTTACATTTCATAGGTGAAAAATCCAAAGGGGGTTGTACATCTTTACACGGGGCATCCCAACTGTAGATATGGGGGCAGGGGCGTACCAAGCGGTTGGCGAGACCGGTGCCCGCCAGGGGCGCAGGCCAAGGGGGGGCGCCAATTGGCAGTGTTCTTCACTTCAGCACAGGCACAGTAGCGGTGGGCTGGTGGCTCCGAGCACTGCTGCTTGCTGCTGGGCTAGTGGGCTGGCCCAGTGGCATACTAAGTGGGGAGGCGGGCCACCCTGGGTGCCACAAACTAGGGGGTGTCAGGCCAGCGCCCCCCCTCCGCTACTGAAGAGGCGGTTTTGAGCAGCGGCACGGAGTGCAGACACGGTGACAGGCAGCGGCAGCTAACACACACAGCCGCACCCGAGTGACACCCGTCGGCACACCCGGGACCCGACCGCAATGATCCCCATCTCTCGTGGCCGTGCCACGGCTCTGATAAGTGTCGGCTGTCTCACACAGCCAAGCAGAGTGAAGCCGCCTCCCCCTCCTCCGTTATGTCTACACGTGCTGACTGTGCATGTCCCACGCTGATCATCTGAGCCGAGGTACATTATGGGTCTAAAGGGGGGGTCTGCAGTGTAGGGGGGGGGGTCTGTATTGTAGGAGAGGGTCTGTACTGTAGGAGGGGGTGTCTGTGCTGTAGGGGGGGGGGGTCTTTACTGTAGGGGAGGTCTGTATTGTGCCACCTCCCAGGTCAAAGATCAGGACGTTGTGTTCACCTCGGCTTCCTTTATCCAAGCCATAAGCAATGGCAGCAGCTGTGGGCTCATTAACTATTCTCAGCACATTTAAACCAGCGATGACTCTGGCATCTTTAGTGGCTTGGCGCTGGGAGTCATTGAAATAGGCTGGCACGGTGATCACAGCATTTCTCACAGGATGACCCAGGTATACCTCAGCGGTTTCCTTCATCTTCAACAAGACCATAGAGGAGATTTCCACAGGTGCAAAGGTCTTCTCTTCTCCTTTGTATTCCACTTTCACATTGGGCTTCCCACAGTCACTCACCACCTGGAATGGCCAGTGCTTCATATCAGACTGCACCACGGGGTCATCAAACTTCCTGCCTATCAGTCTCTTGGCATCAAAGACCGCGTTCTGCGGATTCATGGCCACCTGGTTCTTGTCAGCATCTCCGATCAGTCTCTCTGTGTCGGTGAAGGCCACATAGCTCGGGGTGGTGCGGTTGCCCTGGTCATTGACGATGATCTCCACCTTGCCATGCTGGAAGACGCCAACACAGGAATAGGTCGTGCCTAGATTAATGCCAATTGCAATGTCTTTGGGAGCCATCTTCTTGCTGGTGGATGGGTAGATCTCTACAGAATGTCTTCTCTGGGGTCAGTAGATGAAACCGGTTCTCCTTTGCTGTGTCAGAAGATACGTCTTCTGTGTGCTGTATCAGGAATGGAGTTGTATTCTCCTCTATGAGCTGAGCTCTGTCTTCTCTCTGGGAGTTTTACTATCTGCCTCTCTCTGTGCAGCTCAGCTCTATTTATACTCGCTGGGTCAGCTGTGAGAAAGTTCCTGACCAATCACAGACAATCTAGGCACACGCTTTTTGTCTCCCAGGGAACCAGCTGGAACCTTCCGGAGATTTCCTAGATGCATCAGCCAATCAGCACTGACCTGGGACGACGTCATACTCAGATGATTCAGGAATATTCAGGGACTCCTTAGGCTCTCACCAATTAGAGTTGGGTATGGTGACCTCAAAATGCCGGGTGGCATCATGAAGGTTCCAGAATGCCGGGTGGTATCACGAAGGTTCCAGAATACTGGGTGGTATCATGAAGGTTCCAGAATGCTGGGTAGTTTCACGAAGGTTCCAGAATACCGGGTGGTATCGTGAAGGTTCCAGAATACCAGGTGGTATCACAAAGGTTCCAGAATGCCGGGTGGTATCGCGAAGGTTCCAGAATGCCAGGTGGTATCATGAAGGTTCCAGAATGCCGGGTGGTATCACGAAGGTTCCAGGATACTGGGTGGTATCGTGAAGGTTCCAGAATGCCAGGTGGTATCACGAAGGTTCCAGAATACCGGGTGGTATCGTGAAGGTTCCAGAATGCCAGGTGGTATCACGAAGGTTCCAGAATACCGGGTGGTATCGTGAAGGTTCCAGAATGCCAGGTGGTATCACGAAGGTTCCAGAATACCGGGTGGTATCGCGAAGGTTCCAGAATACAGGGTGGTATTGCGAAGGTTCCAGAATGCCGGTGTTACATGGAAGAGCATCGCTGTGTCTTTCTATATAACTGTGCAAATAATAAAATTATGATGGACAGAACTCAACATGGAAGAACACTGTGTCCCCTCCGAGCAGTGTGCATGTGTATGCATGGATGGAATGAATGAATCAATGTTATTTATACAAAGTAACACATTAACCCTCCACCCCTTATATCTGTATATTACACCCTTTCCTATACTGTACTTTTCTGGTGTATATGGGTGTTTAACCATTTCAAGACTGGAAGGTGACTGGATATGATAAGCCCAATCAATGGGATCACTACAAGTGGGAAATTACAAACCGTTGAATGACTTTAATTGTGTGAATTCTTCCTTCCTGTCGAATACGGAGTCCCAATATTAACCCTTCCACTACTAAAGCGTCTCCCACTTCCCTAACAGCACACAGTGCTGCCTGCAAACATGTTTGGATCCTCCTGCACCCCAAAGTGGGAATCATAACACCTAGTAGATTTGATTTATTTATTTCAGGTACTTATATAGCGCCGTCAGTTTACGCAGCGCTTTACATATACATTGAACATTCACATCAGTCGCTGCCCTCAAGGAGCTTACAAGCTAAGGTCCCTAACACACACATTCATACATACTAGGGACACTTTTGACAGTATCCGATTCACCTACCAGCATATCTTTATAGTGCGGGAGGAAAACAGAGTACCCGGAGGAAACCCACACAGGCACAGGGAGAACATGCAAACTCCATGCAGATGGTGTTGTGGTCGGGATTCGAATCAGCAACCTTTTTTTTTTGCTGCTAGGTGAAAGTGCTAACCACTACACCACTGTCCACTGTGCTGACCTGTGCTGACTTTCATATCCAGGATTAGTGCTTCAAAAGTGACTGCTGCCCTGATAAATTATGTGTCATCATCTAGACATCCCTGCATACCACAGTGCTACCTACAGCCCCCCAACCCCATCATGTCATTACAGTTTAGCCAGACCTCCCCCATCCAGAAGAATCCTTTCCCATAGAAGAAACCAAATCTAAACTGCAGACTAAAAACCATCCAAATTGAAGACTAAAAATTTGTTTTATGCATGTACAACTGATGGACATTATAGACATTACCGCTGGGTGCCTGGGACCCTGCACTTAGTTTGGGAGAGCAGGAGGCACTTATAAAATGCTATACTGGGCTGTCTTGTAGAAAGGCTCTTACCGGGGCTTATAGATATCTGCATACAGGGCTGTAAAGATATATGAGAAGGAGGGATTTCAGGCAGCATTGGATGTTTTTTTGTAATGTTTGGGCATGGCACATAGTTTGGAAGGGTTGTAGGAACTTTAAATCTGGCCTCACAATTAGTAACCACTACGGGAAATGGACTCCATTATTGGCTTAAAGCAGCTGGAATGTTGGTGGGTTTGCAGACGGTACTTTGCAGCCCATTGGGAGCCATTGCAGCTGGCACATTAGGAAGGGTAGAAGAAACTTTCTTTATAAAATGGTTAAAAACACAGACATTGGGAGGAAGCCAATAGTGAGGAAAGGGGTAATATATCTGGGTGCCTAAATGCTGCCACCAGGTTGGACAAGGATAATATGAACATCCAGCAATGAGCTGCTGCTAGCCATGAAAGGGTCAAACATATGCAGACATTGGAAGCCACCAGTCATTATAGGGTTAATAGTTCCCAGCCATCAGGAAACATCTCCATATACCTGCTTGGAGTTTGCATGTTCTCCCTGTGCCTGCGTGGGTTTCCTCCGGGTACTCCGGTTTCCTCCCACACTCCAAAGACATGCTGGTAGGTTAATTGGATCCTGTCTAAATTGTCCCTAGTATGTATGAATGTGAGTTAGGGACCTTAGATTGTAAGCCCCTTGAGGGTAGGGACCGATGGGAATGTACAATGTATATGTAAAGCGCTGCGTAAATTGACGGCACTATATAAGTACCTGAAATAAATAAATAAAATAAATAAATAAATAGGTAAATCCTATCCAGCCAACACAGACCCACAGGAAATGAAAGGGTTAATCACATCCAGCCATTAGGGAGCGGTAAGCCATGAAAGGGTTAATAAAATCCACCTGGAAGGACATCAGTCATGAAAGGGTTAATGGTATTCAGCCTCTAAGGAGTTGATAGACATGGAGGGTTAATCCTATACAGCCACTAAGGAGACATTTGTCATAAATTGGTGGACCCGTGTTCAGCCAATAAGGAGATGCTGATCATAAAGGGTTAATCAAATGCAGCCACCATAGAGCTGTTAGTCAGGTTAATCCTGTCTAGCCACCAGATAACCACAAGTCATGAAAAGGTTAACTGTATTATGCTTAATGGAGCTGCTGGTCATGTGAGTGTTAATGTTATCTGGCCACCAGGGAGCAATTAGTCAAGAAATGGTTAATTGTATTCAGCCACTAGGTAGCGGTTATAAATGGAAAGGGTTAATCCCAACCACCGGGGACCTGCAAGTCATGAAAGGGTTAACTCTGTCCAGACAGCAGAGATCTGCCCCCAACATTCCTGTACATTCAGGAATCATCTAAAGTTAATGACGTTTGTCTCAGGTCAGTGCTGATTGGCTAATGCTTCCAGGAAGTGTCTGGAAGGTTCCAGCTGCTTCCTAAGGACTGTGCGTGATTGGTCAGGAACTTTCTCACAGCTGAGCTAGCGAGTATAAATAGAGCTGAGCTGCACAGAGAGAGGCAGATAGTAAAACTCCCAGAGAGAAGACAGAGCTCAGTTCATAGAGGAGAACACAACTCCGTTCCTGATACAGCACAGAGAAGACGTATCTTCTGACACAGCAGAGGAGAACCAACTTCATCTGCTGACCCCAGAGAAGACATTCTATAGAAATCTACACATCCACCAGCAAGAAGATGGCTCCCAAAGACGTTGCAATTGGCATTGATCTGGGCACAACCTATTCCTGCGTTGGTGTCTTCCAGCATGGCAAGGTGGAGATCATCGCCAATGACCAGGGCAACCGCACCACCCCGAGCTATGTGGCCTTCACCGACACAGAGAGACTGATCGGAGATGCAGCCAAGAACCAGGTGGCCATGAACCCACAGAACACGGTCTTTGATGCCAAGAGACTGATTGGCAGGAAGTTTGATGACCCTGTGGTGCAGTCTGACATGAAGCACTGGCCATTCCAGGTGGTGAGTGACTGTGGGAAGCCCAAAGTAAAGGTGGAATACAAAGGAGAAGAGAAGACCTTTGCACCTGAGGAAATTTCTTCCATGGTCTTGTTGAAGATGAAGGAAACAGCTGAGGCTTACCTGGGTCATCCTGTGAGAAACGCTGTGGTCACCGTGCCAGCCTATTTCAATGACTCCCAGCGCCAAGCCACTAAAGATGCCGGGGTCATCGCTGGTTTAAATGTACTGAGAATCATTAATGAGCCCACAGCTGCTGCCATTGCTTATGGCTTGGACAAAGGAAGCCGAGGTGAACGCAACATCCTGATTTTTGACCTGGGAGGTGGCACATTTGACATCTCCATCCTCACAATTGATGATGGGGTCTTTGAAGTGAAGGCTACAGCAGGTGATACACATCTGGGTGGAGAAGACTTTGACAACCGGATGGTGAACCACTTTGTGGAAGAATTCAAGCGCAAGCACAAGAAAGATATCAGCCAGAATAAGAGAGCTCTGAGGAGGCTCAGAACAGCCTGTGAGAGAGCCAAGCGCACCCTGTCCTCCAGCACTCAGGCCAGCATTGAGATTGACTCTCTGTATGAGGGCATTGACTTCTACACTTCCATCACCAGGGCTCGTTTTGAGGAACTCTGTTCAGACCTCTTCAGGGGAACCCTTGACCCTGTTGAAAAGGCCCTGAGAGATGCCAAACTGGACAAGTCTCAGATTCATGACATTGTTCTGGTCGGAGGCTCTACACGTATTCCCAAGGTGCAGAAACTCCTTCAAGACTTCTTCAATGGGAAGGAGCTAAACAAGAGCATTAACCCTGATGAAGCTGTTGCCTATGGAGCTGCTGTACAGGCTGCCATCCTGACAGGTGACAAGTCTGAGAAGGTCCAGGATCTGCTCCTGCTGGATGTGGCCCCGCTCTCTCTTGGTCTAGAAACAGCCGGAGGAGTTATGACTGTACTCATCAAACGTAATACCACCATCCCCACCAAGCAGACACAGATCTTCAGCACCTACTCTGACAACCAGCCAGGTGTACTCATCCAGGTCTTTGAGGGTGAGAGAGCAATAACAAAGGACAACAACCTCCTGGGCAAGTTTGAACTGAGTGGCATTCCTCCAGCTCCACGCGGAGTGCCACAAATTGAAGTCACCTTTGACATTGATGCCAACGGAATCCTCAATGTGTCTGCTGTGGACAAAAGCTCAGGAAAGCAGAACAAAATCACCATCACCAATGACAAGGGCAGGTTGAGCAAAGAGGAAATAGAGAACATGGTGCAGGAGGCAGAAAGGTACAAGGCGGACGATGATGTCCAGAGGGAGAGGGTTGCTGCTAAAAACTCTCTGGAGGCCCATGTCTTCAATCTGAAGAGCACAGTGGAGAATGACAATATCAAGGACAAAATGAGTGCATCAGATAAGAAGGCCATTGTGGATAAGTGTAATGAGGTCCTGTCATGGCTGGACAAGAACCAGCTGGGTGAGAAAGAGGAGTATTTCCACCAGCAGAAGGAGCTGGAGAGGGTATGTAACCCTATCATCTCCAGATTGTACCAAGGGGCAGCAGGAGGAGGGATGCCAGGAGCCAGCTGCAGTACTCAGGCCAGACAGGGCTGCAACCCCGGACCCACCATTGAAGAAGTGGATTAAAGACTTCACAGTGTTAACTACAGAGGGACTTGTATGTGAATTTTCGGAATGGTCATCATTGCAGAGTTAGGGTAAGGACAGTATAACATTAAAAATATAAGGACTTGCATGTGATCATATTGGACTGAGCAGCACTGAAGAAAAGGACTAAATACAGTACTTTAAAAAGACATAAACAGTGGATAATGAGGGAGAGTGTACAGTGTTTTTTGCAGGTCATCAAACACGTCAAGCAAACTACATTTTACTATTTTAGGAAAAAGTTTTTTCTACTTCGATGTTTGTTGTACATATGGCAATTGATATTTTTTCCTAATAATAAATATTTTTCTTTTTTAATTTATTTGTGTTTTTGTTTTAATGTTAAATCTAAATATATTTTTCAATGTCTTCAGTATAATATTGGTAATTATCTTCATAGGAGATTAAAAAACAAAAACAAAAAACTTTTTTTTATTAGGCATGGAAATTGCATTAGAATCTTAATAGTATGGGGCAGGGGCGTTGCTAGGTGGCAAAAAGACCAGGGGCTTCAGCCCGAAGTCCAAGACCAGCACGGGGGGGGGGGGGGGGGGGGGGGGCTTCTAGTGGTGCTGGGTTTTTTTGGTTGGGCAGAGGGTTTGTGTGGTTGTGTGGTGGTGGTGGTGGTGGGCTGGGGGGGGTACGGGTACGCTGACTTGCTGGTTGCTGCCTGGCTTACCAGTGCCCATCAATGCTGACCACTAAACTGACCTACCTACCTGACATACACTGACCTACCTGACAAACACACTGACCTACCTGACATACACACACTGACCTACCTACCTGACATACACTGACATACACTGACCTACCTGACCCACACTGACCTACCTGACCCACATACACTGACCTATCTGACATGCACTGACCTATATACACTGACCTACCTGATATACACTGACCTACATACACTGACCTACCTGACCCACACTGACCTTCCTGACCCACATACACTGACCTACCTGACATGCATTGACCTACCTGACATACACTGACCTACCTGACCCACACTGACCTACCTGACCCACATACACTGACCTATCTGACATGCACTGACCCACATACACTGACCTATCTGACATGCACTGACCTACATACACTGACCTACCTGACATACACTGACCTATATACACTGACCTACCTGACATACACTGACCTACATACACTGACCTACCTGACCCAAACTGACCTTCCTGACCCACATACACTGACCTACCTGACATGCACTGACCTACCTGACATGCACTGACCTACCTGACATGCACTGACCTACCTGACATACACTGACCTACCTGACATTCACTGACCTACATACACTGACCTACCTGACATACACTGACCTACCTGACCCACACTAACCTACCTGACATACACTGACCTACCTGACCCACACTGACCTACATACACTGACCTACCTAATACACACTGACCTACCTGACACACACTGACCTACATACACTGACCTACCTGACATACACTGACCTACATACACTGACCTACCTGATACACACTGACCTACCTGACCCACACTGACCTACCTGACATGCACTGACCTACACTGACCTACATACACTGACCTACCTGACCCACACTGACCTACATACACTGACCTACCTGACCCACACTGACCTACATACACTGACCCACCCACACTGACCCACGCTGACCTACATACACTGACCCACACACACTGACCTACCTGACCCACACTGACCTACCTGACTCACACTGATCTACCTGACCCACACTGAGCTACCTGACCCACACTGACCTACCTGACATACACTGACCTACATACACTGACCTACCTGACATACACTGACCTACCTGACCCACACTGACCTACCTGATACACACTGACCTACCTGACCCACACTGACCTACATACACTGACCTGGTACCTGACATACACACACTGACTGACCTACCTGACCAGAAGGAGACAGACTTCATGTGTCCAGGTCCTGCAGCAGTAGCTCAGCCGTGGTGCTGGTGTGTGAGGCAGCCAGAGGAGAGGAGGAGAGCCGCCCGCCCGCCGATCGATGTCGCACGGCGGCCAAATTGTAATTCCCGCCTTCTTCCTCTTCCAGTCACAGCGCGCTGGGAGAGGACTGATAGGTGGAGTGCAGGCTCTGGGAGGTGCTGGGGATGCTGCTCAGGGTGGCGGTGTCTTCTCTCCCTCCTGGGCTCTTCCCGGCTCCCCAGGTATCCCCATCCCTGCTGCTTTGCACTCCACGGCGCCACCGGAGGGACGCTCCAGTCCAGAAGTCCCATGAGCACTAGCCCCATGAGCAGGGCTGGCCCAAGACATTGTGCTGACTGGGACCAGGAATAAAATGCTGCCCCCCCCTCCTCCACAAAAAAAACAAAACAAAAAAACAGCACGCCCACCAAAAGGCCCACACATCCATTATTTTATATCATGACAATTAAAACTAAAATTAAATTTATCAGGAAGTCAGATATTCATGCAACAGTGGTGGTGGGGTTCAGTCAGAGGCAGGGGTGGTGGGGGTGGGGTTCAGACAAAGGCAGATGTGGTGGTGGTGGTTGGTTTAGACACAGGCAGGGGTGGTGGGGGGGGTTGGACACAGGCAGGGGTGGTGGGGGGGTTGGACACAGGCAGGGGTAGAGGAGGAGGGTTAGACAGACACAGGCAGGGGTGGTGAGGGGGGGTTAGACACAGGCAGGGGTGGTGAGGGGGGTTAGACACAGGCAGGGGTGGTGAGGGGGGTTAGACACAGGCAGGGGTGGTGGAGATAAGATCAATGGCGCTGACACTTACTTTCTCTCAGTGTCAGCCGCGCCTCCAGCGATCCCTCTTTTATCATGGGGTCTCAGTGAACAGCAGGAAGCTCCTCCCCTTCACGCTGTCAGCCATCAGCTGACTTTCTCTTGTCGTCCCGACATGTCAGCAGTAATAGGGGGGAGCCGCGGAAAGGATGGTCCGCTGTGCGGGTATAGCAGCGAGTGCTCTGCCATCACCTCTAAAAGCAGCGGCGCCGCCCAGGCCACCCTCACGGTGGGATAAGAAGCGGAGCAATCGGCGGGAGTTCCGCCACTGTCTTCTTAGGCATCAATGTACCGCCCCTCAGAACATGCCGCGCGGGACCCATGGTAGGGCCGGCCGTGCCCATGAGCACTAGCCCCATAAGCACTAGCGCGGAGGAGGAGGAAATGCAATCCTCCTCCGCTTTGAATGCTGGGCAGTGTGGGCACAGTGGGCAGCGGCGTCACTGGTTGCTAGCTGCTAGGCGGCTATAGCAACCAGTGACCAAGAGTAGAGTCAGGCGGGGGCAGAGCCGGAGCCAGCGCTACCACGGCTCAGTCCGCCCCTGTCCCCTGCATTCTAGGACCAGGACAAGAGACTCGGGGCTATTAGCCCCAGACTCGGGGCTGTAGCCCCAATAGCCACCCCCTGACAACGCCTCTGGTATGGGTCATTATAAGAACGGCCAACTGAGTTAAGAACACATTTTGTACTATTAGGCTATGCAAGGAGTAGGTCATTCTGTGCAGATAGTTTGCGGCATCTGTGCTAAATATCATCTAAATCTTTACTGATACTGGCTGTTTTATGTCCTGATAAGACCAGATAGATGGTTACAGAGAACAAAATAACAAGCTCTAGCCAACATGTCTCAAGGTGTCTGTGCAGAAATATGAATTTCACACACTTCACAGGAAAGTTCTCTGAAAGTTTTGTTATCCTTTTTGCCTCCCATGTTTTATTTATTTTTTGTTCAACCAGGGGGGTAACTAAAACCTAAAGGGCCCCAGTGCAAGAAACCATGAAGGGCTCCCCCTGACCCTCAGCCGGGGGCCCTTCCCTCCGAGCCCGGTGGTGGAATGCCAATGCCCGGTTGCAAGTGCGACCCTTCTCCATTCCGTCATGGAGAAATTCGAGAACGGAAATGTCCTCCTGTGGAGAGTATCTTTTTGACACACACCAGGAGTTAAAGCACTCAGGGGAGGACTGACCATTCGGGCGTCAACCGAGGGCCCGCGGCCAGTAGGGGGCCCGTGAGAAGCTCCTAAGAGATGCTCGTCGGATCTAGGGGTATGCTGCTGGCAGTGCTGCAGCTGAGCCGTTATGCCGCTGTGGGGGGAGTGGGAGGCGGCGATCGGCAGCTCTATAGTGCTCACGGCATCTCCCTGGGGCTTGTACTTCTCCTTCAGAGTATATACAGTGGAGAGGGGAGGGGCCTCTGACCTGGGCAGCTACAAGTTTCACTCTTCAGTGTACAAGTGAGTTGCTCTGCTTGTACACTGTTGCCGACTGCTGCCTGGGTCAGAGGCCCCTCCCCTCTCCACTGTACAGAATCAGGAAGAGAACTACAAGCCCCAGTGAGATCCCTCGGTCCACAGGTACCATAGAGCTGCCAATCGCCGCCTCCCACCTCCCCCTGTGCTGGGGGTTGGAGGTGCACAGCCAGGTACAGGGGAACCTCTGGGGGGGGGTTAAGTCTGGGAACCCTGATGTATGGGGGAGGCTCCCTGGGGACCCTGATGTATGGGGGGCTCTCTGGGGACCCTGATGTATGGGGGGGGCTCTCTGGGGACCCAGATCTATGGGGGGGCTCTCTGGGGACCCTGATCTATGGGGGGCCCCTCTGTGGACCCTGATATATGGGGGGCTTTCTGGGGACCCAGATCTATGGGGGGCTCTCTGGGACCCTGATGTATGGGGGCTCTCTGGGGACCCAGATCTATGGGGGGGCTCTCTGGGACCCTGACGTATGGGGGGCTCTCTGGGGACCCTGATGTATGGGGGGCTCTCTGGGGACCCTGATGTATGGATGGGCTCTCTGGGGACCCTGATGTATGGGGGGCTCTCTGGGGATGTATGGGGGGCTCTCTGGGGACCCTGATGTATGGGGGGGCTCTCTGGGGACCCTGATGTATGGGGGGCTCTCTGGGGACCCTGATGTATATGGGGGGCTCTCTGGGGACCCTGATGTATATGGGGGGCTCTCTGGGGACCCTGATGTATGGGGGGCTCTCTGGGGACCCTGATGTTTGGGGGGCTCTCTGGGGACTCTGATCTATGGGGGGGCTCTCTGTGGACCCTGATGTATGGGGGGCTCTCTGGGGACCCTGATGTATGGGGGGGCCCTCTGGGGACCCTGATGTAAGGGGGGGCTTTCTGGGGACCCAGATCTATGGGGGGGCTCTCTGGGACCCTGTTGTATGGGGGGCTCTCTGGGGACCCTGATGTATGGGGGTGCCTCTCTGGGGACCCTGATGTATTTGGGGGTCTCTGGGGACCCTGATGTATGGGGGGCTCTCTGGGGACCCTGATGTAAGGGGGGCTCTCTGGGACCCTGATGTATGGGGGGGCTTTCTGGGGACCCTGATGTATGGGGGGGCTCTGGATGACCCTGATGTATGGGGGGCTCTCTGGGGACCCTGATGTATGGGGGGGCTCTCTGGGGACCCTGATGTATGGGGGGCTCTCTGCAGACCTTGATGTAAGGCGGGGCTCTCTGGGGACCCTGATGTATGGAGGGGGCTCTCTGGGGACCCTGGTGTATGGGGGGCTCTCTGGGGACCCTGATGTATGGGGGGGCTCTCTGGGGACCCTGATGTAAGGGAGGTGCTCTCTGGTGACCCTGATGTAATGGGGGTCAGGGGCTCTCTGGGGACCCTGATGTAAGGAGGGGGCTCTCTGGGGACCGTGATGTAAGGAAGGGGCTCTCTGGGGACCCTGATGTAAAAGGAGGTTCTCTGGGGACAAGGTATTCCAGTGCCCAGGGAGAAGATGCCAAAATGAGCCCAGACCCCCCCCCCCCCCCCAATCGCAGAGCTCAGGGGTCGGAGCTAGTAGAAGCATTTGCAGCACACAAAAACACATGATGGTTGAAGAGTGCACCAGTATTACTATTTACATTTGTGGTTGGTTGGTCATCACAATGACCACAAAGCACACAGCCAATTAGATTGCTTTGATGACGGCTTGGTTCGCGGTCAATAATGAGTAACCTGGCTGCCCAGGGGTGATTTCTGAAGATTGTAAATGATGCTCTAGAACTATGACCTGCGGGCTGCAGCCCTGATCGTTGTATTCTGACAGTGGAGGAGTCCTGCTGTCAGAGTACAATGGCACAGAGGGGGGATTCCTCCATCCACCTTGTTTTGAGTGGATGCAGGAATCTATTCAGCTTGCTGGAAAAAAAAAATAGCGTGTACTAGGGTGGCACTGATACCGGTATTATTGCTGATACTAAGCATTTGCAACTCCAATACTTTCTGTGCGATTTGAGCTCATACAAAATGAGTGGGCTCAAAGCGCACTGTAAAGAATCAAATGTGAATTGAACAGGAATGTGGTGCAATTCCTGTCTGAATCACATGCAGTTTCCCACACTGCTCCTGTGTGAACCCAGGCTTGTCATAATGACTTCAGTCTGGGTTCACACTGGAGTGGTGCGGGAAACCTCATGTGATTCAGACAGGAATCGCACCACATTCCAGTTCAAATCACATTTGATTCTTTACAGTGCGATTTGATCCCACTCATTTTGTATGAGCTCAAACCGCACCGCAAAGGTATTGGCAACTGTTATCAGCGAGTACTTGAGCTATTGTTGGTACAAAACAGGTATTGGTACAACCCTGGTGTGTAAACAGCTTTAGACAATGTGTCTGGGTGTTTAATGAACTCAAAGACAAAGCTCCTGGGCAAACAAATCTGCATAGGTGAGATTAAGGATAACCGGGAAAACATTTGTCACTGTTAGTACCTATGCACAAGAACTTATATTGTAGGTATAGCATACACTATACAATCTGATTGTACAATCTCTGCACAATCTCCTTTAGATTTATGAAAACTTTGTAATATATGGACAACCTAAACAATTCAAGTAGTATCCAATCAAGCAGGCCTTTGTACTACATAGTTGGTGGTAGATCCAAAAGATATTGTACAATCAGATTGTATAACGTAAAGGTAAGCTGGAGGCTGGCCATAGATGGATCGTTTTTATTTTTTTATCAATCAGCATCTGATCAAAAAAAATTGAATGGATCCCCCCCAATCCACACAACTAAGGTGGATGAGGGAATCCTTTCCGCTGAGACATCGATGTCGGCGCTGCAAATCTAAGGAAACATTTCTGCTGGTTTGAGAGAAGTTGATCATTAAATTGATGTCTCTTTAGCAAGAATGACTACAGAAGGATTGAAACCTGTCCGGTCCTTGCTGGACCAGTTACATTTCTATCCATCTAAGGCCAGGTTTAGTAGCTCCTGTTGCTTTCTTATGTCTGGGAAACTCACTAAGACTCCATGTACAGGAGTTCTTTAGGGCCCATTCACATGGGGAGCAGACATGTGTGTCCTGTGCAGGGCTCTCTTTTATCAGCATAGGGATGTATGGGCATTGTGTGCATATCACTGTGCCAGCGTCCCATTCACTTCTATTGGGACCCGCACCTGTATGTCATATTAGGATACAGAGGCTGTGTCCATGCAGACTCATGTCCCAGTAGATATGAATGGGGTGCTGACACTGGGATGCGCACAACACCTATGTACCCCCTTGCTGATAAACGCCAGCCCTGTATGGGAGATGCATGTTTGCACCCCTTGTGAATGGGCCCTTACTAAAAATAGAATCTGAAATAACAGTTGTCTTCACAATTAGCAGTGATATGAAGCCTGAAAGTATGTCACTGTTACCTGTTGGCTGAGTAGAGGCAGCACAGAGACACAGGAGAGAACAGCACTCAGTTTGGCTGTGCAGGTAGAGAGGGGGGGTCCGAGAGAAGGGCACAGGAGGGGAGGGGGTCCGAGAGAAGGGCACAGGAGGGGAGGGGGTCCGAGAGAAGGGCACAGGAGGGGAGGGGGTCTGAGAGAAGGGCACAGGAGGGGAGGGGGTCCGAGAGAAGGGCACAGGAGGGGAGGGGGTCCGAGAGAAGGGCACAGGAGGGGAGGGGGTCTGAGAGAAGGGCACAGGAGGGGAGGGGGTCCGAGAGAAGGGCACAGGAGGGGAGGGGGTCCGAGAGAAGGGAGAAGGGCACAGGAGGGGAGGGGGTCCGAGAGAAGGGCACAGGAGGGGAGTGGGTCTCAGAGAAGGGCACAGGAGGGGAGGGGGTACGAGAGAAGGGCACAGGGAGGGAGGGGGTCAGAGAGAAGGGCGCAGGAGGGGAGGGGGTCACTATACAGAGGAGGAATAGGCTCTGAGATCTCTAGAGCAGGGAGAAATAACAGGAGGCTGGGGGTGGGGGTGGGGGGGGGGGTGGTGATCTTCCACAGACATGAGACAGTGAGAGAGATAAAGCAGGAGTGATAAAAAATTACTGGAGAGGGGGGAGAGAAGCCACTGTGAAGGAGAGGGAAAGTTGTATGCATGTAGACTGAATCAGGAAAGTGCTGATACCTTCCCAACCTCACGTGCCCCGCCTGCTCCACTCTACTGTTGCTGAAAGACTAGTACTGTGTGCTGTCCAGGCAGGGGGGGCAGGTGTAATGCTATGATCTACATGCAGGGACAAAGCCGCTCTCTGCCTGCGTTATATCCAGGGCCGTTTTTAAGGCAGGGCGAAAGGGGCAGCTGCCCTGGGCCCTGTCATTGTTGTTGGGCCCAAAGCAGCTGCCTCATACTTGCCAACTATCCCAGTTTAAACTCCCTTGCCCCTTGAAGTTTTAGTCCTGTGCTGTGTCCTGATATCTCAGTGTGAAGTGCTGCTACTAATGCTGCCCAGTTCTGCCCTATTGTTTTGTACAAATTTCTCACCTGCAGACCCTGTGTTTACATGTAAATAACCAGCAATCATTTGTAAATAGCGGCAGCATTCATATGTAAATAGCTGCATCCGGCGGCATAGATATGTAAATAAAGGCGGCATTCATATGTATATCATGCCCCCCTGCAGTGAGGAGATGATGTGCTGTAACCTCTAGCAATCAATCAGTGAGCAGTATTACTATACAGTAATCTCTAGCAACCAATCAACAAACAGAAATCATGTTCTGTAACATCTAGCAACTAATCACTGAGCCTTAATGTAGGCTGTAACCTCTAGGAACCAGTCAGTAAGCGGTAATGATACACTGTAACCTCTGGCAACCAATCGCTGCCTGATCTAATACAGTAAACTGATTTTAAGTCTAGATGCTATTTATTGTATGTCTCAGAGCAGGTGGAGAGCGAAATTTTATGGGGGGGGCCCAAGAAAACATTTGCCCAGGGTCCAATCGATATTAAAGACGGACCTGGTTATATGCTGCAGAACGGGAAGTGTTGTACCCAGCAAACTGCGCCCTCTTCTCACATTAAATCATCCCGCCCAGGGCAGATGCCCCTGCCGCCCACCCCTAGTACCGGCTCTGCTACCTACTTGCTGGAACAGTGCTACCTCTGCTGAATTTGGTGAGTTCTAAACTGCCCACTAGATGGCGCTTCTGTACATACACACACAAAGGAGCAGTGGGGGAAATCGCATGTAATTCGGACAGGAATCGCACCACCTTCCTATTCAAATTGCATGCGATTTATTGCAGTGCGATTTGCGCCCATTCATTATGTAAGACGCAAATCGGTATCGGGAGTATTTGGGTGAGTACCGACACTCGCTCAAATGACTGGTATCGGCACTTAGTGGACACCAAGACTAATAGAAAGGATGAATGTCACCAGAGAGGAAATAGACAACAATAGAAACCTGAGTGGTTCTATCCCTTCCACATTCTATCCATAAGTAAAAAAAGAAAAAAAAAAAAATGTTGGCTTTAGATATACTATACAACAAATAAGTACACAGTGTCTGCATTCTGCTATTACCCAGGATTACAGATTTGTCTGATATTAAAAATTAAACCACATTGCAGAGGGACATTATTTATAAAAAAATAAATGTTTATTGAAATAAAAAAAATCCTATGTACAACAACATATAAAAATAATTTCTTGCAATTATAAATATACAGTATTTACGGAGCAATTTGTTTGCATTGTTCACATCACAAAAATAAAATGTGTGGAATATAAATCCCATCTAAGCGAGTCTTGCTCAGACATTAGAAAGGAGCTTATATTTTAAATGTTGTAGTGGTGCTCAGTCCCAAAGTCCAAATACAAGTCCTTGTGAAGTAAACACCATGCAGTCTTTAATCCACCTCTTCAATGGTAGGTCCGGGGTTGCAGCCCTGTCTGGCCTGAGAACTGCAACTGCCTCCTGGCATCCCACCAGCTGATGCCCCTTGGTACAGTCTGGAGATGATAGGGTTACATACCCTCTCCAGCTCCTTCTGCTGGTGGATGTACTCCTCTTTCTCAGCCAGCTGGTTCTTGTCCAGCCATGACAGGACCTCATTACACTTATCCACAATGGCCTTCTTATCTGATGCACTCATTTTGTCCTTGATATTGTCATCCTCCACTGTGCTCTTCAGATTGAAGACATAGGCCTCCAGAGAGTTCTTAGCAGCAACCCTCTCCCTCTGGACATCATCATCAGCCTTGTACCTTTCTGCCTCCTGCACCATTTTCTCGATTTCCTCTTTGCTCAGTCTGCCCTTGTCATTGGTGATGGTGATTTTGTTCTGCTTTCCTGAGCTTTTGTCCACAGCAGACACATAGAGGATTCCGTTGGCATCAATATCAAAGGTTACTTCAATTTGTGGCACTCCGCGTGGAGCTGGAGGAATGCCACTGAGTTCAAACTTGCCCAGGAGGTTGTTGTCCTTTGTCATTGCTCTCTCACCCTCGAAGACCTGGATGAGGACACCTGGCTGGTTGTCCGAGTAAGTGCTGAAGATCTGTGTCTGCTTGGTGGGGATAGTGGTGTTGCGTTTGATGAGTACAGTCATCACCCCTCCAGCTGTTTCTAGACCAAGAGAGAGCGGGGCCACATCCAGCAGGAGCAGATCCTGGACTTTCTCAGACTTGTTACCAGTCAGGATGGCAGCTTGTACAGCGGCTCCATAGGCGACAGCTTCATCAGGATTGATGCTCTTGTTTAGCTCCTTCCCATTGAAGAAGTCTTGAAGGAGTTTCTGCACCTTGGGAATACGTGTAGAGCCTCCCACTAGAACAATGTCATGAATCTGAGACTTGTCCAGCTTGGCATCTCTCAGGGACTTTTCAACAGGGTCAAGGGTTCCCCTGAAGAGGTCTGAACAGAGTTCCTCAAAACGAGCCCTGGTGATGGAAGTGTAGAAGTCAATGCCCTCATACAGAGAGTCAATCTCAATGCTGGCCTGGGTGCTGGAGGACAGGGTGCGCTTGGCTCTCTCACAAGCTGTTCTGAGCCTCCTCAGAGCTCTCTTATTCTGGCTGATATCCTTCTTGTGCTTGCGCTTGAATTCTTCCACAAAGTGGGTCACCATTCTGTTGTCAAAGTCTTCTCCACCCAGATGAGTGTCACCTGCTGTAGCCTTCACCTCAAAGACACCGTCATCAATTGTGAGGATGGAGACGTCAAATGTGCCACCTCCCAGGTCAAAGATCAGGACGTTGTGTTCACCTCGGCTTCCTTTATCCAAGCCATAAGCAATGGCAGCAGCTGTGGGCTCATTAACGATTCTCATCACATTTAAACCAGCGATGACTCCGGCATCTTTAGTGGCTTGGCGCTGGGAATCGTTAAAATAGGCTGGCACGGTGATCACAGCGTTTCTCACAGGATGACCCAGGTATGCCTCAGCTGTTTCCTTCATCTTCAACAAGACCATAGAGGAAATTTCCTCAGGTGAAAAGGTCTTCTCTTCTCCTTTGTATTCCACTTTCACTTTGGGCTTCCCACAGTCACTCACCACCTGGAATGGCCAGTGCTTCATGTCAGACTGCACCACAGGGTCATCAAACTTCCTGCCAATCAGTCTCTTGGCATCAAAGACCGTGTTCTGTGGGTTCATGGCCACCTGGTTCTTTGCTGCATCTCCGATCAGTCTCTCTGTGTCGGTGAAGGCCACATAGCTCGGGGTGGTGCGGTTGCCCTGGTCATTGGCGATGATCTCCACCTTGCCATGCTGGAAGACGCCAACGCAGGAATAGGTCGTGCCTAGATCAATGCCAATTGCAACGTCTTTGGGAGCCATCTTCTTGCTGGTGGATGGGTAGATTTCTACAGAATGTCTTCTCTGGGGTCAGTAGATGAAGCCGGTTCTCCTCTGCTGTGTCAGAAGATACGTCTTCTCTGTGCTGTATCAGGAACGAAGGTGTGTTCTCCTCTATGAGCTGAGCTCTGTCTTCTCTCTGGGAGTTTTACTATCTGCCTCTCTCTGTGCAGCTCAGCTCTATTTATACTCGCTGGCTCAGCTGTGAGAAAGTTCCTGACGAATCACGGACAATCTAGGCACACGCTTTGTTGTCTCCCAGGGAACCAGCTGGAACCTTCCGGAGACTTCCTGGATGCATCACCCAATCAGCACTAACCTAAGGCGACGTCATCCTCAGATGATTCAGGAAGCTACAGGAATATTCAGGGACTCCTTAGGCTCTCACCAATTAGAGTTGGGTTTGGTGACCTCAGAATGCCGGGTGGTATCACAAAGGTTCCAGAATGCCGGTGTTACATGGAAGAGCACCGCTGTGTCTTTCTATATAACTGTACAAATAATAAAATTATCATGGACAGAACTCAGCATGGAAGAACACTGTGTCCCCTCCCAGCAGTGTGCATGTGTATGCATGGATGGAATGAATTACAAATCAATGTTATTGATACAAAGTAACACATTTACCCCCACCCCCTATATCTGTATATTACACCCTTTCCTATACGGTACTTTTCTGGTGTATATGGGTGTTTAACCATTTCAGGACTGGAAGGTGACTGGATATGATAAGCCCAATCACTGGGATCACTACAAGCGGGAAATTATAAACCCTTGAATGACTTTAATTGTGTGAATTCTTCCTTCCTGATGAATACGGAGTCCCAATATTAACCCTTCCACTACTAAAGCGTCTCCCACTTCCCTAACAGCACACAGTGCTGCCTGCAAACATGTTTGGATCCTCCTGCACCCCAAAGTGGGAATCATAACACCTAGTAGATTTGATTTATTTATTTCAGGTACTTATATAGCGCCGTCAGTTTACGCAGCGCTTTACATATACATTGAACATTCACATCAGCCGCTGCCCTCAAGGAGCTTACAACCTAAGGTCCCTAACACACACATTCATACATACTAGGGACACTTTAGACAGGATCCGATTCACCTACCAGCATGTCTTTAGAGTGCGGAAGGATAACGGAGTACCCAGAGGAAACCCACACAGGCACAGGGAGAACATGCAAACTCCATGCAGATGGTGTCATGGTCAGGATTCGAACCAGCAAACTTTTTTGCTGCTAGGTGAAAGTGCTAACCACTACACCACTGTCCACTGTACTGCCCTGTGCTGACTTTCATATCCAGGATTAGTGCTTTAAAAGTGACTGCTGCCCTGACAAATTATGTGTCATCATCAGGGGTGGACTGACCATTGAGCCACTCGGGCACTGCCCGAGGGCCCTGGGCCACTAAGGGGCCCCATCAGGGTTGCCAGCCTCAGTAAAACCAGGGACAGTATGTATAAATCTGTGGTTTTTTTTTACACCTGTCTGTGCATACTGTGTGTAGATGTATGTGTATACTGTGTGATTGTATACTGTGTGTGTGTATACTGTGTAGTCCCATAATCTCTGATTGGCTGGGGGCCCCATAATCTCCTATTGCCCAGGGGCCCCATGAGTTATCAGTCCGCCCCTGGTCATCATCTAGACTTTCCTGCATACCACAGTGCTACCTACAACCCCCCAACCCTATCATGTCATTACCGTTTAGCCAGACCTCCCCCATCCAGAAGAATCCTTTCCCATAGAAGAAACCAAATCTAAACTGCAGACTAAAAAACATCCAAATTGAAGGCCAAAAACTTGTTTTATGCATGTACAACTGATGGACATTATAGACATTACCGCTGGGTGCCTGGGAGCCTGCACTTAGTTTGGGAGAGCAGGAGGCATTTATAAAATGCTATACTGGGCTGTCTTGTAGAAAGGCTCTTACCAGGGCTTATAGATATCTGCATACAGGGCTGTAAAGATATATGAGAAGGAGGGATTTCAGGCAGCATTGGATGTTTTTTTGTAATGTGTGGGCGTGGCACATAGTTTGGAAGGGTTGTAGGAACTTTAAATCTGGCCTCACAATTAGTAACCACTACGGGAAATGGACTCCATTAGTGGGGGAAAGCAGCTGGAATGTTGGTGGGTTTGCAGACGGTACTTTGCAGCCCATCGGGAGCCATTGCAGCTGGCTCATTAGGAAGGGTAGAAGAAACTTTCTTTATAAAATGGTTAAAAACACAGACATTGGGAGGAAGCCAATAGTGAGGAAAGGGATGATATATCTTGGTGCCTAAATGCTGCCACCAGGGTGGACAAGGATAATACGAACATCCAGAAATGAGCTGCTGCTAGCCATGAAAGGGTCAAACATATACAGACATTGGAAGCCACCAGTCATTATAGGGTTAATAGTTCCCAGCCATCAGGAAACATCTCCATATAAATAGGTAAATCCTATCCAGCCAACACAGACCCACAGGAAATGAAAGGGTTAATCACATCCTGCCATTAGGGAGCGGTTAGTCATGAAAGGGTTAATAAAATCCACCTGGAAGGACATCAGTCATGAAAGGGTTAATGGTATTCAGCCTCTAAGGAGTTGATAGTCATGGAAGGGTTAATCTTATCCAGCCACTGAGGAGACATTTGTCATAAATTGGTGGACCCGTGTTCAGCCAATAAGGAGATGCTGATCATAAAGGGTTAATCATATGCAGCCACCATAGAGCTGTTAGTCAGGTTAATCCTGTCTAGCCACCAGATAACCACAAGTCATGAAAAGGTTAACTGTATTATGCTTAATGGAGCTGCTGGTCATGTGAGTGTTAATGTTATCTGGCCACCAGGGAGCAATTAGCCAAGAAATGTTTAATTTTATTCAGCCACTAGGTAGCAGTTATAAATGGAAAGGGTTAATCCCAACCACCGGGGACCTGCAAGTCATGAAAGGGTTAACTCTGTCCAGACAGCAGAGATCTGTCCCCAACATTCCTGTACATTCAGGAATCATCTAAAGTTGATGACGTTTGTCTCAGGTCAGTGCTGATTGGCTAATGCTTCCAGGAAGTGTCTGGAAGGTTCCAGCTGCTTCCTAAGGACTGTGCGTGATTGGTCAGGAACTTTCTCACAGCTGAGCCAGCGAGTATAAATAGAGCTGAGCTGCACAGAGAGAGGCAGATAGTAAAACTCCCAGAGAGAAGACAGAGCTCAGCTCATAGAGGAGATCACAACTCCGTTCCTGATACAGCACAGAGGAGACGTATCTTCTGACACAGCAGAGGAGAACCAACTTCATCTACTGACCCCCGAGAAGACATTCTATAGAGATCTACACATCCACCAGCAAGAAGATGGCTCTCAAAGACGTTGCAATTGGCATTGATCTGGGCACAACCTATTCCTGCGTTGGCGTCTTTCAGCATGGCAAGGTGGAGATCATCGCCAATGACCAGGGGAACCGCACCACCCCGAGCTATGTGGCCTTCACCGACACAGAGAGACTGATCGGAGATGCTGCCAAGAACCAGGTGGCCATGAACCCGCAGAACACGGTCTTTGATGCCAAGAGACTGATTGGCAGGAAGTTTGATGACCCTGTGGTGCAGTCTGACATGAAGCACTGGCCATTCCAGGTGGTGAGTGACTGTGGGAAGCCCAAAGTAAAGGTGGAATACAAAGGAGAAGAGAAGACCTTTGCACCTGAGGAAATTTCTTCCATGGTCTTGTTGAAGATGAAGGAAACAGCTGAGGCTTACCTGGGTCATCCTGTGAGAAATGCTGTGGTCACCGTGCCAGCCTATTTCAATGACTCCCAGCGCCAAGCCACTAAAGATGCCGGGGTCATCGCTGGTTTAAATGTACTGAGAATCATTAATGAGCCCACAGCTGCTGCCATTGCTTATGGCTTGGACAAAGGAAGCCGAGGTGAACGCAACATCCTGATTTTTGACCTGGGAGGTGGCACATTTGACATCTCCATCCTCACAATTGATGATGGGGTCTTTGAAGTGAAGGCTACAGCAGGTGATACACATCTGGGTGGAGAAGACTTTGACAACCGGATGGTGAACCACTTTGTGGAAGAATTCAAGCGCAAGCACAAGAAAGATATCAGCCAGAATAAGAGAGCTCTGAGGAGGCTCAGAACAGCCTGTGAGAGAGCCAAGCGCACCCTGTCCTCCAGCACTCAGGCCAGCATTGAGATTGACTCTCTGTATGAGGGCATTGACTTCTACACTTCCATCACCAGGGCTCGTTTTGAGGAACTCTGTTCAGACCTTTTCAGGGGAACCCTTGACCCTGTTGAAAAGGCCCTGAGAGATGCCAAGCTGGACAAGTCTCAGATTCATGACATTGTTCTGGTCGGAGGCTCTACACGTATTCCCAAGGTGCAGAAACTCCTTCAAGACTTCTTCAATGGGAAGGAGCTAAACAAGAGCATTAACCCTGATGAAGCTGTTGCCTATGGAGCTGCTGTACAGGCTGCTATTCTGACAGGTGACAAGTCTGAGAAGGTCCAGGATCTGCTCCTGCTGGATGTGGCCCCGCTCTCTCTTGGTCTAGAAACAGCCGGAGGAGTTATGACTGTACTCATCAAACGTAACACCACCATCCCCACCAAGCAGACACAGATCTTCAGCACCTACTCCGACAACCAGCCAGGTGTACTCATCCAGGTCTTTGAGGGTGAGAGAGCAATGACAAAGGACAACAACCTCCTGGGCAAGTTTGAACTGAGTGGCAATCCTCCAGCTCCACGCGGAGTGCCACAAATTGAAGTCACCTTTGACATTGATGCCAACGGAATCCTCAATGTGTCTGCTGTGGACAAAAGCTCAGGAAAGCAGAACAAAATCACCATCACCAATGACAAGGGCAGGTTGAGCAAAGAGGAAATAGAGAACATGGTGCAGGAGGCAGAAAGGTACAAGGCGGACGATGATGTCCAGAGGGAGAAGGTTGCTGCTAAAAACTCTCTGGAGGCCTATGTCTTCAATCTGAAGAGCACAGTGGAGAATGACAATATCAAGGACAAAATGAGTGCATCAGATAAGAAGGCCATTGTGGATAAGTGTAATGAGGTCCTGTCATGGCTGGACAAGAACCAGCTGGGTGAGAAAGAGGAGTATTTCCACCAGCAGAAGGAGCTGGAGAGGGTATGTAACCCTATCATCTCCAGATTGTACCAAGGGGCAGCAGGAGGAGGGATGCCAGGAGCCAGCTGCAGTACTCAGGCCAGACAGGGCTGCAACCCCGGACCTACCATTGAAGAAGTGGATTAAAGACTTCACAGTGTTAACTACAGAGGGACTTGTATGTGAATTTTCGGAATGGTCATCATTGCAGAGTTAGGGTAAGGACAGTATAACATTAAAAATATAAGGACTTGCATGTGATCATACTGGACTGAGCAGCACTGAAGAAAAGGACTAAATACAGTACTTTAAAAAGACATAAACAGTGGATAATGAGGGAGAGTGTACAGTGATTTTTGCAGGTCATCAAACACGTCAAGCAAACTACATTTTACTATTTTAGGAAAAAGTTTTTTCTACTTCGATGTTTGTTGTACATATGGCAATTGATATTTTTTCCTAATAAATATTTTTCTTTTTTAATTTATTTGTGTTTTTGTTTTAATGTTAAATCTAAATATATTTTGCAATGTCTTCAGTATAATATTAGTTATTATCTTCATAGGAGATAAAAAAAAAAAAAAAAAAAATTTTTTTATTAGGCATGGAAATTGCATTAGAATCTTAATAGTATGGGGCAGGGGCGTTGCTAGGTGGCAAAAAGACCAGGGGCTTCAGCCCGAAGTCCAAGACCAGCACGGGGGAGGCTTCTAGTGGTGCTGGGTTTTTTTGGTTGGGCAGAGGGTTTGTGTGGTTGTGTGGTGGTGGTGGTGGTGGGGGGGGGGGTACGGTTACGCTGACTTGCTGGTTGCTGCCTGGCTTACCAGTGCCCATCAATGCTGACCACTAAACTGACCTACCTACCTGACATACACTGACCTACCTGACAAACACACTGACCTACCTGACATACACACACTGACCTACCTACCTGACATACACTGACCTACCTGACCCACACTGACCTACCTGACCCACATACACTGACCTATCTGACATGCACTGACCTACATACACTGACCTACCTGACATACACTGACCTACCTGACATACACTGACCTACATACACTGACCTACCTGACCCACACTCACCTTCCTGACCCACATACACTGACCTACCTGACATACACTGACCTACCTGACCCACACTAACCTACCTGACATACACTGACCTACCTGACCCACACTGACCTACATACACTGACCTACCTAATACACACTGACCTACACTGACCTACCTGACACACACTGACCTACATACACTGACCTACCTGACATACACTGACCTACCTGATACACACTGACCTACCTGACCCACACTGACCTACCTGACATGCACTGACCTACACTGACCTACATACACTGACCTACCTGACCCACACTGACCTACATACACTGACCTACCTGACCCACACTGACCTACATACACTGACCAACCCACACTGACCCACACTGACCTACATACACTGACCCACACACACTGACCTACCTGACCCACACTGACCTACCTGACCCACACTGACCTACCTGACTCACACTGATCTACCTGACCCACACTGACCTACCTGACATACACTGACCTACATACACTGACCTACCTGACATACACTGACCTACCTGACCCACACTGACCTACCTGATACACACTGACCTACCTGACCCACACTGACCTACATACACTGACCTGGTACCTGACATACACACACTAACTGACCTACCTGACCAGAAGGAGACAGACTTCATGTGTCCAGGTCCTGCAGCAGTAGCTCAGCCGTGGTGCTGGTGTGTGAGGCAGCCAGAGGAGAGGAGGAGAGCCGCCCGCCCGAGCGCCGATCGATGTCGCACGGCGGCCAAATTGTAATTCCCGCCTTCTTCCTCTTCCAGTCACAGCGCGCTGGGAGAGGACTGATAGGTGGAGTGCAGGCTCTGGGAGGTGGTGGGGATGCTGCTCAGGGTGGCGGTGTCTTCTCTCCCTCCTGGGCTCTTCCCGGCTCCCCAGGTATCCCCATCCCTGCTGCTTTGCACTCCACGGCGCCACCGGAGGGACGCTCCAGTCCAGAAGTCCCATGAGCACTAGCCCCATGAGCAGGGCTGGCCCAAGACATTGTGCTGACTGGGACCAGGAAAAAAATGCTGCCCCCCCCTCCTCCACAAACAAAACAAAACAAAAAAACAGCACGCCCACCAAAAGGCCCACACATCCATTATTTTATATCATGACAATTAAAACTAAAATTAAATTTATCAGGAAGTCAGATATTCATGCAACAGTGGTGGTGGGGTTCAGTCAGAGGCAGGGGTGGTGGGGGTGGGGTTCAGACAAAGGCAGATGTGGTGGTGGTGGTTGGTTTAGACACAGGCAGGGGTGGTGGGGGGGGTTGGACACAGGCAAGGGTGGTGGGGGGGGTTGGACACAGGCAAGGGTAGAGGAGGAGGGTTAGACAGACACAGGCAGGGGTGGTGAGGGGGGGTTAGACACAGGCAGGGGTGGTGAGGGGGGGTTAGACACAGGCAGGGGTGGTGAGGGGGGTTAGACACAGGCAGGGGTGGTGAGGGGGGTTAGACACAGGCAGGGGTGGTGGAGATAAGATCAATGGCGCTGACACTTACTTTCTCTCAGTGTCAGCCGCGCCTCCAGCGATCCCTCTTTTATCATGGGGTCTCAGTGCACAGCAGGAAGCTCCTCCCCTTCACGCTGTCAGCCATCAGCTGACCTTCTCTTGTCATCCCGACATGTCAGCAGCAATAGGGGGGAGCCGCGGAAAGGATGGTCCGCTGTGCGGGTATAGCAGTGAGTGCTCTGCCATCACCTCTAAAAGCAGCGGCGCCGCCCAGGCCACCCTCACGGTGGGATAAGAAGCGGAGCGATCGGCAGGAGTTCCGCCACCGTCGTCTTAGGCGTCAATGTACCGCCCCTCAGAACATGCCGCCCGGGACCCATGGTAGGGCCGGCCCTGCCCATGAGCACTAGCCCCATAAGCACTAGCGCGGAGGAGGAGGAAATGCAATCCTCCTCCACTTTGAATGCTGGGCAGTGTGGGCACAGTGGGCAGTGACGTCACTGGTTGCTAGCCGCTAGGCGGCTATAGCAACCAGTGACCAAGAGTAGAGTCAGGCGGGGGCAGAGCCGGAGCCAGCGCTACCACGGCTCAGTCCGCCCCTGTCCCCTGCATTCTAGGACCAGGACAAGAGACTCAGGGCTATTAGCCCCAGACTCGGGGCTGTAGCCCCAATAGCCACCCCCTGACAACGCCTCTGGTATGGGGCATTATAAGAACGGCCAACTGAGTTAAGAACACATTTTGTACTATTAGGCTATGCAAGGAGTAGGTCATTCTGTGCAGATAGTTTGCGGCATCTGTGCTAAATATCATCTAAATCTTTACTGATACTGGCTGTTTTATGTCCTGATAAGACCAGATAGATGGTTACAGAGAACAAAATAACAAGCTCTAGCCAACATGTCTCAAGGTGTCTGTGCAGAAATATGAATTTCACACACTTCACAGGAAAGTTCTCTGAAAGTTTTGTTATCCTTTTGCCTCCCATGTTTTATTTATTTTTTGTTCAACCAGGGGGTAACTAAAACCTTCAGGGCCCTAGTGCAAGAAACCATGAAGGGCTCCCCCTGACCCTCAGCCGGGCCCTTCCTTCCGAGCCCGGTGGTGGAATGCCAGGGCCCGGTTGCAAGTGCGACCTTTATGACCCTGATAGTTCCACCACGGGTGTCAGTCATTTTTTATTTTTGTTATTTTTTTACCATTTTATTTATTTATTTGTTTTTTTGCAATCTTTTTTTTTGCTCCAGGGGGCCACACGGGCCCCCTGGAGCATGGGGGGGGTGTAATTGTGACCCCTGTAGGTATGCCCCTAGGTTGAACAAAAAAAAAATGACCCAATTCCCCCATCCACCATGAATGTGTAGATGGGGGAATCTCTCTCAGAACACATCGAACAGTATTGCAGGCTACAGCTGGCAGCACTTATTGTTCAGAAAAACCTGACAGGCTGGTTGTTCAGAAGTTGATTGGTAGATGGACTTCTGTACAACCAGCCTACTCACACATGGATCAAGATTCGGCCGGTCCCTACTGAACCGGCCAAATTTTGATCCATCCATGGCCGCCTTTAGTATACTTGGGGAGGGGGACTTAGATGAGCTCAGTGGGCGGAGGAAAAAGGCTGGCATCACTTATACGTCTATTTCCCAAAGTCAACCTCTGGATATGACGCTGAACCTGGTGAAGAGAAGGAAGTACAGATGTGTCATTCAAGATGAAATCTCCACTTGTCTTTGAAAGTTGGGTGATCTCAACTCCTGCATGAGAGCTAAACGAAATCCAACCGCAGCTCTTCTGTGTTCAGTGCCCACGACTAAACAATTCCGTATAAGGGGAGCACCATAGGAACATCACCTGTCCTACTGCAAAACCCTCCAACTACTTTTACTTACTGGACTGAAATAATTTACCACAGAAAGGGAGAGATAGAGATCCATCCAAATCTCCATTCAAGGCATGAGAATCTACCATCCCAACACCGGTGCCTCGAAAGCCAGCTTCAAAGAGCCCAGACATGCTCCCTGCTAAAGATAAACTTCACAGGGACATGGCCAAGATGTGACCAAGGCAAGACATGCTGACGTAATGCTTTGTGAAAATCTGGGTTTTTATCCTGCTAATACGGCGCCGTGCACCCCATTCCTTGCCTACAGCTGCTCCCCAGTGGCCGTGGTGTTTAAATGATGTTCAATTGTTACTAAGGGGCCCAAAGTGGGGCAAGAAAATATCCCCCACACCATTACACCACCACCACCAGCCTGGTAATACAAGGCAGGATGGATCCATGCTTTCATGTTGTTTACGCCAAATTCTGACCCTACCATCTGAATGTCACAGCTGAAATCGAGACTCATCAGACCAGGCAACGTTTTTCCAATCTTCTATTGTCTAATTTTGGTAAGCCTGTGCGAATTGTAACCTCAGTTTCCTGTTCTTAGCTAACAGGAGTGGCACCCAGTGTGGTCTTCTGCTGTTGTAGCCCATCTGCTTCAACTTTCGATGTGTTGTGCATTCAGAGATGATTTTCTGCATACCTTGAGTGTAACGAGTTACACTTTGAGTTTGAGTTACTGTTGCCTTTCTATCATCTGGAACCAGTTTGCTCTTTCTCCTCTGACCTCTGACATCAACAAGGCATTTTCCTCCACACAACTGCCGCTCACTGGATATTTTCTGCAAACCCGAGAGATGGTTGTGCGTGAAAATCCCAGTAGATCAACAGTTTTTCAAATACTCAAATCAGCCTGTCTGGCACCAACAACCATGCCACATTAAAAAGCCACCTAAATCTCTTTCATTCCCCATTCTGATGCTCGGTTTGAACGTCAGCAAGTCGTCTTCACCATGGGGTGGATTTACTAAAGGCAAATCCACTCTGCACTACAAGTGCACTTGGAAGTGCAGTCGCTGTAAATCTGTGGGGAAGATCTTGTCAGAGCTGGGCTCAGCAATTCCTTCTCTGAGCTGGCCGCTCAGCTGTTGGCTAAATGCCAGCTCCTATTTCTCCACATTTACTCAGCTGTTGATGATATCCTGCTCATCAGTCCTGCCTACTTAAGCCGTCCAGTACAGAGGTTCTCTGCCTTCGCCTTGGTCAACATCACAGAAATTATGCGGATGTTGTCTCCGCACTAGGGTGAATCTGTCCAGGTATGAACTGGCTGTTGGTCTCCAGGAACAAAGAGCCCCAGGTGCTGGCTAATGCTAGTAAATGCTGTGTGCAAATGGGAAAATCCGGACAGCCGCACTCCAGGAAATTATAATCCAAACTTCTTTATTTTAAAATCAGGAACATGTCATACAGTACATCAAAGGCAGAGTGTACAGACAGGCATCTTACGCGTTTCGCACTATATCAAGTGCTTACTCATAGCTGCCCTGCCTTCTCTGAGCTCAGCTGTCAGCTAATTGCCAGCTCCTATCTCTCCACAGTTACACAGCTGTTGATGATATCTTGCTCATCAGTCCTGCCTACTTTAGCCGTCCAGTACAGAGGTTCTCTGCCTTCGCCTTGGTCAACATCACAGAAATTATCTCCTGTAATCCTGTTCAAGACTTGCTTTGCTGATATCCCTTCTGGCTCCAGATCCTGCTTGCTGTTCCACTACATTGATCCTTGACTTCTGGCTTGGCTGACTATATGTTCCGGTTACTGAATTTTGGCTATGTTTTCACTACGTTTGTTCTTTTTACTTTTATTATTAAACAAGTGTAGCACTTACCCCCGAAGGAGCTGCTGGTATTTGATTGGGCCTTACCGTTCCTCTACTGTCTCACCATATACATCTTAGGGGTCCCATTGATGATTTTCTTTTTAGTAATTTCAGCTCCGACACACAGTCTCTTTCTTGAATGCTTTATTTAAGAAAGATTCTTGCAATAGAGGGATGGAGGGTTTAGGGAGAATACAGGTACCTTGAAATTGATTGCAGATCAGGAACACTCTCTTTGATCCAGAGGGCAACAGCATCCACAACTAGATTCAGCAACCACCGGACAGGCCTCTCTCACTGACCTAGCAGCCGATGTGATGCTCGGTCATAGTCTCTGCCACAGACTTTAGGATTCGGTGTAACTGTTACACAATCCTCTGCCACAGGATTGGGTAATTAGCGTCTTGTTGCAATATCAAAGGCTTGATCACACAATACCAGTTTCCTTCTTCTCAACTTACGGTACTGTGTGGTATGTGACCCGGGATGCATCCTCCAACTGAGTCTCCAGGCTCTTGTAGACTTACTGGCCTTATTGCGCAGTCCTCTCCTGAAAAGTCCTCCCCTGGTTCCTCCAGTCGCTCGGCTTCTCCTTGCAGGCAAGACAGCACAGGACCACCCATGGATCGGTAGGCCTCCCAAGACTTTTGGGGCCTACCTTCAGTAACAACGCCTTGGGCCAGTCGGCCCGAGACAATGTGATGGCAGCGATACAACTTAGGCCAGGAGGGCCATCAGGTCGAAACTCTTTTCTGTAACGGGGTCTATATATATATTTTATTTTCCCTGCGTGTCTCTCTCGGATCTACAGCGACTGCACTTCCAAGTGCACTTGTAGTGCAAAGTGGATATGCATTTAGTAAATAAACTCCAGCTCTAGATGCCTAAATGCATTGAGTTGCTGCCATGTGATTGGCTGATTAGCTTGTGCCCCCAAGCAATTGAAAAGGTGTACCTAATAAAGTGGCAAGTGAATATACACTATTTTACCAAAAGTATTGGGACACCTGCCTTTACACGCACATGAACTTTATTGGCATCCCAGACTGCTACATATACTGTATATACTGTACGTACTGCGGTCAGCACATAGGTGGCATGCTGTAATTCCTGATTAAGCCACTAGATGTCTTCATTGCTATGAGTTAGGGAAGGCTTAAAAGTAGAGGGGCACTATGAGAGGTCTACATGTATATAGTGTTGGGAGCTCAAGGAGAGGTTTGTCACTGGAAGAGTATTGGCTGAAATGGCATGAGAATCTACTATCCCAACACTGGTGCATTGAAATTGAGTTTGATATTGCCCAAATGCACTACCTGCTAAAGAAATTCTGCCTGTAAATGGCATTTTGAAAGGAAATAAAGACATTTAAAAAATTACAAATTGTATTTTTTTCTACATAGGTGCTACAGAAAATGAATGAATTCAAATGTAAAAAAGTTTTCATACAAATGTTATGCATACACTATGGAGAACCCAGAGCTTTGTATAAAACCTGCGTTCAGATCAATATTGGCAGCTTCACCAGTTGAGGCCGAATACAAACCTAACAAATAGATCAAAAAAGAAAAAAACAGGTGTGCTTATCCTTTTAAATTAAATATGGGGGGTTATTTACTAAAGGCAAATTCACTTTGAAATTGCACTGAAAGTGCACTTGGAAGTGCAGTCGCTGTAGATCCGAGGGGGACATGCAAGGAAAATAAAAAACAGCATTTTAGCTTGCACATGATTGGATGATAAAATCAGCAGAACTTTCACTCATTTCATATCTACCCCTCAGATTTACAGCGACTGCACTTCCAAGTGCACTTTCAATTGCACTTTGCACTTGTAGTGCAAAGTGTATTTGCCTTTTGTAAATAACCCCCCATGGTGTCTGTCCATTTAAGAACTCATATAACCAACAAAGTATAATTCATATACATAACATCTCAGCATATAAGTGTGCAAAAGTACTAAAGAAAAATCCATACAAAAATAGCAATTTATCAATTCCTATAATTGTGCAAAAAATAAGAATCCAATCCACAGTGCAGATCTCCAGTAATGAAGATCAGAATATGACTGTGATGGAAAATGCTTTCTGTGCATAAAACACTTTACCAATTCATATATCATCATCCAAATTAGACCACTAATAATAAAAGTCCAGAGAAAAACCACAGCAATAAAGATGCACTACCTGCTAATATATATTTACCAACTGCTTAATTTAAATGCAGTTAGATCAGATCTCACACTTCATAGGTGTAGAATCTAAAGGTGATTGTACTGTATATCCTTACATAGGTCATCCGACTGGCAGATATGGGGGTCTGGGGTTCATCCATCTAGATCAGGGGTCTCCAAATGTTTCACTTCAAGGGCCACATTGTATATTTTACACACATTCACGGGCCAAAAAATCAATAAAAAAATCAGTTATTCATAAATGAATCCACAGCAGTGGAATTGAATAGAAATTTGCAGGCAGTACAGTTGGTCTCCCCATAAATCTTTGTCCCTATCAGTCTCCCTGCACATTTGTATCTCCATAACCTATCAGAGTCTCCATTAAATTGGTGTCTACATCCGAGCCCCCTACATTTGTGTCTTCATCAAGGCCCCCACACACGTAACCCATCAGAGTCACCCCAAACAGGTCCCCATCAGGGCCCCCCCATGAGGGCCCTCCGCACATCTGTCTCCATCAGTGCCCCCCCCACACATGTCCCCATCAGGGCCCAAAACACATGTCTCCATCAGATTTCCCCCACACAGGTTCCCATTGGGGCCCCCCAACATGTGTCTCCATCAGGGTCCCACCACACGTATCCCCATCAGGGCCCCCACACACAGCTGTCCCCATCAGGGTGCCTACACATGTTCCCATACAGCCCCAACACACATTTCCCCATCAGGTCCCCCACACGTGTCTCCAATGGGGGCCCCCATACACATGTTTCCCCATCAGAGCCCCCCCCGCATGTGTCCCAATTAAGGCCCCCCCACATGTGTCCCAATTAAGGCCCCCCACACATTTGTCCCAAAGTCTCCCTACATATTTGTGTCCACCTCAAATTTCCCATTTACATCAGTGCGACTGTAATGGTGCTTTGATTGGCTGTGCTTCCCAGCTCCTGATCGGCTCTTACATCAACACTGCGGGGTGGAAGCCGGGATTTGTGGCTGGTGCGCAATAAAGTAATATGAAATAATTCATTGGTTGCTTAGGACGTCAGCGGTCCTAGCAACCAATAACACAGTGAAAAGCTGGGAGAGGCAGATTTTATCGGGTTGTGAGACCTGCACTGCACACTCCCGGAGGTGAGTTTTTAGCGCAGGTCCCGTAACGTGACAAAGTCTAAGAAGAGACCGTGCCTGAAGTGAGTCTGGGGACATTGGCTGCGATCCAAAAAAAAAGGGCCTTACAGGCCAGATGTGGCCCATGGGCTGTACTTTAGAGGCCTCTGGTCCATGTCATCATGACACTAAAATAATATTTCTGATACAACATTTAGGATATAGAAGTCCTTTGTAGAGGGAGGAGCCTGGTAATGGCTCTGTGCACGGCGTGAGGATCCTGAGAACCCTCTCCCTGCAGCTGAGAGGAATGATCGGCCTGATGAGAAGGTGTAGGTAGCTTCCCTCCCCGCCCCCCCTGCTCATCACTCACTGAGCTGTCTTGTGGAGTAAGCCAGAGGAAGTTTGTACCTGCGTCTGACTGCAACAAGCTGTAGTGAGCGTCCCTTTTTGTCCCAACTTCAACAACAACTAAAAGATAAGTACCGTATTTTTTTTTTTTTTTTTTTTGGCTTTTTTTCTATTGCAATTGTCTTGAAGTGAAAAGGCAAAGGAAAAGTAATAGAGCAAAAGAAAGGGAAAGGGAAAGAACATATTGAAATAAAACGAAATAAAATGGAATAAAAAGCGAAAGTAAATGAAGGCGAAAGAGCTGAAAAAGTAGAATCAAGTGAGCTAAGAAAAACAATAAAAACAGGGGGGGGAACAGGGGAGAAGGAGAAGGTGAATGAGAGACAAGCCAACGGAAGAGTTGTCTCCCAGCCCCCACCTGCTTGCTGCTGCTGCTGCAGTAGCTCCCTTTCTTGTGATCCTTTTTTTTTTTTTTTTTTTTTTTTTTTTTTTGGTCTTTTTTTGTTTTTGTTTTTTGCAAATGGTATTAACTATAGGCTCGATAGTATAAACTATAGAATAAGAAGAAATTTCATAGTAACAAAATGTGGAACATATAAGCTCATACTGGAACTATACTGCTGAATATATAAATCATCTTGCTGAATACTTGAATTAGATTGCATTATACCGCTAAAACATTTGAATTATTTTTATGAGCACCTGGGCCCTCATGCACATGGGCTGTTGGGAGAACGTTGTGAAAACGCTAGTGTCTTTGCAGTGACTTTTTTTTTTTTTTTTTCAGCGTTTTTGCAATAGCGTCTTTGAGCGTTTTTGGAGCGTTTTTTTTTTTGTTTTTGTTTTTTCCTCCTCTTTTGGCTCTTCTATTGCAATTGTCTTGAAGTGAACAAGCAGGGGAAAAGGCGAAAGAGCTGAAAAAGTAGAATCAAGTGAGCTAAGAAAAACAATAAAAACAGGGGGGGGGAACAGGGGAGAAGAGAAGGAGAAGGTGAAAGAAAGACAAGCCAACGGAAGAGTTGTCTCCCAGCCCCCACCTGCCTGCTGCTGCTGCTGCAGTATCTCCCTTTCTTGTGAATTTTTTTTTTTTTTTTTTTTTTTTTTTTTTTTTTTGCAAAGGGTACTAATTATAGGCTTGATAGTACAAACTATAGAATAAGAAGAAATTCCATAGTAACAAAATGTGGAACATATAAGCTTATACTGGAACTATACTGCTGAATATATAAACCATCTTGCTGAATACTTGAATTAGATTGCATTATATCGCTAAAACATTTGAATTATTTTGCTGAGCACCTGGGCCCCCATGCACACGGGCTGCTGGAAAAGCGCTGTGAAGACGCCGGTGTCTTTGCAGTGACTTTTTTTTTTTTTTTTTTAACTTTTTCCAGCTTTTTTTCAGCATTTTTGCAATAGCGTTTTTGAGCCTTTTTTTTTTTTTTTTTTTTTTTTTTTTTTTTTTCCAGCTTAAGAACGCTTAAACAATTGAACAGCACTAAGGAATGCTTAATGTACTTAAGGTAGTAACATAACTTCTGGAAAACGGGGACCACTCATATCTCATTAATTTATTTCTATTATTGGATTGTGGGGAGGATGCCGGGTATGAGAACGGAATAAAAGAAATATTAGTAAAAATAAGTCAATTTAAAAAGGCTGGGAGATTTTTTCATCATTAAGAGATCCCAATCAAGGGGTATTCTGGAAGGCAGCTTTGAAGATCTTATAAATCCAGCCATAGAAACAAACATGAAGGGGAAAACAACAAGAAGTGCGGGAGCAATACCGAAATCACCTAGGACCAGCCTAGGCCCAAGTCCAGGCCCTATGAACAGGTATATACAGCAAGGAATCGGAGAAGGAGAGAAACAAGTGGGTTCAAAGGGCAGACAAATAGATACAAAAGAGAAGGACAACAAGGATAAAAAAGGCCAGTATAAAGTACAAACAGAAACCAGCCACCTCTCAGAACCCAGAATGGAGCCAGAAATGGGAGAGGAAGACAGAGGAAAGGAGGAAGGACAACAAGGGCCACAGTTGCCAACAAAACAGGATATGGAAAAAATGTTTGCGGCACTAGAGAATTCCCTAAAAGCAGAGATGTCAACACTCCATAAAGATATGGGATATATGTTAAACAGAGTGGAAGAAGTAGAGATCAAAGTAGACCTACATCAAAAAAACATAAAGGAACTAGAAGATGAAATAAAGAAATTAAAACGGGAACAACAGGAACAATCATATAAAATAGAAGAGCAAGAAAATAGAGATAAAAAGAAAAACTTGAGAATACGTGGGTTACCGGAAACAGAACAAGCAGAAAATCTAATAGAAAAAATGAACAATCTCTTCAACCAAATCTTGGGAAAGGAAACAACTAACACAATAGGAATAGAAAGTGTCTTTCGAGTAAAAAAACCTCAAAGGTTTGCAAGGGAAACACCTAGAGATGTAATCGTACGCTTTGAAAAATGGGAAGAAAAAAAACAGATCTGGATAAACCTAAAGAGGAAAACACAAATAGAGTTTGCGGGAGGTAAATTACAAATATTTCAAGACTTATCTCAAGAAACGTTGAAAAGACGACGGATACTAAAGCCATTATTAGAAATCCTCCGGGAGCAAGAAATTCAATACAACTGGGGTTTTCCAGCATGTCTAATAGCAAGGAAAAACGGAATAAGTGCGAGGCTAAGACATGTGGAGGAGATTCCGGACTTTTGCAACAAACTAGAAATCCCCTCCCCAGAACTGGAAAAATACGCAAATAGTCAGGAGCGAATAACGGCAAGAGATGACCTACAGTGGCAAGTAAATTCAAGGATCAGACATCAAGATGTGGACTCTCGAGGAAATTAATATCTGAGAAAATACCACACAACGGTGCAAGGGGCCTTAGAGTGGAAAGGGGGGGGGGGGCTGGGGTTGATGGGATGGGAAAAAAAAGGAAAGTGAAAGGATTGGTAAAACACAACAAAAACGCAGGGAGAGGGAGACAGGGACTCACGGAGTGGACAGGGGGTCGCCCTATTAGTGCTTAGGCAGGGGGGTAATAGGGTGTCTTACAGAGCTCCGCCTCACAATAAATAGAGCAGAGGGGGCAGAGCGTGCCCCACAAAACAAAGTAAAATGCTCTCAGCTCTAGAGAATATGGGGGTAAAAAACCCATATCAGAAAAAAGGGAGGGGGAGGGTGGGAGGAGGGAGGGGAGGGGGAGGGAGGGTGGGGAGGGAGAGGTCTGAGTCACATGAGTGGTTACATAGGCACACCTATTCTGAGACAAGAGATGAGGAGACCCCGTGCGTCCGCTGGGTGGCCCCTCCATCCGGTCTCCTAGGGGGACCGCGTGGGGGGGAGGGCCGGAGGACGGGCGGGGAAGAAAAGGCACAAGAATGGAAAACGTAAACAGCATAAAAATAATCTCTTACAATGTCCGAGGACTAAATTCCCCAGGGAAGAGAAACATCATCCTCCGAGAACTAGAAAAAAGTAAAGCAGAAATAATTTTCCTACAGGAGACGCATATAACCCAAAACTCAAGTGCCAAAATTTATTCAAGAAACATACCAACATGGTATCAAGGAGACTCGCCAATAAGAAGGGCCAAAGGAGTAGCCATCGGTATAGGGAAAAATGTACGTTTTCTAATAGATCAAAGGAAAATAGACCCGGAGGGTCGATATCTTTTTATTACAGGAACTATACATGGGGTAAAATATACATTGGCCAATGTCTACTGTCCTAATAAGAACCCTAAAAAATATTTGATAGATATAATTAAAATACTAATGGAATTCAAGCAAGGAAAATTAATACTAGCTGGAGACTTCAACTTCAGCATGGATAATAAAATGGACAGTACCTCAAGAGTAAGGGACAAAGAGGTAAATCAACTAAAGAAATTAAAAAGAACATTATATGAACAGCAACTAATAGACCCTTGGAGAATTCAGCACCCCAGCACAAAGGACTACACATTCTACTCAACAGTACACAAAATTTACTCCAGATTGGATTACATCATGGTCGAACATAGAAACTTGGAAGAAATAGAAGAAACAAAAATAGGCATAATAACCGCCTCAGATCACAGCCCAGTAATCTTGAGAATGAAAATAAAAGGAGAAGTCCTTGAAAGGGGTCCATGGAGAATCAACGAAACTTTATTAGAAGACAGTGAGACCGAAATAAGCATCATAGAAGAAATTAAAAGATATTTTGAAGAAAACGATACACCAGAAGTATCGAAAGCAACAATATGGGAGGCGCATAAATCTGTTATTAGGGGCAAGTTAATAGCTATAGGGGCAAGAAAAAAACAGGAAAGGAAAACAAACATGCAACAAATAATTAAAGAAATTTATGAATTGGAACGAAAACACAAAAATCAAGTAAACAACAAAATCTTCGGCCTACTATCTCAAAAGAGAGAGCAATTAAAAGACTGGATGGAACAAGAAGAAAGGAAGGACTACAACAGAGTAGTACAAGAAAAATATAAATGGGGTAATAAACCAGGAAAATACCTAGCAAATCTGGTAAAAAAAAAGAAGTCTTTGAACTACATTGAGAAGATCAAAAATGAAAAAGGAGAAGTGGTAAATAAAACCACAGATATAGCGATAACATTTCAAAAATACTTCAGCTCCCTTTATGCAATAAAAGGACAGGAAAGTTGGAAAGAAGCGAATACAAGAACAAAGAAGATACAAGAATATTTAAAAAAAGCAAACTTACCAAAACTAAAAATAGACCAACTAGAAGAATTGGAAAAAAATATTACGCATGAAGAGGTAAAACTGGCATTAAAGGAAACTCCCGTAGGAAAAAGCCCAGGACCAGACGGGTTTACGGTCAAATACTATAAAAAATTTGAAGAACAGCTGACTCCAAAACTATTAGAATATATGAATTCCTTAGGGGAAGATGAAGAAATAAGAAGTGAATCGTTATTAGCTCATATTACAATACTACCAAAAGAAGGGAAAGACAAAGTTAACTGCTCAAGCTACAGGCCAATAGCCCTATTGAACGCTGATACGAAGCTGTACTCCAAGATCCTGGCCACTAGGATAAAAAAACTAATCCCACTGTGGATCAACCCGGACCAAACTGGTTTTGTCCCGGGGAGAGAGGGGCGGGACAACAGCCTAAAATCATTATTGATGTTGCACAAGAAGGTGCAGAATGAGACCCCAGTTCTATTCCTGTCATTGGATGCAGAAAAAGCATTTGACAGGGTAGACTGGGGTTTCATGATGGATACATTGCGGCACTTGGGTATTGGGACAAAAATGATGAAGTGGATAACAAATTTGTATAATGGCCCGACAGCAGTCGTAAAAGTAAACGGTAGACTCTCTCCAAAAATTAAGATGCAGAATGGAACACGGCAAGGCTGTCCACTGTCTCCACTATTATATGTATTGGCCTTAGAACCACTATTAGCAACACTCCGCAATAACAAAGAGGTAGAAGGAGCGAAACTAGGAGGAAAAGAGCATAAGATCGCTGCCTACGCGGACGACATCTTGATGTACGTATCCAACCCAAGAGTGTCACTCCCAAACATACTGAAAGAAATTAAAAAATACGGAGAACTGTCAAACTTCAAAATTAATCCAATAAAAACGGAAATATTAAACATAGGTCTAGAGGAAAAGGAAGTTCAGTTTTTACAAAAAGAATTCCCATTCACTTGGGTAAAAGAACTCAATTACCTTGGAATTAAAATAACTCCTAGAGTCGAAAAAATTTATCAGGCAAACTTTATTCCACTGATCAATGAGGTCAAAGAAGAAATGAAAAAGTTAAGAATACAGCCACTTTCATGGATTGGAAGAATAAATATGTTTAAGATGACGATATTACCTAAAATAAATTACAGATTACAGATGTTACCAGTAAAAATCCCGCAGAGTTTTTTTAAAATAATTAAAACAATCATGCTAAAATACATATGGCTTAATAAAAAACCAAGAATTAAATACACGCTGATCACAAGGAAAAAGGAGCATGGGGGTCTTGCCGTCCCAGATATAAGTAGGTACTATAAAGCCATAGTTTTAACACGAATGTTAGAGTGGACAAATGAGAAAAATGAAAAAAAATGGGTGGAAATGGAAAACACAATAAGTGGAGCCACACTACATAAGAATATTTGGATTCCACGGAAATATAGAATATTGGACACCGACACGCACGAAATAACAAAAAATGTATTTAAAATTTGGGACACCATTCACTTAAAGAATGAATGGAAATATAATTCACCACTATTAGCACTCACAGGATCGAATCTCTTCACCCCTGGGAGGGAAATATTTGAAATCCAAGGAATAGGTAACCCACGACTGAAAGATATCACTAGAAATGGCAAAATAAGAACACGAGTAGAAATAGAGGAAAGGAATGGATGGAAGATGAATGAATGGAATTATATTCAAATAAGGCACCTAGTAAGCACAATACCACACCCACTGAGAGATGAAACAAAATTAACTGCACTGGAAAAGCTATGTAGCAATGAAACACCATTAAAAAACGGAACATCAAAAATTTATAGTATACTGACAGATTTGGAAGCACAAGAAAGACCAGAATATATAAATCAATGGGAAAAAGAAATGAATTTAAAAATAGATAACCAAAAAGTGGAAAAAATGATAGAAATGGGATATAATAAGGCTTGGGACATGAAGACCATAGAAATGAATTATAAACTAGTATCAAGATGGTATATGACCCCAGTAAGAATACACAGATTCCATCAAGATAGAACCTCCTTGTGTTGGAGAAAATGTGGCCAAATAGCAACGATCATACACATATGGTGGGAATGCCCAATAATAATGGAGTACTGGAAGGAAGTGTTAAACAACATAAAGGAAATAACTGGAGAAGAAATAGAACAAAATATTTGGACATGCCTCTTCCATATCTACAATAAACCTAAGAAACAATATAGAAAATCAATAATACCTAACCTCCTGAATGCGGCCAAGGCCTTAATTCCCAAGAATTGGCTAAAAAGTGGAAAACCAGACATTAGAAACTGGCTAAAGGAAATAGATTATCACTACAAAATGGAAGGAGGAGAGAAAGGGGATAATAGTAGATGGGAAAGTTGGAAAAACTACAAAGTCTCGGATATTTATTTAGATAGGATAAAAGAAAGAACAGGTGCAGAGCCAAGTGGATAAATAAATAACATAAAGGAACGGACCAGACACAGGGGAGGGGGAGGGGGGGTGGGGGGAAATAAGAGGAACTGAGAGAGAATAAGATAATAATAGGGTTTATAATTATAGAAGGCGGTTTGTCGCCGGTTTTTAAAAATATTTAAGAATATCCTAGAAGGGAAAAATAATAAAGATGTGACGGAAACAATCCACAATGATGTGAAAAAGGAGAAGAGATAAAGTTTGACACATAAAGTTGAAATAATGTCTCTCGGAAAATTTTCGCTGAAGTGGAAAAAAAAAAAAAAAAAAAAAAAAAAAAATTTCCCATTTACATCAGTGTGACTGTAATGGTGCTTTGATTGGCTGTGCTTCCCAGCTCCTGATCGGCTCTTACATCAACACTGTGGGGTGGAAGCCGGGATTTGTGGCTGGTGCGCAATAAAGTAATATGAAATAATTCATTGGTTGCTGAGGACGTCGGCGGTCCTAGCAACCAATAACACAGTGAAAAGCCGGGAGAGGCAGATTTTATCGGGTTGTGAGACCTGCGCTGCACACTCCCGGAGGTGAGTTTTTAGCGCAGGTCCCGTAACCTGACAAAGTCTAAGAAGAGACCGTGCCTGAAGTGAGTCTGGGGACATTGGCTGCGAGCCACATGCGTGGCCCATGGGCTGTACTTTAGAGACCTCTGGTCCATGTCATCATGACACTAAAATAATATTTCTGATACAACTGGATGACAATTTTTAAAAAATTAAAAAAATACGTAAAAATTAAAAAGCAAAAATAACGAAATTGTAAAAGATGTTTTTGCAGGAAAGATAAAAAATGTGTCCAAATTCAGTGACAAAATCTCTCCCAGGAGAAAAGTCTGGAGTTCCCCTTTACCTTCATTGAAGGAGAGGGGTGCAGGCCTTGGTGTGAATGGAGTGCAGTTGTAGTGTTCAGTTTTATCTGCTGTGGATGAACTCTGAGCAGATTTGGCCCGTCTCCCTCCAGCCTCCATAGCACAATGGTTAAAGCTGCAAGCTACGGTGTGTGAGGTTGTGAGTTCAACTCTCTGCAATGCCGCTGATGGTGCAAAACTTTACCGGGAACTTCTGGGGTATGGATCTTCTTGGATCCTCCTCGTAGTGTGCTCAACATTGCTGATCAGTCCGTGTGTGAGCCGCGATGACTGCACAACAACACCAGAGAGCAGTAGAGAGCTCCGCCTGATATATGACAGCATTAGACCTAAGAACACCTGTCTGCCCAGCAAGGACTATCACCTACCACAGCTTCCTGACATTGAGCATCTGAACGAGTCCAAGTTGGCTGTTGCTGCATTTGAAATTGCCAAGCAAGTCCATACATTTCTTCACCTGTACCACCAACAGCCCCACAATAAACGGGAGGACTGGAGGAAGATGATGGGACTTCTGCATGACCGATATCAGTCTCTCAAACGTTGCGCGCAAGGAGATGGCAAGCACCTTCTGAAATTGCAAATTGCAGATTACTTCAACCGGTTGGGGAACCTGGTGAAGAGAAGGAAGTACAGATGTGTCATTCGAGATGAAATCTCCACTTGTCTTTTAAAGTTGGTTGATCTCAACTCTCGTATGAGAGCCATTAAAACCTAACCGCAGCTCTTCTGTGTTCAGTGCCCGCGGCTGATCAGTTCCGTATGAGGGGAGCACCATAAGAACATCACCTGTCCTGCTGCAAAACCCTCCAACTACTTTTACTTACTGGACTGAAATAATTTACCACAGAAAGGGAGAGGGAGAGATCCATCCAAATCTCCATTCAAGGCATGAGAATCTACCATCCCAACACCGGTGCCTCAAAAGCCAGCTTGAAAGAGCCCAGACATGCTCCCTGCTAAAGATAAACTTCACGGGGACGTGGCCAGCATGTGACCAAGGCGAGACGTGCTTCCGTAGTGCTTTGTGCAAATCTGGGTTTTTATCCTGCTAATAATAAGGAAAAAAAAAAAAAAAAAGATAAAGTTTGCATTCAATTGACATTTTGAATATAAATAAAGACTTTTAAAGAAAGAACATATTGTACTCCTTTCATTTTTGCACCAGTGCTACACAAAATTAATTCATGCTTTATACACTATAGAGAACCATGCAGCCAGAAAGGAATGTGCTGTTGATCGTTTAAAGGGGCCACCAGACAGTGCTACATTTTTTTACAGTGGGTAAGGAAGCCCATTCATGAATCTTTTTTTTTTTTTCCGTTCAACCACTGCATTCAATGAAAAAAAAAAATCCAATTCCCCATCTACACCCCCCGATGTGAATCCTTCCCACTGAGCTATTGTTTTCTGATGGTGGGGGGACTTCCCCGCCATCAAAATACACTAATCAGAGCTTCTGACTATAGCCAGTGTCTCTGACTGATCGGGAAAACCCGACAGGATGGTTGTACAGACGCCGATTAGTAGGTCGACTTCTGTACAACCAGCCTGTCCATACATGGGTTGAAATTTGACTGGTCCCTTCTGGACTGGTTAAATTTCGATCTATGTATGGCCGGTTTAAAGGGGTTGTAAACCCTCATGTTTTTTCACCTTAATGCATCCTATGCATTAAGGTGAAAAAACTTCTGTCACTAACTGGCCCCCCAGCCCCTCCACTTTACTTACCAGAGCTCCGTAATTCCCACGCCGGAGACGCGCTTTTCCATTCTACCCATTGTCTCGGCTCTTGATTGGATAGATTGATAGCAGCGCAGCCATTGGCTCCCGCTGGTGTCAATCAAATCCAATGATACGGGCGCCAAGGGGCGAGGCCCGAGTCCGACATTCTGCCTCTATGGATGCAAATGCTGGAGTCGGGAACACACCCCCAAGGTAACCCCCCAGGAGAGCACTTCTCCTAGGGGTATTGAAGAAATGGATTCTGGACAGCCGCACTCTGATAAAAGCCTTTATTGTAATCAATAGTCAACGTTCATGTGACAGCAGAAGCAGGACAAACAGCTGACGCGTTTCACAACATCATTGTTGCTTAGTCAAAGCTATGACTAAGCAACAATGACAGAGGCGTAACTAGAACCTTCAGGGCCCCAGTGCAAGAAACCATGATGGGCCCCCCTTCCATCCGAGCTCCGGGCTTCCAATTTTGGGAGAGTGTCCATTGACATCCTCCCAAAACCGTGCTTCCTGCATGACCCCTGGGACGTGCATCCAGCGCAATCACATCGGCCCTTTACCATGATCAGCTGATCACATGTAAACAGACTTGCCGGTTATCCACAGCCCTTTCCTCACACGCTGTGTCTGTGTGAGGAAAGGACTGCCGTTAACTGTCAAGAATGTCAGTAAATTGTTTACACTGATAATCAGTGCCCCAATCTTCAGTGCCATCTATCAGTGCCCATCAGTGCTGCCTATCAGTGCCCATCAGTGCCTTCGATCAGTGCTCATCAGTGCCTTCGATCAGTGCTCATTAGTGCCTTCTATCAGTGCTCATCAGTGCCCATCAGTGCCTTCTATCAGTGCTCATCAGTGCCTTCCATCAGTGCTCATCAGTGCCCATCAGTGCCCATCAGTGCCTTCTATCAGTGCCTTCTATCAGTGCCCATCAGTGCTTTCTATCAATGCTCATCAGTGCCCATCAGTGCCTTCTATCAGTGCTCATCAGTGCCTTCTATCAGTGCTCATCAGTGCCGTCTATCAGTGCTCATCAGTGCCTACTATCAGTGCCCATCAGTGCCTTCTATCAGTGCTCATCAGTGCCCATCAGTGCCTTCTATCAGTGCTCATCAGTGCCTTCTATCAGTGCCTTCTATCAGTGCTCATCAGTGCCCATCAGTGCCTTCCATCAGTGCCTTCTATCAGTGCTCATCAGTGCCCATCAGTGCCTTCTATCAGTGCTCATCAGTGCCTTCTATCAGTGCCTTCTATCAGTGCTCATCAGTACCTTCTATCAGTGCCCATCAGTGCCTTCTATCAGTGCTCATCAGTGCCCATCAGTGCCTTCTATTAGTGCTCATCAGTCAGTGCCTTCTATCAGTGCTCATCAGTGCCTTCTATCAGTGCTCATCAGTGCCCATCAGTGCCCATCAGTGCCTTCTATCAGTGCTCATCAGTGCCCATAAGTGCCTTTTATCAGTGCCCATCAGTGCCTTCTATCAGTGCCTTCTATCAGTGCTCATCAGTGCCCATCAGTGCCTTCTATCAGTGCTCATCAGTGCCCATCAGTGCCTTCTATCAGTGCCCATCAGTGCCTTCTATCAGTGCCCATCAGTAAATGCTATCAGTGCCCATCACAGTGAATGCTATTAGATCCCATCAGTGCCGGACAGCAGGGCTCTGAGCGGAGATGGTGTGTCATATAACAATAGCACAGAGAGACACCGGCGGCGGCATTAATGTTCTATTTGTCGGTCCTCTCTGGCACGGATGAGAGAGGACACACAGCCGATCTCACGGCTCCCCCTTCTCCCCCCTCCCCCCTCCTGTGTGCTCCGCGGGAAATGTGAGCTCTTTAGCTTCACACTAGACTGCCCGCGGAGCACAGAGGAGGGGGGAGGGGGGAGCCGTGAGATCAGCTGTGTGTCCTCTCTCATCCGTGCCAGAGAGGACCGACAAATAGAACATTAATGCCGCCGCCGGTGTCTCTCTGTGCTATTGTTATATGACACACCATCTCCGCTCAGAGCGTGTGTGAAGAGCAACCCCGCTGGGCCCCCCCCCCACAGTGGCGGAACGCCGGGCCCCGTCGCAACTGTAACTGTTGCGACCCCGGTAATTCCGCCACTGAACAATGATGTTGTGAAACGCGTCAGCTGTTTGTCCTGCTTCTGTTGTCACATGAACGTTGACTATTCATTACAATAAAGGCTTTTATCAGAGTGCGGCTGTCCAGAATCCATTTCTTCAATATTCCTCGTGCTGAGCCTGCACCTGGCTTCCACTTTGAGGAGGGAGTGTTCTTCAGTACACAACCTGGAGCGGTTCATCCTTTTGTTCGCTTCTCCTAGGGGGGTTATACGAGCTGGGGAGGAGCTACCAGCACCGCCGGGGGACCCCAGAAGTCGGGGCCACTCTGCGCAAAACGAACTGCACAGTGGGGGGAAGTATGACATGTTTGTTATTTAAAAAAAAAAAAAAACCCAAAGCTTTACAATCACTTTAACCACTTGCCGACCGCCTCACGCCTATATACGTGAACAGAATGGCACGGGCAGGCAAAATCACGTACCTGGTACGTGATTGCCTTCCCGCGGGCGGGGGGTCCGATAGGGAGCGTTTAGAGATGAGGGGGAGGCCATCCGATCGTGGCCCCCCCTCGCGATCGCTCCCAGCCAATGAGAAACATCCCCTGCCTCTGGATAGTACACAGAGGCAGAGGATGTGATGTCATCTCTCCTTGGCTCGGCAGTTTCCGTTCCGGCGCCGAGGAGAGAAGACATGTGAGTGCACAACAACACACACACACACACAGTAGAACATGCCAGGCATACTTTACACCCCCGATCCCCCCCAATCACCCCTTCCCCTCCCTGTCACACTGACACCAAGCAGTGTTTTTTTTTTTTTTTTTTTTTTCTGATTACTGCATGGTGTCAGTTTGTGACAGTTAGAAGTGGTAGGGCAGTTAGGGTTAGCCCCCTTTAGGTCTAGGGTACTCCCGTAACCCCCCCTAATAAAGTTTTAACCCCTTGATCACCCCCTGTCGCCAGTGTCACTAAGAGCCCATTCACACAGGGACAACTTGTCAGGCGACCTAGTCGCCTGACAAGTCGCCTCCCGTTCTGTGCTATGGAACCGTTCTAAGGGGAGCGACGCAAGTCACTCCGACTTAGAAAAAGGTTCCTGTACGACTTCGGGGGCGACTTGGGGCGACTTGCATAGACTTCTATACAGAAGTCGTTTTGCAAGTCGTCTGGGCAGTCGTTTGCAGGTTGCCTCGCTGAGGCGACCTGCAAGTCGTGTTGCCCCTGTGTGAATGGGGTCTAAGCGATCATTTTTCTGATCGCTGTATTAGTGTCACTGGTGACGCTAGTTAGGGACGTAAATATTTAGGTTCGCCGTCAGCGTTTTATAGCGACAGGGACCCCCATATACTACCTAATAAATGTTTTAACCCCTTAATTGCCCCCTGGTTAACCCTTTCACCACTGATCCCTGTATAACCGTTACAGTTGACGCTGGTTAGTTCGTTTATTTTTTATAGTGTCAGGGCACCCGCCGTTTATTACCGAATAAAGGTTTAGCCCCCTGATCGCCCGGCGGTGAGGCAGCGTCAGATTAGCGCCAGTACCGCTAACACCCACGCACGCACCGTACACCTCCCTTAGTGGTATAGTATCTGAACGGATCAATATCTGATCCGATCAGATCTATACTAGCGTCCCCAGCAGTTTAGGGTTCCCAAAAACGCAGTGTTAGCGGGATCAGCCCAGATACCTGCTAGCACCTGCGTTTTGTCCCTCCGCCCGGCCCAGCCCAGCCCACCCAAGTGCAGTATCGATCGATCACTGTCACTTACAAAACACTAAACGCATAACTGCAGCATTCACAGAGTCAGGCCTGATCCCTGCGATCGCTAACAGTTTTTTTGGTAGCGTTTTGGTGAACTGGCAAGCACCAGCCCCAGGCAGCGTCTGGTTAGTGCCAGTACCGCTAACACCCATGCACGCAGCATACACCTCCCTTAGTGGTATAGTATCTGAACGGATCAATATCTGATCCGATCAGATCTATACTAGCATCCCCAGCAGTTTAGGGTTCCCAAAAACGCAGTGTTAGCGGGATCAGCCCAGATACCTGCTAGCACCTGCGTTTTGCCCCTCCACCCGGCCCAGCCCAGCCCACCCAAGTGCAGTATCGATCAATCACTGTCACTTACAAAACACTAAACGCATAACTGCAGCGTTCGCAGAGTCAGGCCTGATCCCTGCGATCAGTAACAGTTTTTTTGGTAGCGTTTTGGTGAACTGGCAAGCACCAGCGCCCTAGTACACCCCGGTCGTAGTCAAACCAGCACTGCAGTAACACTTGGTGACGTGGCGAGTCCCATAAGTGCAGTTCAAGCTGGTGAGGTGGCAAGCACAAGTAGTGTCCCGCTGCCACCAAGAAGACAAACACAGGCCCGTCGTGCCCATAGTGCCCTTCCTGCTGCATTCGCCAATCCTAATTGGGAACCCACCACCTCTGCAGCGCCCGTACTTCCCCCATTCACATCCCCAACCAAATGCAGTCGGCTGCATGAGAGGCATTTTCTTTATGTCCTCCCGAGTACCCCTACCCAACGAACCCCCCCAAAAAAGATGTCGTGTCTGCAGCAAGCGCGGATATAAGCGTGACACCCGCTATTATTGTCCCTCCTGTCCTGACAATCCTGGTCTTTGCATTGGTGAATGTTTTGAACGCTACCATTCACTAGTTGAGTATTAGCGTAGGGTACAGCATTCCACAGACTATGCACACTTTCACAGGGTCTCCCAAGATGCCATCGCATTTTGAGAGACCCAAACCTGGAACCGGTTACAGTTATAAAAGTTACAGTTACAAAAAAAAGTGTAAAAAAAAAAAAAAACACAAACAAAAATATAAAATAAAAAAAAATAGTTGTCGTTTTATTGTTCTCTCTCTCTCTATTCTCTCTCTATTGTTCTGCTCTTTTTTACTGTATTCTATTCTGCAATGTTTTATTGTTATTATGTTTTATCTTGTTTGCTTTTCAGGTATGCAATTTTTTATTTGTCTTCAGGTACGCCATTCACGACTTTGAGCGGTTATACCAGAATGATGCCTGCAGGTTTAGGTATCATCTTGGTATCATTCTTTTCAGCCAGCGGTCGGCTTTCATGTAAAAGCAATCCTAGTGGCTAATTAGCCTCTAGACTGCTTTTACAAGCAGTGGGAGGGAATGCCCCCCCACCGTCTTCCGTGTTTTTCTCTGGCTCTCCTCAACAGGGAACCTGAGAATGCAGCCGGTGATTCAGCCAGCTGACCATAGAGCTGATCAGAGACCAGAGTGGCTCCAAACATCTCTATGGCCTAAGAAACTGGAAGCTACAAGCATTTTATGACACCGATCTTGGTGTGGTCAGATGCTTTGAGGGCAGAGGAAAAATCTAGGGTCTAATAGACCCCAATTTTTTCAAAAAAGAGTGCCTGTCACTACCTATTGCTATCATAGGGGATATTTACATTCCCTGAGATAACAATAAAAATGATTTAAAAAAAATGAAAGGAACAGTTTAAAAATAAAATAAAAAAGCAAAAAAAAATAATAAAAAAAAAAAAAAGCACCCCTGTCCCCCCTACTCTCGCGCTAAGGCGAACGCAAGCGTCGGTCTGGCGTCAAATGTAAACAGCAATTGCACCATGCATGTGAGGTATCACCGCGAAGGTCAGATCGAGGGCAGTAATTTAGCAGTAGACCTCCTCTGTAAATCTAAAGTGGTAACCTGTAAAGGCTTTTAAAGGCTTTTAAAAATGTATTTAGTTTGTCGCCACTGCACGTTTAAAGCATGTCATGTTTGGTATCCATGTACTCGGCCTAAGATCATCTTTTTTATTTCATCAAACATTTGGGCAATATAGTGTGTTTTAGTGCATTAAAATTTAAAAAAGTGTGTTTTTTCCCCAAAAAATGCGTTTGAAAAATCGCTGCGCAAATACTGTGTGAAAAAAAAAAATGAAACACACACCATTTTAATCTGTAGGGCATTTGCTTTAAAAAAATATATAATGTGTGGGGGTTCAAAGTAATTTTCTTGCAAAAAAAAATATTTTTTTCATGTAATCAAAAAGTGTCAGAAAGGGCTTTGTCTTCAAGTGGTTAGAAGAGTGGGTGATGTGTGACATAAGCTTCTAAATGTTGTGCATAAAATGCCAGGACAGTTCAAACCTCCCCCAAATGACCCCATTTTGGAAAGTAGACACCCCAAGCTATTTGCTGAGAGGCATGTCGAGTCCATGGAACATTTTATATTGTGACACACGTTGCGGGAAAGAGACAATTTTTTTTTTGCACAAAGTTGTCACTAAATGATATATTGCTCAAACATGCCATGGGAATATGTGAAATTACACCCCAAAATACATTCTGTTGCTTCTCCTGAGTTCGGGGATACCACATGTGTGAGACTTTTTGGGAGCCTAGCTGCGTACGGGACCCCGAAAACCAAGCACCGCCTTCAGGCTTTCTAAGGGCGTAAATTTTTGATTTCACTCTTCACTGCCTATCACAGTTTCAGAGGCCATGGAATGCCCAGGTGGCAAAAAACCCCCCCAAATGACCCCATTTTGGAAAGTAGACACCCCAAGCTATTTGCTGAGCGGTATAGTGAGTATTTTGCAGACCTCACTTTTTGTCACAAAGATTTGAAAATTGAAAAAAGAAAAAAAAAAATGTTTTTTCTTGTCTTTCTTCATTTTCAAAAACAAATGAGAGCTGCAAAATACTCACCATGCCTCTCAGCAAATAGCTTGGGGTGTCTACTTTCCAAAATTGGGTCATTTGGGGGGGGGGGGGGTTGTGCCACCTGGGCATTCCATGGCCTCCGAAACTGTGATAGGCAGTGAAGAGTGAAATCAAAAATTTACACCCTTAGAAATCCTGAAGGCGGTGATTGGTTTTCGGGGCCCCGTACGCGGCTAGGCTCCTAAAAAGTCCCAAACATGTGGTATCCCCATACTCAGGAGAAGCAGCTAAATGTATTTTGGGGTGCAATTCCACATATGCCCATGGCCTGTGTGAGCAATATATCATTTAGTGACAACTTTGTGCAAAAAAAAATAAATAAATAAATTTGTCACTTTCCCGCAACTTGTGTCAAAATATAAAATATTCCATGGACTCAACATGCCTCTAAGCAAATAGCTTGGGGTGTCTACTTTCCAAAATGGGGTCATTTGGGGGGGGGGGGGGTTATGCCATCTGGGCATTTTATGGCCTTCAAAACTGTGATAGGTAGTGAGGACTAAAATCAAAAATTTACGCCCTTAGAAATCCTGAAGGCAGTGATTGGTTTTCGGGGCCCCATACGCGGCTAGGCTCCTAAAAAGTCCCACACATGTGGTATCCCCGTACTCAGGAGAAGCAGCTGAATGTATTTTGGGGTGCAATTCCACATAGGCCCATGGCCTGTGTGAGCAATATATCATTTAGTGACAACTTTTTGTAATTTTTTTTTTTTTTGTCATTATTCAATCACTTGGGACAAAAAAAATGAATATTCAATGGGCTCAACATGCCTCTCAGCAATTTTCTTGGGGTGTCTACTTTCCAAAATGGGGTCACTTGTGGGGGTTTTGTACTGCCCTGCCATTTTAGCACCTCAAGAAACGACATAGGCAGTCATAAATTAAAGGCTGTGTAAATTCCAGAAAATGTACCCTAGTTTGTAGGCGCTATAACTTTTGCGCAAATCAATAAATATACACTTATTGACATTTTTTTTACCAAAGACATGTGGCCGAATACATTTTGGCCTAAATGTATGACTAAAATTGAGTTTATTGGATTTTTTTTAGAACAAAAAGTAGAAAATATCATTTTTTTTCAAAATTTTCGGTCTTTTTCCGTGTATAGCGCAAAAAATAAAAACGGCAGAGGTGATCAAATACCATCAAAAGAAAGCTCTATTTGTGGGAAGAAAAGGACGCAAATTTCGTTTGGGTACAGCATTGCATGACCACGCAATTAGCAGTTAAAACGACGCAGTGCCAAATTGTAAAAAGTGCTCTGGTCAGGAAGGGGGTAAATCCTTCCGGGCCTGAAGTGGTTAAGGACTAGAACAATTTTATGTTTTCAGTTTCTTCATGTGTTCCTTTTGGGGGAGATTTCCCCTCACTTCCTATCCTTGGAAGTAGAGCCAACAGGCATAGAACATGAAAGGAAATCTGCCCAAAGATGACACAGACAGGAGCACTCAGGAGGGTGGGCTGTCTAGTAGGGGGAATATGATAGGATGTACTGTACTTGGTACTCTCTCCAGGCTGAGTGGAAGTCTTGCAGGGTGCACCTATTACGTCCCCAGTGGCCAATGTCTTCCAGTGAACAACACTGACATTCCCAGGTTGGAAAATGGTAGAATGGATATATTGTGTTTTATAAATGAATCTCACTTCCTATAATCATTTATTATATCATTGGAATAATATCTGCTGACCTTCACTGTGAAAACAGTCAAAAACAATGAGAACTCCTGTAAAATCATACAAATCCCATAACCCATAAAGAAATTGGAAAAATATGTTGTTTGATCACTGCAAACTACATTTAATTTTACCAAACGCTCAATTAAAATCCAATCAGATCAGACTTTTACATTTCATAGGTGAAAAATCCAAAGGGGGTTGTACATCTTTACACGGGGCATCCCAACTGTAGATATGGGGGCAGGGGCGTACCAAGCGGTTGGCGAGACCGGTGCCCGCCAGGGGCGCAGGCCAAAGGGGGGGGCGCCAATTGGCAGTGTTCTTCACTTCAGCACAGGCACAGCAGCGGTGGGCTGGTGGCTCCGAGCACTGCTGCTTGCTGCTGGGCTAGTGGGCTGGCCCAGTGGCATACTAAGTGGGGAGGCGGGCCACCCTGGGTGCCACAAACTAGGGGGTGTCAGGCCAGCGCCCCCCCTCCGCTACTGAAGAGGCAGTTTTGAGCAGCGGCACGGAGTGCAGACACGGTGACAGGCAGCGGCAGCTAACACACACAGCCGCACCCGAGTGACACCCGTCGGCACACCCGGGACCCGACCGCAATGATCCCCATCTCTCGTGGCCGTGCCACGGCTCTGATAAGTGTCGGCTGTCTCACACAGCCAAGCAGAGTGAAGCCGCCTCCCCCTCCTCCGTTATGTCTACACGTGCTGACTGTGCATGTCCCACGCTGATCATCTGAGCCGAGGTACATTATGGGTCTAAAGGGGGGGTCTGCAGTGTAGGGGGGGTCTGTATTGTAGGAGAGGGTCTGTACTGTAGGAGGGGGTGTCTGTGCTGTAGGGGGGGGTCTTTACTGTAGGGGAGGTCTGTATTGTGCCACCTCCCAGGTCAAAGATCAGGACGTTGCGTTCACCTCGGCTTCCTTTATCCAAACCATAAGCAATGGCAGCAGCTGTGGGCTCATTAACTATTCTCAGCACATTTAAACCAGCGATGACTCTGGCATCTTTAGTGGCTTGGCGCCGGGAGTCATTGAAATAGGCTGGCACGGTGATCACAGCATTTCTCACAGGATGACCCAGGTATACCTTAGCGGTTTCCTTCATCTTCAACAAGACCATAGAGGAGATTTCCACAGGTGCAAAGGTCTTCTCTTCTCCTTTGTATTCAACTTTCACATTGGGCTTCCCACAGTCACTCACCACCTGGAATGGCCAGTGCTTCATATCAGACTGCACCATGGGGTCATCAAACTTCCTGCCTATCAGTCTCTTGGCATCAAAGACCGCGTTCTGCGGATTCATGGCCACCTGGTTCTTGGCAGCATCTCCGATCAGTCTCTCTGTGTCGGTGAAGGCCACATAGCTCGGGGTGGTGCGGTTGCCCTGGTCATTGACGATGATCTCCACCTTGCCATGCTGGAAGACAACAACACAGGAATAGGTCGTGCCTAGATTAATGCCAATTGCAATGTCTTTGGGAGCCATCTTCTTGCTGGTGGATGGGTAGATCTCTACAGAATGTCTTCTCTGGGGTCAGTAGATGAAACCGGTTCTCCTTTGCTGTGTCAGAAGATACGTCTTCTGTGTGCTGTATCAGGAATGGAGTTGTATTCTCCTCTATGAGCTGAGCTCTGTCTTCTGTCTGGGAGTTTTACTATCTGCCTCTCTCTGTGCAGCTCAGCTCTATTTATACTCGCTGGGTCAGCTGTGAGAAAGTTCCTGACCAATCACAGACAATCTAGGCACACGCTTTTTGTCTCCCAGGGAACCAGCTGGAACCTTCCGGAGACTTCCTGGATGCATCAGCCAATCAGCACTGACCTGGGACAACGTCATACTCAGATGATTCAGGAATATTCAGGGACTCCTTAGGCTCTCACCAATTAGAGTTGGGTATGGTGACCTCAAAATGCCGGGTGGCATCATGAAGGTTCCAGAATGCCGGGTGGTATCACGAAGGTTCCAGAATACTGGGTGGTATCATGAAGGTTCCAGAATGCTGGGTAGTTTCACGAAGGTTCCAGAATACTGGGTGGTATCGTGAAGGTTCCAGAATACCAGGTGGTATCACAAAGGTTCCAGAATGCCGGGTGGTATCGCGAAGGTTCCAGAATGCCGGGTGGTATCATGAAGGTTCCAGAATGCCGGGTGGTATCACGAAGGTTCCAGAATACCGGGTGGTATCGTGAAGGTTCCAGAATGCCAGGTGGTATCGTGAAGGTTCCAGAATGCCAGGTGGTATCACGAAGGTTCCAGAATACCGGGTGGTATCGTGAAGGTTCCAGAATGCCAGGTGGTATCACAAAGGTTCCAGAATACCGGGTGGTATCGCGAAGGTTCCA